>NC_084800.1:64169896-64794896 GCF_963169125.1 Humulus lupulus
CGTACATATTTGGTACCCTAAACTCAAATTTAATTAATAAAATTTTACTAATTTAATCAAACTGCTGTCAATTATGTAAGTTCCAAATTTAAATTTAATTAATTAATTACATATAACTGATGACAGTTTGATCATATTGACAAAATTTTATCTATCAAATCTGAGTCTAGGGTATCAAATATGTATAATTTTAAAATACAGGGTACTATATGAGCATTATTGAAAACAGAAGGTACCAAAATGATACTTTGCAAAAACATAAGGTACCAAATGAGTAAATTCCCATTAAAAACTGAGAAGTTAGAAAAATTTACTTAGCCTTCGTTACTTTTCCTCTCTTGCCTCTTATCATCCCTACCAAACAAAAAATATGCCTCTCCTTCCTCCACATCTCTCCATGCCATACTTCCACAAATTCACTCTACCAAAACAAACAAATGATAAGTTTGTATTTGATTTTATGATAAACAAACAGTTTCTGAACAATATATGAAACTTTTATTTTTACTTAAACACTTTATATATATTAGAAAGCATAAATTATAATAAGAGTGACAGTGTAGCTCCTACCAGATACATTTTTGTTTCTTGTATGTAGAAATATTATAATTCAAAATTTTTTATATGACGATGTATATTATAGTACATCACACTAGTTTTCAAAAAATTCTAAAAAAATTTCAATACCGAAAATAAGAATTCAAAATTGTTAGTTGAACGTGTATAAAAAAAATATGTGGGCAATTGACGTATTGTTTGAATCTTATTTTGGACATCATAAATTATTTAAAAAACCAATAAAAAATTTATTATAATTATAATATACAACATCATATACAAAAATTTAAATTATAATTTCTCCCTATATAAAAAAAAAAAAAACACAACCTTAAGGATAAGGTGATACTCCTCCTATAGAATTTCCCAATATAGATATTTATAATGTGAAAAGACCGGCTTTGTTTCATTTGTTCATTCATGAACCCAACGTCATATGTTTTCAAAAATCCAGATTGATTGAAATTAAAAATAATTATTAGATAAAGTTTGAAAATTTAATTAGAATCTCAAACTTCATTTCATTTAATGCTATAATTAGTTATTACGAAAAGTGTGGGTGCGGTTTGACCATGACCGCTTCCATTAACTGTATTTTTCTTGGCAAATGATAAGTTATAAATCCTAAAAACATCTTCTATATCACAAAAATCAATAGGTGATATATTTGATATAATTTTTAGCATTATATTCCAATACACAATTATAAAAGGTGATACAAAAATCAATATTTCATTATTGCTTATTTGATATTTATTGAAAATATTAAAAAAAATATTTTTTTTTATATTTTATTATTAATAACTAAAGATAATAATAATATAATGAGATAAAAATTTAGTATTTAATGCTAATAGATAAAAATAATAAAAAATAGCATAAAAGTAAATAAAAAAATGTAGTATTTATGATGATGCAAAATATGTATCATGTTATATTGTGTATCAAATTTGGCACAACTTTTATCATGTGTCAAATTTAACACAACTTTACTCACATCATTAGAAAAAATATTTTTTAAAGTGAGTTATATTTTAGCAATGCATCATCAATGTAGCACTACATTAGAGATAAGCTCTAATGACCTGCATTTAGACGTATCCTAATGACAAATTCACAATCCAAAAAGAAATAAATATTTTAATTTAAAATAAAATTTAATCATGGAAATTATCTAAAAGTGGGGCTTGTTTGATTAAAGCTAAAAAAGAAAATTACTCAAACGGTCCCATTCTTTTATGTCACTCTTAGGGTGACCATATGGCAAACCCCACATTCCACATTGATATACATATATAAACACACTATACAATGCATTTATTTGTTTACTTTTCCTTCTTCCACTTTAATTTTTTTTTTTTTAACATTGTATTGTCTTATGTGAAAGACTTTTTGCCCAACTAAGAAAGTGACCCTGGCTAGCTACCAACTTTTAGCTAGCTTGTTATGACTTCATCAAGTCTATTTCATTATTATAGCTTCTAAATATTAAGGATAAATGACAAATTTTCTTTATGAACTATTACTATCAGGACGGTGCCAGCCAATATTTGTAGAATTAGTAAAATAAAAATAATTTTTTTAGAATGAAATAACAATTGTAATATGAATATTAATGGGAAAAAAAAGAACACAATTTTGTAGGAACCAAAATAAAAATAGTTAGAATTTTTATATAAAGTTAAAAAAAAATTACTAGAATGATTATTTTGTTATATACATTTCGGTCATTTTTTTTTAATGAATTACTGACTTAGTTTATTAAATTTTGAGTCTCTTTCATTCTCTAGTATATCGATTTACCAACCACATGTATATTCATATTAATAATAATTGAGAAAATATTATTAAATATTTTGGTCCTTCCAATGGTGACCTACACTTGCTCTTAATTAATTTTTTTTGTGTAATATTTTTCATTGGACAATTTTTTTAATGTGTAATTTAGTTTATATTTTATGAAATTTCTACGGCCTTCAAAAATATATTCTATTAGTAGAGTTTTTTTGTTATCAACTTGTGAATAATTTTTTGTGCGATTTTTTATGACCGTGTATATTGTAGTTATTTAGAACATCATATAAATTTTCAGAAAATTTTAAATAGTTTAAACTACTAAAAACTAATTTAAAAATAGTATGTTACATGCGTAACTAATCTTTTTATGCACGTGGAAAACAACATGTTTGAATCTAGTTTTTCACATTGTAAATTATTCAGAATTTTCAGAAAATTTGCAGGATACTCTAAATAACTATAATATACACGGTCATAAAAAAAATCGCACAAAATATTATTCACGAGTTGGAAATACAAAAAAGTCACCAATGGGACTCTTTTTGAAGCCTCTACCATAAAACCCTCCTATAAATTATAGTGTTTTACATCTATGTTGTATTAATATGTCTTCTCTAAAATATAATTTTTTTATTTAAGCCAAAGTAATACTCGATTTATTTTTTTGTTTATTTTTTTAAGACTTAAAATCTATTTTTAGAATTTTTATTATTGATAAAAATGTTTCCAAAAACAATTATTTAAAATTAAAAACGAGTTATTATTTATACTAATATAAAGCCTAAAAATGGTACAAAAATATTTATTCTTAAATATATTTGGATATCATAATTGAAGATATTTTGGTATTTTAAACAATAATTTGACTAATTAAAACCAATCTCAAGACATTGCTTTAAACTATATTAAAAAAATTGAGGATTAAATTTGGTGTTTATGGATATCTAAAGATAAATGTAGAAAATTTCACTTTTGACTAAATTATATGTTCTCATTTTTATATATATTCTAATTTTATTGTGGTATATATATAATAGGGTTTTAACTTCGGTTATTACGTATAATAATCTTTTGAGATGACAAAAAACTGAAGTTAAACCATTTACATTATATTTTACTTAGATTTTGGGTGTCTCACTTTAAGGGAAATAAGCTACGATTTTATTTTTTCATAAGTTCAAAGGACAAAAGGTCGCGTTTGGTTAATCAGAATAAGGACTTTTAACTTTGGATGTTAGCTATAATAACCAAAGTTATGTGAATTGGATATTCGTACATACTTAAAGTAGCAAAGATGCTTGATAGTCTACGAAAGGCATAAGTCCTAATTTTAGTATTTAAGATCAGTATATATAATGGATCGCAAAATAGTTTTGTAAATTTTTTAAATATACTAGGCCATACTATTTGCTTATAATACATTCTTTGATTCCATTTTTTCCTACAGCTTCGGCAAATGGGATACCACAGACTGGGTGAGCATGTCACTATAGAACGAAGCTTCACCAAATGAGAGCTTGTCATCGTTGTTGGGCTAGGTGAGCTTATCTTTGTCCTTGAAGCTTCAGAGTCTTTACACATCTACCAGCGTCAGCTGGATTTTTGCATGTGCAAGTGTCAGTCGAAGTGCTAGTGAGTTGGAGTCCGATCGTGCAAATCTAAAGGGTGAAAGAGAGGAAGGTGTTAGCGTTATCATGGTCAGGATATTTTTTTAGCTTTCTCAATAAAATTTTTGTAATCTATAAATTTTGTATATAATTGTTGTGGGAGAAAAGTTATACTAGGTTCAAAACGATAGCCAGTTCATCTAATTGGAAATTACAGTCCTGTCAAGTTAAGTTAGCAAAAGCCATCTTAGACAATTAGACCCAATCTCAGCTCCAAAACACAGCCCATTCACCAAGAGTACATTCGGGCTTTGACCACGTCCTAAGCCCAAAAATTCTATTGAAAAGTGCCTTAGAACATGCCAAACACGTGGGAAAAAGGCTATCAACTAGAGCGGTCTCTAGCTCGCACGAGAGAATCGATATTCCTTCTTTTTAGTAGGAAGACAACTTCCCATGCTCACTCTATCGGGTTTTATGCTTTTATTAAACCAATTTTTTTATGTAGTTCATTCATTATCAATAAAGTTATTGAAATCATTTCGTTCAATCAAATGGTGTTGTTTACATGTGTTTTATTACTTGATTAATTATTATTAATACAAATGTTTAGAAAATCTCAAACATATGTATAGTTACAATTATAATGACTCAATCACTGGATTATAATAGTAATTATATGTTCAAAAGCATTTTCTCCTAAGATTAAACTAGTACACTGGATTTTTGCTGATTTGGTAATCTACGAAAAGATCTATGTACACATTTGGTGTGATGTCATATCATAAACATTGACCAAGTAGATAAGATTTGATGTAATTTGTTGCATTGAATTGGACCGATATTGATTATTGATAAGATAAGTAAGTATCGTTATTATCTAATCTAATCAAATCATATCACAACGTTGACCGTAGGTCAATTCAATCTTAATTCTGAGTGATTAATATTCTGCTAATTATATTATTCAAGTCTTTTGATTTGTTCATTACCAGTTTACCTTACAGACTAGCTCATACTTACATATTGGAGATTTAGTAGTATAATTGAGTGGGAGTATTTATTAGTGATGCACATTTTCCCCGTGGGGACGGGTCCCCGCGAAGACCCGCCCCTAATGGGGCGGGGCGGGGATATCACTCCCCGCCCCGACGAGTCCCGTTTAAATTTTTATATATTTTTGTAATATTTTATATGTATTTTATATCTTTCTTTATGTGTTATTGTAGTATAATAGTAATTTTTTTAATATTTTAAATTTTATTTAGGATAATTTTTAATATTTTAAATAATAAATATTGTATAATATTTTAATTTACATATAATTTACGATTTTTATTTTAAAATTTATTTTTAAATAAATGGATTCCCCGTGGGGATTCCCCACACCTATAGGGGATTCCCCACCCCGCCCCCGACGGGGAATAAACAGGGATGGGGCGGGACATGCACTACAAGAAAAAAAGGCTTCAACGAGGACAAATTTCGTCAGTGAAGGGTGCTTCTTTCGTCAGTAGTGGCTATCAATGGCGACATGTCGTTAGTGATAGGTCGTTGGTGATACCTCGTCGGTGAAAGTCAATATCAATGACGACTTTACAAGTCGTTGGTAAAAAAAAAGTATCACTGACGACAATATCGTTGTTGATAATTTAACATTTTTTTTAATGCTTTTAACTATCAATGACGACTATGTCGTTAGTGTTATTTATTTATTTATTTTTTTTAAATTATTAATTAATATAAAAATAATTAATTATTTCATTTTTTTTATAACTAATTAATATAAAAAATAATTTAATTAAAAATAAAACATATAACAAACTAAAAATGTTCATATTAAATTTTAAAAAGTCATACATAGAAATATAAAATACTAAAGTGTTCATAAAACATAAATAAATACATAATCAATAGTCCATAAAACGTATATAAAAATACTAAAAGAAATTTGTAGTAGCATCGTCATCGTCATCATCACTAGCATTTCTCGGAATTTGTTGTTGAGGAACATTTGGCATCTGTGGGTAGTAGGGCAGCACCTGCGAACTTGGCATCATCGGCGATGTTTGCTGCCCATGTGGTGTAGGCATCATTGGCGATGTTTGCTGCCCATGTGATGTAGGCATCATCGATGATGTTTGCTGCCCATATTGCTGCCCTTGTGGTATCGGCATAATCTTTTACATTCAATGTCCTAGAACATAAAATTCTGAAAAAATTACACAATTCTATTATGGTGGTTGATATTTCCTTCGATAAAAACTTGCCAATACAAACAGGAAGTAACCGTTGCATGATAACATGACAGACATGGGATTTCAATCCAACAATATTGTTGTGAGTTACTTTCTTCTTCAAGTTCGAACAAAACCCATCTGGCAATTTAACTTCTTTAAAAAATCTACAAAATAATTGCTTATCTTCAGCAGTCAACACATAAGGGGCATGGGGTTTTAGCAACCTTTTGTGAGCATCTTCGTAAATCCATAAGGATTGACGAACTCCCATATGATTAATGTACAAGTTGAACAAAATGTGTTTTATGTTATTTTATGATTTTTTTTTAACTTTTATTTTAAATATTATTTAGATAATTCTAAAAGAAACATTCAAATAATTAAACTTATAATATATTTATTGATTTTAAAAAATAATATTAATCTTTTTTTTAGCACAAAATTTTATTATGTTAAAATTAAATATTAAATCATTTAAATTATTATTTATGATTTATTAAATTAATTGTCTAATTATTTATTTTTATTAAATATTATTTTTTATAGAAAATATGCAATAATATTTTCTTACTTAAATTACTAATTCTGAAATTAATTTTATCAAATTTTTTAAATTGTTAATTATTTAAATAATAATCCTTTTTAAAATTAAATTTTTCAATAATTTTTTATCAAATTACTAACTTATTATAAATTATCTAATTAACATAATTTTTTTTAAATGTCTAAAAATTCTACTAAAATTTCGACAGCATAACAGCTAATTTTTAACCTATCCAAAAATTTTAAAACCTGCACTAAACATTACAAAAATTTCTAAATACATCACAGATTCACAGAATTTCAAGATACACAATAATTACATATATATATATGCAGAAATAATTAAACAACTAATTAATAATTATAAAAAAAATCATATATAATTTGTTTTTTTTTCAAAACTATACAAAATTAAATTACATCTGATTTTTTTAAACCTACACTAAAATTAATACTAACATTGATAATAAAACACAGTAATAATTTGCAACAGATAAAAGAAAAAAATACTAACAGTGATTTATGCGGCGATTCCTCGTTCTCTGTCGGCTCCCTTTATATCTGTAAAATCAAACAAAAATATAAATATACATAAAAAAATAAAAATAAAAATTAGTATGCCATGGTGGTGGTGCGTACCGATCTATGCCACGGAGAGGGAGACGACGGCGGTTTAAGAGAGGACGGCGGGAGAGGGAGAAGCCGGCAATGAGGGAGAGCACGGCGGCAGAGGGAGATGGCGGCGGTGGTGCGAGTCACGGGAGACGGGAGGGGACGGGACGTGGTGATAGGCGGGAGTGGAGGCGACGGCCGTGGTGATAGGCCGGAGGGGACGGGAGGGGAGGGGACGGCGGCAGAGGGAGGGGACGGTGATAAGGTGATAAGGGAGGAGTTTAGATCTGAAAACTGATAAAAATATGTTAAGAGGAAATGGGGGCTCGGGGTTGAAGAAGGTGATTTTAATGATTTTCACCACCGACTATCAATGAGGACAAAGTCGTTGGTGATTGGACATCACTAACGACGTGGCAGAGTATTATTAACGACAAAGTCGTTGGCAATACTTTTTAGAGGGAAAAAGCCCGCCTCTTTAACGGTTCATTTTCAAAAACAGAAGAAAATATCAATGAGGACAATGTCGTCATTGATAAATTTATCAATGACGACATTGTCCTCATTGTTGCAATTTTCGTTGGTGATGTTTTATTTAACCAAAAAAAAAAGTATTACTGACGATAGTGAAATATCGTTGGTGATACTATGACTTTTACTAACAACATTTTGCCGTCAGTGATAGTGCCGTTAGTGATATTAGTTATTCTTGTAGTGAGGGATTAAAAATATAAATGGGAACAGGGACGGGGGGAGCACTCCCCGCCCCGTGTGCATCACTAGTATTTATCATAGGCATGAAATCTATAGTTTCTGTTTAAGAAGTGAAACGATGATTTTCTTATATCTTGGTCAAAGTGTTAAATGATAGAGTACCTAAATCTGTAATTCAGTTTACAGAAATATCATTTACAAGGAACCTAGTGGGAATTAAGGATAAAATATCAATGAGGGGGTAAAACAATAATTTGCACATGTCTCATTAGTAGATCATCTATAGAAGATTAAATGACGGTTATGGTTATAACATTTGATAATGTATTTACATTTGGTGTAAAGCATTCTATGAATTTAAGAGTGCAATTTTGAGCCTATAGTAGAGTCACGATGAATTAATAAGGTAGTGAGATTATTTGTTATAAATAAACTCATGGTAACTTATTGGAACTTGAGTTCATGGATACATGGTCCCCATGTCATCTCTTATCAAAATAAACCTAGTAGTCTTGAATAATTAATTTAATTATTAAAATAACATATTGATTAGGTCAATGAAAATAAATAATGTTAAATTATTTATTGATATTTTGTGAGAAAAGAAATAGAAAAACTTTAGGTTTTTATTTCAAAGTCTCAAAAATAGGGTATTATAGCCAACTGGGACAATTTTGTTAGTATTGATAGATTAGTATTAATATTAATAAAATGAATTAAATAATGGTCAGAATTATAATTGGTTTTTGACAAGTATTTAATTAATTATAATTATTAAATAATTAATAATAAAATGAAAAACTAAAACAAATTTTATGTCCTAGCTAATTGCATATATATACTAGTGTTATAGAATGTATTATGTCAAATGAATTTGATAAGATAAAAATTCACTCCTAATATTCTATACCTAGCCGCCCACTCTCTCTTAGTTTTCTCTCTCTTCTCATGTGTTGAGACTTGCCCACACAAACACTAGATTGTTTTAGAGAAAGACTTGGAAGATTGTGGTCTTGTTTCAAAGTGGTTTGAATTCCTTGCAATACCTAGCATTCACCAAGGACAAAAAGTTAGGGAATCCAAATGGTGTAGTCATTGTTTAGCTAGGCGTCTTGTAAGTACTCTAATGGTTTTATTATTGTATTTATGTATCTCTGTAATATTCATATGCTTGTACGATTCTATGCTTTCTACTATGTATATTGTTTTGAATATATATATATATATATTTATAGGGATCATGCATATAGACTTATATAAATGAGATCCTACATACTCTTCAGGAGTTGGGCAACATACCAGCAACACGTATATAAATACAAGGGCCTAAGCCTCCTTAGGGGGGATCACGAATTTTCTACTTAATAACTCACTCAAGCACTCACTCACTTGCTCTCGAATGTTATCTAGTACTATCAGATCGATCACCTAGATCAGTCCCTCAGCACCACTCTAGCTATGGTGGAGTTATTTTTTTTATATAATTTTATTTACATTTCTTTACTCTCTCGACTAGAATTACTTATTGACTTAATTGTAGGAGTCCCTTTGGCCGACATCATCCCAATGTCCTAAGACTTTTATGATCTCTTTTTCTTTATTCTATAAATTGTTAGTTGTTAGAGTTGTTATCTTAAGGTTATTTTAGTCTTTTAGTCTTTTATGTTATTTTATTATATTTTGCCTTTTATAAGGCTTAGCTGATTATTTTTTGTACAAGAACATTTTGCTCTTCTTTTGCAATACACTATTTCTCTCTTCATCTCTTTGTCTTTTTGATTTCTATAGATTGTGTAATATTTTGCATAATTATCATGGTATCAGAGAATGGTTTGTAGAGTTGAATTTCCTAAAAATGGTTTGGGTCTTCTTCACATTGCAGCGATTTGGGTTAGAGCATCATTGTAACAACCTGGTATGTGATTTTTGTGTTCGTCTGCAATTTTAGGATTTCGTCAGATTGTAAAAATTTGGGAATTTTTTGACTAAGTTGGTTGTTGGAAGTTTGTTTTGTGTCTATAATGGCTAGTAACAGAGATGATTCCCTTCAGTCAATTAGCGTGAGGTTAGATGGAAAGAATTACTCTTATTGGAACTATGTGATGAAAAATTTCTTGAAAGGGAAAAAGATGTGGGGTTATGTTTCTGGAACTGTGATTAAACCTACAAATGACAAAGCAGATTATGCAACTTTGCTAGAAAATTGGGAAGAGGATAATTCAAAAATTATCACTTGGATAAACAACTCTGTGGAACACTCAATAGGTACCCAATTAGCTAAGTATGAAATAGCAAAAGAAGTTTGGGATCATCTTGCAAGATTGTATACACAGTCTAACTTTGCAAAAAAATATCAATTAGAATCAGATATTAGAGCTATTGAAAAGAAAGATATGAGTATTCAAGAGTTCTATTCAGTTATGACAGATCTTTGGGATCAATTAGCTCTTACCGAATCTGAAGAACGACGAGCTTTTGCACCTTACATTGCTCGTAGGGAGGAGCAACGTCTGGTTCAATTTTTAATGGCACTTCGTGATGACTTTGAGGGGCTGCGTGGCTCTATTTTGCATCGTACTCCACTTTCTTCGGTTGATTCAGTAGTAAGTGAGTTGCTAGCTGATGAAATTCGTCTCAAGTCTTAAGCAGGAAAAGGCATCCTCCCTGTACCTAGTCCTTCTGTTTTGGCAGTTCCTCTTAGACCTTTTGCTCACCATGAGAATAAATCTCACACAAAGGTTAGGGTTGATGAATGCAGTTTTTGTAAACAAAAGGGTCACTGGAAGGCTCAGTGTCCTAAACTAGTGAATCGTGCACCACAGCAGCACATAAATCAGTTCAGACCACCTCATCATGCTAACCAACCACAATTCAGTAATCAACCGTCTCATTATAGTAGCCAACCACACTTTGGCAACCACCCACAATCTCGACCATACTGTCTTCTTCAATTTAATGCCGCTACTACTGTACCTCCATCTAACTCATATGATTTTGGGACCTCATCTTCCAATCCTGCTCTTGCTGCCCTCTCAGAACAATTTCAGAAGTTTCTTAGCATGCAGCCACATGCCATGTCTGCCACTTCTTCGGTAGGTCATCCCCCCGCTAGCACTTCAGGTATGACCTCATCTACATTGATTTTAGATTTTGGAGCCTCGCACCATATGTCTCCACATTCGAAATCTTTTATTTCTTTGTGTCCTGCATCATCTGTCCCTATCATGACTGCGGATGGTACTCCTATGCCATTAGCAAGTGTTGGTTATGTTGTCAGTCCTCATTTATCACTTCCTAACGTTTACCATATTCCTAAACTTTCACTAAACCTTGTATCTGTTAGTCAATTGTGTGATTCTGGTTACTCAGTGTCATTTTCCTCTACTTCAGTCTCAAAAGCTGATTGGGACCGGCCGTAGGCGGGGGGCTTATATGTTTTGGATGAGCTGAGATTACCAATATTTGCAGCTCCTAGTGTTGACTTGTCTTCTTTTCGTTTGTCTCCCTCATCGTGTAGTTTTTATTTATGACACTCTCGCCTTGGTCATGTTTCAGCTTCCCGTTTAAGATTCTTAGCTTCTACGGGAACCTTAGGAAATTTGCAAGTTCATGATATTTCTGATTGTAGTGGTTGTAAACTTGCTAAATTTTCTTCTTTACCTTTCAGTAAAAGTACTTCATTCTCTGTTGCACCTTTTGACTTAGTTCATTCTGATGTGTGGGGACCCTCTCCCATTGCTACAAAAGGAGGGTCTAGATATTATGTCTCTTTTGTTGATGATTACACTCAATTTTGTTGGGTTTTTCTAATGAAACGTCGTTCTGATTTCTATGATATTTATGATCATTTTCGAGCTTATGTAAAAACACAACATGTTGTTGTTATTAAATGTTTTAGATGTGATCAAGGTGGTGAATATACTTCAAATAAATTATGTGATTTGCTTGCTTTAGATGGAATTGTGTATCAAACTTCTTGTACAGATACCCCTGAACAAAATGGTGTTGCTGAAAGAAAGCATAGACACATGATTGAAACTGCTCGTTCTCTTTTGTTGTCCTCGTCTGTGCCTAGTAAATTTTGGGGAGAAGCAGTTCTCACTGCAGTCAACCTTATTAATAAGATTCCATCTTCAATCACTTCAGGTTTGTCTCCTTTTGAAAAATTATATGGACATATTCTTGATTATTCTTCTTTGAGAGTCTTTGGTTCTACTTGCTTTGTTCTTCATCCTAGTGTAGAGCGTACAAAACTGTCATAACGCTCTGCACTTTGTGTGTTCCTTGGTTATGGTGATGGCCAAAAAGGATATCGTTGTTTTGATCCAACTTCTCAAAAATTATATGTATCTCGCCATGTTGTTTTTCTTGAGCATATACCCTTCTTTTCTATTCCTGGCACTACTCACAACTTGGCCAGATCAGATCTTATTCATATTGATCCTTTTTGTGAGCATACAAGTACCTCTTCTCCTCAAGTTCCTCAAACTGTAGACTCTGAATATTCTCCTGCTCCTATAGTCCCTTTTCCACTTCATTACTCTCGTAGGTCTCGAGCTATTGATACTGGTATTTCCCAAGCTAACATTTCTGAAACACCTCCGCCTACAGGTGTTTTAGATCTTTCTGATACTGTGGATCCTCCTCGCTATCCTTAGCACATTCGTAAGTCTACTGAATTACCACATTTTTTTTATATATCTTATTCTACCCCTTTCACTTCGTTTTTAGCGTCTATTCATTGTCTCTTTGAACCTTTATCCTATAAAGAAGTTGTTACTGACCCTCTTTGGCAGCATGCTATGAATGAGGAACTTTCAGCTTTGAACAAGACAGATACTTGGGATTTGGTATCTTTACCTCCTGGTAAACATACAATTGGTTCTCGTTGGGTCTACAAAATCAAGACCAAGTCTGATGGGTCTGTTGAACGCTACAAAGCTAGATTGGTGGCTAAGGGTTTTTCTCAACAGTATGGTATGGATTTTGAGGAAACTTTTGCCCCTGTTGCAAAAATGACTACTGTCCGTGCTCTTATAGCAATTGCATCTGCTCGTCAGTGGAATATATGTCAATTGGATGTTAAGAATGCTTTCTTGAATGGTGATTTACATGAAGAGGTCTACATGGTTCCTCCTCCTGGGGTCACTCACAATCATGGAGAAGTTTGTAAGCTTAAGAAAGCTTTGTATGGTCTTAAACAGGCTCCTTGAGCATGGTTTGAGAGGTTCTCCAATGTTATTGCTTCTCTTGGGTTTCTCCCTAGTAATCATGACTCAGCTCTATTTGTTAAGTGTACTGATGCAGGTTGTATTCTCATTTCCTTATATGTTGATGATATGATCATTACTGATGATGATTTAGATGGAGTTGGAGTGTTAAAGTCTCAATTAGCTCCCAGTTTGAAATGAAGGATTTGGGTCCTCTTTGGTATTTTCTAGGTATTGAAGTTGCCTTCTCCCCAAAAGGCTATCTTCTTTCTCAGTCAAAATACACTTCTGACATCATTAAGTGTGCTCGTCTTACAGATACAAAAGTAGTTGCCACTCATTTTGAGCTCAATGTTCAGCATTCTCCTTCTGATGGCACTCCCTTGCATGATCCTGCTTTGTATCGCACTATTGTTGGCAGTTTGGTTTATCTCACTATCACTCGCCCCGACATTGCATATGCTGTTCACATTGTTAGTCAATTTGTTGCCTCTCCTACTACTGTTCACTAGGCAGCTGTTCTTCGCATTTTGAGGTATCTTTGGGGTACTGTATTTCACAGCCTTTTGTTTCCATCCACTTCTTCCTTGGAGCTTCGTGCATACTCCGATGCCGATCATGGTCGTGATCCCACAGATCGGAAGTCTGTTACCTGTTTCTGTATCTTTTTGGGTGATTCTCTTATTTCTTAGAAAAGTAAGAAACAAACTATTGTCTCACATTCTTCCACTGAAGCAGAGTACCGCGCTATGTCATCTACTACTAAAGAAATTGTTTGGTTAAGATGGTTGCTTGAAGATATGGGTGTTTGTTACTCTCAACCCACTCCTATGTATTGTGACAATCAGAGCGCCATCCAGATTGCTCACAATTCAGTTTTTCATGAACGCACTAAGCACATTGAGATTGATTGTCATGTTACTCGTCACCATCTGAAGCTTTGCACTATCACTTTGCCTTTTCTTCCTTCTTCTTTACAGATAGCTGACTTCTTTACTAAGTCGCATTCTACTTCTCGTTTTCACTTTCTAGTAGGCAAACTCTCGATGCTTATTGCTGCTGCATCGTGAGTTTGAAGGGGGGTGTTAGAGTTGTTATCTTAAGGTTATTTTAGTCTTTTATGTTATTTTATTATATTTTGCCTTTTATAAGGCTTAGCTGATTATTTTTTGTACAAGAACATTTTGGTCTTCTTTTACAATACACTATTTCTCTCTTCATCTCTTTGTCTTTTTGATCTCTATAGATTGTGTAATATTTTGCATAATTATCATCAGTACCCGCAAATTATATTTTTTACCATTGTAGATTGTGGAATTTATCCCTCCTACACTTAACTACTTCTAGTTAGTTATTGGCGCATCATTCTCATTGGTCAAGTCCCTAACCGCTTCTTTTCTATTGGTTAAGAGAGTTAAGTCGGTTACAAGACTAGAGAGTTAGTCTCTAGTCATGTGTTTTTCCACTGTAGTTTTTTTGTAATACTGTGAATCTTGACTATTGCAATTTGTATAGATTTTTCCCAATACAAGAATAATTTTAATTATTTCCCATCAAATGAAATAGTGGGATATGGCCTGCATAAGAACGTGATTAGTCTAAAACAACTTTTTTAAAATAATAAAAAAAACCCTTTATATATAAATATTTTGCATTTAGCTAGTGAAACTTTTTACTCGAGCAGCCGTAACCGATATTTCAAACATCACTTTTATGAATTATAATGTTTACATTTTCGTATATTAGATTCATAGAATATAGAACGAAAAAAAAAAACTATATTTAATTCGTGATATAGTGACATGGTAATTTTTACAATTTTTTCTAATTTTACCTTGAGATAATTAAAAAAAAAAGAATTACTAGTTACGTATCGAATCTTGCATTTTACATTCGCATTATAACTTTTATGATATATCAATGTGGAAGTCACTTAGATCAGTCTCGTTTCAACTACTTTCAATAAGTAATTATATTGTTGTGATTATTTTTAATCTTTTAACGTTAATAATACATTATTATATGTTTTACCTTATATGTAACTATATATATATATATTTATGAATCAGCAGTGTATTCAAAACTCCAAATAACCTTTACATCCTAAAGGCATCTTCCATAGAAGACCTTAATGTATTAACAAGTCTATACAAGACAAAAATTTTGATTTTCCTTTTCTTTTCTTTACAATTCGGCAAACCAATTTTAAGACATCGTAGTTCATATTTTCAAATCTTGCTTGTTATTATTTATGATATAAATATATGTGTCTCTAGTTAAAAATGAAAATTGACTTTTTAACACAAATGATCGAGATGCTATGTGTATTTAATTTTAATTAACAGCTACAAGCCAATATAAATATATATATATATATTTGCCCAAATCACGATTCTGATTCTCCCCAATAGGCAATAAGAAATAGTCTATAATATTATATATGAGGAAAACGACGGGTGGTTTTTTTTAATTATATATGAGATTTTACAATAAATAATTGATAGAAATCAGGTTATTGCATTGAACTTAATCAATATTTGATACTTAACCTTGATTCACGCACGTTTAAAGGACACAAAAACCACTATTAAGATTAATTTATAAGGATGAACTTAGCTAAATTATGTTATTAAGTTCAATGTGCCAAGTAAAGTAATTGTCATGTTACACCTATGTATTGAGATTTTTTCTTAAATATATTTTTTTTTACGGTTCTTTTTTTTTTTTTTAAAATACACATTCAAGTTTTTAAAAATATGATTTTTAAAGTTTCATAATTACGAAAATAAGACTTTTAAGAAAAATAACTAAAAAATAATTCGAAAACAATTCACTGGACTAACTAAACATCAACAAAAAATAAACCTAAAAACATTGTGAAACAAAAAAAAAACTAAAAACAACACAAAAAAAAGACAAAACCATAAAAATATAAAAATTTCCTTAAAATCATAAAATTAAAAAAGATAATGTTTGGCCATAAAAAAATATTTTTTTTAACGAATATTAATATTTTATATAATTTCCCACTATATATTAGCTTTTATTGGGCTAAATTGAATTCCATATTTAGTCCTTTTTCATAAGGATAGCTTGGGTTCCATACCATGAAATTTACTGCCAAACCACTTCATTCCATTATGACAAACTATTCTGAAGAAAAAAAATATTTAGTTTATGAATTAGGGTCTAGCTACTATATAAGAAATTTCCTTATTCCTCCTATATTATTAATGAGCTTAAGTTGATGTACGTAAATTCTTGTCTGTAATAATGAATAATTGAAGTAAAAATAGTAACTAATAAACAATAAAGATAATAAACACAAAGTTTTCTGTGATTTGGCTCTGAAAATGACATAATTTTCTAATCGTATAATATATGTTACTTTATTATCAATCAAGTTTATTTTATTTGTCCCCTAACCTTGCAATGGCCTAAGATAGGAAAATAATGCAAGGTTTTGGCTTAGATCTCCTAAAATATCATTCAATTAGATTTCTTATTTTTAGGAATTTAAGGCGAAGTGTATTATATTTTTAATTTTATTATTTAATCTATTTCAATCCTTCGTTGATATATGTCAAGAATTTGGGCTGTATCATAAAATATTTTCTTTTAGGAATAATTACATCTCTCATCGTAATATAAAAAAACAAATCCTTTTATACGGTATGTTTAATAAATTATAAAAAATACAGGAGTCCAAGCATCTGTATATATATATATAAATATATATATATATATTGACCTTTGTTTTAATATTTTTTTGTCTCTGAATTCAGGCATACAGTTTTCCCTAACTATAGTTTTTTACCTTTGTTTTAATAATAAAAGTAATAATAATTATAGTTACTATTTTCAATAAAATAAAATAAAATAGATTAATTTATTTTTATATATTTATACAAGTTACAATATGTTGTTAATTAAAATTAATATTAATAACTATATGTTACAATATACAGTTAAAGATAATTACAATATTATTATTCTTTATAAAAATATTATATATATTTTTTAAATCATAACTAGTCAAACCTCAACATTCAATGTTAAACCAAAATCATAATCTAATCCAAGTTTCAAGTTTTATTACAAAAATATATTTAAAGTTAAAAAATTAGTTTTATAAATCTTTGTAATAATCATGTTAAATAAATTTATAAATATTTATGTAAATGTGGGTTACAAAAATAAACTTTTTAGTTGTGAAATTAGTTTTGTAAATTGTTGTTATAAAAATGTAAAACTCGTTTAAAAAAAATATTGTACTTCACCACTATATTCAATAAAGTGTTTTATAAATAATAAATATCTTAAATTTATATGTTTAAGTTGTATAGCATAAATATGATAGTTCATGTAATTTTTGGTACAATATTGTAAAAATATGGAAAAGTATAATATTTTTATGTATATTTTTTTTATGATTTCTTAACTATAAAATATTTTCGTAAATGTTAGTTACAAAAATATATTTATTAGTTATAAAACTAAATTTGTAAACTATTGTTACAAAAATAAAAATAAAAATTAGTTACGAATTTGTTTGTAAGTTTTATCTACAAAAAAAAATTCTACAATTCTATAAATAATTTTGTAAATATTATTTACAAACATGTAACAGATATTTACAAGTTTGTAATTTACTAGTTTGTAAATGTTGATCACAAAAAATTGTATTTTACAGCTTTTATTTATGATTTTGTCACTCCGTATTTACACTTTTGTCATTTCGTGTTTTTATCCAAAATTTCCGTATTTTTGTAATGCACCGTATTTTTCAGATATTTTTTAATGCATTTTTATAGATTACCCTTTTTTAAATGATAATAATAATTACATATTACAATTTACAACTATGATTTACACTTTAATAGTTTAGAACATGTTAATGATCAATTTTTTTAATATATTGATCCCCAACATGGCAATAGCCCACCATTGGCAGTACATCTTCGATACAATCTTAGAAAGAAGAGTAATGATATGTGCACTCAAAATATACACTCAAATATTACACAGAAAGATGTGACAATTTAATTTAGCTAATCATATTTATCAAAATTGGGATCCACTATTTTAAAAAATAGTACGCGTCACTTTGTATAATATTTGAGTACATATTTTGAGTACACATATCATTACTCTAAAAAGAAAAGAGAAAACATACATAAATATAGGAGAATTCTCTTATAGGGGCTTCACTTTAACCCCTACCGGTAGGGCTCTCAGTATTCTCGACCTTTGAACAGTTTTCGGCGCGATTTTTTTTTTATGGACATATATATTGTAGCTATTTAGAGCATCAACACGCTTTTTAGAAAATTCTGAATAGTTTACAGTACCGAAAACTAGGTTCAAAGATGTTGTTGCATGCGTGACTAATTTTTTTATGCGCGTGGAAAACAATATATTTGAACCTAGTTTTCGGTACTGTAAACTATTCGAAATTTTTTGAAAATTTGCAGGATGTTTTAAACAACTACAATATACACGGTCATAAAAAAAAATCACACCAAAACTGTTCACGAGTCGAGAACATTGAAGAGTCCTACCGGTAGGACTTAAAGTGAAGCCCCTCTAGAAGAATTATCCCATAAATATATACACATATATTTTTAATATATAAATAAATGTGCCAAGATCTCATCACCCCACCCAAGAGTGATGGAGTATCATGTATTGCCTTTATTTACTCTTAGTTTTGAGAATATTACCTCATTTACTTTTTTTTATATTTATTTTGATATTCTCAATCATTTATACAGTCCTAGTGTTTTTGTTTCACTTTTTTTATATGTTAATTTTTTTTTCAATAATGCAGTTCATTCTTTTTAAATGATTTCACTAATACACTCCACTAAAATATGAACAAAAGAAAATTAAAAAATTTGCTTATCACTACTATGGTGAATGTGTTGTTGTCTCATCATCATTTACATGTGACCTTATTTTACATAAAACATTAAAAAAAAAAATACACTATCATAAGAAACTTACAATATGAGGCTCATAAGTCATAAAGGTATTCATTGGAATAAGAGCTTATAGACCCCAAGCTTTGAGATGATAAATATTTATATTTATATATATATATATATATATATATGACAAATTCCTCACTTCAAGAGTAGTTTGAGGGATAAAAGGCCTCGTTTAGAATGCAATGCAAGACTTTACTGGATTATTAGTTAGGAGTGGATTGTATACTAAATTATCTTTGTAGTACTATATTGTGTTTGGTGCACTATAAGACTAAATAAAAAATAAAATATTTTTTTAATAAATTTATAATTTTATTAAAAGAAATAGTAAAATATATTTAATAAATTAAATAATTTTTAATAAAAATAATAATTCTTAAAATTAAATAATATTTAAGAAAAATGTTAATGGTATATATTATTAAATTTTAAATTTAAATGTTATAAAAAAAACATTTATAATAGATAAGAATTTTTTTTTTTAAAATTGCAATATAATTTGATGACTGACAAAATTTATTATTATTAATTTTTTTTAAAACAAAAAATTATTGTTTTAAAATTAAATTTTTTATCATTTATTATATATATATTAAAAAGAACTAGTTATAAAAAAAAACAACTTCTTTGAAATTGTGCATACATGAGATTGGACAAATTTGTCAAATCCCTTAGACTAGTCAAATGGTCCAAACATGCCCTTTGTGTTAGGTAGTGTAATCCGGTCAAATTACTGGCTAATATTTATATATTAAAAATAGAAGAATATGTGTGGGAAAAAAAATACTTGAAGTGAGTATTAATTAAAAATACTTGAGTAAGTATTAATTAAAAATACTTCTGTAACTGTTTATATATAATAATACTTGAATTGAAAATGTTGAGGATAAAAAAAAAAGGTCATTTGGTTGGTATAACTAATGAGTACCTTTATTTTGTTGTGAAGAGTGTATCAATACTAATGTCATAATTCACATATCTAATAAAATAATCAATTAATTTGATAAAATACATTTATAATGTCATATTTGATAAGTTTATATTAAGTATAATTTACTAAGTATATTGTCACATTTTATATTTCGACTAGGTAATTAAAGTGCTATGATTGATAAATTTTATCATTATAGTCACATTTTTAATTTTATTAAAAATAGTATGATACTCAGACTAAATAAAAATTAATAATTGTGTAATTATAATTTTAAAAAAATATTGAGTAGTGAATAAATATTATTATACATAAGTACAAAGTATTTATGAAGAAAATTCATTTATATCATCAATATTTGATACTGAAATCAAACTGTTTGGAAAAATAATTCAAAAAACTTGTTTACCTCATTTTCTATTTAACTTTGTTGGACGATGAGATTGTTAGTTTATTTCTTTGATGTTTTAGAAAAAGTCATTTGGTTGGTATAACTAATGAGTAGTATTTTCATCAAAACTCCAAAAAATCACACAACCCCAATCAAAAACAAATCACAAAGTCTATGAATGGGTACCTTGATATATACATATATATATATATAAATTATTTTCAACATCTCAAACCCTATATTTGGATCTTTTGCAAAAAAAGAGAAAAAAAAAACTGCTACATATATACATATATATATAAATTAGAGTAATTAGCGGCAAAACTCCCTCATTTTTACATTTATCTTTTTATATACTTAATCTCCAATTTTTTTTCTGTGGTGAAACCTCTCAATCCACGAATCCATTAACAAATCTAAGATCTCCATTTATTGTGGTTGTTAACTGCTAACGAGGATACACGTGTCCATAATTTATTGTGCCACATATTAAATAACAATGTCATGTCATAATTTTTTAATAATTTTAAATTAAAAATAAATAAAAATCATTTTAATTTAAAAAGATTAATTAAAATCAAAACAAATTACTTCAAAAACTTCAAAAACTAAAAATATATATTAAAATTAAAAACAAAACCCTAAATAATATTTTTCTTTGTCGTCCCTGCTTCCTCTTCTTCTTCTTCTTCTTTCTTTCCTCTTCTTCGCCTTTGCCTCGACGTTTCCAAGCCCAGCGCAACTCGCGATCCATGGCTGAGCCTCCATATCCGCCTTTGCCTCAACGTTTCTGAGCCCAGCAACCCGCAATCCATGGCTAGGCCTCCATCTCCACCTTTGCCTCATCGTTTCTGAGCCCATCAACTCGCGATTCATGGCTGGGTTGGGGTTTTGAAGGGTCGGGGGTTGAAGCTCAAGTGCTCGGGTTTGGTGATTCGACGGTAGATCTCGGCTTTGGGTGGGGCAAAGCTTGCTGGGCGAGAGGATGGGGAACTAGGCAACATAATGTGAGACAACGAAATCTGAGTTTCATTTCATGGGTATGAGATTTTGTTGAAATTTGGGTTTCATGGGTATGTAGGAGTTAAAATTTGAGTTTTTTGTGTTAATCTATTGTAATAATTTATGTCTGATTGTAAATTTTGGGTAAATCTGTTATTTATTAGTGTGAGATTTGTAAAATTTTGGGTTTCAATTTGGCTGTTCACCTCAAATTTCAGCGAGGAGAAGAAGAGAAGAAGAAAAAGAGTTTAATGTTAATTTTTTTATATTGTAAATAAAATAATTTTTTATTTTTACATATATATATTTTTTTATAATTCTTATTAATTTAAATTAATTTTCTAAGACATATAATTAGTATTTAATATGTGCCCCAATAAATTATGGACACGTGTATCTTCGTTAGCAGTTAACAGCCACAACAAACGAAAATCTTAGATTTGCTAATGGAATCGTGGATTGAGAGATTTCACCGTCGAAAAAAAAAAAGAATTGGGGGTTAAGTATATAAAAAGGTAAAAATAAAGGAGTTTTGCCGCTAATTACTCAATAAATTATTTAGCCAAATGATATTAAAAAAAATCTATTTTAACCAACAAAAAAAAATTGTAATCGAATGGGCTATTAATGAAAAAAAAAAACATTAACTTGGGTCCAATTCAGTTATTAACATAAAACTCAGTTAACAGAAGTGTGGCGTCAAAGGATGATGATGGATAGGACACACAACTTTAACATTGGGCTTTACTCGTATAACAACGAGGCAAGGCCTTTCATTTCACTAACTATAGACCTATTAGGCCTACTACTATTTTGTTTTTGAACAAGGCCTACTACTATTACAACATGAAAAATTTATAAAAATATGGTAAATTTAAAGTTAGTTTTTATAAATATGGACAAAAAAATAATACCACCAAAATAGGAATTTTTTATTTTTATATTTTTGTCGATTTTTTTTCTCATATTTTGGTAATATTATTTTTGTTTTCCCATACTTTTTTATGGTAACCAATTACTAGTGTCGAATTAGTTATTTTAAACATTGATGTGTGTAGATGTGATTTCCTACAATTGATTAGACGGACACCAGCAACCTGTCAAGAACAAAGAGAGAGACGAGAGTTCAATTGGGAGCACTGGTGGGGTGTCAGCCAAAGGAACTCTGACACTTAAGTTAGTCGGGTTGTAACGAAAGCTAATTGAAAGTAACAAAACTATAAATAATGATATAATGATGGATGGATGGATGAGTAGTAAGATGGTCAAAGTGACGGCAGAGACGACGACGGAATCCAACGATCGGGTCAAGTCCGGTTGGGTCAGACCAGGCTGATTGATTCAACTTGCTTGACTAGATCGCTCGGAGATAGTAGTACTTCATTCAGTAAGAAAGTAAAGTAGAGTAATAATGGTTATCTGATCCCTTCCTTCTCAACCCATGAGAGTCTTCTTTATAGTTATTCTTTTCTTTTCGCTCTCCCCTCGTCTATCTCGCCCGTTTGAACCGTTCTTAGTGGTTCCCTCCGATTTTCATGGGAAGACGGGCGTGTATTTTGACTGCTTCAATGTCCCTGACTGACTCAGTGCACCCGGACTCAGGCCTGGGTACCAGCTAGCTCGTTTGGATGGCTAAGCCCATTTACATTAGTTTGGGGCCTTACTTGCTTATTGGGTCTGGCGAGCTAGTCTTGCTGACTAGTTGGGCTTTAATTGTAGACAAATTTTGTCCGCTACAATGTGGTGATAACCGGTTACCATTATCATTTTTTCTTGTGGTAGTATTTGGTTACCACTATCAATTTTTTAGTATATTAGTGATATGGAGGTAACTAGTTACCCTATAAAATTAGTTTTTAAAAAAGTATTTTGATAGTGGTAATCGGTCAGTGTCGAATTATTCGTTTTAAAAGTTAAGGTGGTAGTAATTGATTACCATAAAAAAGTTTATGGTAAAAAAAACACCATAAAAATATAAAAAATAAAAAAAAAGCCATTAAAAATGTACAAAGTTAACAACCTTATATTTATCAAACTCATAGAAAGAAAAATATTATATTTCATGTAATTTCCACTTACAACATTGCAACTTTGTTTTAAACTTGCAATTAAAACAAAATACATCTACCAAAAACAAAAAGCAAAGCATCATCTTTAACTCTAACAAAAAAAACAAGAATGAATCAACCATTTATATTCATAAACCATAATCTAGAACAAAAAACTCAAACTCAGATTCATAAACCATAAATCATTCATATTAAAAAGCAAAATACAAAATCAAGCCCAACCCAACCCAGCCCTCCTAGACCTCAATCCCAACCCTAACCTTATATTATGTTGGAACTTATCAATATAAGTGTGAATTGTTAAAAAAATAAACAGAAAATGTGCTTTATTGTCTCCCTAGAGGAAAAGTCTCACATTGCTTTAGAATACTCATTTGTAAGGGTATATAGATAATGGACTTGAGCATTGGGGTTGTGCCCTAAGGGGTACCCACTTTTGTGGAAGAGAGAGGAGTCACACAAAGGCTCACCTGAACACCACACACATGCGCGCGCCGCCATTCGTCTGACTGAGCTAAGTTGGTTGGTTGTGTGGTGTGCACCTTGTTATTTTTTGAAAATTTTTATTTATTAAGTATTATTTTATTTAATAAAAATGTGATTAATTTTTGGTAAAACTGAAGATTTTTCTCTTCAGCTTTTTCAGGGATCCAACTTCCTCTCCCACGTTTTAATAAAACGTTTTTTCCCGTTAATTGAGATCCACTTTTTCTTTAAAAAATGATGCGATTATTTTTCAGACAAAAAGCTCTCAATATTTTTTCGATCAGAAAATTGCACTGAGTTTTATCGATTCCGAGTAGTAGCATTCTTAAGGGTGTGGTAAACGACGGTTCTCTACGGTGCAGTGGAGGTTCGATACAGTATTGACTGGGCTGTTTTATCCTGGGGACGACGGGGCTGATAGTCTACTTGCACATTTCTGGGCAGTGCCGCGAACGTCTTAAAGAGAGCAACCTAGTCCGCGACTCAACCCAGATTATTAATCGGTAATTTCATTCCTGTTTTTTATTTCTGCAATAACTATATCAACAATTTTAAGATGTTCGGTATTCGCCATGACTACCGATGATAACTCTGGTGTTGTTGACATTAATAAACCATTTCGTTTTGAGGGTAACCATTTTAAAAGATGGAAACAGAAGATGTTATTTTTTCTCACAATGAAAAATGTTAACACTGCTCTGACTACTGATAAGCCTATTGTCTCTGAAAAAAGATGAGAACGATGAAAAAGACGAACAAACTAAGGCATTAGAGGCTTGGGTCGAAAATGATTTTTTATGCAAAAATTTCATTCTCAATGGTTTATCTGATGACTTGTATGATTATTATAATTCTGACAAAAATGCTAAGGAAATCTGGGACGCACTGCAAAAGAAGTATGACCCTGAGGAGGCTGGAACCAAGAAGTACGCTGTCAGTCGCTACCTCAAATTTCAGATGACCAATGACAAGTCAGTGGAAGCCCAATCTCATGAACTTCAGAAAATCGCTCATGAAATAATTTATGAAGGTATGTCTTTAGATGAACAATTTCAAGTTGCTGTGATTATTGATAAAATGCCCCCTGTGTGGAAAGATTTTAAAAATTTCTCAGGCACAAAACAAAAGAATTTTCACTAGAAAGTCTGATCACTCGCCTTCGTATTGAGGAGGAAGCTCGTAAACAAGACCAAAAAGAAGAAGTGCTTGCTGTATCCAGCAACAACAACACTAACAAAAAGTCCACTGCGGTTCTGAAACCCAATGGGAAAAACTTCAAGAATCAAAATCGAAAGCAAAACTCAAACCGCAACAATCAACCTCGGAACAATAATCAGAATTGGAACCATCAAAGGAACCAAAATAGACAGCAGCAACACCCCCTAATAATAATAATAAGAATGAACCTGTTCCATTTATGTGCTTTATTTGCAACAGACCAGGTCATATGGCACGCAAGTGCAGGAACACACCAAGCTCTGCACTGCAGGCTAACCTGACAACTGAAGAGCCTTTCACGACTATGATATCTGAGATCAACCTTGTTGGTGGATCAGAAGGGTGATGGGTAGACACTGGCGCTTCTCGCCATGTTTGCTATGATCGAACTATGTTTAAGACATATACTGCTGCTACTGAGGATAAGAAAGTGTTGCTGGGAGATTCACACACTACGATTGTTGCTGGTATTGGAGATGTGGAATTAGAGTTTACCTCTGGAAGAACTGTGATTCTTAAGGAAGTCATGCACACTCCAGAGAAGAGAAAGAATCTGGTCTCGGGCTACCTTCACAACAAGGCGGGGTTTACACAGACTATAGGGGTTGATTTGTTTACTTTAACTAAGAATGAGATATTTGTAGGGAAAGGGTATGCAACTGAGGGAATGTTTAAATTGAATGTTGATGTTAATAAAGTGAATGCTTCTACCTATATGTTGTGTAATTTTAATACTTGGCATGATAGACTCTGTCATGTTAACAAGCGCATAATTAAGAATATGAGTAGTTTAGGCTTAATTCCTAAATTATCTTTAAATGACTTTGAAAAATGTGACTATTGTAGCTAAGCTAAGATCACAAAAACACCGCATAAATCTGTGACTAGAGAAACTGAGCCTCTAGATTTAATTCATTCTGATATCTGTGAACTTGATGGAACGTTGACCAAAAATGGAAAACGTTATTTTATCACTTTTATTGATGACTGTTCTGATTTTACATATGAATACTTAATGAAAAATATAAGTGATGCTCTTGATATGTTTAAATCTTTTGTGACTGAAATTGAAAATCAGTTTAATAGAAAGATAAAGAGATTTCGTAGTGATAGAGGCACTGAATATGATTCTAGCATGTTTGTTGATTTTTATAACTCACATGGAATTATACATGAAAGAACTGCACCATACTCACCTGAAATGAATGGCAAAGCTGAAAGGAAGAATAGAACTTTTACTGAATCAATTGTTGCTATTTTGCTTAATTTTGGTGCTGCATCTTATTGGTGGGGAGAAATATTATTGACTGTATGCTATGTGCTTAATAGAGTTCCAAAATCTAAAAGCAAAATTTCTCCTTATGAAATCTTGAAAAATAAACAACCAAATATCTCTTATTTTAAAACTTGGGGTTGTTTGGCATATGTTAGAATTCATGATCCTAAAAGGATAAAATTGGCTAGCAGAGCATTTGAATGTGTGTTTATTGGCTATGCTGTTAATAGTAAAGCATGTCGAATTTTTGATTTGAAAGACCATGTTATTTTGGAATCAAATGATGCTGATTTTTATGAACATAGATTTCCATTTAAATTGAGAAATAGTGGGGGTGCATCATCTAGTAACGTGCCTGTGATTAGGGACATTGAGCATCATGAGGGGAATGAAACTGAACCTAGAAGAAGTAAAAGAGCTAGAGCCTCTAAAAACTTTGGTTCTGATTTCTGTGCATATACTTTAGAGGAGGATCCTTCGAACCTCCAAGAAGCTTTGACCTCATTAGATGCTGACCTGTGGCAAGAAGCCATTAATGATGAAATGGACTCTCTTGAGTCTAACAAAACTTGGCATTTAGTTGATTTGCCTCTAGGATGTAAGACAATAGGATGTAAATGGATTCTGAAAAAGAAATTGAAACTTGATGGTACTGTTGATAAGTACAAGGCACGTCTTGTTGCCAAAGGTTTTAGACAGAGAGAAAATGTAGATTTCTTTGACACATACTCACTTGTCACTAGAATAACATCTATTTGTGTGCTTATTGCTTTAGCTTCTTTACATGATCTTGTTATGCACCAAATGGATGTTAAAACTGCTTTTTTAAATGGTGAATTAGAAGAAGAGATTTACATGGACCAACCTGATGGATTTGTGATCCATTGTCAAGAACATAAAGTGTGCAAATTAGATAAATCTCTGTATGGTTTGAAACAGGCGCCTAAGCAATGACATGAAAAGTTTGACAATCTAGTTATCTCACATGGTTTTAAAGTGAATGAAAGTGACAAATGCATTTATTATAAATCTAAGAATGACTTGCTTATTTTTGGTTCAAACTTGCATGTCATAAATGATGTGAAATCTGTGCTATGTGAAAACTTTGACATGAAAGATCTAGGAGAAGCGAATGTGATCCTTGGTATAAAGATCACTAGGTCTGAAAAGGGAATTTCTTTGAATCAATCTCATTACATTGAGGAGATTTTAGAGAAATAAAATTACTTTAATTGTAAACCTACGTGTAAACCTTATGATCCCAATGTAAAGCTATTTAAGAACACTGGTGATGGTGTAAAACAAACAGAGTATGCGAGCATCATTGGCAGTCTTAGGTATGCCACTGATTGTACTAGACCCGACATTGCCTATGTTGTGGGACTACTGTGGAGGTTTACTAGTAGACCTAGTGTTGAGCATTGGCATGCTATAGAAAGGGTCATGAGGTACCTTAAAAGAACTATGAACCTTGGATTGCATTATCATAAGTTTCCCACTGTCCTTGAAGGATACATCGATGTTGACTGGAACACCTTGTCAGATGACTCCAAGGCAACCAGCGGCTATATTTTTAGCATAGCTCGTGGAGCTGTTTCATGGAAGTCTAAGAAACAGACTATTCTGGTTCAATCTACAATGGAGTCAGAAATGATAGCACTAGCTACTGCTAGTGAAGAAGCAGGATTGTTGAGAGGCCTGCTAGCTGAGATCCCTTTATGGGAAAAACCGATGCCAGCTGTGTTGATCCATTGTGATAGTACTGCAGCTATTGCAAAAATTCAGAACCGTTATTACAACGGTAAAAGACGTCAGATACGACGTAAGCACATTACTGTTAGAGAGTTCCTCTCTACAGGAGCTGTAAGAGTGGATCATATACGCACTGATGAAAATTTAGCTGATCCTTTGACGAAAGGATTATCTAGAGAGAAAGTCCTTAAAACATCAAAAGGAATGAGACTATTGCCCTTAGAATGATGAGTCACACATGATGGTAACCCGACCTATAGACTGGAGATCCCAAGAAATAGGTTCAATGGGTAATAACAAGTTATGATGTGATATGAGATAGATCATGCTATTACTTAAAGTTAACTTGAAGCATGAATTCCTGAAGCGACATAAGGATGAGTTAATAGAAACTCTTAATGAGATCTATACTCTATGTGGAGTGGAGGACCGAGCTACAGGAGTACTCTTGATAGACTCACCTACGTGAATATGGAAGTGGGGCCGCTTCCTATGAAATTTTGGGCAAATTTCTAGAGCATTCACTATACTGGGATAGACGTGCATGGCCATTAAAGCACGAGCTTTTGGACTACACCCTAGAAAGACTGTGCGTGGTGCAATGTTAGAGATAGAGTTCAAGACTACGTGTCACTCTAGTATATTCGAAATTGCATTCACTATGCAAAGGTTCAAGTCGAAAGATACCTTTGTTTATGCTCAATCTTATTGTTTTTAGGTTACTGCTCGATGAAAAATATTTTTTAACAATTCAAGTGGGGGATTGTTGGAACTTATCAATATAAGTGTGAATTGTTAAAAAAAAATAGAAAAGGTGCTTTATTGTCTCCCCAGATGAAGAGTCCCACATTGCTTTAGAATACTCATTTGTAAGGGTATATAGATAGTGGACTTGAGCATTGGGATTGTGCCCCAAGGGGTACCCACTTTTGTGGAAGAGAGAGGAGTCACACAAAGGCTCACCTGAACACCACATGCGCGTGCGCGCCGCCGTCCGTCCGACTGAGCCGAGCTGAGCTGGCTGGTTGGTTGGTGTGGTGTGGTGTGCACTTTTTTATTTTTTGAAAAAAATTATTTATTAAGTATTATTTTATTTAATAAAAACATGATTAACTTTTGGTAAAACTGAAGACTTTTTCTCTTCAGCTTTTTCAGGGATCCAACTTCCACTCCCACGTTTTAATAAAATATTTTTTCCCGTTAATTAAGATCCACTTTTTCTTTAAAAAATGGTGCGATTAATTTTCAGACAAAAAGCTCTCAATATTTTTTCGATTAGAAAATTGCACTGAGCTTTATCGATTCTGAGCAGTAGCATTCTTAAGGGTGTGGTAAACGACATTTCTCTACGGTGCAGTGGAGGTCCGATATAGTATTGACTGGGCCTATAGTCTGCTTGCACATTTCTGAGCAGTGCCGCGAACGTCTTAAAGAGAGTGATCTAGTCCGCGACTCAACCCAGATTATTAATCGGTAATTTCGTTCCTGTTTTTTACTTCTGCAACAACTATATCAACATATTCAAATCAAAACTGTTCTTCAATTCATATCCTTGAAACTCATATTCAATTCTACCTAGATCCGGCAAAAACGCAAAACCCCAAACGCAAAACCCTCATGCTCTGTGGTCCTCAGCCCCTAACACCCAACCTCTTCGTCATCCCCAGCTCCTAACATCCAACCTCTCCGTCGTCCTCAACCCTTAACACCCAACTTCTTCGTCGTCCTCAGCCCCTAACGACGACGTTCTGACCTCCCTTTCGCCGTCCAGATCTAAGCTATGTCTCGGGTGTCGTTGTAGTCTGAAACCACTCTTCTAAGCTTCGCCGAACTAAAGACAAGGGAGTTATCGCCATCCTGAAGCCACTCCTCCAAGCTCCCCCGGTCTGCTTGCAACACATGGGAAGAAGAAGTAGAAGAAAGAGGTCGAAAATGATTTGTTTTTAATTTTGTATAAAATAATTTTTTTTAATCTTTGAAAGTTTTTATAAAAATAATGTTTTTTTTAAATAAAATAGGATTTATTTTTATTAAAATGTTTTTTAAATTATTTTTTAGTTTTAATAATGTTTTTTTATCATTTTTATTAGTTAAAATTATTTCTTTAAATAATAAATAAAATTTAGATGAGTTGGACCAATTGAATGTTGCCATGTGTACACTTATGTCAGACATTAAATATGGATACCAACAACTGCACCATTTAGTGGACGAAATGTATTATTGTCGCAAAAAAAAATTGAGTATTAAAGTGTTACAATTGAAAAAATTTGAGTATTAAAGTATTACAATTGGATTTGAGTATTAAAGTATTACAATTGAAAAGATTTGAGTATTAAAGTGCTACAATTGAAAATATTTGGGTATTATCGCTTCCAATATCTTTAAAAATTATTTTATTTTTTATTTTTTTAAAACTATAAACAATGTTTTGGTTCATTTTTTTAATATGCTTATGTCACTCTTTTATAATGTATGACATTGTTTATTTATTTATTTAAAATTTATATAATAATTAAAAATAATAAATTAATATATTTTCTAAATAAAACTACGTAAATGTGCAGCGATATACTGAATTGAGTTTTCTTATGAAGTGTTGGGCCTTATATAAGCAGCTCAAGAGAAGAAGTTACAATGGGCAACTAGTGATCTTTAGACTTAACTAATACAATAACTAATATGCTATCCTCTTTAGAATGTAGTGGGATTAATTTTACTCGGAAAGCTCTCATGCATTAGCCAAATATGCTTTATTAGAGCATCTTTAATGGAGTGTCAAGTTAGTGATGCATTGCTAAAATATAACTTATTTTTACAAAAAAAATTGCTCTAATGGTGTGTTAAAAGTTGTGTCAAATTTGACACATGCTAAAAGTTAGGCCGAATTTGGCACACAATATCGCATGATGCATATTTTGCATCACCATAAATGCTACATTTTTTTATTTACTTTTATGTCATTTTTCTTATTTTAATATTATTTTTATCTATTTGTATTAAATGCTATATTTTTTACCTTATTATTTTATACTATCAACAATAAAATATAAAGAAAAATAATTATTTTTTGTATACTTTCAATAAATATCAAATTAGCATTAATGAAATATTAAATATTACAACAGTTTTACAAATGTGCATTGGAGCATAATGCTAAAAATTGTGCTAAATATATAATCTATTGACTTTTTATGCCAAATATAGCACACTATTTACATCTTTCATTATAGATGGTCTTAATTGAGCATAAGCTTTGTGGATATATATCTTTTAAAAAAATTAATATATTGTTTACAATTTAGTCATTTATCTCTTCTATATAATAAGTGTGTAGATAACGGAAATTCTTCGTTTTAACGGTTTTTTATTTTTTTAATGTTAACTTTAACAGAATACTCTTATATTTAACAGAATATTCTTATACTTAATGGTACTTTGTAAACACTTAAACTTAAATAAAATAAAATAAATAATTAGAAAAATTAAAATTAGATAATTTTGAGATATTTTACAATAATAAATAATTAAAAAAATTAAAATATGACATTTTTCAGATATTTTACAATGATAATTATTTTAAAATAATAAATAATTAAATAAATTAAAATAAGATATTTTTGAGATATTTTACAATAATAATTATTTAAAAATAATAAAATCATACATTTTATAACTTAAATAAAATTTAATTAAACTTAAACTCACTTAATAGAATAATATCATATTAAACATATAATATAATCTGTTGTCAATTAACAACAAATTACTTTTAAAAAAAAACTAGCAAAAAACTTAAATTTAAAATCCACGTATAATATTTAATATTACATTAAACATATAATATATAATCTCTTGTTGTCACTCTCATATTCAAAAATTTGAACAAACATAAACTTAAACAAAAATAAATAAATTATTTAATTAAAATAAGATATTTATTTAAAATTTATATGACATTAATATAAATTTTAAAAAAATAATTGATAAATTCTATAAATGAAAGTAAGTAAACTTGCCTTGTAAGTTAATTGTATCTAGTGTATATATATATATATATATCTTGACATTTATATCATTTAAATTTTGCAATTTAATCCTTTTATATATTTTTTTATATTTATACCAGCTAGATTTTGCACTTTATTTTTTTATGTAATATTTTATATTTATGCCCTTTTTATTTATTTTTAAAAATTTTCGCTCCCAATAAACATTTTTTTTTATTTATATGTATATCTTGCAAATCACGCCTATTTGGCCGACCTGCCTATTCCCTTTGTACTAATCAGATGTGCTTTAATGAAGTACTTCAGTTTAAGGAAAAATAAATAAATTAAATGGCTTTTCTTTTCATTGTGAAGACATAACAAGTTAAATATGTTAAGAGAGAAATACTACAATAATAAGGAGCTAGATTGGATTAATATGGTGGATGGAAAGCTGTTTTCATATTTATTATACTTGTTAAGCAGCGCTAAAGTAGGTGGTAACAACATTGGTGGACGAAATTTGCAAAACCACATTTTTTGTTGGTCCAACACAAGTAAATGTCTTACCCTGGCTGATTGTGGAGCCTAACGCAAGGTAATGATCCATTAACTTCTGAAAGGTTCCCTTTCGAACAAGGGAAATTTGACTTTTAAAGCATTAAGTGACACTACATTCAAAAAATACTCTATCAATATATGACTCTCATTTTAGTGCTACTAATGACCTTTGTTGACGCGGTTCTTCGCCTATGCCCAGCCATCGTTTCGTATTTCGAGTGGAGGGCCTTGGATCCCACATCAGGGCAATCCAACGGCCCTCTTCACGTGACCCTTCACGCATATAAAAAGGGGTGGCCACCTTACGCACGGGCCACCCGTTCATTTGAAAATTTTCAGAAATTTTCCTCTTCTTCTCTCTTCATCTTCAAGAGAAAAAACCCTCTTCTTCCCGACCGCCATTCCTAACGTTCAAGAAGTTCAGGCGCAAAGACTCCTTCAAAGCCTTGGAACCAACTGTTCCGACGAAGCCCCAACCTAGGCGATACCTTCATCCACTTCCCAGCCAAACACTCTATAAGTCTCCTGACTGTGCATGTTTCGAAATTATTTTTTACTGTAGCTTAGGTAAATATATACTGTAGCCACATGTAAGGGTTTGCTGGGTTTTGTGGGAATGAAGGGTGAAAGCCTTTTAGGTTAGGGTATCTTTGCAGTAGAAAACTGTTTAGGAGCATGGTTTATAGGATGCATTTTCTGGGGAAAATTTATGAGTAGGATTTTTGGTATGCTGGTCTAGAGTATTCAGTATTTTTGGGTGCAAAACCGGGTAGCTTAGGGGACACGCTTCACAGTCGGTCTTGCCTTTCTTGCCCACTGAAACTTTCCTTCCAAGGCAAATTCTATCCTGACCCTCCTGACACACGAATTCCGAGTAATCGGGGATTTGTTGGGAGCACAGGCGCGTGTTCTTAGAACCGCGTGGTCTCACTCTCCACGGGCTGGGCTTACCTCAGCTCGTGTCAAAGAAACACACTCAGATTCTCTTCTACCTTAGGTCGCCTTTTTCTAAAATTTCTTCTTTTTGTTCGCTAGGCGACCAGATGGGACCCAAGAAGAATGCTCCCAAGAAGCCTGTAGGAAGCTCGTCCTCCCGTCAAGACAAAGGAAATGAGGTGATGGCCGAATCCCCGATCCCCAACTTCGGGCCAGCGGTGGAACAGGAGCTCGAGGTGGCCCCTGACGCGTTCTTTGAGACGAAGAGGATCGTCTCAAAGATTACTGACCAGGCGAAGGTCAAAAAAATATTCCTCTCCCACAACATCGGTCTGGGGAGAGCATCCGTGATTGCCCGACCTCCCGCAGAGGGCGAGCGGAGCTGCGCGCCGCTTGACGAGGCATTCTCGGCCTGGAGCGACGAGCATTTTAAGGCGGGGGCCTTCCTCCCGTTGGATCAGTATTTCGCTGACTTCCTCAATTACGTGAAGTTGGCCCCATTCCAGCTCCCCCCGAACTCTTATCGGCTGTTGGCGGGGTTAAGATATTTATTCTTGAAACAGGAGTGGGAGGTCCCCACTCCTGCAGATATTTTGTACTTTTTCTGCCTCAAGGCCAGCTCGGAGCAGCGGGGACGAGGTGACGGGTTTTATTACTTGACCCGGTTCCCCAACACGGCTGCGGTCATCGAGCTGCCCAGCCACCCCAATGACTTCAAAGATCAATTCTTTATGTCGACGGGGTTCCGAAACTGCGAGCTCCACTACTTCAATCGTCCTCGTAAGTGCTTTTCAACCTTAGCTCGTAAGTTAAGTATCGTTTAGCTCCTCCTGTATCCTTTTCTGACATAGGTTAATCCTGCAGCTATCTTCGCGAGGACAGAGAAATCTGTGACCCTCGGGGCCCAGTACAAGACACTGGCGGGCTTGCCCCCCAGTGAGAAGGATTATCGCGTGCTCGTAACAGACAAGACGATGGTGACCTGTAAGCTGATCTTCCCAAATCAGACTCTGAACCTAAGGAGGCCCCGGGCGCTTCCCCCACCTCGCGATACCAGGCCTACCATCGTGGAGGAGGTCGCGGGGGATGAAGATGAGGAGGACGAGGTTCCCCTCGTGAGGAACAGGAAGCGGGCGTTGGAGGTCGCCCAGAGAACGGACGAGGAGAGGATCCGGTTCGGAGCAGCTGCGGGTCCTTCTGGCCAAGGTAACCCCTACATGTTTAGGAATTTAGATAGGGCCATTGCCGACCCCCGGCTAGCTAGGTTCAATCCCAGACAGCTCGTCCAACGTCACCGAAGTGATCCGGACCTGGATACAACCCTGCTTCACTGTGTCGACCTGCTCGTGCTGAATTACCAAGATAGCCGACCTAGGGGTACCGTAGTCGTAGATAACACCCTAGCCTTTAGGTCAATCCTATTTGAGGAGTATGGGAACAATCTTCGGTCATGGCCATCACTCCGGAGGGGTACCGTAGCTCCCGTACTTAGGCAATATGTAGAAGAATCTAGCCCGAAACCAGAGTCGGATCCAGAACTTGCGCTAGCTCGGGAAATAATCGACTTAGATTCTTCCGTAGGAGCTCCGGGGCCGATGGTCGTAACCATAGGTTCTTCTTCTAGCTCGGGGGGTAGGATCCCTTTTAGTATATATATATACTTGAATTTCTATTTTTCCCCCTTTGTTTTTGTTTTGGAATGGCTGCTAACTTGTCTACTAACCATATTTTTGTTTTGACAGAAGAGATGTCTCAGCCCGGAGGGAGTCTTCGAGCTGCGTTCGCCGGGGGGAATCCCTCAGCCGGGGCCTCTGGGCCCAAAATGAAGAAGCCCTGGACCTTGAAGAAAACCCCCGGGACCCCGACCAAGTCTCCTGCAAAGGAGAAAGAGCAGCCCCTCGTCGCTCAGGTCGTGGAAACTGATCCTCCTGCTGTTGGGGGGAGCAACATGCCCCCACCCCCTCCGCGAGCTCCGGCCCTTGTCCGGGACATAGGGGCGAAGCCCGGGACTTCGGCAATTTCAACCTCCGAGGTGCGCATCCCGGTTGATCCCCAGGACGTGGAGAAGATTCCAGAGGCCTTCCGGGGGACGGTGTATGAGTCGGCGAACTACGCCGTCAGCCACATATACAAGTTCAACGAGAAGGAGCTCAGAGCCATCGAAACCAGGAGCCCGGTGGGCGTGCTGGAGTCTTCACTGGGCATGGCCCTAATGGTAAGCTAACCTCAACCTTTTATGGTTTTTGACTACCATGCCTTGCCCTGTTTTTTCTTTCTCCCTTCTTTTTTGTTTCTAAGGCATGTGTCTCTTCGCTTTCGCAGAGCGCCGTTGCCCTTCATCGAAGCATAGCCAGGACCAAGGCCCAGCTCGAGGAGATGAGGAGTGAGCACCAGGCGTTTGTGGCCAACCACCAGACCTTCTTGCAGGCAGCTACAGACGCTCTGGCGGCCGCGCAGGCCGAGCTGAAAGAGACCCGTCCCAAGCTACAAGAGCTCGAGACCACCAAAGCCGCCCTTGCCGCCGTGCGGGCCGACCTAGACACTGCAAAGGCCAAGGCCAAGGCCGCCCTGGAGGCCGAGCAGGAAACTTCAGGCACTGCCATGGAGGACATGTTCTACCATTGCTGGGCCTATAATCAGGACGCCGACTTCTCCTTCCTGGCAGCGGACGTCTGGGAGCCCTTGCTGGAGAAGTTCAAAGCTCGCCTCGAGAAAGAAGCACCTTCCGAGGCCGGGGAAGTCTCTGGCGCAGCTGAGCAGGGCGAGACGGCGACCTCCAAGGGGCCAACTGGTGGAACCTAGGGCCTTTCCATTCTGTCCCCACTCTTTTTTTTTTTTTTTGTAACTTTTGCATGAGGTGTTCCCACCTCGAGACAATTAATTTTTACCTTTAAATTGATTAACTCCCTTTTGCCTCTACGCATTTCAGTTACATTTTTTTTCAAAAACTTAGTTCGTGTTAACTTTTATCAATATCCCGTGCTCTTTAGGAAGAACAACGATCAATAGATTTAAATCAACTTCTAAGTTTTTTTTCCTGGTCATATCCAGGAACTTAATTTGAAAACTTAGTCCGTGTTAATTTTTATCAATATCTCGTGCTCTTTAGGAAGAACAACAATCAATAAATTTAAATCAACTTCTAAGTTTTATGACCTCGTTGTATCCAGGAACTTAATTTGAAAACTTAGCCCGTGTTAATTTTTATCAATATCTCGTGCTCTTTAGGAAGAACAATGATCAATAGATTTAAATCAACTTCTAAGTTTTATGGGCGACCTGGTTAAATCCAGGATAGGACTTAGTTCGCGTTGATCCTTATCAATATCTCGCGTTTTTTAAGAAAAACAACGATCAATCGATATGAATCAACTTCTAAGTCATTAAGGCGACCTGGTTATATCCAGGTACCATATGCCCCCCAAGTAACTGGGAAAGGGTCTTTCGCGGTTACTTTAGATTACACTTGAAAACATGTACAAACATAAACAAAAAGTTACTTATCGCTTAATACATAAAAAATGGCCTTTCAGGCCTTACAAGTGAATCATTGATAATATCTCTTCAAATGGATGGCGTTCCAAGTTCGTGGGACTGCCCCTCCATCTAGCCGAGCTAATTTATAAGTTCCTTCTCTAATGACCTCGATGACTTAATATGGCCCTTCCCAGTTCGGTCCCAAGACTCCATCTTTGGGATCATTACTGGCCAGGAAAACTCTCCTGAGGACCAGGTCGCCAACGTTAAAGGCGCGATTTTTGACTTTTGAGTTGAAATAGCGAGTGATCTTCTGCTGATAATGGGCGAGCTGGAGTTGCGAGTCCTCTCGCCTTTCATCAACCAAGTCAAGGGAAGTGCAAAGTAGCCCGTGGTTGCGGTCCTGGTCGTATGATTGGACCATATGCGAAAGCACCTTAATCTCCACAGGGAGGACTGCCTCACTCCCAAAGGTCAAGGAAAAAGGAGTGTGACCTGTAGGAGTCCGATGTGAAGTCCGGTATGCCCAGAGAACCTGGGGGAGCTGTTCCGGCCAGACCCCCTTCGCTTCGTTGTTGATCCCAAAAGAGGGTGTTTTAATAATTAAACTCGCAAGTGCACGAATCGTTTTGGAATATAATGTTCATGTAAGTACGAGGTCGAACCCATGGGAGTTGACTAACATCAAAAGAAACTATTTCAAACAAAGCAATAATATTCTAACCTAGTTCCAAATATTTGATGAGATTTTGTTTTAGAAAAATAAAAGACAAGTAATAAAAATATTTAAGATTAAATAGAAAAATGGTTTTCAAATGAGATATATAAAATAAGATTATTAAGATGTTAGAATCCACAAAATGCAAGTTCAATAGTATTTATAAGTATATTGATTCCCAAGTTTTGATATAGTTGAAATAAATCACACTATATATTTTTTCAAAATATATTTTCTATTCAAGCACAAGTTACTCTTTAAAAAAATGTAGGATTTTTCTTCACTTATATAAGATATAATTTCTAAGCATTAGTTGTGTTACAATCTAATGAAACTACAAAAAATCAAAGAGATTATGTTTAGGCAAAATATGATACTTATGCTCTAAGAATTAGATGTGAACAATTTAATAAAAAACATTTAATCAAAGAATATCATATTTTTGCATAATGAAGAACTAAGTGTAATATGCTTTAACAATCAATAATAGATGAAAAAATGCATATCTTTGATAGAAAAATCCATAAACAATGTTACACAAATGGGAAATCAACTTACAATAAAAAATACTATCTAGTTACATTTTGCTTCATCATCATCTTAATAACCTTTGAAAAAGATTAGAAGCTCATAACTAGATAAAAATTACAAAATAACATACTTGACATGCTCTTCAAAAGATGAAAATGGTAGATAGAAAATAGTGAAAAGAAGAGAAATATGGAGTGTAGAAGAGGTTAAAAAAAAGATGAAGAAGAAGAGCTCCCCAAATGGTCTTACAAGACTCTATTTATAGGCAAAATATGGAGATTAAATTAATCAAATTAAAATAAATAAATTGATTAATTTAATTGTGTTGGGAAGTGGTAGGATAAATAGAGTAAGTGGAAGAGTATTGGAAAGATGAAATGTTTGGTTGGGTAAAAGATTAGTGAAAAGCTAAGGTAAAAATATGAATTAGGAATGTTTATTGAGGTAAAAAAATATGGAAGAGTGAGTTGATATTTTAGTGAAAAGAAAAAAGTGGACATTGGGAACAAATATGGTTTTTTAGCCATATTGGTGGCTGTGGCAAAATGGTTTGGTTTGGGCTAGGCAGATAGATGATGCTGAGCCAGGCGTTGGGAGTGTGATGCTATATGCTGAGTTGGGCCTGACCGTGGGCTGTGGTTGAAGCAAAGGTCAGCTGGGCCGAAATGGGGATGTGATATATGCTGAAGAGGTAACTTGATGAGGCTGAAGACTGAGCAGTCCTTTGGGCGTGAGGTGGCGTGACAACTGGCGAATTGGAGGCATATGCTAAAGCTGAAGAGGCATGCTGGCGTGAAGGCTGGAGTGATGCGTGGCTGGTCAGGCGTGGGAAGCTGACTACTGCTGGGTTGGGCTTTGGAGGCTGGCGGGCCGGTACTGTAGCAGGCGGGCCTGGGCTGGTGAGCTTGCTGAAGGAAGACAGACGGGCTGGGCTCGTGGCAGGCGTGGGCCTAGCTTGGGCCTGGGCATATGTTGACATCACTTTTCATGCTATTTTCTTTCAAATTTGTCATTCTTTATTTTCTTTTCAAAGCCAAAAAAATGCAACTTACTCCCTACAAGATAAGTAAATAATAAATTATAATCAAATATTTTCAATTATAAAATAACTCAAATTAAGTCCACGAAAATACTAATTGAAATTTAATTTACTTTGGGAATTAAGTTCAATAAAATCACATTTTTTTAACTTATAATCTATCAACACAAATTTCAATTAATTAAACTACAACATATTATAATAAAATATCTATAAAACATATAAAAATCTAGAAAACAACAATAAGACTAACAGATTAAAAATTACATAAAAACTTAATAAGTTAATTAAAAAACTCAAGAACTAAGCAACAATTAGCATATAAAAAGTGGTAAAATAACTCTATTTTGTAGAGTTATCACACCCCAAACTTAATATTTTGCTAGTCCTCGAGCAAAAGAAAAATTAAGAACACACTTTTTTTTTAATTGGTGATATCAAAAATGTCCTCAAAGATTGCACATTGAAAATAATTTATAAAAAAAAAATATGAATAAAAATTAAGCTTATGTAATTAATTCCATAGTCAATCTTGCTTTGAAAATATATTTTAAATTATAAGTCCAAAACTATTTATCAAGATATTATGTGAATTTTGGAGAAATTGTTGTAATAAATTATTTATTTCACATATTATGATGAATAATTTTTTTTCAAAATTTCATTTTTTAAGCAAAATTGACCCAAGAATTAAACACAAAGCTTAATAAGGATTCATATATATAAATATATATATTTGTTTTAAACTAAAATCAAACTCAATCAAGGGTATTATCATAGGAAAAATGGATATCACCAAAGGGTTTTTTTTTTTTTTTATAGTTTTTGATAAAGTATAAAAGTACAAAACTAGATATATATATATATATATATATTACTAGAAAGATAATATTTTTTTTGTTTTTTAAAGAAATTCTACCATTTTCAAACATATGAAAGAAGTAACCATACAAACCCACTACCCCCAAACTTAATTTATGCATTGTCCTCAATGTATCAAAATACAAATATAAATTGAAGCGTGAAAGAGTTTAGAGTTTAGAATGGTCGTACCTCATCATGGAGCATGTCAAGAGTGCAACAAAAAAGAAACAAAAATCAAAACAAGAAGTTAACCTAAAAACATAAATAAAACACACATTTACCAATAATTGATGAGAGCGATCAAGGACCATGGTAAATAGGATCCTCAAGAAGGATTTCATCCACTTTAGCAGTTTTCAATTCTAAAAATGGTTTCAATTTTTGTCCATTCACTTTGAATACATTACCATTATTAGGATTTTCAATTTCAATGGCTCCATGTGAAAAAACAGTGCGAACAATGTATGGACCTACCCACCTAGAGCGTAACTTCCCCGGGAAGAGATGCAAACGAGAATTGTATAAAAGGACTTTTTGACTGGGAGAGAAATCTTTTCGCAAAATGTTTTTGTCATGGTAAATCTTCATTTGATCCTTATATTTTTTTGAATAGTCATATGCATCGTGCCTAAGCTCTTCTAACTCATTTAATTGAAGCTTTCTTCTCTCACCCGCTTTGTCTAAGGAAAAATTCAATTGCTTAATTGCCCAATAGGCTCTATGTTCTAGCTCAACGGGTAAGTGGCATGCCTTTCCATACACAAGTCTATAGGGGGACATTCCAATGGGTGTTTTGTATGCAGTTCTATATGCCCATAATGCATCAACGAGTCCTAAGGACCAATCTTTCCTAGATGGATTGACAGTTTTCTCTAAGATGTGCTTAATTTCCCTATTTGATATTTCGACTTGACCACTAGTTTGTGGGTGATAATGTGTAGTGACTTTATGTGTAATACCATATTGTTTAATTAAAAGCTCAAAAGACCTATTACAAAAGTGTGTACCATTATCACTAATGATAGCACGTGGTGAGCCAAAACGAGAGAAAATATTTTCTTTCAAAAACTTAAGCACAACTTTATGGTCATTTGTGTGGCAGGCAACAGCTTCAACCCATTTAGACACATAATCAACACCAACAAGAATGTACAAGTTACCAAAAGAGTTAGGAAATGGACCCATAAAATCAATGCCCCAAACATCAAATATTTCAACAATAAGGATAGGATTCAAAGGCATCATGTTTCTTCTAGTTACACTTCCTAACATTTGACAACGTTCACAGGATTTGCAATAAACATAAGTGTCATGAAAAATAGTAGGCCAATAAAATCCACATTGTAAAATTTTCAAAGCAGTTTTCTTACCACTAAAATGTCCACCACATGCATGATCATGACAAAAAGATATGATTTTAAGTTGATCACAATTTGGAATGCATCTCCTTATTATTTGATCAGGGCAATATTTAAACAAATAAGGGTCATCCCACATGAAATTTTTCACTTCAGAATAAAATTTAGATTTGTCATGCTTAGACCAATGAGAAGGAATTTCACCAGTGACCAAATAATTCACAATGTCAGCATACCAAGGCAAAGAAGATATATGCATGAGTTGTTCATCAGGAAAAGTTTCAGTTATAGTGGTGGAGTCATTATTAGTCTCAACAACAATTCTAGACAAATGATCAGCAACAACATTTTCAGAACCTTTTTTATCTCGTATCTCCAAATCAAATTCTTGTAAAAGCAAGATCCAACGAATTAAGCGAGATTTAGCATCTTTTTTCGACAAGAGATATTTCAATGCAGCATGATCAGAATAGACAATTATTTTAGATCCTAACAAATAAGACCGAAATTTCTCCAATGCAAACACAACAGCAAGCAATTCTTTTTCAGTTGTAGAATAATTTAATTGAGCATTGTTCAAAGTTTTGCTAGCATAGTAGATTACATGAGGTAACTTGTTAATTCTTTGTCCTAGAACAGCACCGATAGCATAATCAGAAGCATCACACATTATTTCAAAATGAATATTCCAATCAGGAGGGCGAATAATAGGTGCACTAGTCAAAAGGGATTTCAATCTTTCAAAGGCAACATGACAATCATTATCAAAGACAAAAGCATTTTCTTTTCCGAGCAAATGACATAATGGGCGTGAAATTTTGCTAAAGTCTTTTATGAATCTTCTATAAAAACCAGCATGGCCTAAGAATGATCTAATTTCTTTTATTGTTTTAGGTGGGGGAAGTTTTGAAATAAGGTCAACTTTTGCTTTATCAACTTCTATTCCCTCAAATGAAATTACATGACCTAAAACAATTACTTTTTTAACCATAAAATGACATTTTTCCCAATTAAGAACTAAATTCTTTTCTTTGCAACGAATTAAAACAAGAGAAAGATGGTGCAAACAGTCATCAAAAGAATTTCCAAACACAGAAAAATCATCCATAAACACTTCAAGATTTCTTTCAACCATATCAGAAAATATTGCAATCATACATCTTTGAAAAGTTGCAGGAGCATTACAAAGACCAAACGGCATGCGACGATATGCAAAGGTTCCAAAAGGGCAAGTGAAGGTAGTCTTTTCTTGATCTTCAGAGGCAATGGGGATTTGGTTATATCCCGAATAGCCATCAAGAAAACAATAATATGCATGGCCAGCTAAACGTTCAAGCATTTGATCAATAAAGGGTAAAGGAAAGTGGTCTTTTCTAGTAACATTATTTTGCTTTCTATAGTCTATACACACTCTCCACCCCGTTTGTACTCGAGTAAGGATTAATTCATTTTTCTCATTTTCGACAACTGTGATCCTAGACTTTTTAGGCACTACTTGAACTGGACTAACCCATTGACTATCAGAAATAGGGTAAATGATACCTACATCTAACAGTTTAAGTACTTCTTCCCTAACGACCTCTTTCATATTTGGATTTAACCTTCTTTGACATTCCCGAGAGGTTTTAGCATTTTCTTCTAGATGGATTCTATGCATGCATATGGATGGGCTGATTCCCTTGATGTCTCCAATGGTCCAACCTATGGCTTCCTTATGTTTTCTAAGGACATTTAACAATTTATCTTCTTGTTCTTTATCTAAAGCAGATGCTATGATAACAGGCAAGGTTTCAGACTCTCCTAGAAAATCATATTTTAAATTTTCTGGCAAAGGTTTAAGGTCTAACTTTGGAGACTCGGAAACTGATTGAACATGATCTAAGGGTGAAAATGGTTCAACTTTGGTTTCATCTAAGGGTATAGACTCTAACAAAGAATTCACATCATTATTAAAATCATCATTATGCAAGTTCATACCAAAGTATTTTTCACAAAAATCAAGTAAGTCACTTCCATCATCTTCACACATACTCTCTATCATGTTAACTTCATGCACTTCCTCACACTCAACAGATTTAGCAACATTAAAAACATTTAATTCAACAGTTATGTTTCCAAAAGATAATTTCAATACACCATTACGAAAGTTGATAATTGCATTAGATGTAGCTAAAAATGGTCTACCTAGAATGATGGGTATTTGAGCATGAGCATTTTCAACAGGTTGAGTGTCAAGAACAATAAAGTCCACAGAGAAATAGAATTTATCCACTTTAATTAAAACATCTTCTACAATACCTCTAGGGATTTTCACTGAACGATCGGCTAATTGAAGTGTTATAGAAGTTGGTTTTAATTCTCCTAGACCAAGTTGCTTATACACAGAATAAGGCAGTAAATTCACACTAGCTCCTAAATCAAGTAAAGCTTTGTTAATAAAATGATCGCCGATGATGCATGAAATGGTTGGACAACCGGGATCTTTATATTTCACAAGGCTTTTATATTGAATTATGGAGCTAACTTGTTCAGTTAAAAACGCATTTTTTGGAACATTTGTGTTTCTTTTAACAATGCAAAGGTCTTTTAAGAATTTAGAATAGGCAGGAATTTGTTTAATGGCATCTAAGAAGGGAATGTTGATGCTTACTTGTTTGAAAACTTCTAAGATGTCACTATATTGGTTGCCTTTCTTGAGTGGAATTAATCTTTGTGGAAAAGGAGCTTTTGGGATGGAAGGAAGGATTTGAGCATCATCTTTTGAAAGGTCATTTGTGTTGGAACTTTGAGGTTGGCTTTGGTCTTTTTCAACTTGAGGTATGTAATCGGGTTTGACAATTTGTTTTCCGGACCTAAGAGTTGAAATAGACTTAGCTTCTTCTTTATGACTAGGAGTTCCTATTTCATATTGGCCTTTAGGATTTGGGATGGGTTGGCTAGGAAATCTTCCTTTTTCTCTCTCAGTTACAGCACTAGCAAGTTGACCCAATTGTGTCTCGAGTTTGGCAATGGATTGAGACTGATTTTGTAAGATTTGTTGGGTGGATTGCATGAATTGTTATAAGGTGTCTTCTAAGGAAGGTTTTCTTTGTGGAGGGTAAGGTTGACTTGGTTGGGCATGATTTGGATTTGGCATGTTGAATTGGTTTCCTTGATTCATTTGTGGTTGGTTTTGTCTCCATGAAAAATTAGGATGGTTTCTCCAATTTGGATTGTATGTGTTGGAAAATGGGCTATCAGAAGAAGGTTTTCCATATGAATGTAAAGCATTAGCCTCTTCAGAAAATGTTTCAATAAAAGAAGGACATGATTGAGCATTATGACATGAACTAGCACATAAAGAACAAACATCTTTTTTAGGTTGCACATGAGAATTCATAGATTGACTTATTACTAAGGCTTCTACTTTTCTTGCTAATTTATCAAATGATGTTCTTAAATCACTTTCTTCTTTTATTTCATATTTTCCTTCTCTTTTCGGTGAAGGGTTGGCTCTAGACCTAGGCTCAGAATAATTCCATTTTTGTGAATTAACAGACAATTCTTCAAGAGCGTCCCAAGCCTCTTGACCTTGCAGTTTTAAAAATTTTCCGGTATGCATGGATTGAATCATTTGTCAGTTTGAAGGGGTTAAACCATCATAAAAATATTTTACAAGTCTCCATTTTTCAAAACCATGGTGGGGACATTTTAATAATAAATCTTTAAATCTTTCCCAACATTGATAAAATTCTTCATTATCTTTTTGATAAAATTCAGAGATTTCTCTTCTTAAACTATCAGTTTTGGACATGGGGAAAAATTTAGCAAGAAATTTATTAAAAAGTTGATCCCAAGTAGTTATGGTTCCAGTTGGAAGTGAGTTTAACCAAGCTTTGGCTCTATCTTTTAAAGAAAAAGGAAACAACCTAAGTTTGACCGACTCATCTGAAAAATTTTGAAAACGAAAGGTTGAGCAAATTTCCAAAAAGTCTTTTACATGCATGTATGGATCCTCTCTTTCTAAACCATAAAATGATGGTAACAATTGAATGATTGATGGTTTAAGTTCAAAATGAGTGGCATTAGTAATGGGCAAAACAATGCATGACGGAGCATTAGATGAAATAGGTGAAAAGTATTCAAGAAGAGTTTTTTCTTGCACAACATTAGGTTCTTGTTCCATTATGCTTAAACTTTCAAAAACACTTTTAATTTCACGTAAATGCACTGATTTTTTCACCAAACGATTTTTTGAATTACGATGCCAATGATGCATACAATGTCACAAATTTCACAAAGTAACACAAATAATCACAAGAAAACAAATTTCTGATGTGGAAGATCAGTTAGAACCGCAACCACAGAGCATACTTATATCAAGAAGAGATTATAATATTTATATTTTTTTTTTTTTTGATTTTTTTTTTATATATATTTTTTTGTTTAACTTGTTCCCAGGCCTATTTGATTCCACTTACTCACAACTTAATAACAACTCCCCGAGGTTAATTAATAAGCGTGGATGGGAACTTTGCCAAATTTCCTTTAAGCAAAAATTGCTTATGTTGAAAGAACAAGCTTTGTTTTTTAGTTTTTTTTTTCAAGTATTTTCTTAGACAATAAAATTACAACTAACTAAATGCGATAATTAAGAAAAAAGATGACAATAGCAATAGTAAATAGTTATATAAAAATTAGGAGGCACTTATGCCATCAACTAAATGATCAACAAAAAATAAAAATTAGGAGGCATTAATGCCATCAACCAACATTAATAATAATAATAATGATAATAATAATAATAAAATTTAGGAGGCACTAGTGCCATCAACTAAGATAAATAAAAATAAATAAATAAAAGCTAGGAGGCACTAATGCCATCACTAGAAATGATAGATTGCTCAAGTATGTAGGAGGCAAAAATTGCACTCAACTATCAAGTATTTAGGAGGCACAAATGCACTCAACTAAAAACATAAAAATTAAAAGAAAAAGAAAAAGGGTTAGGAGGCACTCATGCACTCAACTAATATGTAAGTAGGGGGCACTAAATGCCATCAACTACCAAGATAAATACATATATATATATAATATAATATATAACAATATAAATAAATATATGTATAACTTTTTTTTTCTTTTTTACTCTTTTTTTTTGTTTTTGATTTTTTTTATAGATATAAATATATATATATTTTTTTTTTTACTTTTTTTTTTAAAGATGATAGTGCAAAATAAAAATAAAATAACTAGTAGAAGAATGTTACTTACCTTGTAGAAAGATCGTTTCTTTCTTGCAACTCCCCAGCAACGGCGCCAAAAACTTGTTGATCCCAAAAGAGGGTGTTTTAATAATTAAACTCGCAAGTGCACGAATCGTTTTGGAATATAATGTTCATGTAAGTATGAGGTCGAACCCATGGGAGTTGACTAACATCAAAAGAAACTATTTCAAACAAAGCAATAATATTCTAACCTAGTTCCAAATATTTGATGAGATTTTGTTTTAGAAAAATAAAAGACAAGTAATAAAAATATTTAAGATTAAATAGAAAAATGGTTTTCAAATGAGATATATAAAATAAGATTATTAAGATGTTAGAATCCACAAAATGCAAGTTTAATAGTATTTATAAGTATATTGATTCGCAAGTTTTGATATAGTTGAAATAAATCACATTATATATTTTTTCAAAATATATTTTCTATTCAAGCACAAGTTATCTTTAAAAAAATGTAGGATTTTTCTTCACTTATATAAGATATAATTTCTAAGCATTAGTTGTGTTACAATCTAATGAAACTACAAAAAATCAAAGAGATTATGTTTAGGCAAAATATGATACTTATGCTCTAAGAATTAGATGTGAACAATTTAATGAAAAACATTTAATCAAATAATATCATATTTTTGCATAATGAAGAACTAAGTGTAATATGCTTTAACAATCAATAATAGATGAAAAAATGCATATCTTTGATAGAAAAATCCATAAACAATGTTACACAAATGGGAAATCAACTTACAATAAAAAATACTATCTAGTTACATTTTGCTTCATCATCATCTTAATAACCTTTGAAAAAGATTAGAAGCTCATAACTAGATAAAAATTACAAAATAACATACTTGACATGCTCTTCAAAAGATGAAAATGGTAGATAGAAAATAGTGAAAAGAAGAGAAATATGGAGTGTAGAAGAGGTTAAAAAAAAGATGAAGAAGAAGAGCTCCCCAAATGGTCTTACAAGACTCTATTTATAGGCAAAATATGGAGATTAAATTAATCAAATTAAAATAAATAAATTGATTAATTTAATTGTGTTGGGAAGTGGTAGGATAAATAGAGTAAGTGGAAGAGTATTGGAAAGATGAAATGTTTGGTTGGGTAAAAGATTAGTGAAAAGCTAAGGTAAAAATATGAATTAGGAATGTTTATTGAGGTAAAAAAATATGGAAGAGTGAGTTGATATTTTAGTGAAAAGAAAAAAGTGGACATTGGGAACAAATATGGTTTTTTAGCCATATTGGTGGCTGTGGCAAAATGGTTCGGTTTGGGCTAAGCAGATGGATGATGCTGAGCCAGGCGTTGGGCGTGTGATGCTATATGCTGAGTTGGGCCTGACCGTGGGCTGTGGTTGAAGCAAAGGTCAGCTGGGCCGAAATGGGGATGTGATATATGCTGAAGAGGTAACTTGATGAGGCTGAAGACTGAGCAGTCCTTTGGGCGTGAGGTGGCGTGACAGCTGGCGAATTGGAGGCATATGCTGAAGCTGAAGAGGCATGCTGGCGTGAAGGCTGGAGTGATGCGTGGCTGGTCAGGCGTGGGAAGCTGACTACTGCTGGGTTGGGCTTTGGAGATTGGCGGGCCGGTACTGTAGCAGGCGGGCCTGGGTTGGTGAGCTTGCTGAAGGAAGACAGACGGGCTGGGCTCGTGGCAGGCGTGGGCCTAGCTTGGGCCTGGGCATATGTTGACATCACTTTTCATGCTATTTTCTTTCAAATTTGCCATTCTTTCTTTTCTTTTTAAAGCCAAAAAAATGCAACTTACTCCCTACAAGATAAGTAAATAATAAATTATAATCAAATATTTTCAATTATAAAATAACTCAAATTAAGTCCACGAAAATACTAATTGAAATTTAATTTACTTTGGGAATTAAGTTCAATAAAATCACATTTTTTTAACTTATAATCTATCAACACAAATTTCAATTAATTAAACTACAACATATTATAATAAAATATCTATAAAACATATAAAAATCTAGAAAACAACAATAAGACTAACAAATTAAAAATTACATAAGAACTTAATAAGTTAATTAAAAAACTCAAGAACTAAGCAACAATTAGCATATAAAAGTTGTAACATAACTCTATTTTGTAGAGTTATCATTCGTCTAGTCTCTTCTTGAGGCTCGCCTTTAACGTCTTGTTGACAGCCTCGACCTGGCCGTTCGCCTGAGGATAGGCCACGGAGGAGAAACTTTTCACAATTCCGTACCTCTCACAAAACTTGGTGAACAGGTCGCTGTCGAACTGAGTCCCATTGTCGGAAACGATCTTCTTGGGCAGCCCGAATCGGCAGATAATGTTCTTAACCACGAAGTCAAGGACTTTTTTGGAAGTTATCGTTGCCAAGGGTTCTGCCTCAGCCCACTTCGTAAAGTAGTCGATGGCCACCACGGCGTAACGGACCCCGCCTTTTCCAGTAGGGAGGGCGCCAACCAAGTCGATCCCCCAAACTGCAAACGGCCATGAGGAAGAGATCATCTTCAGCTCGACTGGGGGAGCTCGGGCAACTATGGCGAATCGCTGGCACTTGTCATACTTCTTCACGTATGAGATCGAGTCTTTGGACAGAGTTGGCTAGTAATAACCTTGCCTCAGGACCTTTAAGGCCAAGCTTTGCCCCCTAGTGTGATCTCCGCAAAAACCCTCATGCACCTCCTACAGGATGGCTTGTGCTTCGCCTGGAAGAACACATCGTAGGAGAGGTAGGGAGTGTCCACGTTGGTATAACGCCCCATCCACTACTGTATACCTGGGAGCTTAATACAGCACTCGCCGTGCGTCATTACGTCCTTCAGGTAGCTTTCCCTCGGTGAGATACTCAAGGATGGGGGTCATCCAGGTCGGCCTGGCGCCGATCATCTCGACCTCCGTCCTGACTTCTATACTTGGTTTCTCCAATAATTCTACTGGCACTAACCCCAAGGTCTCCGTCTCCCCGGAGGTGGCGAGCTTGGCAAAAGCGTCCGCGTTCTGCTCCCGAGGTATCTGCTTGATCGAGCCTCGCCCAAACGCGGACAGCTCAACTTTTACCTTTGCTAGGTAGGCAGCCATCTTAGGTCCCCGTGCTTGATACTCACTCAGAACTTGGTTTACCACGAGCTGGGAGTCACTGAAGCACTGGACAGAGCTCGCCCTCAGCTCCTGGGCTATCCTTAGCCTGGCCAGCAATGCTTCGTACTCGGCCTCGTTGTTGGAGGCCTTGAATCCGAACCTCAGCGCCGAGTGGAATCTATGCCCTTCAGGGGATATCAGAATGATTCCAGCTCCAGAGCCGTTCTCGTTGGATGAACCATCCACGAATATCCTCCACGATGCCTGGGCTGAGGTGACCTGGGATGAGTCTTCTGCAGGATCCTCTCGGAATCCTATGCACTCAGCTACAAAATCGGCCAAGGCTTGACTCTTTATAGCAGTTCGCGGAGTGTATAGAATCTCGAACTGGCTGAGCTCGATTGCCCACTTTAACAAGCATTCTGATGCTTCAGGTTTTTGCAAAACCTGCCTTAAAGGCTGATCAGTCATGACGTGTATTGAGTGGGACTGGAAGTACGGCCTGAGCTTTCGCGAGGCCGTGATAAGGCAGAACACCAATTTCTCCATCAACGGGTACCGGGATTCAGCTCCGAGAAGTCTCTTGCTGATGTAGTAGACTGGCTTCTGAATCCGGTCCTCTTCCTGGACCAATACGACACTGGCTGCATCTTCCGTGACGGCAAGGTAGAGAAAAAGAGGCTCTCCTGCTTTTGGTTTGGATAGTACGGGTGGCTCGGCCAGATGTGCCTTCAGGTCAAGGAAAGCGCTTTCGCACTCTTCTGTCCATTCGAACTTCTTATTTCCTCGGAGCAGGTTGTAGAATGGCAAACACTTATCGATGGACTTTGAAATAAACCAATTGAGGGCTGCCACTCTTCCTGTCAGGCCTTGGACATCTTTGCGTGACCTGGGCGAGGGAAGCTCGAGCAATGATCTGATCTTGTCAGGCTTTGCCTCGATTCCCTGGGTATTGACGATGAAACCCAGGAATTTTCCCGATGCGACTCCAAAAGTGCACTTCTGTGGATTTAGCCTCATGCCATACTCCCGTAGTATCTTGAAGCATTCCTCCAGGTCGGAAACATGGTTATCGGCAGTCTTTGACTTGACTAGCATGTCATCAACATACACTTCCATGTTTTTTCCGATCTGGTCTGCGAACATTCTATTCACTAACCTTGTAATAATAAACGTTAGTCGGGGTCATGAAACTGGTGTGCTTCTGGTCCGCCGGATTCATGGCGATCTGATTACAGCCTGAGTACGCGTCCATAAAGGACATGAGCTCGTGCCCCACCGTGACATCCACCAACTGGTCAATCCTTGGCAATGGAAAACAATCCTTGGGGCAGGCTTTATTCAGGTCGGAGAAGTCGATGCAGGTCCGCCATTTCCCATTGGGCTTCGGGACCAGCACGGGGTTGGCGACCCAAATCGGAAACTTGGCTTCACGGATAAAGCCGCATTTTTTGAGTCGGGCTACTTCTTCCTCTAAGGCTTCAGCCTGGGTTGTTCCTAGGCATCTCTGCTTCTGGGACTTTGCAGGAACACTTTTATCCAGATGAAGTGTGTGCATGATGACACTCGGGCTGATTCCCACCATGTCCTCGTGTGACCACGCAAACACATCCAGGTTATCCCGCAGAAATATGATCAGCTCCGCCTTCCTCTCATTGCAGAGGTTTTTTCCGAGCTTGACCATCCGTGATGGGTTCTGCGGGTCAATATTTACTTCCTCGAGCTCCTCAATTGCTTGGAGCTCGGATCTGTCCTCGCCTATTCGGGGGTCAATATCCTCACTTAAGACGATATTTTCCCCCTCGGTGCTTTGAGGTTTTTCAATCTCATGACCAGCCGAGGGGTCCCGAGATTCCTCCTCACCACTTTGGATGGCCATTGCCAGCTTCCCATGTTTCGATTTTCCCTTCATGGAAATGCTGTAGCATTCCCTGGCAGCAAGCTGATCGCCACGGACAGTGCATATTCCCGTGGAAGTAGGAAATTTCATCGCGAGGTGGCGAATGGACGTGGCGGCCTCAAAGGCTATGAGCGTGGGCCGTCCCAAAATTGCGTTGTACGCAGCGGAGCAGTCGATGACCACGAACTCAAGGAGTTTGGAGACTGTCTGAGATCCTTCCCCCAGGGTGATCACCAGCTCGATAGTCCCTATAGCCGCTGATCCTTCTCCCGAAAAACCATATAGCATCATGGAGGTCGCCTTCAGCTCGGCGACAGTCAAATCCATCTTCTCTAACGTGGACCGGAATAGGAGGTTCACCGAGCTCCCATTGTTGATCAGCACCCTCCTAACCCTCCGATTAGCGAGCTGAACTGCTACGACCAGAGGATCATTGTGCGGGAACTGGACATGGCACGCATCTTCTTCTGTAAAAATGATCGGTTGCTTCTCCAATCGCTGCTGCTTTGGCTGGCGCTACTCCGGGATGAACTCTACTCCATTATGTGCCTTGAGTTCGTTCACGTACCTCTTCTGGGCACCCCTGCTCGTGCCAGCCATATGCGGACCTCCAAAGATGGTGGATATCTCCCCTTCTATCACGGGAGGAGGGACGTCCTGATCTACCTGAGACCCGGGCTGACTGGCCGGGACTTCTGGAGCAGGTCGACTTGCTGGAACTCTGTTCCGCGCGTACTGGGCCAAGGGGCCGGCTCGGATGAGAGTCTCTATCTCATCTTTCAAATGCCTACAACCATCAGTATTATGGCCAACATTATTGTGAAAACGGCAAAACTTGGAGGTGTCTCTCTTCCCCTTTTGGTGCTTCAACGGCTCCGGCCTCTTCCAGGGGAGGCGAGTAGAGTTAGCTAGGAAGATATTCTCCCTAGACTAGGTGAGCTCAGTATAATTCGCGTAGACGGGCTTGAACTTGTCCACGGACTTATTCTTCTTTGGGCCATGCTGGCTGTTTTTGCCATTCCCCTATCTTTTGCCTCCGCCGAGCTGGTTGTTCTGCTTGATGTTTTGGGTCGCTGCCACGACCTCCGTCCTCACTCCAGCGGGCTGATCAGGGACCTGGCTGGTTCCTGCAGCTGAGGCTTCGGCTTCCTCCAAGTTGATCCATTCCTGTGCCCTGTTGAGGAATTCGTTAACTGAGCTGACTCCCTTTCTTTGTATATCTTTCCAGAGTTCCCCTCCGATGAGGATTCCAGTTCTCGTGGACATGAGCTTGGAGCTATCATCCGCGTCTCTGGCCCGAGCAGCGACGTTCGCAAATCTGCTCAGGTAGGCCTTCAGAGTTTCGCTGGGCTGCTGCCTCACGTTAGCCAGAGAGTCTGCCTGAACGCGGGCAGCCTGGGAGGCTCGGAATGCCCTTTTGAAATCAGCCGAGAAAGTTTTCCAGGAGCTGATTGACTGACTTTTTCCTTGCTTAAACCACTGCCTGGCTGGTCCAGTCAGTGTGGAAAGAAAGATTAAACACCTCAGATCGGGGCCAATGTTGTGAGCCATCATCAGGGTGTTGAACATCCCCAGATGATCCGATGGATCTCCGAACTTAGACAGGTGCGGTATACGGAAACCAGGTGGGTAAGCCGTTGCTACTATGCTGGGGGTGAAGAGCTCCATCTCGTCCCCTGAATCATATTCATCTTTTTCTTTCTCCGATAGGAGCTTCCTCATCAGCTCCTCCATCTGGGCCAGGCGCTCGAGGGTTTGGTCCTGATTTCCTTGGTTATTCCGGAGCTGTTGAACAGCTCCGGATCCATTGTACATATTTGGTGGGTTATTGCCTCTCCTATCTTGAGATAGGTTATTTGGGGCATTCCCGCCGTTACGTACTTCGGACAGGGATCCCCCTGGCGAGCATGGCTATCTCCTCCTGCTAGCTCCCCTCTATGAGAATTAAGGCGATCTCGCAGGTCGCCCCCCTGGGTGGCTTGTGGACTTTGTGCCGAGCTCAAACGCTGACGCAAGTCTCCGCCCGAAAGGTCACTCCGGCGACTGCCGGTCCAATAGCTCCTGCTAGAGAGGCTCGTAGCTCACCTTTGGTGGTGAGGATTTGGGCTTTCTCTCGGTGCCCTACTACGTCGGGAAGGTCCGGAGGAAGGCGGGACTCTCCTGCTACTTCCATAGGCCGGAATATCTTGGATGGGCCGAGGAGGAGATGGATATCTGATTGGTGATGGAGGATGCTTGACCGAAGAGGCGATCTTAGTTCCGTCAGGACGGATCAAATTAGGTGGGGGCCTTTCGGCCCTGCCTACATGCGGGTCCCGCACCTGCGCGGTCTGGACGAGGCGCAGGACGGCTATTGGGGATGGGCTGACGCTGCGAGCCCTCCCCGGACCTCCTTTTGGAATTTCCTCGAGCTCTCCTGGGCGCGCTCGAGGCTGGTTGGGAGCTAGGAGTTGAAGTTCTGACCGAACGGTTGTACTGCTGTTGTTCGGCTCTAGGCATTTCTCCAAAGTTTGCCTCCCGACGGTGCGACGAGGGAGTGGAGTTGGCTGTCGGAAGTCTGTCCGAGCGGCTATGCCTGGACCGATTACCCCGGCGAGACTTAGGAGCCTCGCCTTGCCTCTCTCTGACGTTAGCGTTGGTTGTGAGAGGGGGTAGTCATGCCAGCACATCCTTGATCTGCTGGTTAGCTATTGCTAGCTGGCTCCTCAGTTGAGCATTCTCCATTTCCACCGCCGTGTAATAACATGGGTTTGGATTAGGTGGCCGAGGCGCCAAACTTCCAGTATCATCTTGGCCCGCCGCCTGTTTTCCTGGTTGCTGTTGGACTTCAGAAATTTGTTCACCAGGGATAGCAATATGATGAGCCTCCTGCCCATCATGTTGTTCCGTCTCATTACCGTGTTTGGATCGAGTAGTCACCATAGTTGGATGTTTGCGACAGCACTAATCGAACTTACTCTCAATGAAAGCACCAAACTGTTGACGCGGTTCTTCGCCAACAGGTAATTAAGAAAGGAAGAGAAAGGGATTAGTGCTTAGGTTAAACCGAAATAGATAAATGATCTTAGAAATGAAATAGTGTCTCAAAATACGTTTTTGAGTGGTTCAAAGGTTAAAATCCTTCTACTCCACTAGTCAGTATTATTGCTATATACTGGATATTTGATTACAGGGTATTTCTTACAATATAGAATCCAACCCCTATTAACTCCCAAGGTCTCCATATTTATAGGAGAAGGCACCTGCGAGTTGGTAAGAAGGTCATCCCGTGACCTTCTTACCTATCATGTCAACTCTGTGACATTCATGATTAATTCCTAAACCTGACACATAAGTATGGTCAAATCAATAGGTAAGGGGATAATGGGCCGCACGGCCCAAACCAATCGTGGGTGTCTGAATACGCACGTTCCTGCTGCGTGTCCGAGAAGTCAGGGGTATATCAGACACGTGATGTCTGATATATGCACATTTATCTTGCGTGATTGACTTTATAAAAGGTCACAGCCTCCAACTCCAGCTCGTACAACGAGCTGGATACTTCCCTCGACCTGTGGTCTTCAGGGCCCAGGCCCAGTCCTTAAGCAATCTTGGCGAGCCCTTAGGTTACCTCGAGCTAAGGAGGCAGGACCTTATGACGGAAGCTCCGGTCTTGAGGATGTCCATGTGGTAGTCATGATTAGGCCATATCTCAGCTCGCTAATCAGCCCGTGGGAAAATCAGGGCGTACAACCTTACTACCCAAAATACCCCTGGCATTTTTTCTCACAGACTCTCCGTATTCTCTCCCAAAGTCCCGAAGCAAGCAAACTTTGTAACACCTAAACCCGATTGAATCTGTAGAACCCAACCATTGTATTCCACGACCACGAACAAGGGCTTCGAAAGGGTTGGAGTTGACGATCGGAGAAGGGGAAGGAGAAAACGTCGAGCAAGCCGACCAAACTTTTAGGAAACAACCCCAAAGAAAGCGAAGGTGAGGGATTTTGTTTTTAATCTGCAATATGTGTATGTGCTTGGTTTTTTTTGTTGATTTCTATTCATAGGATAGATCAGAGCTGGGAATGAAGAAATCTTGGTTTTTTTCGAGATTTTTTATGCACCTCGATAGAAATCGATAGGAATGGATAGGACTCGATAGTATGTGCTAGGGTCTCGATTTGACTGTGCCTCGATAAACCTCGATGGAACTCGATAGGACTCGATGAAATTTTAGGCTTATAGAAAATTTAGCATATGCCTCAATAGGACTCGATGCCATTGACCATATGGCTAATGTAACCTTCGCCTCGATAGGACTCGATGATACGGGGCTTTGGGATTTTTAGCACCTACCTCGATAGGACTCGATGATACGGGGCTTTGGGATTTTTAGCACCTACCTCGATAGGCCTCGATAGTAACCAGATGATATCTTGCTTTGGGATTTTTTAGGACATACCTCAATATGCCTCGATAGGCCTCGATAAGACTCGATAGTAACCATATGATATGATTCTTTGGGATTTTTAGAACCCACCTCGATAGGCCTCGATAGGACTCGATAGTAACCCGATGATATCATACTTTGGGATTTTAGCACCTACCTAGATAGGCCTCGATAGTAGCTGCCTCGATGGGACTCGATAGTAATTGCCTGCCTCGATAGTGACCATATTGTTTTACATTTTTAACATTTTTTTTTCAGATGCCTGAACTTATTGTGTCGTTGGAGAAGCACTTTCCTGGCCGTGTCACTTATAGGGGTAGTGCCTACTTGGATACCCTTATAGAGCAGTTTTAGAGGCATGGTCTTATTGAAAGGGCACAGGCATGCCCGTTGGGACAGTTCTTTAAGGCGAAGCCGTTTAGTTTTTCTGGGGTTCTGTTGCATCAGCTAATGTTGCGTAAGGTAGAAAGCAAGAAGCTTGAAAAGGGTCAGTTCTACATGGGCAACACTCTGTGTAGATTTGGTATTACAGAGTTTGCCCTAGTTACCGGGCTAAATTTTAGGAAATCACCGTCCCCAGATGAGTTGAAAGAGCATCTTTCAAGTGATCGGATCATCCAAGAATATTTTAATGGTGATTTGAAGGTTAGTTTTGGTCAGTTGGAAGATGCTTTGAAGGCCTCCACAAACCCAGAAGATGCATTTAAGCTGGTATTGTGCTATTTGATAGAGGGGGTACTGAATGCCCCAAAGAAGACAACGATGATATGGGGAGATTCCCTGAGGATGGTTGAGGATCTTGATTACTTTTTCAAGTATCCATGGGGGAAGTTGTCATTTAAGAAGGTTAGCAAAGGAGTTCAGAAGGACATGAAGAAGCAATTGAAACACTACGAGGAGAAGAAGAAAGAGGGGTCAAGCAAAAAATAGAAGGAGGCGAAGTATAGTTTCTATGGCAATGCACCCGCGCTTCTTTACTGGGCTTTTGAGGCCATGCCTTCTCTCGGGAGTAATTTCGGTGAGAACAGTGGGAACCAGTTACTGAGGATGCTTAGTTGGGATACGAAGACTGATATCACTATTTCGACCGCTCAGTTGGTTCTTATATTCGCCAACCGTCGAGTAAGTTCCACTTTATCTTGTTAAATGTCACAAATTAATTGATTAACGATTTATTTTATTAAAATTCTCCTAACACATGTTATTCAACCATGCAGTTAGTGGTATTTTCCATGCTGAAGCCACGTCCCGGTGAGGTAGTCTACTACAATAGCCTCCCAGAAGTTGATTCCAGGTTATTCCCTGAGTTGGAATCAATTGTGGGGGAGGCTGGGACTGCAGCGGAGGTAGTAGTAGTACCTGAGAAGAAGGCAGGATAGCTGGAAAAAGTTGCAAAGGAAGCCTCCATTTTTTACGAGGATGTTCCGAGGGTTGAGGAGGGCACTTCACAGGCCTGTGCAGCTTCATCTAGTCAGGATGCCCAGCCTGATTATGAGCAATTGATGCAGAGGCTCACGAGGGTTGAGGAGGGCCAGGCAACCTTACTACAGAATAAGACTACGATCATGGCTCAGTTGGCGCAGCTGCTTTCGCTGGTCTCAGGTCGATCCACCGACGTAAAATCAGATACAAAGTCTGATATCTTGCCTGCAGACTACGAGCGCGGTGATCAACCCTCCACTCCACAGGCCCAGACATCTGTACTTGCCAGTGATGCTGACAATCCCAGTGTACGAGTACTGCAGCTCGAGGAGGAAGCTGGCTTTGAAGTTGTCAAGAAGAAACGCAGGCCCAAGTGTTTTGATGACTTCACCGACCCAACGAAGAAGATCAGACAAGATAAACAGGGGCTAGTTGCTGAACCATTGAGGAAGTGTGACCCACAACAGGAGAAGAGCTTCTATAAGTGGATCATCGGGAACATCGACAATAAGAGAGACCGGAACGTCTATACTGGGACGCACAGTGTGGCATGGTTCTTGCGGTTGCACACAGTTCAAACTTGGCTTTGGGAATCGGTATGTAAATTACATTCATGTTTTCAATTCAATCTTAAAATATATTGATGGTACTAACGAATTTTCATGTTTTTTCAGCATATTGATGTCGCTTTGCACATGCTACGCCGCCGACGCCACTTTTATCATGCTGCATTTCGGTAGGATGCTGCGATCATGAACACCACCTTCCCAAGGCGTGCCTAGGTCGTTGGAATCATTTCAGAGAGACCGGCACTAAGTATACATGGGACGACGATGTGCTGAAAATGTTGAAGGGCGATGATAATCAATTCCTTGTATCATGGCAAAATGTGAGTGAAGTATATTTTGCCTTGCACGTCGAGAAAGCCGCACATTGGATCGCCATTGAAGTCTCCCTTCCAATGTGGTGCATCAACATTTATGATTCCAACCATAGCGTGCTCAGTCTCACTTTGATGGAGGAAGCGATCAAGCCTTGGTGCTTATTGTTGCCTTCGTTGTTATGGTGTTCTGGCATGTTTGACGACCATGAGAACCTCCAGGTATATCCTGAGCAGAATGCAAAGCCTTTTTCATATTGTTGTATTCCTCCAGAGGAGTGTCCTCAGACTAAGACAAGGTATTCCCCTATTTAATTAGTGTATTTTGAAATCTGAAAATTAAAGTTAGTTTTATCTTCTATTGACACAAAATCGATTATATGCAGTGGGGATTGTGGTATGTTTGCCATCAAACATATCGAGCATTTGGTTGCCAGGCTACCACTCGATACCGAACATCCAGCATTTCAAGACCAAGTGGTGTGTGCACCTATTCTATCATAATTTGTCCCCGTGATGCTCTTTACATTTTCGTCATACACATCTTGTATAGTATTTCATATAGTTAGTTTTGTATATTATTTTTTATCAAATAATATTTTTTGAAAAAGTTATTAAATAAAAAAGTACTAGATTCACATAATGTGTCTGCCTCGACATCCAAACCAACAAAGTATTAGAAGAAGTACTCCATATAATAATTACATAATTACTCCAAAATCAATTAAATAATTACATAACACAATATTTTAAATCCTAGCCTTAAATGACTTCTTATTGTGCCCACTACCACCACATCTGCTACACTTACGTGGCTTGACAATCTTTTCCCCGCATGAAGCATAGCGATTTGTCTTTCGCTTACCCACTTTTTGCCTCCTGGGCCTTCCTACAGGGGTTTTCTCAACGAGGATGCCGACAACCGTATCTCTGATGTGATCAGGGATTACCCATTCATCCTCGTTCCCAACAGGGTAAATAGTATCTTTATAAGTGTCCTTCAATGCCTCGATTCTATAGTAAGGGGAACACAATGAGTAAATGTTTATGCTTTTTTTTTTCTGACTGCAACAAAAGCATGTACACAGGGTATCCTAATGGTTTGGAACATGGCACAAGAGCATGATTTTGTGGCCAAGTTCACCTCACCATCACCATTACCATCAACCACAAGAAATTCGTGATGACCAAGGACTTGGACATCCAAAAAAATTGCTTTATCACCAATTTGCTTCAAATCCTTTTCCATCTCAGGTGATAACACAGTTGTTGCTATTGCAGAACTTTCACGTCTATCTGCAAACTAAGACTGAAGAGTGAATCTTATGAATTCAAGAAAAGTGGCGACTGGAAAGCTCCTTGTGATAGACCCAAAACGGGTATGTTTTAAATATTTATACTCGCAAGCGCACGAATCATATTTATAGAATAGTGTTCGTGTAAGCACGAGGTCGAACCCAAAGGAGTTGTCTAAAATCAAAAAGAAAACTATTTTAAACCAAAATTAATAAATTCTAACCTAGTTTCAAAGATTGATGAGAATTTTTGACAAGAAAATAAACTATAAGATAATAATAAAGATATTAAAGACAATATATAAATATAAATTAATAATAGAAATCAAGATAGTAATATAAGATTATTAAGGATTAGAATCCACAAAATATAAGTTCAATAATATTTATAAGTACATTGATTCACAAGTTTTAGTGATAGTTAAAATAAATCAAACTATCATTTTCTAAATAGATTTATAATTTTAAGCACAAATTATTTCTAAAATGATAAGATTTTTCTTCACTTTTCAAAATTATAATTTCAAAGCATTTAGTGTAAATCAATCTAATGAAATAACAAATAAATCAATGAACATTATTTATAAGGCAAAACATAATATTTTTGTTCTAAGCATGGATGTGTACAATTTAATGACACATCTTACACAAAGAATATTATGTTTTTGCACTAATGAAGAAAAAAGTGTAAATATGTGCTAACAATCCAAAATACATGATATTTAAGATGAAAGAAGATATTTGAAGAAGAAAATTCCATAAACTTTGTTGCACAAAATGGGAAATCAACATACAAAATAAATACTATCTAGTTACATAATGTTTCTGTTAGGAGTGTGTCCTAAAAGAATGTAAAGACATTTGTTTTTTCTGTGAATAAATAAATACGATGGGTTTATTATTATTGTTATATTTAGATTGTTAAATTATTGTTTCAATAATTTTGTAAATATCAGAAAAATTCCATATTCATTATTGAGGATGTGATCTTGTATTAGTACGAGAGAATTAAGATCACATGAATGAATAAAAATAGTCAACAACAACAAATTAAAGTTATGGAATTCTTTAATTGGAGTTGTAAGTACGGTTTACCGAGTATCATTATGATACAAATAATCTAGATTCGGATTATTGATGTGGTAAGACATCTCGGTAAAGGTGCTTTATATAATATGATTATATATGACAAGGACCGATGTGAATTAAAGTCTTTATCCAAAAACCATTTAACAATAAAGGCTTGTAATTCATATCATAACTGATGATCATTTATAGATCAACCTGAATCCTGAGTGTGCATGAACTCATGTTCATGTTTATTAAATCTTTTGATTCATTCGTTAAGGTCTCTTCAAAGAATGAGGCTAATGACTTTTGTTTTGGAGATTTAATATCATGGATGGCTGGGAACATGTATCAACAATACGGAATCTAATATTTCCTAACGGATCGTATATTAGTTCCCTTAAGGGTTAATTCTGGAACTTAATGATTTTGAGCTCAAATCTATAATTAGATTATAGATTAATTATTCACTAGTGAATTAATGGTACTTAAGGAATAAGAAATAAATTAGAAAGGTTAAATGGTAATTCTTCCATTCTAATTTATGAACTAATTAATTAGAGGGTTGAACTATTGTAAGATGGTTATATCAATGGACGACTTAAGAAAAAAAATTCTGTAAAAGTATATCTATAACGTAAAGAGTGCAATTCTGAATTTATAGTAGAGTAATATCATAATTAATAAATTAACTATTATAATTAAAGAGTTTAATTATTTAGTTTCAATTTATTGGAGCTTAATGTTATAGGTCCATGGTCCCCGAAATGGCTCAAACAATCACTGTCAAAGGCAAATACAAAAATGGGCAAAAAGGACTTATGTGATAAGTAAAATATTTTTCTATGTATCAAACATAATTATTGATTAATTATGTGTAATTAATTAATTAAGAATTAATTAATTATTTGATTTATCAGAAATATAATTAATTTTGAATTAATTTATTTTTGGGATTTTTGGTATTTAAATAATAATAAAATTGGGAAAAATCACTTGCCTGCACATGCATGTGGTACACGTGTGGCACAGTGCACAGGCACTGTGCTACACGCATAAGAGAGAGACTTGGTCTCTTGATTCCACAATTTTAGTTATTTAAATATTAAATAAATAATGAGATATTTTGATTTGATTTAAATATTATTATTTAAACAAAAATCTGATAACTGATCAGTTATTTTGAATTTGTTTAAAATAACAAATATTTTAATATATTGGATATTATTAAATATTGGATATCAGTTTTCAAAGAACGTAAGTTTTCAGGGATAGAAAAATATCTAGGATTCTCTCAGAGAAAGAGAACAGTGACAAAAACAAAGGTCATTGTTCTTCACAAAACCTAGGTCCAAACTTTATCAGATCTCATGTGTTGAGAATATTTGATAAATAGTTATTGCATATTATTTGTATAGCGAGCCCACACTCGTTCTTTGGGTGACTGAGAACATTTTGGAAGATCTTGGTGTGAGATCTCAAGGATTCAGCCATACGAAAAGATAGCAGCAAGGAAGGACCTGAGGTAATGTTTCTATTCTTGTCCTTGATTCAATATATATATGAGTGTGAAGAAGTAGATCTAGAAATCTTATGGGATTAATCTGACAATTTGATTGTTGTTCCGCTGCGCATAATCTCTGATTTGATCAATAAAAACCAACAGTTTCATCATCACCTTAATAATCTTTAGAAGATTAGAAACACATATGTAATGCCCCAAATTTCCTAATGAGGTTTAGGACCTTGATTAGGAGGCCGGGAGGGCCATAATTGATTTATTATAGTATTTAATGATTATATGCACGTTTATGTGAATTATATTATTATATGATGGTGGATTCATGCATATGGGCTCGTATGTTAATTATGAGGGTAATTTGGTAATTTGGCCACTGTGGGCGTAATTGTATATTTTGGGTGCGTGTTTGTGATTAATTAATATAGCCACATTATAAGGTGGATTGGTTCGAGCTATCGACATGAGACGATCATGAGATGTAAGTGTTCGGTCTAGTCATAACGGGTTTAAGTTCGGGGCTCGGGGTGAGTCTCGGGGTGAATTTAATGAGTAGAGCATTACCGGGAATTAAAGGGTAATGGGATATGATTTATTGGTAATTGGGAATATTGAGAATAGCGGGAATTGGAGAGCGTTAATTATAATTAACGAGATAGGCGGGAAAGGACGGTTTTACCCTTGGAAGCTTTTAAAGGGGTTTATTTGGCTTAAGGGCATTATGGTCTTTTGACCCTAAGGATATATATGACATGAAGGCTATAGAAAATACAGAACCAAAACAGAGCCTATCCTCATATCTCCCTTTCTCTCCCGTACAAGGTTTCCTTCACTCTTTCCCTTGGATTTTTGAGAGCCCAATTGAGGAGTTGAGCTAGGAGATCAAAGGTAGGAGCTAGGGAACTTGATTCAGACATTTAAGGGGATTCAAAATCGTTTTTAAGGTGAGTTCTAGCCATTGAATTCAGGTTATGCTCTGTTTTCCTTTTGGTTTTCAACTTAAGGTTTTTGATGTGGAAAGTGGGAATCAAGGGGAGTTTTTGTGTATGTTTGGTTGGGTTTTGATGAGGGGGAGTTATGGGTGATGTTTAGAGGTTTAATTGTGTGTTTGGAGAAGGTTTGGAACTGGTTTGAAGGCTTGGTTCCAAGGGCAAACACAGGGGAGAGTTGGTTGGTGCGTGCTGGTTTCTTGGCTGATTTGCGAAATGAGTCGCGGCCTGTCTATGGTGTGTCGCGGCCTGTGTTGGCTCTAAAGGTGAAAATGGCTCTGTCAGGAGGGTGAGCCGCGGCATGGCTGTGGTGAGCCGCGGCCCATCAGGGCAGATTTGACCGAAATTGTGTTTTTAGCCTAGGGATGTCTACCATAGGCCTCGGGGTTGGTCCTAATACCCGGTTAAGTGGGGATTGATGTCCCGGAGGCTAGATATTGATTTGGGAACTTAAGTTGATCATTTTTATTGATGATACCTTATATTTGGTTATGACTAGGTGACCGCTAAAGGACTAAAAGTTGATCGTTCTCAAGGGTCGTTCTTTAAATCGTTCTAGCTCGACTTTGAGGTAAGAAAACTGCACCCTGTGTATATGAGACATGCGTGGCTATTGTTGATGCATGTCGGTTGATTATTATGTATGGCATGCATGGTTGTTGTTGATGCATGTTAGTTGATTATTATGTATGGCATGCATGGTTGTTGTTGATGCATGTCGGTTGATTATTATGAATGGCATGCATGGTTGTTGTTGATGCATGCCGGTTGATTATTATGTATGACATGCATGGTTATTATGATGCATGTTGGTTGATTAGTGAGTATGACATGCGTGGCTATTATTGATGCCTGTCGATTGATTATTATGTATGACATGCATGGCTATTCCTGATGCATGTTGGTTGACTATCAAACGTGACATGCATAGCTGTTATTGGTGCATGTTAGATTGCTGGATTTATTGCATATGATGCATGAAAAACATGTGATTGGGGCATGCTTTATATACTGCGTATGATATCGTTCAGAGCTTGAGCCTCTGTGTTTATGCATGGCCCTAATAGCACTAATACATGTTTAGTAAGTATGCTAAATGCCTCGTTTATGGATACGGAACATGAGATATATGTTTGGCGGCATGACTTACTTGTGTATGACACTGACTAGTCAGGGACCGACTCTAAAGTCGAGAATCACGCATTGAATGGCTCTATGGCATTAATGCTAGACCGACCCTAAGGTCGAAGAACTTATAAGCGCTTGCCTGGTCTACGACCAGATGACTATAGCCAAGGTATATGACCCTGGTGACCGTTTGTCACATGGCTAAAGGACGTTGTCCATAGTTTCGACTCTAGAGTCGTGAGGAAGGTTATGTTGGTGACTAATCACCTTGCACCTGTCCTAATCAAACTTAAGAAAGGATCATTTATCAGTTAAGCCCTGGTGACCCTATCGTCACATGGCTAGAAGGAGCGATGCTCATTATTGTGACTTTTGGCTATTGTCACCTATTTGCTTGGACTGATAGTCCTGAATGGTTATTATGATCGTTGTTGATATTATATCATGCTTTATTAGGTTTTCTTGCTGGGCTTCGGCTCACGGGTGCTACGTGGTGCAGGTAAAGGCAAGAGGAAGCTGGACCATCCTTGAGTTGGAGAGCTTAGGTGATGACGTGTACATATGCAGCTGCTCGTCCGCCACGGCCGAGGTTTAAAGTGGAACTAGGGTTGAACCCTGTTTTGCCGCTTAGAACGGCCTGTTGTAAACATTTTCTGTAATAAACTCTGAAATTATACTTTCGGGATCCCAATGTATATATTAAACGTTCTAGTGAAACGTTACATCTTAACCAAAGTTTTTAATCCCTAAACCGCTAATCATACTTAGTTCACGATTTTGGCCAAATGACTCGATTAGCGAGTTTAGCACTGTTTACAAGGCACACCGTAACGATCCCTGGAGTTTGGGGCGTTACAACATAACTAGAATAACAAATAAAAACTAAAAATTATAAACATAAATAAGAAAATTTGGAGGAGAAACCCCCAAATTTTTCCTCTAAAAATACATAGAAAATAACCAAAAAGAAGAAGAAGAAGAGAATGGAGAGGGTTTGAAATGTGTAGAGTTTTTGGTATGGTCATCTCCCCCTAAATGGACACCACAAATCCCTTATTTATAGCCAAAAATGATGATTAAAATAATCAATTCAAAATAATTAAATTGATTAAATTAATTGAATTAATTATAATATGGCAAATAGAGATAAATTATAGGGTATAATAATTATGTTTTGGGGTAAAAAATGTAGAAAGTTGGGTAAAAAGTGGTATTTTTGTCATAGGGGACAATGGTGCTTTTGGACAATTTATGGGCTCAAGACAATTGGCAAGGAGGCTGCTTGGACTGTGTGGCAGGCGGCTGGTTGTGTGCACTGGCATGGGCTGGTTGTGTGCTCTGGTGAAGGCATCAGGCGGAAGAGGCTGAGTTGATGAGGAATAAATGGTGGGCTTGCTAGGCAGGCCCAGGAGGGAAGCTTCATTGCTGTGAGGGCTTGGGATGGATTTTGTTGGTGCATGAAGTGGATTCATGTGGAGCTGAAGATGGCTGACCGTACGGCTGGCAAGGAGGAAGTTTGCATTTGCTGAAGGAGAAATTGGGCTTGGGCCATGGGGCCTGAATGGAGAAGGCAAAAATGCCACAATTTGTTTTCTTGTCTTGCTTTCTTGAAAATGCCATATTGTCCTTCATTTTTCTTTCTTTTTTAAGAGCATAAATTCCCTACAAAATAAATCATAATACAATATTTTCAATTATAAAATAAATCAATTTAATTGTTTGAAAATATTAATTATAACTTAATTATATTTTACATTTAAGTTCAATAATACAACATTTTTTTACCACTAAACACAACAATAATTCAAATAATTAAACTACAATATATTACAACAAAATAACTATAAAAACACACAAAAATATATAAATTCAAAGTAAGACTAATAAATTCAAAATTACTTAAAAACTTAATAAATCAATTAAAAATTCAAGAATTAAGCAACAATTAACTCATAAAAAGTGGTAAAATAACTCTATTTTGTAGAGTTATCACCTTGCCTCGGTTTTATTGTTAAAGCTTTCTGCGTAGTTACTTGTCATGATATTGTATCGATTACTAGGAAAATAAGCACTTGTAACGACCCAAATTCGCTAATGAGGCTTAAGGGCCTTGATTAGGGCGCCTGAAGGGCATAGTGGGAATTATGTGTGATTTTAATGATTAAGATGCATGATTATGACTTAAAGCATGTTATATGACTATTTCAATATTTTAGATACATGACTATGTGTAATAGTATGCATGTAGGCCCTCATTAGGTTAGAGGGGCATAATCATAATTTTGGCCATTATGGGCATAACTGCTTTGATATATGTGATAATTGTCGAGACCACATTATTATGTGGATATATCTGTGATCTGTGACTCGAGACAATCCTAGTGAGCAAAGTAGCGAAAAAGTCATGGCGGGGATTTATACCCGGCTCGGGGTGAGCTTAGGGGTATAAATGGGAATTTAGTGAATATACTGGAGTTTATCTTGACATTGAGGAATGTTATTAGTGATTAATTAGGTATCGGGAGTTAAGCGGGAAATATTAGAGACACTCGAGAAGTTAGCGGGAATTAGGGTAAAATGACTAGAATGCCCTTAAGTAGATTAAAGGGTTTAGACTTAATAGGGAGGGCATAATAGTCATTTTGTAACGCCCCAAACTCCAGGGACCGTTACGGTGTGCCTTGTAAACAGTGCTAAACTCGCTAATCGAGTCATTTGGCCAAAATCGTGAACTAAGTATGATTAGCGGTTTAGGGATTAAAAACTTTGGTTAAGATGTAACGTTTCACTAGAACGTTTAATATACACATTGGGATCCCGAAAATATAACTTCAGAGTCTACTACAGAAAATATTTACAACATGCCGTTCTAAGCGGCAAAACAGGGTTCAACCCTAGTTCCACTTTAAACCTCGGCCGTGGCGGACGAGCAGCTGCATATGTACACGTCATCACCTAAGCTCTCCAACTCAAGGATGGTCCAGCTTCCTCTTGCCATTACCTGCACCACGTAGCACCCGTGAGCCGAAGCCCAGCAAGAAAACACAATAAAGCATGATATAATATCAACAACGATCATAATAACCATCCAGGACTATCAGTCCAAGAAAATAGGTGACAATAGCCAAAAGTCACAATAATGAGCATCGCTCCTTCTAGCCATGTGACGATAGGGTCACCAGGGCTTAACCGATAAGTGATTCTTTCTTAAGTTTGATTAGGACATGTGCAAGGTGATTAGTCACCAACATAACCTTCCTCACGACTCTAGAGTCAAAACTATGGACAACGTCCCTTAGCCATGTGACAAACGGTCACCGGGGTCATATAACTTGGCTATAGTCATCTGGTCGCAGACTAGGCAAGCGCTTATAAGTTCTTCGACCCTTTGGGTCGGTCTAGCATTAGTGCCATAGAGCCACCCAATGCGTGATTCTCGACTTTAGAGTCGGTCCCAGAATAGTCAGTGTCATACACAAGTAAGTCATGCTCCAGTCATATATCACATGTTCCATATCCATAAACAAGGTATTCAGCATGCTTACTAAACAGATACCAGTACAATTAGGACCATGCACAACCACAGAGGCTCAAACTTTGAACAATATCATACCCAGTATACAAAGCATGTCCTAATCACATGTTTCTCATGCATCATATGCAATATATCCAGCAATCCAACACGCACCAATAACAGCCATGCATGTCACGTTTTATAGTCAACCAACATGCATCAAGAATAGCCATGCATGTCATACATAATAATCAACCGACATGCATCAATAATAACCACGCATGTCATACTCATTAATCAACCAACATGCATCATAACAACCATGCATGTCATACATAATAGTCAACCGACATGCATCAATAATAACCATGCATGTCTCATACACACAGGGTGCAGTTTTCTTACCTCCGGTTCGAGTGAAAATGGAAACAAGAACGACCCTTGAGAACGATCGATCCTTAATCCTTTAGCGGTCACCTAGTCATAACCAAACACAATCTCCAATTAATGAAAATTCACAAAGACAGGGTCTTAACCTAAACCCCACTCTCGGGACCTCGAAACATGCCCACACAGTGAGTAGATTCGATCCCGGGCCTTAAGGATTGAAACCCCAAGCCAAAAGCCCTAAAAAACACCCAAAACAGGGTTCTGAAGGAACAAGGTAGCGCTACAGCGCTGCCCTTCTAGCGCCCCAGTGCTCAAAACAGAATCACAAACCGCCCAACTGAGCCCTGTGTAGCGCTATAGCGCCCTCTGATGGGCGCTGTAGCGCTACTCCCAGACAGAGCCACCCCTGAAACTTTCTTCTTCGACTTCTTCAATTCTAACTCGATTCCAATGCTTCCAAATCCCATTTTTGGTGCCAAATGAACCCAAAAACCATCCCCACATGTCCTAGGGACCACAACCCCAAGATCCCTAGCCAAAACTCCAAACAATTCCCAAGTTTCCAACCCAAAAACCAGCTGAAACTTAACTTAGAAAACAGAGCAAATTCAAGAGTTCTAGTGGCTAGAAACTCACCTTGATCTCAGCAACACACCCTCTTCAATGGTGGAGCATAACCCTAGCTTGCCTAAGCTTGGTTCCTTGGCTTAATTCCTCAAACTGAGCTCGAAAATCCAAAGAGAAAAGAGGAAGAAAATCTATCGGGAGAGAAGGAGAAAAGACTCTGTTTTTGTTACCCTTCTATAGCCTTAATGGCTGATATATATCTCTTAGGGTAAAAAGACCTAAATACCCTTAGGTCTAAAATAAAACCTTAACAGCCACCAAGGGCAAAACCGTCCTTTCGCGCCTATTTCATTAATCACAATTAACACCCTCCAATTCCCACTATTCTCAATAACCTCAAACACCAATAATCCATATCCCATTACCCTTTAATTCCCGGTAATGCTCTAATCATTAGATTCACTCCGAGACTCACCCCGAGCCCCGGACTTAAACCCGTTATGACTAAACCGAACACTCACATTCCATGATCGCCTCATGCCGACTAGCTCGAACCAATCCACCTTATAATGTGGCTATAATAATCAATCACAAGCATGCACCCAAAATATACAATTACGCCCACAGTGGCCAAATTACCAAATTACCCTCATAACTAATATATGAGCCCATATGCATGCGTTCACCATCATATAATAATATAATTCACGTAAACATGCATATAATCATTAAATATTATAATAAATCAATTATGGCTCTCCCGGCCTCCTAATCAAGGTCCTAAACCTTATTAGGAAATTTGGGGCATTACACATTTGGTTTGCAGGAGTTAAGTATTACCAAGGCTTTATGTTAGTGGAAAGTGTAGAGAAGTGTAGAAGTCTGAAGAGAAGGAAAAGGAAGGAAAAAGAAAGGGAGAAAAACAGAGAGAGTTTTCTAGGTCGGTTTATATTTCCTTCATCAATTTCTTGAGGATTTCTGGAGCAAAGCTCAGAGGAGAGCTGGGTTAGACTGAACATCAAGGATTCTAAGCTAAGTTTGGGGAATTGGCAGAGGTTTAGCAAGGATTCACTAACACTTGAGGTAAGACTTTAGAGTTCTTCAGTTTCTGTTTCTGGTTTTTGAACTATGGTGTTTAAGTTGAATTTGATGGAAACTTGAGGGAATTCAGGCCTAAGGCTGAGGAGGAGCAAGCCAAGGAAGTCTAGAGGCAACTTGTGGTCGAAATCCCATCAAAGGTATAAATTCTAAACTCTAACTTTGCTGTTCAGCTGGTTTCTGCTGAGTTTTAGTGTTTAGGAGTGGCTATGGTGAATTTTGAGTTTGGGGATGCATGTGCTTGAGTTCTAGGTGTTTGGGGTGCTTGGGATGAGTGGAGTATGGTCATAAGGTTGTTTTTGAGGTTGGGAAAGATTTGGAAAAGTTTTGGTTGAGGTTGGTTCGAGGAAATCGTAGGAAGGGAGAATTCGGAGTTGGCCAGTCTGTGACTAGCGCTACAGCGCTAGCCTTTGGGTGTTGTAGCGCTAGGCCAAGTTTGCTGATGGGGTTTTGCTTCTGTTTGTAGCGCTACCCTGTCTTCTGAAGGGGATTTTACGGCTGTTTGCAAGGGTTTTTGACCTAGGGTTTGGGGTTTGATTCCACCACCTTGTTTGGTGGAACTAGGACTTCCCGGGGCCTCGGGATTGGCCCCGAGGCTAGGTTTTGGACTTGAGGATTGATGATGACTTTGGTCCATGATTGTGTTTAGGTGAGCGCTAGGGCTCGAGGGGGATCGAGCTCAAGGAGTCGAGGGATCAAAGCTAGTGAATTGAAAGGTAAGAAAATTGTAATGCCCCAAATTTCCTAATAAGGTTTAGGACCTTGATTAGGAGGCCGGGAGGGCCATAATTGATTTATTGTGATATTTAATGAGTATATGTATGTTTATGTGAATTATATTATTATATGATGGTGAATGCATGCATATGGGCTCATATTGTAAATGCAAGGGCATTTTGGTAATTTGGCCGCTGGGGGCGTGATTGTGTAATTTTATGCATATGGGTGAATTATAATTTTACCACATTATATGTGGATTGGTTTGAGCTTTTCGACATGAGACGATCATGAGATGCAAGTTTTCGGTCTAGTCATAACGGGATTTAGTTCGGGGCTCGGGGTGAGTCTCGGGGTCATTTTGATGATTAGAGCATTACCGGGAATTAAAGGGTAATGGGATGTGATTTATTGGTATTTGAGAATGTTGAGATTAGCGGGTATTGGGGAGCGTTAATTATGATTAACGGTATTGGTTGGAAATGACGGATTTACCCTTGGGAATGTTTAGAAGCTTTTAAATTGGCCTAGGGGCATTATGGTCTTTTGACCTTAAGGATTTATATCAGCCCATAAAGTTTAGAAGGTTGTAGATTGATATTAAAACAGAGCCTATCCTCTCTTTCTCCCTTCCATCCCGTACAAGCTTCCTCCCTCACCTTTCTTTGAATTTTGAGAGCTCAAATGGAGGTGTTGAGCTAGGGAATTAAAGGTGGCAGCTAGGGAACCTGTAACAACCATCAAAGGGGATTCAAAGCTGTGTTTGAGGTGAGTTTTAGCCTTTGAACTCAGGTGATACTCTGTTTTCTTCTTTGTTTTTTCAGCTTTGATTTCTTGTTAAAAGTTTGGATTCAAAGGGATTTTTATGGATGATAAGATTGGGTTTTGATGAGGGGAAGTTATGGGTGATGTTTAGAGGTTTAAATGAGTGTTTGGAAGAGGTTTTGAGTTGATTTGAAGGGCTGGTTTGAGAGGGAAAACGCAGGGGAGTTGGCTGGTGCGTTGCTGGTTTTTGGGCTGATCAGGGTAATGTGCCGCGGCCTGGCTATGGCGTGCCGCGGCCTAAGTGTGTTTCTGAGGCAATTATGCCTCTGTCAGGGGGATGAGCCGCGGCATGGCTATGGTGAGCCGCGGCCCATCAAGGCAGATTTGGAAAAAATAGGGTTTTTGACCTAGGGATGCTAGCTTAAGGCCTCGGGGTTGATCCTAGTACCCGGTTAAGTGGGGATTGATGTCCCGGAGGCTAGATATTGGTTTGGAAACTTATGTTGGTTATTTTTATTAATGGTATCCTATATGTTTGGTTATGACTAGGTGACCGCTAAAGGACTAAAAGCTGATCGTTCTCAAAGGTCGTTTCTTTTATTAATTCTCGCTCGAACCCAAGGTAAGAAAACTGCACCCTGTGTATATGTGACATGCATGGCTATCATGGATGCATGTTGGTTGATTATTGAGTATGACATGCATGGTTATTATGATGCATGTTGGTTGGCTATTGAGCATGACATGCATGGCTATTCTTGATGCATGTTGGATGTTTAAATGTAAACATTGATAGCATAATGAATGCTTGACAATCTTGCCCATTTGCATATGATTATTAACGAGGCGTGCTGGATGATTAAGTGTGATGCATGTGATGCACGAGAAACATATGATTAGAGCATGCCATGAATGATGAACATGAGATTGGCCAGAGCTTGAGTCTCTGAGTTTGTGCATGATCATGACTATGCTAGAAACTGTTTAGTAAGCATGTTGAATGCCCTATTCTTGGATAATTGGCATATGATATATATTGATAGCATTGCTTACTTGTGTATGCACTGACTCTTCAGTCATAATCGACAAAAGTGTTAGTATCAGCTGTGAAGCTGTGACTTACTTGTCAGGTTCGGCAGTGATACTGGACACAGGTCAGATAGCGCTGATTTATTTGTCAGAAAGCGTGAATCACACAAGCCAACAGAGATTAGATCTAATCGACTACTAGCATTGAATGACTCAAGGAGCATTAATGCCTGACCGACCCTGAGGGTCGATGAATTCAGAGCTTGGAGGCTAGTGGCTTACCCAGCAGCCACTCTCCCGCTAGAAAACAGAGCTTGGAGGCTAGTGGCTTACCTAGCAGCCACTCTCCCACTAGAAAACAGAGCTCGGAGGCTAGTGGCTTACCTAGCAGCCACTCTCCCGCTAGAAAACAGAGCTTGGAGGCTGTGGCTTACCTAGCAGCCACTCTCCCGCTAAAATCATGTGATGTTCATTTGCTTGCTTAAAAGCTTTATATTCAGTATGATTATAATGATAATCATTTGATAATGTTTATGAAAAGTGTTATGTTTTCTTGCTGGGCTTCGGCTCACGGGTGCTATGTGGTGCAGGTAAAGGCAAGAGGAAGCTGGACCATCCTTGAGTTGGAGAGCTTAGGTGATGACGTGTACATATGCAGCTGCTCGATCGCCATGGCCGAGGTTTAAAGTGGAACTAGGGTTGAACCCTGTTTTGCCGCTTAGAACGGCCTGTTGTAAATATTTTATGTAATAAACTCTGAAATTTATATTTTTGGGATCCCAATGTATATATTAAACGTTCTAGTGAAACGTTACATCTTAACCAAAATGTTTAATCCCTAAACCGCTAATCATACTTAGTTCACGATTTTGGCCAAATGACTCGGTTAGCGAGTTTAGCACTGTTTACAAGGCACACCGTAACGGTCCCTGGAGTTTGGGGCGTTACAAAAACTGCACCCGGTTATATATTTGTGATGGGACTAAGTGCTCCCGAGAATTGTTCCGTGTCAATGATGGTATTATGCCATGGGACATGTAAAAGCGGCCTAAGAGTGTTGTACATAGTATTTGCGCACAGGGCGCGGCTTGGCCACTGGTAGCCGAGAATATTCATTGAGCTCGGCTTAAGCGAGCCGGAGTCAGTGGGGTAACAGAGGGATCAGCCTGAGAGTGCTAGCCTTAGTTATCATTTGTGCAGTGATATGTGATATGAATTGATATGCTTAGTGTGTTGAATACTTGGTCACACTGAATGATTATATGTTTGAGAACTTGTGATGCAATGTGAGATATGGATTTGTCTGTTGACTGCTTATGCACTGTTGTTATGTTTTCTTGCTGGGCCTTGTCTCACGGGTGCTACGTGGTGCAGGTAAAGACAAAGGCAGATTGGACCAAGCCTGAGATGGAGAGCTCCGAGGTGGAATGTACATAGCCAGCTGTTCGATCGCCATGGTCGAGGAGTGGATCAGGACAGGGATTACCTAATTGTCTGTTTTGCCTTAGTATTGCCTGATATTGTATATAAACCTTGTGACTTTTGTAAACAGTCTTTAAACTTAATATTTTTTGGATCCCGTGTAAACAGATGATGCTTCTCAATGAAAATGTGACTTTTGAGACCAAACCACTTTTAACCCTAGTTCCATTATAGCTTCAGTAACACAATTTTAATTAAATGACTTGATTAGCAAGTCTGGCACTTTATAAACACACAGTGTAACGGTCTTGGCTATCCAGGACGTTACAGCACTACTCCACCTTTCAAAGCCAATTCCCTCTAGATATTGAGCAATGGGCGGATCAATTACCTTAATCTTGTCAAAGAACTTGTGAAATTTTGTTCTTCGAAATGCATACGCTACACACCCCATGATGTCTTGCACGTGGTCAGTTTTGAATTTTGCCACCACATTCATATAGATGTGATGGTAACATGCACCGTGATACGCATCTGGGAACACAAGCTCAAAAGCATGATTAATGCTTTTATGCCTGTTTGATACAAAAGCAAGGTTCTCAACGTCCCCTATGGCTTCCTTCAATTTTCTCATGAAATAAGTCCAAGAGTTATGGTTCTCACTGTCCACCAATGCAAACGCATTTGGAAAAAACTGGTTGTTTGCATCCAACGCAACAGCACAGAGCATGTGGCCACCATACTTATTCTTCAAGAATGTTCCATCCACACAAATTACAAGACAACGGTACTGGAAACCACGCCTAGAAACACCGAGGGAAAAGAAGCAATACAAGAAACGACCATCTTCTGCTACAAAATCAGTAATTGTACCTGGGTTCTTATGCTCCAACTGACACAAGTATCCAGGTAACTTGGAGTATGATTCCTCAGGTGTCCCTCTGACATACATAAGACCCTTTTCTCTGCATCTCCACGCCTTCTCATAGCTCATTTCGACCCCAAAATGGTGCCTCATGTCCTTTCTTATGTTGTTTGCCATGTATCGAGTACCATCGGTAGCAAATTTCCTCTTGATTAGGTGCCCAACAACCCACGGTGATGGTTGACGGTGGTCCTTATCTCGAATTTCTTGTGAGCAAGTGTGTACTTCGTTGTATACAGTAATCTCGAACATTTCAGATTGCATTTTTTTCTTATCCCTCAGTCTCCAAGCACAATCAGGATCCTTGCAGGTAATGTACCACACATCAGTCCCAGATTTATTCACCATAAACTCAAAATTATTCTTCATCATAAATATGGATGCTTTGGTTTTCAATTCAAGCTTGTTCTGAAAGAACTTCCCAAGGTGCAATTCTCCTGAAGCTTTCTGGTTGAGGAATGATGTTGATGTGAGGCCTCTATATCCTCTTTGGTGATCATGGGAGCACTCCATGTTCTACGATCTTCACCTAAGTCCAATGGAGAACTCCATCTAAAACTATCATCGGTTCTACTTGGACCTGGACGACTACTGCTGGTCCCAGGTGTTTGCCGATCTTCTATTCTGCGCTCCTCATCTACCATAACATCTAAACTCTGTGTTGGAAAATCTGCCCTAACATCTGGCCCACCAAGATCTGTTGCATCAGCAACAGGATCGTCATTGACATAAGGATCGTAGCCATAGGGATCGTACTCCACCGTGTCATGCATATATGGCGGATCTCTAACCGGGATATCATCATGGACTATGACGTCTGGATTTGTCTCGGGAACACATGTTCTAACGTCACCTTGAGTTCCTTTGAAACCATGACATGGAGGAGAAATGTTCTCTTCAAATCGAACTTCTTTATTAACGCTGGCAGAAGCCGATGCATTTCTTATACCTCCCTTCTTAATCAATGTCACACATAGAGGAATGAGCTTCTCTACAAATTTCGATGCTAACCCAATGAATGCACGCACATGCCTATCATTTTTTATAACGGTAGGTTTGACGAATTGTGATAGGCATGTGTACGGGACCTCAATTTTCAAGTCATGCACACATTTATCCACTTCAAGCTCATCGTACAGATGTCAAGCAGTTGCTCATACGTCACACCCCTCTCCACGAGCATAACTTGATTTTCAGTATCCCTGAAAATCCAATACCTATTTTCGAGTTCCCAAACACCATTGAATGCAACAAATATGGAAACAGTTGAATCTGCAACAAAAAAAAGGTCAAAAAATTAAACTACATCATAAAACAGCAAAATGTCGATTTCTATCGAGGTCAAACTATCACACTATCGAGGTCAACCCATCGAGGCCCATCGATTCCAATCGAGTCCTATTGAGGCAATACTACATAATTAAGTTTTATGCCTCTATTGAGTCTCATCGAGGCATATCGAGGTAGCCATTTCCCCTTATGTGAGGATGTTATCGAGACCCATCGAGGCATATTGAGGTAGCCATTTCCCCCTTATGTGAGGATGTTATCGAGGCCCATCGAGGCATATCGAGGTAGCCATTTCCCCCTTTATGTAAGGATTTTATCGAGGTCCATCGAGGCATATCGAGGTATACAAATAATATAATACATGAGAATTTATCGAGGTTCATCGAGGACCATTGAGTCCTATCGAGGCAGACAAAAAACCCAGAAAAAAATCAAGAAAGGAACAAAAATTCATTCCGACAGTGAAAAATTACAATAAAACATTAATGCATACACAGATCTGTTCGAAATAGCAAAAGCAATGTTGATAAACAAGTTTCCTCACTACATATAACAAATATATACTTACCCATACGATTTTTTATCCGAAATCCAAAATGAAGTCCTTGCCTTAAAAGGATTCACAACTTGCCCTGAAATAAGCTCGAAAATTTGTATAGATTAAGCTGTCTCTTTTTTTTTTGTACAAGATCTTGGGAGATTGAGAGGGAAAATGTGAGAGATAGAGAGGGAGAAGACAATGGGAGAAAAATAGGGAAATTTATGATAGGGGCATTTTTGGTAATCCAAAGAATACTAGAATAAAAATGTGAGGTTTTTTTCGGTTGGTATAATTTTATCATACAGTGTCACTTAATGCATTAAAAGTCAAATTTCCCCCGAACAACTTGGAGCTCAAGAGCACCAATGGTATTGACTAGGGTCTGGCCCTAGGCATAGACATGCCAGACTTGTGCCTAGAGCCCCAAATAAAAAGATTCCACTTTTGAAAAATACTATTTTTTTCTATATAAAAAGACCACATAATTTTACAAAATGTCATTTTATATATAAATATTGTTAAAATACTAAAATTTTCCTTGGACCTCCAATGCTCACAGGTCAGCCTTGGTGTTGACCTTACGCAAGCTAACATTGCCTGCATCCACGAAAGATTGGTCCAAACAATTGCAGCATTCGCCAAGAGCTTCCTGACAGGTCTCACCACTTAGCTTCCAGAAGATGGCATAGTGGCCTAGATAGGTGACATATCAACATGACTAGTGAAGTCAACCAAGTCTAGTTTCTTCCTCATCTTGCTGCAAATCTTTCTCACTGTTCTTGTCAATGTTGACTCGAGCATAAGATTCCTGCAGCAGACGAATTTGAGCTCAAGAGTTGAGCTATGGGATCTCCCCATCTTATACCGATTCATAGCAGCATAACAATATAGCAAAAGGTTTTGGCAAGAAAATGGTGGGAAAATCTGACTAAATGGATGCTGATAGAGTTTTCATTTGTCATCATAAGTGCCACCGGGAGAGTTTATCTCAAAATGAGATTCAAACAACCAACAACTACCTAACAGAGCAAGAAGAAGGATTTCAAATTCGAAAGTGTATCAAATGAGGTGAAAATGAGCAAGAAAAAGCCTCCTTACTTATTTCTTACTAAGGTGAATGTGTAGAGTTCTATCCCTATGGGACTCCAATAAATCCAAAAGCAGGTATAGGAAATTAATTATTAAACTTGATATGATTAATAAATGCATAGTTATATAGATAATAAAAGAGGGTTTGATTTCTTTGAATTTTTTCTTTTTTTTTGAATAAGAATCAGTTTGATATCCAATCCAATCCAAACAATGTCAAGGAGGACCCTTGGTACCTGAGATGTTGGCAAACAAGACCATTGGCATAAACATAAGTAGGACCAAGACCAACACTCTTATGTAATTTAGGTGATCTCATTAAATATGTGGTCCATTCAAATTAATAAAAGAGTATTTATTGTATTTTTTTTTTTCATTTGGAGGTTTTTTTCCAGCCACTTATCATAGCATAACACATGAGCATTAACTTCACAATAAAGACATAAAGTTGTGGTGCACTACAAACTAGTAACAACCCCTCTTGACCTCAAACAAACCTGATGTTTTCATTATAAAATTAAGTATATCCTAAAAAATAAAGATAATACTATCGATATAATTGTGGAATAAAATTCAATAAAATATTATCAATTTAAGTTGTCAAGAAAATTCATTAGCCCCTTTATAACAATGATGGAGATCAATCAATCAAAATTGCTTTCATAGAAATTATGTATTACTAATAACTTCTATATCATACGGAAAATTTTGTGATTTTAAAGATATTAAATATTATATTTCAACATACTTGCCCTAAAAATAAACTTTTACACGGAAAAAAAAACCTAACTGAACTATAACTAAAATAAATCGAAAAATTTGTGAAAATTGTTGATATATTTTTGATAATTTTTTGTAAAATAACATCTGTCTAAAATTCTATTAGCTGTCTAAATTTTTTGACTAGCTGTTTAAAATTTTTGACCAACTGTTTGAATTTTTCGACTACCTGTCTAAATTTTTAACTAGTTGTCTAAATTATGAGAGATCATTTTGCAAAGAATTATTAAAACTAGACTAGAGCAAAATGACTTTAAAAAATATGTCATTTTGCCAAAAGACCCAAATAAATATACACATGCACGGAGACAAGTACAAAGCATGAGGGCTCCCCCTAATTTTTTTTATGAGAAATTGGTGAAAATGACATTTTTTTTAAGTGATTTTGCACTCTGATCTACTTTTGATAATTTTTTGCAAAATGACATTTATCTAAAATTCGACCACTTGTTTAAGTTTTTCGACCAGCTGTCTAAAATTTTTGACTGACTATTTGAATTTTTCGACCGTTTGTCTAAATTTTCAACTAGCTGTCTAAACTATGAAATAACATTTTGCAAATAATTATTAAAACTAGCCTAGAGTACACAATAACTTTAAAAAATTATTTCATTTTGCCTAGAAACCCTTTTTTTATTTGTTTTGTAATTTTTATATTAAATTATTCAAAAAAATATATTATAATGTAAAATTTTAAGAAAAATAGCAATAAAACCCCTCCAAGCTTTTTATATACACGAGTAGTCCTTTTATTATATACACACTGAATATGCTAAAACGATTATGTCATGTGTTATAAGAAAAATGTGTCTTAACAAAAATAGTGTATGCAAGCAAACCTACTTATGTGATAATATTATTGTTATGGATGAAGCAAACAAACTGAAAATTACATATCTACCCAACTAATGATTAGAAAGAGAGACGGTTGAATATTAGTTGGAGAGGCAAAATTCTTTCTTGTACTAATTGTGATGTTATTTACTCCCCATAGACAGACAAAAAAAAATTCCAGATCCGAAGGATTTCTGTTAAGTGATGACCGATCACAGATTTTTTTTTGGTTTTATCCCGCCAGAACCTCATCTTCAACTGCCACAAGCCCACAACATTTTATGAAAAGGAAAAACTTCTATTTCTATACATTTTTGTACTTTCAAGGTGCTTTCAATTATTATTAACTAGAAAATATAATTGCATTCCACGCAGTCTTTTGTAATTATTAAAATATATATTTTAAAATATTTTTTGGGAGACTGTGGGGTGATGATTCATTTTGACCATACTCGTACAACATGTTCTTTATATAGACACGTGAAGACATCTTGACCATAATTTTTTATTTCATGATGGTGTTCACTGTTATTGTATAGCGAACCTCCTGTAGATTTTTAAAAAATTCTGACAAATTTTAAAGTACTGAAAACAAAGTTCAAAAAACTTTTTGTACATTTACTTTTATTTATTATTATTATACGCTTTGCGTAGTTCTTTTTATATTAAGTCTAAATTATGTATAAGAAAATTTATATTTTGTGTAAGATTTATTTTGGCCAATTACCTACTTGAAGTCTTTATTTTTAAAAATTAACTTTTAGATCTCGTGTTTTATCAAAATAATAAAAAATGGAATTGATAGATTGATTATTTGAACACAGTATTTTTGCTCATTACCCGTTTTGACCCTATGTTTTTTAAAATGAACATTTGGACCGTGTATTTATTTAAAATGTTCAAACTTCTTATGAAAATTAAATTATATATTTATATAATTTTTGTTTTCTGTAATGGTTCACACTATTTTGAACATTGTATTTTAGTCGATCACCCATTAGAATTTTTATTTTTACAAATTAACTTGTAGAACTCAAGTTTTGTCAAAATATTAAAATAGAAATAGATAAATCTATTATTTAAACACTATATTTTGGCCGATTACTCATTTTGATTGTTTATTTTTAAAAATAAACCTGTGGATCATATATTTATTCAAAAGGTTAAAAATTATTTATAAAAAGTAAATTGTATAAATATATATAATTTATGTTTTCTATAAGGGTTCACACCATTTTGAACATTGTATTTTAGTTGTTTACCAATTTTGACCATTAATTTTTTTTTTAAAATTAACTTGTGGACCTTGTGTTTTGTCAAAAATTAAAAAGTAGGAATGTAAAGATAGATTATTTGAACCATGTATAATTTGGTTGATTACCCGTTTGAATATTTTATTGTTAAAAGTTAACATTTGGATCCTATATTTTGTCAAAAAGTTAAAATATAAATAGATAGATTTTATTATTATTAATAATAATATTATTATTATATGTAGATATTTTTATCTATTATAATTTTTATTAAAATAAAAATGAGAAAAAAGATAACAGACAAAATAGATAAAAAAAATTCTTTAATAAATTAATAGCTATAAATTAAAAAAGTAATATAAAAAATGAGAAAAAAATATTGTTTACTTATATTTATAATTTAATTAAATAGTTGTTGTAATGAAATATCTAATCAAATTTAAATTCAAAATATACATCGTTGAAATAAATCAAATTTAAATTAAATTATACATGTTGTTAATATATATTTTTGTAAAACTATTACATTTAAATTAAAAAAAAACATAAATAATTTAAATAAACATTTATTATTTTTGTTGTTGTGCATTATTTTATTTTTAGTAATATTATTTTTCATTCATAATGTGTTCCTTATTTCTAAAAAGAATTTTTTGTGTTTCACATCAACCTCCGCATCTTTTGTTGCTGCGGGAATGTCCACTAAAATTACAATCTATAAAATATTTATTTATTATAGTGAAAACAAATCACAAATCCAAAGAATGTCATTAGTAATATCTTATTTTCACAAGTTAAGTAAAATATCAAATAAGAGAAAAATACAATTATAAATATTGATGATAATAATTATAATATTTTGTAAAACTATTCACTTTTGAATAAAAAAACATATTATAATATAATCAGAAAAATAGATATATGGATAACCGAAAACTATTATGTAATTTTTAATTAATTTTTTTTAGTATTTTTCAATGATTAAGTAGTTAAGATATTTAAGCAAATTAAATTTTTAATTAAATTAATATGTATATATATTAATATTTTTAATTGTTAAGATATTTTAGAAAATAGAAAATGAATAAAAATTAGATTAAATGAGAAAATAGAAATAGTGTTTTAAATAAATTTTAGAGTCTCACATAATCTCATCGAAACTCTCCTTTATATATATAGAGATATATATAGATATAGATATAAAGATATAGATTTAATATTTACTGAATTACATAGCGAAAAGAAAAATTGAAAATTTAGTACGTGGGTTCTTTAAAATTCATATATACAGTGTAAATCGATATACTCAGAGTTTACTTTCTTTAGTGAAAATAATAATAATTAGAATTTTAAATAAAAATGACAGCATCAAGCGATTCAACACCCGATAATAAATTTTAATTCTCATTAATATTCAGGTATTATATGTTCTTACCAATAGCAAGGTAGTTCTCTTTCTAAGGAAGAACTGCCTGCAAAAACAACATATTATTTTGTAACGGCATACTTTTATGGGTTAAAACTAAAAAAATTAATAAAATATTAAAGAAAATAAAAAATTAGATACTTTAGATTGTAAAATGTTAATTATAAAATGATACAATAATATAATAAAATCTAATTGTGATAACTGTTTAGTTAAACCATATGTGACCATTCTCATTGATATCTCCTTCATGCTTTTATTATTGGATAACTACTATTACGTATGAATATATTGGAATCAATGTATTTATAAGTATGTGTATTGATTTGGTTAATTCTGTTACATTTGTTGAAGGGTTGATGTACGTATATATGTATGTATTTTTTTTTTTTGGACACAATATAAAATTCTCACAAAATAGTAAAAATAGATTGTAAAAAATATAGGATGCCACATTCTCATTTATATATAGATATAGATATAAATATTTTGTAAAACTATTCACTTTGGAATAAAAAAATATAATTATAATATAATAAGAAAAATAGATATATAGATAATCGAAAATTATTACGTAATTTTTAATTAATTTTTTTAGTATTTTTCAATAAATAAGTAGTTAAGATATTTAAACTAAATAAATTTTTAATCAAATTAATATGTATATATATTGATATTTTCAATTGTTAAGATATTTTAGAAAATAGAAAATTAATAAAAAAATTAGATTAAATGAGAAAATAGAAATAGTGATTTGAAAAGATTTTAGAATGCCACGTAATATCCTTGAAGCTCTCCTTTATATATATATATATATATATTAAATATTTGCTTATTTGGTTGTATTTTGTAATTATATTCAAATATCAAAATTTTAGTATTTAAAGGGAAATTTGAGGTATTGGGCTTACAATTACTTGTATTGAAAAAATATCCCTCTTTACTTACAGATTGGAAAACTATGTTCATAATTCATTTTTGGACAAAAAAGCCCCCCACACTCCAAAACATACTCTCTCTATCTAATTTATGGATTTATAACTTTCTCTCCTCTAGCCGAAAGCAAGAGATTGGCCAAATCCACGACGCCCACGACCACCTTTTGGATCGTCGTGTGCCACAAAGTATCACCATTAACCCCATTTTGAATTTTTTTACTTAAGTCACTAATTTATACGTTTCGAATACTTCTGTATATGATAATAAGTTTTGTTTGCTTTATTTTTTTAGATTTGAAATTCTAAAATTTACAAACACTACTACAAAAAATATCTTTTAGGACATGGGGCGTGAGTCACCCATTTGAGCCTTAAAAGTGAGATTTTTTAGGACTCACTAAATAATATTTTTAGGGCTCACATTGTGATTCCTGAAAAAATTTATTTTTAATTTTAAAAAAATTAATTGGTGGGTTTTGAAGCCCAAAGCACGGTGGTGGTGCCCGGCCGAGACCCACGGCAAAGCTCAGGCGACGACGCCACCATTCAAAGGTGGTGGTTCGGAAAACAAACTAATGGATTTTAAAGCCCAAGCCAAGGGAAATGTCGTGATGGTGGTGGTTTGGTTTGAAATGGCTCAGAAAAGCTCAGATCTACGCTTGACTATTCGGAAATCACTATGGATTCCGACAAACATTGACTTTCAACTTCAATGACCATTGAGTCTAATTCTTTAGTGGGTTTTGAAGCCCAAGAAGCAAGTAGTATGGTGGTGGTAGTGGTGGTTCAACTCGTGGTGGGCGGAAAGTGCTTGGAAAGTTTGGGAGAAACCCAAAATCACAAAACTTCAAGTACCCTGTTGAGGGCCTTAGGCCGCACGTAAGAAGCTGGTCTTCGGGGGTTGGGGGTTTCAGGGGACGGCGCATCGAATGGGCTAGCGCGTGGCAGTGGCCAGTGACGGGAGGGTGGCCATTCGGCCCTGGCAGAGACGACGTAGGGAGAGAGAGAGAGAGAGAGAGAGAGAGAGAGAGAGGGATCCGAAGAAAGAGGGAGAAAGAGGCTGAGTGCTTTTTTTTTTGTTTTTTATTTAGTTATTAATAAAACTTAAATTTTTTTTTCTTTTCTGATTTATAATATATAATAAAACTTTTGTTAAAAAAAATTATTCACACTTTTAGGACACACATAAAATTTTAGGACACACATAAGTTTTTAGGACTCGCATCGCGTGTCCTAAACGAAATTCTTTACGGACTCTCAATGAGTGTCCAAAAAAGCCCAATAGTTGTTTTTAAGGCTCGCATCTAGGTGAGTGCCCTAAAAAAATGTCATAAAAGCATGTGTTTTGTAGTAGTGAAAAATTATAAACATTTCGATGCAAATTATTGAAATTCGATGTATCCATCAAAACTTAATTTTGGGAGACAAAATAGATGGAAAATTGATGCAAAATCGATGGTTTTAGCAAAACCCGATTTTGGTGGATAAAAGCGATGTGAATCAATAGTTATAGCAAAACTTTATTTTAGAAGACAAGATGCAAAATCGATGGTGCATGCAAATTTGATTTTAGAGGACAAAACGATGCAAAATCGATAACACATGCAAAAAATTATTTTGAAAGATAAAACGATGCAAAATCGATGGTATAAGCAAATAAATATAGTTTCCCAAAACCCTAGGACGATAAAATTCATAAATTATGAATAAACCCAAACAAAAATCTTCTAGAGCTCTGAAAGTGATTCAAACAACATTTTTTGGGCATAAAACTGAGCTATGGGAGGTTTACATGGTTTTATGAGTAGATCTATGGTTCACCCAAGTCAAAAGTTATGGTGATTTTAAAGTTCACCTGCATATGAATACTTATTAAAACACTCAAAAAACTCCAAGGTTTGTGTGAATAAAGTTTTGCTTACACCATCGAATAGGCACCGATCTTGCATTAAAATTATCTTCGAAAATTAAGTTTTGCTTGCACCATCGTTTTTTCATCAATTTTGTCTTCCAAAATCAAGTTTTGATGGATTTATTGAATTGCGTTAATTTTACATCATTTTGACACTGATTTTGCTTCCAAAATCAAGTTTTCTTGCACTATTAACCTGCATAGATTATTTCTTTTAAAATCAAATTTTAATGAATGTGTCAAATTGCATCAATTGTATCAAAATTATTTGAATTTTTGTAGATTTCAAACTTCTAGATTTAAAATAAAAATGCGAACAAAACCTATCATGCATAGAAATGTTTAAATTATATAAACTAATACCTTAAGTGAAGATTTTTCGGAGGTTTGAAACATGGTTAATGGTGTTAGTGACATTAATAATGATGGTTTATGGTGCACGATGGTCCAAGAAGTGATCATTGGGTGTTATCGATATAGTCGTTCTCTTGCTTTTGGCTAGAGGAGAGAGAATTTAGCAACCGATAGATTAGAGAGAATGTGTGTTTTGGAGTGTGAATGACTTTTTTTTGTCCAAAAATACATTATGAGCATAGTTTTCCAATTTTTAAGTAAGAAGATATATTATTGAAATATTGGATATTAATAAGCATAATATCTCGTAATATTTAGAAGATTGATGGTTTAAATGCTAAGATTTGAAAATCTAAAATTTTTACCCAAAAAAGCATTATTACTATTTTGTTAAATTAATAAAAGAAAATAAAGAAAAGACGTTGATGAACAACGTCGAAGACTCAAGTCACTGTTGTTATCCAGCCCATCAGAATTGGACAGAGAGCCCGAAAGTCCAAAACAGCAACATGTAGACTAATGAAAATACTTAATTCAATTAAAAATAAAATTATGCCTCTTCTACACAGCGTAGATAACGTAAATTTTTAATTTTAATTGTTTTTTATTTTTTTTAAATTAACTTTAACATAATATTTTTATATTTAATTATAGTTTATAAACATTTAAACTGAGATAAAATAAAATAAATAATTAAAAAAATTAAAATATGATATTTTTAAGATGTTTTACAATGATAATTATTTAAAAATAATAAAATCATATGTTTTATAAATTAAATAAAATTTCATTAAACTTAAACTCACTTATTAGAATAATATCATATTAAACATATAGTATAATCTCCTGTGAGTTAGCAACAAAATATTATTTTTTTAAAAAAACTAGCAAGAAACTTAAATTTAAAATCTACGTATAATATTTAATATTACATTAAATATATTATATATAATCCCTTGTTGTCACTCCTAAATTCAAAAACTAGAACAAACATAAACTTAAACAAAAATAAATAAATTATTTAATTAAAATAGAATATTTATTTGAAATTTATATGATATTAATATAAATTTAATAAAAATAATTAATACATTTTATAAATAAACTTTACCTGAATCTATTATATATATATGGATAAAGTCATAAAGATTTTTATTTATTATTATTTTGTAAAAGGTAGTTCTAAACACTTTATTATATACATGTCTTGTTTGCTAGTTTCTATTTTTCTTTTAGCTTTCTATTTTTCTTTTAGCTTTTCAGGAAGCTATTTATGATAAAGCTGGCTTGTATTATAAGAATTTTTTAAAAGTAAAAGCTGAAACTCAATAGTTACTCGATAACAAAAAGAGCAATTTTCACTTATATACAACAAAAGTAAAGAAATTACTGTAATAACATCAATAAAACTAATTACAAAAATATATACAATCTATACCATTTTAATATAAATAATTATGAAAATGCAATCCCTAAAATTCAGACACTTTCCTTATATGTATTAGTTTCAAAATTTGTAACTTCCCATAAATAAAATACATACAATAAAACTGTAATTTAGATATAAATGATATGATATGAATAAATATACACAAATAATATCATACAATTAATATCTGATTTACACAAACAAAAATGGAAATATGTAATCACTATTATCAGGTGCCATTTTCAAAAAAATTGGACATATATCTTCAACGTAATCTCTTATTATATGAGGAAACAAAAAAAATGCAACGTAGACATCAAAAAACACAAAACAAATCTGTAAAATCAGATATAAATGAAGATATTTATTAATTAATATATGATATGAATAAATATACAAATTTTATATCATATAAATAATGACGGATTTACACAACAAACAATTGGAAAAACATAATCACTATTATCAGGCACCATTTTAAAATTTTTTGGACATATATCTTCACAAATCTGCATTTGTTCACAATTTCAAGAGAAAACAAAAGAAAACATGTTGGTTGAAAGAAAAATAAATATGTTTATAATTTCATATAGGAATTATGGGTGTTGATCTAAAGCACACTTCTTATACAAAAGATGTAATATCCACTTTTGAAGCTGCTATTTTGAGACAACATTTTTTCCAATAAGGTAAGCTTTTGGAATGATTTATATGTCAATATTCTTTTAAAGTGTATATATATATATATGTTTGATTTAACATTGTAATGTGCATAACATATGTTTAAGTACTTTTATTATAATCAAATAAGGTTAAGAATGAAAAGTTTCAGTAATAATGGGAACAGTCCGCATATAGATATAATTATCAATTTCACCAATTCAAAAAAATAAACTAATACGTTGATTTTGTAAGGTGTGTACATGAACAAATAATTATGTTATGATCCATTGTTAGGAATAATAAGAATAACTTAAAAAAGGATATAAACAAAACACAAAAGAAAATAAACTATGATGAGGAAGGAAAAAAACAGTGCTATTGTAAATCTAAACATAAAATTATAAAACTTAAAAGGACTCTTTGAATAAATAATTAACACTAACATTTACTTTTATAAAACTATAACTTAATAGTGTTATGTTCTTTTAATTATTAATTTAGATATTTTTTTTAAATAATGTGTGAAATTAAAACACATATGTGTAACTCAAAACCTTTTGTTTATTTTCTATGACATGGTGAAAAAAAATGATAACAGTCAGAAATTCAAAGGTTATTATCTAACATGTATGTTACTGTCTATTTTTTGAAAACATTATACATAATTATGAGAACAGAATATATAAGTCATATAAAGAAAAAAAAAACAATGTTATTGTAAATGTTAAAAAAGATTTATTTTATATGAAGGGAAAGTTAGAAAAAAAAAATGAAATATATACATTTATAAACTGCCATTGTTATATATTCCAATTTATTTATTTATTAAGCAAAATTTGTATAAAAATAAATATGTAAAATTATAACACATATTTGAACGTTAAATAGATTTGTTTTTTTTTTTTAAATCGTGTGAAAAAAATGAAATAAGTAAAGAAATAAAATGTTTATTATCTAAAATTTGACTTACTGTTTAATTTATGAAAACATGTCACACCAATATGACAACTGTGTACATTTACTACAATGGTATTTGGAAAAATCGGTGTACTTATAAAGATTTTGAGGTAACTGGGATCTTACTTCCTAGTGACTGTACTTTTCTTCAATTGAGTACAATGATCACTAAAAAAATGAAGGTACAAAGTAAAAACATAGCTGTAGAAATTAAGTTCCAACCAAATCCATCATTACCACCGATGGTAATAGATGATGATGACACGGTAAAGTTTTTCATGGAACTACATAAGAAACATTCTGATGAAATAGTATACCCTTTGCTGGTAAGTTTCGACAATACCCAAGTACAAAACACACAAAGTGTGGGGGAATATTCAAGACAAGACAATCAGGTAAAATCTTTTTTTACCCAAAAGAAATCCAAAAAATAAACATTACAACACTTTCCAATATAAATTGAGAATGTTATCAAATATTCAACAAAAATGTTTTTCTTTTGATAAATCAGGTTAGCATGGGGGGATTTCTTATACATGAACCACACTGGAATGGGGTAGCACATAATCTAGCCATATCAATAATAAACAATGAAGAACAAATAGTGGCTGCAGATGAAAATGATGATGATCCATTATTGTATGGGGATAAACAATAACAATAACATTTGTTAATATAAAAATGATTTATATTTGTGAATGAATAAAAGGTAAACTAAACAAAAAATATATATATAAATGATATTCGATTTTAATAACATTTGATAATAAATAAGTTATTTTCATTTGTGCATGAATAAAAAATAAACTGGAGAAAAAAATATATATAAATGACAAATAAAATAAACACAAATTAAAATTAAACAAAACATACTAGATTTAATACCATTGAAACTTGAACTAAATTAATGTAATAACATCAATTTAGTTCAAGTAAAGAAATTCGATTTTAATAACATTTGATAATAAATAAATTATTTTCATTTGTACATGAATAAAAAATAAACATATAAATGACAAATAAAATAAACACAAATTAAAATTAAACAAAACATACTAAATTTAATACCATTGAAACTTGAACTAAATTAATGTGCTTAAAATAAAATACTAAAGGAAACTGACAAAACAGAACTCTACCATAACATTATAAATGAAGTACAAACTTAAAATTCTAAGCAACAATGATCCTATTATTTCTTCTGACATTTTCCGAATTAGAACCACAATTTTTTTCAATTTTGCGAGCACCATGATTATACAACTCCACGACGATCTAAAAATTTCCTTCTGCGCATTAGTCAATGTCTCATTAATAATCTTTATTACATCATACTGAGATTTGTAGACTAACCTCCCACCCGGTCTATTCTCGGGCCTGAAAAAAAATTCTCAATCCTGTAAAAAATTATACAAATTAACATACAGGAAAAAACAACATTTCAGCAACCAAAAAAAATAAAAATAAATATATTATGATGTAAAACAGGTTGCTATGAACAAAAATTTAACACACAAAAAATAAAACTAAATCAAAAACCTAAAATAAACAAAATTTTTAAATTATGAAAAAATAAACAAGTGCAAACAAATAAAAAAATAAACAAAAATATAAAAATTCTGAAAACAAATGAAACAACAAACAATTGCAAATAAATAATAAATAAAAACCATCTGTTAGAAATACACCAAAATAATACCTACATTAAAACACTATAATTTTCTATTATGATAAAAATCTTAACTAAAAGAAAACAATATTTACTTGTTCAAGAACCCAAAAAAATATACAGAAAAAAAAGCTATAAAAAAAAAACAAACCTTTATCAATGGGGATTCGGGGATTGGGTCGGAATCAGAAACAGAGTCTTGAACAAGCACAGCTTCATCAACAATTTTCAACTTCTTGTTAGTTCTCGGTTTAACAGAGGGGAGTGATCTAGTTTTCATCTTCTTTAGAGTTGCATGCATCTTCACACTCGGTGGGGAATCTCTGTCATCATTGGACTCGTCGGTTTCAAACTCATCATCGATCGGACCATCATTCTCCGGCGACTCAATGGATAGATTGTCTCCGGCACTCCGAGTTGAGACCATGGCAATGGATGATGAGAAATCAAAAATAGGTTTGGGAGTAAGGGTTCACGATAAGGAAAGGAAATAGAAGGAAATATGGGGTTTTATTTTTGAAATGGGAAAACAAGTATTTTCTGGGTATAGAAAATGGCAGAAGAAGAAAACTGGGTTTGGGGGTAAATGATCATGGTAAGGAAGAGAAAGATAAGGAATTTTGGGGTTTTGATTTTGAAATGGGAAAAAAGCTTTAATGGGGAAACAAAATGACAGAAGCTTTTTAAAAGTTGTTCAGTAATTTAATTGAATAAAAACAAAAAGATAACCAAGTTTTAAAAGGTAAGTAATAAATATATAAACTTATATTACGGAAAGTAATAAATAATACAAAATTAGTAAAAGAAAAAAAATATACAATCATAGTAATTAAAATCCAAAATCGGTTAGAATATGTATATAAATATGAAAATATGTTGGAAGGTATTAATATAGTAAATAAAAAAGATATTGTAATGAATTGTATAAATATCCCTAACAAAAATATTTTTGAAGCTTCATAAACTCAAAAATAACTTTTAAAAGCCCAGCCCAACGAGGGCCATAAAGTCATAGACTACCTTTTGATACATACAACACAATACTATGATAATAATAGAATGAATGAGATATCAATGAGAATTGTATATACAATTCTCACAATTAGTTTTTATTATTTTTATTATATTATTAGATTAATTTATTAATCAAACAAACGTAAATACGATGCTCTTTATTATGAATAAATGCATTTAAATAAAACATATAAACTTTGTTTTGTTAAATGAAAAAAATGGGATGTTTTTAAAAATATGGGGTTTTAAAACTTAAAATATGAAAATATGGCATTACCATATATCTATCTTTAAGAAAATTAACTTTCAAAAATTAATAATTAATATGGTTTTTTCAAAATGCCATTAAAGAATAATAAACTTGAATATGAAAAATAAATTATGGCTTGATTCTAAACTTTACTATTTATATGAGAAAGAAAAACCATATATTTAAAAAGTTTTAAAAAAAAGTCATAAAAATATAAACAATTCATAATTCCCATGAAAAAAAAAGCCATATACCATGTAAATTCCACAAAATAAATATATATCTTCTATAAAATAAATGTGTAGATAACGAATATTTTTTGTTTTAACGGTTTTTTATTTTTTTAATGTTAACTTTAACGGAATATTCTTATATTTAAGAGAATATTCTTACATTTAACGGTAGTTTGTATTGTTAGGAACGAGTTTCCTAATACGCAGCGGAATGGTGGTGTAGTTGGCCTAGTGTACAACAAAAATTTTGTAACATATTTAAACTACTTTTAAATATGCGGATCCATTAATATACATACATTAATCATAAGCAAAATAATAATAGAAATCATACCTCTTGAAGCCTATCAAGTGTCATTGCTATCTTTTCGTATTTAGAACGATCTTCCTATCTAAGCCGCTCCCACGTACTCACACAAAGATCTTCCAAAGCGCTCTCTACACCTCAAGAAATGTGTGGGCACTTACAGAATGAAGGATAGTTTATTTGTAATTCTACGTACTCAACTCATGAGATCAAGAGAATAGGCCTGAGAATTAGTTCTTTATTTTCAGGGAGAGAAAACTATCGAACGAATGTTCAGAGTTGTCTCACATACCCTTCTCTGAATATTTTTCTGATTAGTCATACTTAAAAGAAAATATTCAAATTTTAAAAAATAAATCTGTAACCATTTTACAATTTACTTTTTAATTAATTAATTATTTTATTAATGAAAAAATCCAAAAATCAATTTTTGAATTATCCATTAATTAATTAATTAAATAAATAAAAATGAAAATCTCATCCCTGAAAATACCCTACACGCGGACTGTGTGTGCACGTGTAGCTTCCCTAATTTTAGGGATGTTGGTTTTTTAATTTTTATTTAATTATTTATTCAACCTAGATAAGATCTAACAACCTGATAACTAATTCAAATTAATTATCTTTTTAATTAATTATCAAATATAATTAATTATTTGAATAAATATTAATCTTTTAAATTCAAATCCAATTTGAACTTATCAGATTATTTTCTCCCACTCAAATAAAGATATTTAATTAATTCTACCAATTAATGAAATCCAAAATTTTCGAAAAATAAATATTTAATTTATTATAATTTCGAAAATTATAATTAATTAATTATTTAATTAAATTTCTAAATTAATTTAATTATTTAATATAATTTCAAAAATTATACAATAATTAAATATTAATTAATTTTGTTAACTACAACTAATTTGTAATTAATTAATTAATCACTATTATCATATAATTGCATATTTGGCTTGAAGAACAAATTTATTCCTAAATATGTCTTTAAACTATTTTCCCTTCATATCAACTCTTACCTTGAACAGTGTTGATAGAGCCGCTATGGGGACCTATGGATCTATAATTCCAAGCTCCAATAAATTTGAGATTATTAATTAAACTCTTTAATAAAATAATCTTAATTTATTAATTTCATGATTATTCCACTATAAATATGAGACTGCACTCTTGTAATTATAGATATTTCATTTACTGAGTACTTTATAGTCATAAAGTGTCCATTGATATAATCATTTCATACAACTTGACCCTCTAATAATGGTTCATAATTAATCGGGAATAAAATTACCGTTTTACCATTTTAATTATCTCTTGTTTCCCTAAGTACCATTGACTCTACTAGTGAAGGTTAATTCATAACTAAATTATGAATTTGAGCTCAATAACCTTTCAGTCCCAAAAGTCAACCCTTAAGAGAACCATCATTCAATCTCTTGCGAGAAGGCATAGATTCCATATCTGCATACTATGTCCCGAGCCATCTACATTAATGAGTTCCCAAAACAAAAGTTTCTAGCCTGATCATAACAAGTGAATCGAAGAACTCATATAACATAAACAGGAGTTCATAGTAATTTCAGGATTAAGATCTATTTGTATATGATCATCAGTTAATATATTTAATTAATACTTCGAAACGGTATTTAACTAAGTATTAATAAACATATCTGGTCCAGTTCTATATATTCTCTAATATATAAAGCACCTCCACTAAAGTGTCCTACCACACTAGTGATCCGGATCTAGATCACATGTATTCATAATACTAGTGGACCATGCTTGCAGTAATTAATCTAATGATTCCACAACTTTATTTTACTGCGAACTATTCAAGTTCATTTATCTCAAACACAATCCTCCCATACCAATACGTGTTTGAGATCACATATATGAACTTAAGAATTTTTCTGATATTTACTTAATATTATCACATAATAATATAATCCATAAAATATATGCATAACAAATTCAATTCATTTATTAATTTCATAAAAACAATGTCTACTACATATGCTTTGAGGACACATTTCCAACATGTAAACCCTTAAACTTAAATAAAATAAAATAAATAATTAAAAAAAATTAAAATAGGATATTTTTTTATAGATATTTTATAATGATAATTATTTAAAAATAATAAATAATTAAACAAATTAAAATATGATATTTTTGAGATATTTTACAATAGATAATTATTTAAAAATAATAAAATCATACGTTTTATAACTTAAATAAAATTTAATTAATTTTGAGATATTTTACAATGATAATTATTTTGTTATACCCAGATTTCGAGCCATGGTAAATATGAGCTCGAATATATATGAGCTCGAAATGGTCTCGATCTCGAAAGGTAGCTCCAAGAACACACTCATCTTCGGGGACGACTTCGGATTGGGAGTCTCGAGCTAGATGTACGTACGATCTCGAAAGACACGTGATCTCGGGAGATGCCATTAGCTCGAACAATGACGTGAGACCTGGGATGCTAAAGCCTTAGAGATACGCGATAATCACCTTGAATATCTACAAGTATTATAAATATGAGATGTAATCCTCATTTATTAATGTAAATCCCCAAGAATCGTGGGATATTATTTGGTCAGTTATGCGTTTCCTGGTCTTCAGGGACGTTTCCTTTTATATCTGATTATATGCATTTAAAGCCATTTATTTTATTCACAAAAGAGTAACTACCCAAGACATGTGGGATAGTATTCTGCATCATTCTCTATAAATAGAGAAGCCATGCACCATTGTAAAGGACCGAAATTCTGATCCTTGAGAGAAAACTCTGAAGAATTCATGCTAAGGAATTTTCAGAGATAATCTTAAGATTAATAACAGAGACTCGTGGACTAGGCAGATTTAACTGCTGAACCACGCAAAAATCGCGTGTTTGATTTGTTTTATTTCGTTTAGCCATTGTCATTCATTGTTTACGTGCTCTTCTTTTACTGTTTGACGAGAAACGGCGTCAACATATTTAAAAATAATAAAAACATACGTTTTATAACTTAAATAAAATTTAATTAAACTTAAACTCACTTATTAGAATAATATCATATTAAACATATGATATAATCTACTGTAAATTAGCAACAGTTTTTTTTTTTAAAAACTAGCAAAAAACTTAAATTTAAAAACCACGTATAATATTTAATATTACATTAAACATATAATATATAATTTATTGTTGTCCAAATTAAAAAACTAGAACAAATATAAACTTAAGCAAAAATAAATAAATTACTGAATTAAAATATGATATTTATTTGAATTTATATGACATTAATATAAATTTAATAAAAATAATTAATAAATTCTATAAATAAAACTAAGCAAACGTACCGATTGCAGGTTACTTGTACCTAGTATATATATAAACCATAAAAGCATAATATTATTCCCATGCATACTAATTATGGAAACAAGAATATACTTTTAAAAAATATTTTTGAATATTTACATTTAAAAAAAAAATAGTTTACTTAAGCCATTTACAATCCAAACTCTATTTTAAATCAATTTCAACTTCATTTTATCACGTTTTTTTACTTCAAATTACTTCTTAATCTCCAACCCATTACTTCAAATTTGACTTCAAAAAGAATGTTCTTCTTTTTATTATTTTTTTTATCATCATTAAACAATTTAATTAATAGATAAATATTGATCTTATATAATTATTGATATTAACAAGAATAATTAAATATTAATCAATTTATATAAAGTAACAAAAATTTATAAAATTTTAATTAATTTAACTGGCTACATTATAAAAATTAAAAATTCTAATTTTTTTTTAAAAATTAAGCATTACAATTTGGTAGTGATAGTATTAATTGTTGTTGATTTCATTTTCCTATTTTAAATTTTGTATTTTTTTCTGTTTCTAATTTCTAATTGTTTTTTTTTCAATTTTGTTAAAAATGTTATTGGTATTTTAATTTTAATTTTAATATTATTTATATTTGTTTTCATTTAAAATTTTAGTATAATATAAATATGAAATTAAGAAATAAAATATAATTATACTAATAAAAATAAATAATTAAATTATAAAATATTATATAAGAGGATATATATGTAATTAAAGATAATTATGAGGGGTACTTTCAATATTTTAACCTTGACTTTAAATGAATAGTGTTCCTTCATCAATGATACTAAAATCAATCTAACTTCATTTTAAAGATAAAATTGAAGTTGAGTTGGAGAATGATTTTTGTTAAAAGATGAAGATAAGATGAGATTTGAAGTAGGGTTGGAGATGCATTCAGTTAAGAATTATGTGCTATTATAAATATACGTTTATTAAATTGATTGTGGTGTTTTTCTTAAAAGAAACTTAGGAATACTACATATTTTAGGACTACTTAGTTTAAATATATATATATATATTATACTAAGAAATTTTTAAAATAAATATGAAAATGGTTGTTGGTGGTTCTATTGTCAATCTTTTTTCTCTTCCCATTTATTTCCAATTGATTATTATAAAAAATTTATATATAAATTGGCATAAATATAGTTATTAAATATTAAGAAACAAATAAAACACAACTCTAACACATTTAGTATACTAGTTATATCTAATTAAATTGTTAATCTTAGAAAGTATAACTATGGTGTACTTTGATTTTTATAAATTAAATATTGTAATATCACCAATAATATTGCATTGTAAAATAAATTTTGTCTTTATTTTAACATTATTCATGTTTATTTGTTTATTTACTTTTATTAATGAACAACTTTGCACAAAATAATTTTTTTTAATGAATATGAAAAATGGAGAATTATATAGCTACCAACATCATAAACTCTTAAACAAACTAATTCTTAACCCAAAACTATTAAAAATCATAAAATCTCCCAAAACAAGTTTAACCTAATTGATAAGTGTTCAATATTATTGTTATTTTTTCATTCTCTAATGATCAATTTTGGCAACAAACACTTTTATCACACTCGTTGAATAAAGGTGTGTTGTGGTGCCCACGTGAGTCTCAGACTCGCACCAAACTCGACTTTGTTGAGACCTTGTGCGCCACACACATAGTAGCTGAACGATTCTAACCTCACACGTGGCGCCCTCTCAGGGCGTGTACAGTTTATATGTTCTACACTAGCGAGTAGGAGTTGAGACTTGAGAGTTCCCCTATACCCTCACTCTTTTTTTTTTTTTTTTTTTTAATAATTTCTGTTTATATAAATCTCAAGTAATAAACAGACGCCGTCACTTTGAGAGAGAGCTCCCGAAGTATCGACCTTCATTTCCAGGGTTCAGGCTCAGCTCCCCCAAAGCCGCCGTCAGTCACCGCCGTATCTGTACCACCATAGCCACTGCTGGTGGTGGAAGGGAATGTTGTTGTGGTAGAGGCACGTTTTTTTCCCGTAAGAAGAAAACCATTCCTAGTCTTCTGATCAATCACCGGAATTAGCTGCGGCTGCGGGGAAGTATTTTCAGATCAAATTTTCCCGAAGACCTAGGGTTCCGGAGAGCCAATCACCGAGCTTGATAAATATGGCTTCGGAGGATGTTAAACAGAGCGAATCTGCGGTTTCGACGATTGTCAATCTGGCTGAGGAGGCCAAGCTTGCGAGAGCTCGTGAGAGTGTGGTAAACGCGCCCAAGCACAACCTTGCGCTTCTTAGTATATGCAAATCTCTTGTTGCTGGTGGAGTCGCTGGAGGAGTGTGAGTTTTTCTTTCGTTCTTCCTCTTTTCTTTCCTTTTTTCCCCTTGTGTATATAATGTTTATTGTGGTTGGGGAAATAACATAACTGCTCATCTGTTGATATTGGTTGAATCATATTATTATCAAGATGAGATTTTTATCTTTTAATTTATTTATTTTGTCGAAAAATTATTATGGAATTAGGAACTGGGGTTTCTGTTTGCTTATTTTGTTGTCTTGTAGAGAAATCAATAAGATTATTTTTGTTATTTCTTTTGAAAATTTAGAAGTAATTAATGGTAAAGTGAGATCTTATTAAGTGCCCCTTGTTTTTCTAGTTAGTGGTTTCAAGAAATCTAAATATTTACTCGAAGAAAGTTTCTCAAATGTTAAAATGAGGAATGACTGAACACCAAATGAATCGACATGGTGAAGTAAATATTCTATGGTGGTTGTTTCATTGCAGCAAGACAAGTTAAAATGTTACTATTGTTTTCCCGTTTTTGACTTTAATTTAAACAATATTGCTCCCTAGTTCATAGGAATGTTTTAGAAGCCGGGATTTGCAGTGTTATCAAATGTCAAACTAATTTCTTGTTGTAGTAATAGACGGATTATGCTAAGTTTGCTATGTTGGTTTATTGGTAAAATGATGCATGTTATTGGTCAAGGTTTGTTTATTGTCTTGTCTTGTTTTGTTTCTCGTACGGTGTTTTATTCTTGAAACTATGATGTAGATGCTATAAAAAACAACTCCCTGATTTTCTTTTACTCTGTTTTTTCTTCCAGAGTGATGTACTGGGTGTGTATTGAGTTAAAGAAAGTTTTAGTGTTTAATCAGATTGTTATTTTTTTTCTGGGTTTTAACTTATGGTGTAGTTTATATTATAAATGAGAAAGTGATATGCATGTCAATATATACTGTGCGCATGTGTGTGCGTATTAGAATGCTTTAGCGTGTGCATTTTTCGGAATTTTATTTCCTTGGTGGTTGAAGGCAACTACAAAGTTTACTGTCCTTGAGCATTTTTGCCAATGCCATGCAGGTCACGCACAGCTGTTGCTCCTTTAGAACGGTTGAAAATATTACTACAGGTTCATTTTCTTACTAATTCACAAATGTACATACATATTACATGTTTACATTTTCCTCAATTTTTTTCAAATATTTTATGTAGATTGAGTAATGATTAGATCATATGCTATACAGGTCCAGAATCCCCATAACATAAAATACAATGGAACAATTCAAGGTTTGAAATATATCTGGAGAACTGAAGGTTTCCGAGGATTATTTAAAGGAAACGGTACCAACTGTGCCCGTATAGTCCCAAACTCTGCTGTCAAGTTTTTCAGCTATGAGCAAGCTTCTAAGTATGTCTTCTTCAATTATATTCATTAGTTTAGGATTGAATTTATTTTCAGTATGTTTCTATAGCCACTGGTACTAGCTAAATGGTTGGAATGCTATTTTCTGGTGATACAGAACTATTGGGGTGGGAGATCATCCTATTAAAGAAAAGTATGCTTGATAGGTATAGTCACGTTGAGTCATATATGTCAACCAAAGTTGTGAATTGTCCTTGGAATGCTTTTTCCTTATGGATTTGCAAATTATCATTTTGTTCAGGCAGCTACTTTCTTGGTGCCATGAAATAGTGTTTTTTTTTTTGAGTGAGGAAAAGGAGTGGAAATGATCTATGCATTTTTTTAGTTAATTAATCTTTAAGAGGAAATTCTTTATGATATTACTGTAAACGGACAGTCAGCCTAAAGTTGGATTGTGGAATGCAATGTGCACAGTTCTGTAGTATTATTCTCATTTTTAACTAGTTTTAGGATTTAGTGCTGAATTGTCAATCTCCATTTACCTTCACTTATGTACGTTGAGGCAAATGCATCATTGATCTTTCCCTCTAAACTGATTATCACTCTTTGCTATGTTTTCCACAGGGGAATATTGCTTATGTATCAGCAACAAACTGGCAACGGTATGCCCAGCCTTAGCATGACAATGTGTCTTGTGGTTTTTTGTTGATTTTTAGTTGTAGTGATTTATATATTTTTCTGGTCACTACAGTTAGCTTTTGGTGCATGCTACTTTATCGGAACAGTGGTTATAAAGTTCGAGTTTTTTTTTCTTTAAATAAAAATTTCATATATAACCAAGTCATTTTATTATGTTTAGAAAGTTAGAAATTGAAATTCAATTCCCTTTATAAAGCTATTAGCATTTATTTTGCCGGATGTGTGCTTATATGTTAAGTAGATCGTAATAGGTTGGAGATGATTTTTTTTTTGGGAGGTTGGAGGTGATGTTGAATTAGGTAAAATTAGACGTTTCCTTTGTGTAACTTAAAAGTCTTTTTAGACACAAATACAGAATGATACATTTCATGGGAATATAGGATCATCCAGGTCTTGTTCTTCTATTTGCAGAGGATGCTCAACTCACACCTCTCTTGCGACTCGGGGCTGGAGCCTGTGCTGGAATTATTGCCATGTCCGCGACTTACCCAATGGACATGGTACGAGGGAGGCTAACTGTGCAGGTACTTTACTTTTGTCCCCTCCAGTTCTTGTTTAAGAAAGTAAGATGTATATTCTGTAAAAATATTTTGTTGTAGATGCTTCTCTAAAATTGTCAGTCATAAGACTTGCAAATCAATCGTGTTTAAGTTAAATGATTCATACAGAGTTGCATTGTCTGTCAGCACTTCCATTTAACATTATTTCTTTCTAAATCTACAGACAGACAAATCTCCGTATCAGTACAGGGGAATGTTTCATGCTCTCTCAACTGTACTCAGAGAGGAGGGCGCCAGGGCTTTGTACAAAGGTTGGCTTCCATCAGTTATTGGAGTGGTAAGCAATTTTTACACTTTGTCTTCTTCTGAAGTGTGTTCTTGTAAGCAAGAAGAAGCAAACAAACAAAAAGAAGATAATACCACTAGATGATTGTTGATGCATGTAAATTTTTCCTTCTTTACATTAATTATGTCTCAGAGTGAAGCCTCTGATGTTCTTTTTGTGCAAGGTTTTTCCATTTCATTTTTTACTTGGTTGTTATTATGTCCTGGTATGGTTATATTGCACCATAGCATTACCAGATCCTTAGATTACTTCATTTGGGGTCAATAGACATTATGTGTTGTTGATTGGATTCAGCCCCCAAGGCCCAGAGTACCCACCAAAACTTACACATGAAGCCCCTTTACTTTTCCCCAGCGCCCACAGAGGAAAATTCACTCATCTGCTTGTTCCCATCTTAATGAAAACCAGTCAGAAACTTCATCTTTTCTAATTCGACCGGAAGCTGTGTCACCTTGCTCTAGATCAGATGCACTTTTAGAGGCTCTGCAAATGTTCAATAAACCATCCAGTCTGAGTGTGGTATCTGCCACTGCCATAATTGGCCAATTTGTTCGGCGGAATTGTTATAAAGAGGCTGTCCATCTCTTTTCAAGAATGCTTGCATCAAATATCAGACCCAACGAGTACACCTTTGGCACTCTATTTCCTTCATTAACTGCTCTAAGAGACATTCGTATAGGTAAGCAACTTCATGCATGTGCCATGAAGATAGGTTTGCATAACAATGTCTTTGCGGGAAGTGCACTTTTGGATTTTTATGCAAAGTTAAGTACTATGGACGATGCCCGGAGATCGTTTGAAGATACTCAATCTCCAAATGTTGTTTCATACACGACTTTGATTTGTGGTTACTTTAAAAAGGAGAAAACTGAAGATGCTTGTCACCTTTTTCAATCAATGCCAGAGAGAAACATTGTTTCGTGGAATGCAATGATTGGTGGGTACAGCCAGACAGGCCACAATGAAGAGGCTCTGAATTTTTATGTTCAGCTTCTCAGGGAAGGTTATATACCTAATCAGTCTACTTTCCCTTGTGCAATCACTGCAGCAGCCAATGTAGCAGCGCTTGGCATTGGCAGAAGCATTCATGCCTGTGCTGTAAAGTTCTTGGGTAAGCCTGATGTGTTTGTTGGCAATTCACTTGTGAGCTTTTATGCTAAATGTGGAAGCATGGAGGATAGCCTCTTGGTTTTCAATAAACTTGGGGAAAAAAATATTGTATCTTGGAATGCTGTGATATGTGGCTATGCTCAAAATGGCAGAGGATATGAAGCTATAAGCCTTTTTGAAAGAATGCAAGTATCAGGCTGCCGACCTAATGGTGTCACAGTTCTTGGCCTGTTATGGGCTTGTAATCACGCTGGCCTTGTCAATGAGGGGTATTCTTATTTTAACAAGGCAAGACTTGAAAACCCCAGCATGCTAAAACCAGAGCACTATGCTTGTATGGTTGATTTGCTCTCCCGCTCTGGGTGTTTCAGACAAGCTGAGGAGTTTATTTATGATTTGTCATTTGATCCAGGAATTGGGTTTTGGAAAGCATTACTCAGTGGCTGCCTGATCCACTCTAATGTGGACTTGGGTGAATTGGCAGCACACAAAATCCTGGCTTTGGATCCTGAAGATGTGTCGTCTTATGTGATGCTGTCTAATGCACATTCTGCAGCTGGTAGATGGCAGAGTGCTTCAAAAATTAGAAGAAAAATGAAAGAAAAGGGAATGAAGAGGGTTCCTGGTTGTAGTTGGATTGAGATCAGAAGCAAGGTTCATGTCTTTGTTACAGGGGACAGGAATCATCAGCAGAAGGATGAGATCTATATGGTATTGGGATGGTTTATCCAAAATGTAGAGGAGGATGAAGTTTCAGAATTATTTTAAGAATCTTAATCAAAATTCATCACCGTGAATCAGGCTTCAATGCAACAATTGGATTATATAGGTTGAGACACACCATGGTGAGATGTAGCCTGAATCGAGCTTCCTTGCAGTTGCTCTACTTAGTTAAAGCGATTTTTGTAGGAGGCATTACACTGTATTAGTCCTAATTAAGTGAGTTCGTCATATCCTGATGTTTTTGTATAAAGCATTCATACTGAAGCCTGATATAGCCTAATAATTTACCATTTAACCAAACTATGGTTCATAGGGAGATCAGCTATGAGTAGTACAACTTATCATTAACTTCTTGCACTACAAATTATTGTGTTATCTTTCAATTGCATCTTCATATGCCCTTATCCTTTGTTTATGGGAACTTATCCACATTAACTGGTTGCAGGTTCCTTACGTTGGTCTCAACTTTGCCGTTTATGAATCTCTCAAGGATTGGCTAATCAAAGCTAAGCCATTTGGGCTTATTGATGAATCTGACACTGAGTTGAGCGTGACAACAAGGTTGGCATGTGGAGCTGCTGCTGGAACTGTCGGGCAGACTGTTGCTTACCCACTTGATGTTATTCGCCGGAGAATGCAGATGGTGGGTTGGAATAATGCTGCCTCTGTTGTTACTGGTGATGGAAGGAGCAAGGGCTCACTTGAATATAAAGGGATGGTTGATGCCTTTAGGAAGACTGTTCGACATGAGGGCTTTGGGGCGTTGTACAAGGGATTAGTCCCAAATTCTGTCAAGGTCAGTAATCATTGTGTTTTGTGTGTTACTGGGTTTAAAACTTTTTTTTCCCTCGAGTAAGCTTCATTCATAACAGAAAAGGAAATATAATTTTATATTTGATTTGATTTAATTTAATTTATCAGGTAGTCCCGTCGATTGCAATTGCATTCGTTTCGTACGAGATGGTGAAGGAGATATTAGGAGTGGAGATCAGAATATCTGACTAGAGAAGAATGAAGTGGAGGATATTTGTGTGCTATTTTTGTAGGAAAGGGGATAGAGAGATGGTAAAACTAGGGGTAATTTCTTTCTTTCTTTTGTCTTGCCAAGTTAGTAGCTGCTATTGAGCTTGTTGTTTATAAATTGCTGTCCCTTTGTTTTTCCGTCTTTGTTTCCTTGTGAACGCATATATGAGTAGGTTTCAACTCATACGCCAATAAATGTTTTTGACACTTTCATAAAATGCATTTGCTTGCATTCCCCTCTACAAGAATTAAAGAGAGGTGGATTCTCCATTTGTACTGACTTTATATAAATTTAAGTCTCTTTCCAAGTGCTCCACTCCTCTCCTCTCCTCTTATTATATCCTTTGACTATGTTAATTTGTACAACTATTTGGTGCAAAATAACTCTTAACGGTGTGTGTGAAAGTAAGTTCATGTTTTTAATTGGGGATTTTTAAAATATATGACTTTTTGGCCATCAATGTGCAAAAACATGAGAGTTCAACTTTCTTTAATTTGTAAGGGAAAATTTAATTAAGAAAACTTAGTTTATGGGAAAACTAATCCCATATTGGAAATCAAAATTAATCAAAACAAATGAGCAAAAGGAGGGGTATTATAGTAATTAACATAGCCGAAACTCCTTCAGCCAAGTCCATCTTCTCTTTCATTTTGCCCTAGCTGCCTCACCATCTCCACCATAGCCAAAACTCCTCCACTCGGCTGCCTCACCACCTCCACCATCATCTTCGGCCACCCACCCTCACTACCTACCAAGAACACCCCAGCCATACCTCTGTGAAACCCAGCCACTCCTCCACTCGGCTGCCTCACCATCTCCACCATCATCTCCGACCACCCCCTTACCACCTACCAAGAACACCTTAGGTGCACCTCCGTGAAACCTAGCCCACCTTCACCACCTTAGGGGCGCACCTCCATGAAACTCTGCCAAGAACACCCCAGTCGCACCATCGACGAACACAAACTCATTCCGCGCATCTCTGCGCGATTCTATTCGCAAGCCCCCAAATCCAAAACGACGAGGATAGGCTGAGGTGAGGGATGTTCTAGTGGTGGTCGGAGGCGAGGAAGAAGGGTGGCGCTTGGGCTGTGTGCGATTTGTGGTGCTCGGATCTGTGCAAAACAACGGGGATGGTTGGGTTTGCGACGGGGTTTTGTGCGTAGGAGATGGGGTTTCTAGTGGTGGTCGGAGGTGAGGGAGGAGGTTGGTTCGTGATCAGATCTGGTTTTTTTTTTCTGTCTTGAGATCTGTGGTAACTGGTTACTTTCACGTTGTTTGTTTGTATATTTTAGGAGGTAACTGGTTACCTTCACATTCTGATGTGTGTGTATATTTATGGGTTCTATATGGTAACTGGTTACCTAGGTTACTAAATCATACTTACTCTTCTTCTTTTTTTTTCCCTTCAAATGTGATGTTTTTTTTTTCATTTCTAATATGAGTGACTCGTCAACCTTTTATAATAGCTGATTACCCCTCTTATGGCAGTAAGTTACTGATTGCACTGTAACTGGTTACCACTCCTGATACATGTTATTTAGCCTCTAAGATTATTTTTTACATAAATGTGAAAAAACACAAACAAGTAACTGGTTACCCCTCTAGATAAATATTATTTAAGCTAGCTGTAGGATTTGTTTTTACATAACTTTGAAAAATTAAGTAAGTAACTGGTTACCTAACCTAGGTTTTAAAAAAAAACGTACAACCTAAAAAAAAAAGAAAAAAATGTTTACAATAAATAAAAAAATAATAATAAACACAATTCATATTAAAAAAAAAAATTGCAAAACAACCACGGAAAAATTTAATATAAAAATAGTTATATAAAAAAATAATCAAATAAGCTAAAAAAATAATCAAATTACAAACATACCTTTCCAAATTCATAAAACTTGATTAAGAGTGAAAATATGTCATAAACAAACTTTTATTACAAAAATATGGGAAACTAAACCCATAAAAGTGAAATTAAAACAAAAAAAGCCATAGATTAACTTTTCTTGAAAAAAAGCCATATTTTTGCACAATCTATTAAAATTCTCATATAATATATAATTTTCACGTTTTAATTTTGTAGTAAAATAGTCTAATCATCTCTTTAATATCACATATTACTAAATATGTCCTTTGACAAATTATTAATTTATTCTAAATATTTTAATATTATGGTAATGTATATTAGTTTTGTTTAATTAGGTTTTATTTTAAAGTTATTTTGATTTTTTTCGTTTTTTATGGGTTGTTGAATGATATATCATACCACAAAATATATATACTGAGTTGAAAAATAATATACCATCAAAACTTACAAAATTATTACTCAAAAATGTATATATTATGCTAACAAAGTTATATACTATCATTAAAATGTATATAACATGATACAAAATTATATACTACCACTATGTATAATAAAATAGAAACTAAATATCACAAAAAAAAATTATATATACCATACCACAAAAAATATATACACTAATTGGAAAATAATATACCAACAACCTATAAAAAACTTAAAAAATAAATATAACTTTAAAATAAAAACTAATTAAACAAAACTAATATACATATACTACTATATTAAAGTTATACGGTCCTAAATAAATAAATAAATTATAAAAAAATGACAATTTATGTAATCATTAATGTAAAAGGTTCATTTCTCTACAATGTTAAAAATGAGGACATTAATTTCTTGATGCCTTTATTTTGGGTCATTTCCTATAATTTATCAAAATATTACTTTTAAATTTATTTACATTTTTTCTACGGATATTTAGTCCAGGTTCATGGAAGCTATGTATATTTATATATTTTAAAAAACCTGGTATTTTGATTAGTTTATTATTGTTTTACCATATTCTAAAGCTGATTTTATTTTCATTAAGCAGGTGCTTCATTGTTATTATAGTTCTATATTTTAAAAATCCGAAATTGAACATTATGATTTTAGTGTTATATTTACTCGAGGTTGGGTCTCGTGTATAACAAATCCGTACTAAAATAACAACCTTTGGTATTAGTTTATGGGCTAGTTTGTTACAATTATGTTGCGAGGAAAAACAACTATAGTTTAGGGGTGAATATTTGACCCGCAAAATCCGAAAACCTGCAAAACCTGAACCCTGAGAACTCGATTTTTTGGAAAATCCGTTCATTCGGGCTTAATCCGATCCGAACCCGACATATGTCGGGTCGGGTTCGGGTGTCACATTTGGTCATCAACCTGAACACGACTAAAATTAATTTTAAAAAAAAACCTAAAATAAAAAAAAAAACCTAATAAAATTCTTTCTTTCTTCTTCTCTTTCACTCTCATGCACAGACTGCAGCAGAAAGAAAACGCCTCCCTCACTCACTAGCCAAGCCCAAGTTCGTCCACCACACCACCTCTCTCGCCTCCCTCCTGTAGCGGTACTCAGGGAGCACGCCAGCCGCACAATAGGAGCAACTCGCCTCCCTCCCGTAGCCATACTCAGGGAGCACGCCAGCCAGCGCCGCACAACCACAGCGCCACCAACAGGGACCTCCTCTCCTCCCATCACCATCACAGCGCCACCACCAGCCAGCCAACTCTCCTCCCAGCAACTATGAGTGAAACCCCACCTAAGCACTTTGTTATAGTTTTAGGGGGAATTTGAAGACTTTATCCAATGCATTTTCACATATTCTGTGTTAATTCGGTAATACTTCTAAAAAATCACTTCATTACTATGAAATTTTCTATTACAGTTTTAAGGGGAATTTGAACATTTTATCTAGAACTTTTGACAATTTTGTTTTGAATAGAATTACGCTAAATTTCTGTGGATGAGTTTTGGTTTGTTATCTTAACAATTTTGACATGTTTATTGGTTTGATAATTGTTCCAATAGATTTGGTGAAAATTTAAACATTCTATACAGTTTCACATTAACCATTAATTTGTGTGATTGTAACCGTGAAATTCATGTTGTGGTTGTTTCTATTGCCCTATGCTGGTTATGTTAACAACTTTTAGTCTGAAGTTGGAACTTTCATGTAGTCTTTGCATAGTTTTTTGATGGGTGTAAAATAGTATGATTATGTATGGAATAAATTCTTGTTATAAAAGCTAAAGGATAGAGTTATTTGCATGGTTGCTTGATGGTTGTATAATACTAAGAGATGAAACTTGAAAGGAATGCCCATTACAGAGGTTAGATGCTAGAGACTAGTTTCTTTTAGAACATAATTCCTTAAGTATTGACAAATTTTATTTTGGCATTAACATAAAAATTTATGCTATTTTTCATAATTCAGTCTAACTTACCAATTTGTTTTATAAAGTATGTCAATAATATAATCTGACATGTTTTAAAAATCATTGTTGGTAGAATGTGCTTTTACCAATTAGACAATATAAATTATGGTCCAATTTTCTAACTAATGATACAAGTTGTAATTTGGACTTTGTTTATATTTTAAGTGTTTTTGGATTTTTGATTGACATTATATTTTATCAAAATTTTTAACACCGACCCAATTTGTAAAAACAAACTTTAAAAATTAATAAAGTGTAAAAAAATGGTATTTTTACAAAATTAGTCTTTTTTCCCCCAAAACCCAATAGGCCCAGCCCAACCCGAACAAAACCGAAACCCGAAAATTTTGGATCGATTTCGGTACTAGTTTTCTCAACCTGAAACCCACAAAACCCGAACTCGATACACCCGAAACTCAAAAATCCGACCCGTGTGCACCCCTACTATAGTTGTGTTATGGGGAAAAACTGTCGAGTGTTTAGTAAATTGTAGGTTTTAAAATGTTGTGAGTTGGAAAAATAGTATCAGTTTGTCATATTTATTTTATTTTATTAAAACGAATTCACATATTTAAATTAAATTTTTTTTATAGGAGACTATTAAAATGATCCTAAACAAACATATTATATTATATAATATATATTCTTATGTATATATATTATAACTAGTTGATGCAACTAGCTAAAATTCACATTATAATAATAATGATATTATAATTTTGGTAATGATATAATCACAAATATGTAAAACTTAAGTTATCTCAAGATTCACTTTTTATGTCTTTAATTTTTTTTTTCTTTCTAAAACATGAAATTGATATATTTTTAATAAATTATAATTTAAAAATACTATGAGATACAAAAATAATGTTACAATGTATAATAAATTCTATATTAAGTTGGTTTGTTAATTTAAGCTTACTAAAGTAAAATAATATCTAACAAATATAAATTATAAAAATATTTTTTGAACAAAAAAAATTAAAAATTATTATTTTATTATAATATTAATTTATTTTAAATATGTTTATCTTGATTGATGTATAATAAATAAGTTTATTACAAAAGAAATTCAAAAAATTATTCTTAGAAAAAAGATTTAGCTTTGTAAAAATTATTTAACAAGGTATTTTCTAACAGTTTACCAAGCACAACTTTTTTCAGAAAACAACTTATAATTTTTAAAAAAAAACTGTCCTAAAACGGGACCTAAATCTCAAATTTTTAGTTAGAAAATTCAACTAGTTCATAGACGAACTTAGTGGTTTGAAATTTAAATATCAAAGTTTTAGGAGTTTATACATTTTTGGACCCTGTGTTTTTTCTCATTACTTGTTTGGACTCTGTGTTTTGACAAATTACTTTTTGGACTCTATATTTTGTAAAATTGTTAAAATAGAACCCTAAACTCAATTTTGATGAAGAAAAAATTGAATATAATAACACAGTTTTTAAGCAAAATGATTTTATTTTTGTTCTGAATTGTTAGTTTGGTAAATTATTTGTGATTTTAGTTGAGAACACATTGATCAAAATCGGGCTTATGGTTCTATTTTAACCATTTTACAAAACATAAGGTCCAAAAAGTAATTTGTCAAAACACAGGGTCCAAACAAGTAATAGGAAAAAACACAGGGTCCAAAAAAAAGTATAAACTCTTGTTTTAGCAAAACTAGGTCCTAAACAATAATTGGTTTAATCTCAAATGACACTGTTAATACTTACGCTTTCTCAGAGGAATTTGTCAAAATGACCATTTAACAAACTGAAATTTGCAAAATAACATTTCATTTTATTTTTATTTTTAATTTATTTAATTTATTAAAAATTAATGAAATGACACTTAATTAATTTAAAAAATTCACATTAACAACAAACCCTAAAATCCCTTCCCCCACGATAGAGTGCATGTTCACTTCTCCTCACTCCCATTTGCTTTCTTCCATTGTTAAGACCAAAAAGACCAGCCATCTCCAAAAGTCCCTAAGTCACGTACCCTTCTCTTCTCCTCTCAATTATTTGCTTTCTTCCATTGCTAAGACCAAAAAGACCAGCCCAAGTCTTTCTCTGTCACGATACCCTTCTTTTCTCCTCTCCCTTTGCTTTCTTCCATAGCTAAGACCAAGAAGACTAGCCCTCCACTCCATTTCTTTCTTCCTCTATTAAGACCAAAAAGACCAGCCACAAATATCTTTCTCTTTTCCTTCTTCTTCTTCTTGTCTTCTTCATCAACGACCAATCCTCCCCTTCCCCTATTTGTAGTAAGACTAAAAAAACTCTTATCTTCTTTTCATTCTTCTTCATTCTCCATTAATATTTTTGGGATTTTGTTCTTCATTCTCTTATTTGCAATAATTATTCTTCCACAATTGTAATGGAATCAACCAATGATGTATTAACTACAATTCCCACACCATCAAACGAATGTGAACAAGTAAGTATTATGATTTTTTATTTTTTTTCTACATGAAAATTAGTGTTTGAATGTTATCTTTATCATATAGAAATGAAAGAAAAAAATAGATAAAATGCAACAATCAATTTTACACTTTGCATTTCGAAATTTTCATTATTCAATACTTGAAAATTAAAAAAAAATGAAGTTGTGAAATGTGCAACTATGTGCGACCCTATGCGACTATGTGCGACCCTATGCAACTATATAGCGCGACTATGTGCGACCCTATGCGACCCACATGGTCGCACATGATTTGCAAAATATATGGAATATACTGTGCGACCCTGTGCGACCATGTGCGACCCACATGGTCGCATAAGGTCGCACAGAGTCGCACAATATATTCCATATATTTTGCAAATCATGTGCGACCATGTGGGTCGCATAGGGTCGCACATAGTCGCACTATATAGTTGCATAGGGTCGCATATAGTCGCATAGGGTCACACATATGCGACCCACATGGTCGCACATGATTTGCAAAATATATGGAATATACTGTGCGACCCTATGCGACCATGTGCGACCATGTGGGTCGCACATGGTCGCACAAGGTCTTTTAGTTAAATTTTTGGTCGCATACTTAGTTAATAAATTTGGGTTGTTTAGTTAAATTTGTAATTCATGTTATATTTTTTATATTTATATTCTTATTATTTATATATTTTTATTCATTTGGCAAATTATTATTGTAGATGCCCAGAACTGTATTAACGACAGAGCTTCCTTATATACCCCATGTCATTACTACTAATACAGTTGCAAAATCTAAAGTTACCATCAGATCTCCGCTGAGTGTAATAGACCAAATAAAAGATTGGCTTTCAAATTCTGACAATGTCGTTTTTAAACATTACACCCAGTTGGGTCGTTTGTTGGACCTCGATACTCGAGGCTCTTTCCCTGGCACCTTAGCAAACCAGATAGTTTTGAGGATGGTAGATTGCCAAAAGAGGCATGAGTTATGGTTTTTGATTAATGGCAAACCTATGAGGTTTTCTCTCCAAGAGTTTGCAATAGTATCTGGATTGTACACTAGTGGCGGACCAACACCTGAAGAAATGAATGTTGTTTATTCTGAGAACAATTTAAAGAAAAAGTACTTCAATGACAAGATGTCTATTAAAATAGAGGACATAGCTAATGCTCTAGATAGCATATCGAAAGAATGCAGGACTAAGGACAGAGTGAAGTTGTGCTTTATCTATTTGCTCAGCGCATTTCTAATAATGCCAAGTCCTGGTTCGATAGTAGATCTTAAATGGCTACAACTAGTGGACAGGCTAGATATATTTGACAAATATTGTTGGGGGAAGCTGGCATATGAGAAACTAATAGAGCAAATTACGAAAAAAGATATGAAGAATAATCCCACTGAGAAGGAGATTAAGTGGAACTTCTTTAGTTGTCCTTGGATATTTCTGGTAATTTTTTTTATTATGATTATATTTTTATTAAGTTTATTTATTTTTGGATATTTTTTATTACATTTTGTGATATGATTTGAATTATTGTTTTGTCTCTTATAGATATGGATTTGTGAAGAAATGCCAAAGTTGGGCGACAAGGTAGGACAAAGAATCCCAGGAAACCATATTCCTCGATGGCTTGGTTGGAAAATAAATGATAAGCATAAACTCACAGTTACAAGAATATCAGAAGTAATAGAAAATGATGTTGAGGTATTTATCCACATACAAAATTATTTATTGTCTTGTATTAAAAAAAATATGATCAAGGCAACTTATGTTAGTTTATTTTCTTTGTGTATTAGTTTTTTGTGCGACCTACATTAGCTCCAACTTCAAAGGAGAAGGCAGAACTTTTTTATGAAAGGCTTGGTTGCTACAAGGACAATGAAGATGACGTAATTGATCAGATTTCTTCATTTTTAGTGGGTGATGTCATTCTACGTGATCCACAGTGTTCTGCGCCACATGTGGAGCCTCCATCTTCGGGTGTGGAGCCTCCATCTTCGAATATGGAGCCTTCCCAAATCAGTCCAATTTGTCAAATATCATACTTGCATCCATCTTCACAGCCTCCCTATTCTTATGATGCTCGTAGTGAGTTATTGGAATCAGTGAAGCGTTTGATAGCCGACCAAGAAAAGTTGCACAATGCAAGATATAAGGAGATTGAACGTGTAAATAAAGAAAGGCACGACGCAATAATGACAACCATCGCCAACCATGCTTACTTGAATAGAGTGAGGCATGAGACACTATTAGAAAGATTTGATGTTTTGATTGACATCTTTCGACCTATAGCTGCACAACTTTCTGGAGCTAGAGGAGAAAAGACTACAAAAGATAACCAACAAGTAAATTTTATTTGCAATAACTTTAATATAGCTATTTTTATTGTCATCTATATTTTTATTTATAATAATATGCCTTGTAACTTCATGGTTGTAGGATTCACCATCTTACACACACTTTTTTGGAGATGGATTTGTAACACCTATAGGAGAAAGGAACATGGAGGGTGGCCAAGCCTCCACGCCTGTAGGAGAGAAGATTGTTGAGAATACAACATCTGGTTTTCCTACACAATCTGCAGAAAACGAAGTCACCACACAGTCTCATATGTCTACAAATTCCTATGAGACACCGCCATCAATTATTTATGAAGGAATTACTAATGAAGAGCCTGGTGACGAGGTAGAACAAATCGTTCGAGATGGTCGAACGTTGAGGTTAAGAAAACGGGCCCCAAGCTTGAAATCACCATTCACACCGTGGCCGAGGAAACGTCGATACTCTAAGTTAGAACCTCCTATTTTCGACCCTTTTAGGCAACCTATTGAAGATGATGTGCAAGCATTCTTTAGGTGGTACAATGGCGATACAGGTGGTACAAGTTATATTCGTTGTGGCCAGATGTCACATGACAGAAGATTTTTTGAGATATTGTTGGCAAAGCAACGATATATTGATAGTGAGGTAAGCTTTATCATTCAAATATAGCATAATAATTATATAATACTAATTATATTCCCATCATAATTAATAATTAATAAATGTTTTTTTGGCAGCATGTCGATGAAATTACCTATTTATTTAGAAAAAGAATGGATAAATTTCATAATATCTTTCCAAAAGATATATGCATATTGACTGATGAGTTTGGACAACATGTGCGTGCACTATACCACGCGTCTCGACAAGAAAATAGTAATGTATGTAAAAAAACTCCAGAGCTAATGTTGTTTGTTGATGGAATCAGACCAGTTAGGGCGAGAGTTTGGTCGGATGTCAATTACTTCTATGTGCCTTGGAATGACGGTGAACAACACTAGATGTTAGTGGTAATTGACATCCGTAACTGGACGATATGGATTTATGACTCGATTCCAAGTCACTGGATCTCTATAGAGGCCATGAAAAAATCTGTGCAACCACTTGCAGAATATTTTCCTTTTTTACTTCAAGGCAGTGGCCATTTTGAAAACTTACGTCATCAGTGCAATCGTCACATGAATATAAAAGTAGCCCCTGCAGATACTGTTCCTCTTAACAAGAGAACGTAAGTTTTATTTTATATATTCTTTTTTAAATCCAAGCGACCATCGTGGTCTTTTGGAGTTCAAAAGACATTGAATTTGCACTATGCGACCATAAAAAACCTTGAATTTTCACTAAGCGACCATTATGGTCTTTTGGAGTTCAGAAGACCTTGAATTTGCACTAAGCGACCACAAAAGACATTGAATTTGCACTAAGCGACCATCATGATCTTTTGGGGTTTTTCCACCATTTTAAAGAAGACCTTGAATTTGCACTAATTAAATGAAATTCATAGATAAAATTACTTATAACATAGTAATTAAATGGTCTTATACTTTTATATTGTAATTCAATGATGTAATTAAATAGTTACAAAGACTTATATAATGTACTTTAATGGTGAAAGCACTTATATAATCTAATTATATATTGTAATTAAATGATTGACTCACTTACATAATGTACTTAAATGATTACAAACAATTATATAATATGGTCGCACAGGATCGCACATGGTCACATAATCTAATTATATATTGACACACTTAGATAATGTAATTAAATTGTTAATCAAACTTATATAATGTATAGAAATGATGTCATCACTTATATATTGTAATTAATTATCAAAAAATTAATTAATCAACTATGGTCGCATAGAGTCGTACATGGTCACATAGACCAATATTAGGATATACTCTGAAATACACCATGGTCGCACATGGTCGCACAGGTCGTATAAACTAATATTATGATGCACTTTGAAATACACTAAGGTCGCACAAGGTCGCACAAGCTTTCTCAAGATCCACATTAAGCACTTTAATTAGCATAAATTTGACAGATAGATCTGAATCAAGTTTGCATAGATCAAATACAAGAAACATTAAATATAGTATTTAGAGAACTAAATAATAATAAATCACACATGAGTTGTGCTTCTAACATCTGATGGCACTTGTCGACTAGGACATTTTTTTGAATTATGTCCTGATTGTCCACATGCTCCACAATTATATTTTTTCTTAGGGACTTCACCTTGGGAAGGTATGCGATTGATTTTTGGTCTTCCTTTAGTCTTGTCTTCAGGAGGTGCTATCACTTGTACTGCAATAACATCTTCAGGAATGTCGGTCCATTGTGAGTTTGGAGGAACAAGATAAATAGTTTCAGCATATGCTAATAACCAATATTCTGACGTGTGGTATTTTGAACACATAGAATATATGAGCTCCCCAGTATTTTGGGGTTGTGCCTTTCCTGCTGCTGCTATTGCATGGATACATGGAAGGTTATCAATATCGAAAACTTTGCACGTGCAACTCTTTGACCTTAAATTTACTATTGAATCGAGTTCTCCACACATCACATTGTACTCATTCTCGTTTAACTGGAGAGTTATCAATGAACCGACTTCATCCCATCTTTTACGTAATATTTCTTCCCTCCTCGGTGTCAATGGAGTTGTCACTGCATATGCTTCCCGTCGACGTTCAAGGAACCATTGTCCCATCGTGCTTATGATAAAATCGGTCATAGCAATAATAGGGTACTCTCTTGCCTTTCGCATCCAATTGTTCACTGACTCAACTATGTTAGTGGTCATGACTTCATATCGATTACCACCAAAATGTGCTCTAGACCACTTTCTGAACTTGACATCATTCTCAAGATACTTAGCGACATGTGGATATATTTTGCGAAGTTGGTCAAAGTGTTTATTAAACTCTTCGATACGGTACGCTATTGCAGCTTTCTTATACAATTTAGTCCCTGCAGCACTTTTGAAACAGTGTTTTATATTCTGTTTTACATGCCAATAACATGCCCCATGGGAAGCCATAACATAAACATGACGAACTGCATGTTTGATACTTTGATGTCTATCAGAAATAAAACATAAGTATGAGCTATCAGGTATCAACTCCTTCAACTTCTCTAAGAACCATGTCCATTAAGCGTTATTCTCACTGTCAACCAAACCCCATGCAATGGGGTAAGTATGATATTCACTATCTTGTGTAGTTGCTACTAATAACACACCCTTATGCTTAGTTTTGATCCAAGCCGCATCAATACCAATTACTTTCCTCATGTAAGTGAACCCTCTTATGGCCACACCTAAAGCCATAAAAAAGTACTTGAACTTATTTTCTGAATCAAGTTCAATGTGGGTAACTGTACCTGGATTTGCCCGCTTCAACATGTGACAATACGAAGGGAGCAAGGCAAAATTTTCTTTGGCCGTTTCTCTAATCAAATTTTGAGCCCACTGTTTTCCTTTCCAAGCTTTCCAATAACTGACTTGAACTTTCATTTCCTCACGCATGAATCCTGCGAGGCTTCTTGGGTTGAGTGGGTCTTTACTATTCTTAAAGTGTCCCTGTACACGAGAACCAATAACACGATTGGATGCTTGTCTATGATTGGCATTTCGGTTCATTAATGAGCAACTGTGAAGACTATAGTATTGTCGAATGACAAAGAAATCTGAATCTTTCATCTTTGTAGCACGGACTCTCCATGAGCAATCTTCACTAATACAACGAACCTCCTTTACAGACTTGGTTGATTTGGTTGTTCGCATTTCAAATCTCCCATTAATGGCGATGATGCTAAGATAATAACTCAAATCATCCTTACTCTCAAAGTGTTGACCCACTTTTAAATTAGATCCATCATGTCTGCCACTATTTTGACTTGCTTCTCTATTAAATTGTGCAAAATTTCCCATAAACGTATCAAAATGTTGATAAGGGATAATCTGACCTCCCCCGACTATATTGTCATTCCCAATTACATCATTATTTTCTTGAACTACTTTCTCACATTCCTCGAGTACATTGTTACCTCCCTCATGTACTATATCATCTGGTGTGGGATTGGAACCAATGATGTCTTCACCACTCTGCGCTATATCTTCACTCGGGACATAGCTTGGATCATTTGGAAATTGATCTATTACATGACACCCAAAATAGTTATCGTAAAAGCTTCCATTATCAAAAACACCATCATCACAACGAAATTCAACATCATCACCAGTGAATCCATTACCATCACCATCATTGACAAGCTTCATCTTTCCTTTATCATTATTCTTTTTGACGCACACATACAAAGGAATCACTTCTTTAGCTTTGTACAACTCCTTCAACAGATCCTCTACATCAGAATCACCACAAATCTTACTTGGTGCCATCTTGTTGAATGTTTCACCAGCCACCTTATGAGTTATTTCAATTTCATATAAATTTCGATCAACACCTACTTTTTCATAGACTTTATTCACTAGTTGATGAAACTTGATACTCCAGTCAACCACAAATCCCTTGTTGCAACCAGTACCAAACCATTCCCAAATACGATTACTTGTAATCTTCCACTCACCATTATAGTCCATGCATATAAAGATGTGATCCATACCTGTCATAAAGTTAAATATTCAAATTAACAAGTGTAAAATAAGAATACCACATGTGTGAATCTGAAAATTACACTAAGGTCGCATATGGTCGTTTAGTATAGTTTTTCGATTACATTGAGCGACCATGTGCGACCTACATGGTCGCACATGGTCGCATAGTATAGTTTTCCATTTACACTAAGCGACCATGTGCGACCTACATGGTCGCATAGTATAATTTTCCATTTACACTAAGCGACCATGTGCGACCAAAGGGTCGCCTTTGGTCGCATATGGTCGCATATTACAGGTCGTCTTCAACCTCGAACTGAGGTTATTTTCACACCAGATTTTTATTTTTTTCTTAGAAAAACCTAAATTTATGCTTCATGTTGTTATATAATTGTAAATAACAAATACTCAATCGTTGAACGTGAGATTATAGTCAATTACTAACCTTTACAATTCTTGGATGGAATTTTCACTTCTTTAATGGTTTCTTGATTTTCTTAAGTCAAATGTAAATATGAATATCATTGAAGAAGAAAGACTTGAGTATTGTAATGGAGATGAAGAGAAGAACTCAATGAAGATGAAGAAAACTTTAGAAAATATGGAGAGAAAGACCTTCAAGAGAGGTCACGGTCTTTTTCCCTAGGGTTTACTCCTTTTTTTTTTAATGTTAATTTAATGTTAATTATATTTATTAAATTAATTATTAAGTTAAGTTTAAAAGTTGGTCATTTTGCTAATAAAAATATTTCAAAAATCATTTTGCTAATAAAAGTTTTCATTATGGTCAGTTTGCAAACTGACTCGCTTTCTCACGTGAAATTGAGGAACTTAATATTTATCCGGTTTTAGGTTATGTTTAATTTAATTTTTTACTACATTTATATTTTATACTTGTTTCTATGTATAATTTTTCTTAAAATAAAATCACTCTATCATACATGTTTTCACACTATACAAATACGCTCGCGCTAGATTTTATCTATAAATTCAAATTGTGGATAAGTATTCTTTCAACAAAAAAAAATTGTGGATAAGTATATATAAAAATTGAGAAATATAGATATTTCTATTGAAAATAATAAAAAAAATATTTGATACAACATAGGCAATCGGCAATAGCCAATGAGAGGAGCATATAGGGAGTAACAGTAGTGAAAGCAGCGGTGATCCCAATAGTGTTTCATTCTGTGGTGAGTGGTTCGATCCAAAGCCACCAATGTCGAGATTCGGCGCCAATTGGCATTGAAAACCCAAACAATGTTTGGTTCGGCTTCGGCGCATCCCTTTTTAGTTTTAATCTTCTTACGAAAAATTCCTCAAAAGATCAACGGCTTACATTCCTGTGGATTCCGGAATCTGTGGGGTCCCACCCATTTCTCCTCCATTTGCGTTGGGCTGGGCCCACTTTCCTACGACACTGAATATCAAACCTCATCTTGCTAGTTGCTATATATATATATATATATTTTTTCTTTTTTTTCCAATCACTTTTTAGATATAAAAACTAAAGAAAACTCCAAGTCAAGTGATCGTTACGTGGCTTCCTAGCCAACCACATATTTATATGTGTCTGTATCAATATTATTACTTTCCATTCCTCTTTTTGATTCTTATTCTTATTATCCTTGTCGTTATTTTCACTGATGAGAAGGGTAAAAAAAATTGAGAATATTTGAAATTAATTAATCTCTGGGTTAGTATATCTGTTATACAGTAATTAATCTATAAATAAAATAAATTTTGAAACCTTAACTTAGATTATATTAAGATAATAGTATATTGAATAAGTAAAAAGATCTTGCCAAACTATTATATAATGGGGTAAATAATGTTGATGTCGTGGCTACACTTTTGACCAGATATCCAAGGTCCAAAGCTGTCAGTCTTTATATAAAGAGAATTTGATTTGGTCTATTGTGTTGTACGTATTACTGTTCTATAGATCATAACATAACATATATTTACACACACATATATATATATAACATCATCCACACTCACTCTTTCGAGTTACTTTACCTGTGTGTAAGAAATTCCTCAAGATATTTTTGCACAGAACAAGAAAAAGTTTGTGACTCTCGTTGAGTCTGTCTTTCAAGCTATTAGGTTCTCTTTTTAAGCTTCAAAGGATTGGTCCTTGGGTCACTTTCTTCGTCCTTTTCTTTCTCTCATGATGCTCAATATTTCTCTCACTGGTAAACCCTTCCTTCTTTATTTTCTTTAGTCAAGTTTGATTGAGATTAGTGTTTGCGTCTTACCCTCTTCATATATTTGATCATAAATATCTTCGGAGTATAACTATTGTGGCTGTGTTTTCTTAACTCTTTTTCTTGAATGGAATTGATGATGTTGCATTACTAGTTTAGCTTGTTTTTGTTAGTAAATTTCTTCTTCACTTGTTTTTGTTAGGTATGTAATAATGTTTAACTTTCTAAACACATGCTTATTATTAAATTTCCTCTTTTGGAAATCTGGGTTAAAAATTACAATTATTGATTATTTTTACATGTGATATTTATTGATAGGCTTCAGTTATTTCTACATCAGTGTGTTTGGAGGATGGTCTGGAATGAGATGAAATGGCTGTAAATGCTGTGGAAGGGAATAGAGATTTGCAGCAAAAGGGTATTATGCTCTTTGTTTAAAACCAATCAAGGGGTCAATTTTTTTTAATAATGGAGGATAAGGATTTGAATAGGTGTGTTACTTCTTTGGCTGGATCTGAACCTTTATGCAGTACCCCTTTTGCTATTGATGATGCCAGGCTTAAATTAACAATGGCGAACAGTAGAAACCCGGATATGGATTTGGCTTCAGTTGGTAGCCCAAGTAGTTCTAGACAAGGCCTAATATGGAAAAATCAATATGATATGCCTTTACTTGATGAACCCTTGTTCCAAGAAGAGAATTATCAGGTTTTGTCTCGAGTAAGAGAGGAGTTTGCTATGCAGAATAAGAGAGGTGAGCATTTTTCAAACAAGCATGTTGGGCAAGACAAAGATGAAATGCCTGCACATACAAGATTTAATGATGATAATAAGATCATCTCAAGCAATGGCCTACTTGTTGGGAATAGAAAACTGAAGACCATTTCAAGGGGTAGCTTCTCTCAGTTACTTGTGAAGAAAAAGATGAAGGGAAAGGGAATTGTTACCAAATTTCCAGAAGTTTACAGTGCAAGTCTGGACCAAAACAATGAAAAACATGATTATGATGCTGAGGTAGCTTCTACTGCTGATTTAAAAACAGGTACTAACATTGATCAGAATCATTCACATGGGATTCTCAGGTCACTTCCAGAATCTTATAGTAATGGAATCAGCCTGAGGGAATGGCTCGAATGCGAGTCTCATAAGGTAGACAAAGCTGAAAGGCTGCTCATATTTAAGCAAATTGTGCAGTTGGTGGAATTTTCCCACTCTCAAGGTTCTTCCATGCTAGACCTGAGACCAACCTGCTTCACCATTTTGCCATCAAATAAGATTCAATACATTGGTTCATTGGCCTTGACAGACACAATGGGCAGTGTTCTTCCAGATTTAAATAAGAAAAGGCAAGTGGATCCGAACGCAAATTCCAGCCATAGTTTAAGTGCTAAGCAACAAAAACTTAGCGAGGCAATGAGATCTCTTAGAAACCAGCCTAAAATAGGGAAGGAGACTGAATGTTACATGGCTGTTTCACAAACTTACGGATGTAGAGATCCTCAAGTGCATAAAGATTCCAGCTACCGAAATACTCAAATTGCAAGACAACAACAATCCATTGCTTTACCAGGTCAGTTGGAAAAGCAGTGGTATACTTGTCCAGAGGGTCTTGAAGAAAGAGGTTGTACTCTTTCATCAAATATATATGGACTTGGCGTTCTTCTTTTTGAGGTAAGAAGACATATATGAAATGTATACTATATTATTTAGTTTCTTAAAACTCCTATAGCTTTGTGTGGTCTCTAAACTTAAATTTGCTACTCCTTTCTTGCTTGACTTTTTATAGTAGGAGATGTAATAGAATAATCTGTCATTGCAAGTTTCAACTAATATGGGCTGTTTACCTCAGTTGCTGTGCATTTCTGAATCATGGGAGGCTCATTCCACAATTATGTTTGATTTGGGCCGTCGGATTTTTCCACCGAAGTTCCTCTCAGAACAGCCACTAGAAGCTGGACTTTGTCTTTGGCTTCTTCACCCCAAGCCTTTGTCTCGTCCAACTATTAGGTATCATAATCTGCGGCCATTTCATTTGTCTACCATCTCTTACAGTTCTATTGTAGTGGTTAAACATGTTCTTGTATGTTGAGTGTTAAACATATTGATGGCTGAAGACTTTTTTGTTGTTCGTTTTTGTATGTTAACAGAGAAATTCTGCAATCAGAATTGATATGTGGCTCTGAAGATTTGAATTCCGGGGGTGTTTTCCCAAATTCTGCTGGAATTATTGATTCCCAATCAGAGGTATTACTTAAATTTTTAGCTTCAATGGAAGAAGAAAAGCAAAAGCGTGCCTCTAAGTTAAGTGAAGAAATAAGATGCTTAGAAGAAGATATTTCAATGGTTGAGGGAAGGTACTTATCAAGGACATCCTCAGATTTTTCATGTGAGAAGGAGTTTTCTCTTGTAAAAGAAGAGGGATTTTGTCCAGAAGAGTCAAGTTCAACGTCAAAGAAGAATGAAGATACATTGATGAAAAATATTACTCAGTTGGAGAATGCTTACTTCTACATGAGATCCCAAATCCAGCATAAAACAACTGCTGTTACATCCCAATCTGATAAAGAACTGCAAAAGAAGAAAGAAAAGAAATGTCATGTGAAAATTAAGAATGAAGACTCAAGCATGAATCAGGCTTCATATGATCGTATTGGAGCCTTTTTCGATGGATTATGCAAGTTTGCTCGCTACAGCAAGTTTAAAGTATGTGGAACACTTAAAAATGGAGATTTTTTTAACTCTACCGGTGCCATTTGCTCTTTGAGTTTCGATCGCGACGAGGACTACATTGCTGCAGCCAAAGTATCAAAGAAAATTAAGATCTTTGAGTTTGCTGCCTTAGCAAATGATGCAACTGATATCCATTACCCTGTTGTTGAGTTGTTAAACAAGTCTATGCTCAGCTGTGTATGCTGGAACTACTACATCAAGAACTATCTAGCATCAACAGATTATGATGGAGTGGTAAAGGTGTGTTTTTGTAGTTAGCTAAACAATACTCTGGTAACATAGTCTGCTTTAAATGATGATAATTCTCTTGGCATTGAAGTTTTGATTTCATTTTAGTTGATCTGCTTGTTAATAAAGCCTGTGTTGTTGTGTGTGGATGAGCTACAGATGTGGGATGCAGCTACCGGCCAAGAATGCTACCAATACAGCGAGCATCAGAAGAGGGCTTGGTCTGTTGACTTCTCTCGAACTAACCCAACAACGTTTGCTAGTGGAAGTGACGATTGTTCTGTAAAATTGTGGAACGTTAACGATGTATGAACTCTCTTTTGTCATTTCAACATTGGTTTTCTCATGCTTATTTGCTTATTGTATTACAACTCGTATTAACTCAGCTACTATGACCCTTAGTAATTTGGTGCTCATATTTTTCGATATTTTGGTACAATGAAGTGACATAACCAAATTCTTGGACGCTAATTGTGCAGAAAAGTTCAGTGGAAACCATCTATTGCCCTGCCAACGTCTGCTGTGTCCAGTTCTCTGATTACTCTAGTAATCAGTTGGTCATCGGGTCTGCTGATTACAAAATCTACGGCTATGATCTTCGCCACGTTAAAAGTCCTTTGTGCACTTTAGCTGGTCATGGAAAAGCCGTTAGCTATGTAAAATTCTTGGATGCTGAAACTCTTGTTTCTGCGTCCACAGACAACACTTTAAAGCTTTGGAATCTCAACAAAACCATCTCAGCCGACCATGGTAGCAGTTTATCCTATACCGGTCATACTAATGAGAAGGTAGTTATTATATTCTATCTTTAGTTATTCCTTTCAAAATACAGTACGTTACATGAGTCTTAACATTCACCACCTGCTTGTTCAGAACTTTGTTGGATTATCTGTTTTGGATGGATATATAGCCTGCGGTTCAGAAACAAATGAGGTAAGTGTCTCTAGTTCTTTCTGAATAATTCCATTAAAGTTCAAATTCAAAATATTATGATTAACCAATTGTATTTTATCTTTTGCTTGTTTCAGGTGTATAGTTATCACAAATCTCTACCAATGCATATAGCTTCACACTCGTTTGGATCAGTTGATCCCGTTACTGGACATGAGATTAGCGATGATAGCGGACAGTTTGTTTCAAGTGTCTGTTGGAGAAGAAAGTCTAATACGGTAGTTGCTGCCAACTCTATTGGAGTCCTAAAGCTGCTGCAGATGGAGTAATGGAAATGGCTTCCAAAGGATTTCTCCTTTGCCTTCTTGATGTGGAGATACAAATTGAAAGAAGAAATTCATTCAGATACTCGTATGAAAAGTGAATTGAAATGTGGCCCTTCATGGTGGTTAAGGATCTTTACCTCTGCAGTTGGTTGGTTTGTTTTGCTCATTCCTATCCCAAGGATTTCTTTTTTCCTTCTTGGGGTGGTGCGGTGGATCGTTTCATGTAGTGGAAGAAAAAGAAAATTACTCTGGCTAAAGGCTCAAGTTGAAAGAGAAAGAAAGACAATTTGTATATAAGCCCTCCAAGTTGAGATTTTATGAATCAATTGTTATATGAAAAATTTGTAAATTGTAATCGATTTATACCCCTTAATTTCACATTATAATTAGGACTGAATGAAGTCATTTTGACTTAAAAGCAACGTGATTATAAATCAGTGCTAAATGGCTAAATTCAGAGATTATCAGGCAAGTTAGGACATGGCCCTCGAAGCCAATTACATTATCAACATCTGCATACCAGAATAGAAATCTTGCTGCTCAAAAAAAGGAAGGACAAAAAGAAGGGCAGAAATTGTACCAAGAAGGAAACTTCTGCTGTGTTCAGATGTTATCATAAGAGTGAAAAAATATTCTTACACAACTTTGGTTCTTTTCAGTATGATGTCAATCATATATTCAGGCAGAACTACCTATTCCCATCCTTTTTTTTCTTGGCTTTTTCTTCTTGCCATTTGCTTTTATTTCTTTGGTTTCTACTGATCATTTTCATATCTCAGATTTAGACTGAAGCTGACCTGTATTTTTCTCTTACAAAGAGTTGGTAAAACAAAGATCTATGGGAGCTCCGAATCTGAGGCATGTCCAGATGATGTTCTTTTTAGTCTTGGACTTATCATAAGTAGCTGACTTTCCGAATTTCTTCGCATACTTCGCCTGTTAGAATTTATTTGTGGAGGCTTAAGTGTTTGTGCCCGTGTTATTGTGCCTGTTTGTTTTGTTTTAAGGTTAATGATCAAACAGAAAAATCAAAATCGAGCGCAATCCAGTTAAAACAGCCAAGGGGAGGGGACAAACCTGGTTTATTTGTTTTTGCATCTGAAGATTTCTTGGTCATTGAGAGTTTCTTGTTCATACTATCAGATGAAGTTAAAGACTTCCTTTCTTGTGTTGATGGCAATGTATCCTCAATTATATTCACTCCTTCATCTCCACAAATCGAAGCTGCTTCGCTTCCCGACTCTTCAGAGTGATCTTTTGAGCTTGCATTTGTTTTTTCTTTCTCCAAACTTCTATAAACAAACATGTGAAATGGAATTTGTAATATTGATGAGAACTGATCAGGGCATCCCCAAGAAGTTGAGTTTCTGAGAAGGCTTGACTCAATGTCAAAGTAATCTAGAAGTGGCACTGGAGAGTCTTGCTGGTTGTTGCAGTCGGGAGGATTCAATGATATAAACCTTTTCATGTAGCGAAGAATCCTGCAGATGGATGAGAAGCTTGGCCGCTGATGTGGATCAGCATGCCAACATTTCTTCGTAAAATTAGTCACATATTTTGGTGTCTGAAAAGGGAACAAAGGCCTTTCTCCAGCTCTAATGTTTCGGCTCATTTTGTCCCCTTGGAGATGACCATCCTCAAAAGGAACTTTCCCAGTTAGAAGCTCAAAGCAAACCATTCCAAAGCTGTAAACATCTGACTTTTCAGCGTACTTTGAATTCTCAGCAGTTCCAGTCTGTTCTTGCTCCTCCAAAACCTCTGGAGCATACCAAATGAATGGAAGAGTTTCATTCTGATTTGAAGGGCTCCTCACAGAAGCTAAGCCAAAACCCGAAACTTTCGCAAGCAAGTAGTTCCCTTCTATGGAGATATTACTACTCGTTCTTGCTCTAACAAGTATGTTAGAAGGGTTTAAATCTCCATGGTAAATTCGATTCGAGTGGAGATATTCCATTCCTCTTGCAATCTGAAGCATTAGATCAACTGCCACAGGAAGCGAAAATGGAATCCGCTTCCGTGGACCACAAATCTCTTTGATGTAGCTGAAAAGATCTTTACTCATAAGCTCCATAACCAAAAACCACTCTTTCTTTTCCTCATCAGCAAAACCACAAAGAAAGTTAACTATATTGGGGTGAGAAAGAGATAACAATGAAGAAATCTCCGGCAATAGAGGTTCAGGATCACCAAAGAAGTGTCTTGAGACAAAGCTCTCACCAAACCAAATGATCTCCTTGTATTGACTTCTAGCACCTAATCTTCTCCTCACTTGGTAGTCTTTGGATTTTAGTAAGATTGAAAGTGGTAAGAGCTTTCCATTGAAAGGCTCCGACCCATCAACGCTATCGAAAAGAAAATCTATAAGACGCTGCTCATTCTTACTCAAGCCTAAGATTTTCTTCTCCTTGATCCTATTGAGCATAACCCATTTGTCTTCTTTCCAAACCATGTCCAACCGGTTACAAAATTCTTGACTAACCAAATACTGCTTCCCAAATTTCCACTGAAAAAGCTTCCAATCTCTGTATTCTTTCAAGTATTTTCCATGGTACAGACGTTTCTTCTTTTGCATCTCATCTTGATCAGAACCAGAGATTTCTCCAACCATTTCGATTGCTTCGAAGACACTTGGAAGGCAACAAAGTATATTGTGGATATGAAACTTGACGCAATCGGAGTTATGATGGAGATGAATGGCTTTTGCCCACCAATCCTTGGTTTCTAAGCATTGCTTAACATAAGTTTCTCCTTCTCTGCAAACTCCATAGACCTCTCTTAATGGTTGCTCGAGAATTCTCCACTTATTCGTGTTCTTCTCTTCGAATCTCAGATTAAGTCTCATCTCCTCTGATATTGAATCATAAGCAGAGCTGAAGATATCATATAACAAAAAGCATTGTCTCTCATTGATTTGTATGTTGTCTCGGAACACCAATAGCGCCTTTAAACTTCCTAACACCTCTCCAATCTGACGAAATTGCTCCATTTTTATGTGAAGTCTGATCAAAGGTATTAGAATTAGAAAGAAGTATCTGAAAAAACAAACAATAGTACAAATACTGACCAGACACTGCTCCGCTGAAAATGCAAAAATGGGGCTCTCTTGTTCTCTAAGATTTAGAAAAGTCTCACATTCACATCTAAGATTTCTTGGCTAAGACAAGAAAATAAATATTAAAAAAAGATAATACAAAACCGGATATTCGAAAAGAATTGCACAAAATCTTACCGGAAAATGGCGAAGTGAGAATTCCCGGTTCGTGGAATCAACTAAAGCATGGTCGAAAGAGCAGGGGATGAGGAGAACCCCCACGTATGCGGAAATTTGTACCAGAAGGAAAATGGTGAATTTTCCGGGAAAATGTTTTCTGGGAAGTTTGGCTTGTTGGATAGGAAGTTTTTAGATATGTTGTTGTTGATAAATGACGATGGTCCTTCAAGTGCGGCTTGGTGCGGAATTGTTATCGAGAATGTTAGACATTCGCATATGAATTTTGGGGGAAAACTTGTTAACGGTTCTAACGGAATTTTAACTCTCTTGCGCGCCTTTTTTTTTTAAGAATAACGAAAAAACTGATTATTATTATTATTATATTTACATTCTCTAATTTTTTTTATTCGCGCCATTTTCTAATTCTTGAATTTAATTTAATTAAATCTAAATTATTAAAAAATGATAATTATAACACTTTTTAAGGGTATACATACATGCTAATTAAAGAAAATTTAATGATTATTATTTAAATTTTTGATAAATTATACCCGTAAAAAATTTGGAATAAATTAAAAAAATGTATACTTAATTAGTAATATTTTTTTCATAAAAAAATTACTAATATTTTTAAATTTAATAATTTGGTGGTAAAAAAAATAAAAATAATCATTCATTATGGATCACCTTTCAGGTGTGATAGAGTAGACAATTAGCGAAATCAGGTTCAAAACTATATTTAGGGGTGAGCACGGTGTGGTTTGGGCGGTTTGAACACTTTTTAATACACCACGCCACAAATGCGGTTTAGTAACTAGAACACACCATGCGGTGTGATTTGGTTGCACCAAACCGACCAAACCAAACCATTTTTTGCGGTGTGGTTTGGGCGGTTTTCCACGGTTTGTGTTAAAAAATATGCCATAACAAAATTTAAATTTTTAAAAAAATACTAAATCCTTAGTTCATAACAAATCCTTAATAAGTTCTAAACAACATCACAAGTTATCAATTAAGTTTAGTGAAACACAAAAAAAATATACAAGTCTCCCATATTGGGTAACTATAAAAAATGGTATATATGTAAAGTTTATTTTTTTTAATATATTTGTAAGTATGCGGTGCGGTGCGGTGCAAACCAAAATTTCACACCGCCAAACCGCGCACCGCACCGCACCGCACCACGCGGTTTAGCTAAAATACAAACCATACCGAACCAATACACTTTTGACACCGCGGTTTGTGGTGTAGTATGGTGCGGTGCGGTCGGTCACCGCGGTTTGTCGGTTTAGATGCTCACCCCTAACTATATTAGTCACTCTAATAAATTTAAGGATCAGCAATGTTATGTGAATGAACAAATTTTTAAGGTTTAAAAATAATATCTTATTATAAATTTGGAAAATTGAGGGTATAATGGTACTGTTTGGTAATAATTAAAAAAATAGTTTATTTATTTAATTAATTAAAATTTTGAAATTTAAACATAAAATAATGTTTGGTAACTCTATTTTTATTTATTATTTTTTAAATTTTAAACAAAATTTATTAAATTTTGAAAATAGAAAATTTTAACTTTCAAAAAAATTTTAAACCGTTTTCGACTTTTCGTTTTTTTTTTTCTCTTCTTCAAATCAGCACCTTATTTTATATTGTTAAACAAAAAATAAAAATAAAAATTAGGGATTTTTTTGCAAATACATATATCAGGAACTTTTTTTGCAAAAATACGGTTCTTATATATTTAATTCATTAATATATATGTATTTTATATTGTATTCAATATTACGGTTTGCAAGTTGGTCTCCCACTCTTCCTTCTACACAATCTCCATCTCTCCCATCTTCATGATATCATCTTTTTTTCTCTACTAACCATTGCCGAACTGTATAACTTCAACAAAGCAACCAGAAATCTCCTCCCGTCAAATCCAAAACACTCAAATCCGCAACAAAAAATTGAAAAACCAACAAAATCTGCAATTAGGTTGAAATCCTATTGCATTGTGACTTCAAAAACAAACCCAACCACTCAAATCATTGCAACTTTCAGGTAAGTTCTTATTACTTTTGTTGCTATGTTTTTTGTTGTTTGGTGTTTCAAAGGCTGCTCTGAATATTGAATAAGTTGCTTATGGGTTGCTCTGAATCTAGTACATATTGCTGTTAATATTTAGGTTGCTGCAAACAAGAGATTGACAGTGAGTAGGATAAGAGAGCTATTGTCAATTTCATGAAATGAGGTAAAACTGAATTTCTGGGTTGCTGATTATGTTGCTGACTAGTTTCTTTAAGTTTAATGAAGGTTGCTGACAAGCTTGCATAAGATATTCTCTATTTTCTTTATATTTTCTTGAATGATTTGGTTGAATCTGAATGGGTTGCTGTAAACATTTAGGTTGCTACAAACAATCGATTGACAGTAAGTAGGATAAGAGAGCTATTGTCAATTTTATAAAATGAGTTAAAACTGAATTTCTGGGTTGCTGATTATGTTGCTGACTAGTTTCTCTAAGTTTAATGAATGTTGTTGACTAGCTTGCTTAACATATTCTCTATTTTCTTTATATTTTCTTGATTGATTTGGTTGAATCTGAATGGGTTGCTGTAAATATTTAGGTTGCTACAAACAATCGATTGGAAGTGAGTAGGATAAGAGAACTATTGTCAATTTTATGAAATGAGTTAAAACTGAATTTCTAGGTTGCTAATTATGTTGCTGACTAGTTTCTTTAAGTTTAATGAAGGTTGCTGACTAGCTTGCTTAACATATTCTTTATTTTTTTTTTTATATTTTCTTGATTGATTTGGTTGAATCTGAATGGGTTGCTGTAAATATTTAGGTTGCTATAAACAATCGATTAGAAGTGAGTAGGATAAGAGAGCTATTGTCAATTTTATGAAATGAGTTAAAACTGAATTTCTGGGTTGCTGATTATGTTGCTGACTAGTTTCTTTAGGTTTAATGAAGGTTGCTGACTAGCTTGCTTAAGATATTCTCTATTTTTTTTTAATATTTTCTTGAATGATTTGGTTGAATCTGAATGGGTTGCTGTAAATGTTTAGGTTGCTACAAACAATCGATTGGAAGTGAGTAGGATAAGAGAGCTATTGTCAATTTTATGAAATGAGTTAAAACTGAATTTCTGGGTTGCTGATTATGTTGCTGACTAGTTTCTTTAAGTTTAATAAAGGTTGCTGACTAGCTTGCTTAACATATTCTCTATTTGTTGCTTAGGTTGCTTATGAGTTGATTTAAATTTGGTTATAATAATGATTGTGAACTGTTGAATAAGTTGATTACGGTTTAACATGATGTTTAAATATTATGGTTTAACATCATTTTAGGTTTCTTTACAAGTTGCTTGAAGGGTTGTGCTTTTTATATGGTTAAATAATGAAAGAGAAATCACCTGTTATAATGAAATTACTCTAGTTATTTTTATAAGATTGGTTATTTTTCAACAGGTTTTAAATGGATCGACTTCCTTGTGCCCATGCAATTGCTGTTTTTAAAGAAATGAATCAAGATCTTTATCAATATTGTTCTCCATATTACACCAAGGAAGCCATGGTTGCAACTTACAAAGAAAGTATATACCCACTTGGCAATGAAGACACTTGGAAAATACCTGAATATATCAAAGTTGTGAAAATACACCATCCGGAAGGAAAAATAAGAGTTGGTAGACCAAAGAAAAGATGTAAAGTTGTATGGGAGAAAAATAAAAAACAAAACAAATGTGAGAATTGCGGTCAAAGTGGACATAACAGAAAGACTTGCAGAAACCCTCGAAAAAAAGATTAGATATTAACTTACCAAAACATACATTATTGCTTCATTTTATTTTCAATTCAATATGCAAAGTTCAATTGTTTGATTTATACAATGATTTTGGTTCATTTCTTTTATGTTTTACTTTAAAATTACTAATAATATCTTGAGTTCTTTAATATATAAAGGTTATTAACTCTATAAGTCTATTGTTAATTAATCTACTTAATATATTGCTTATGTTTCTTTTTGAGTTGCTGTATATGTAGTCATATAGAATTGCTCACAAGGAAGCATTATATGTTAATTTTGGGGATTATTAGTTTCTTTAGGTGTTGCTAATTTTTTTGTTATAATGGAGATTGTGGGTTGTTGAATAGGTTGTAAATGATTGCTTAAATAAATGCAAAGGTTGTTGTATATACTAATATAAAGGGATTGTGGGTTGCTGAATGCTTAATAGTTTCCAAAAAAAAAAATTGATTTATATGTTGTTTTGGGTATCTTTGTGATCTCATTAACATATCATATAACTCTGACACTAATAGAGATGAGCTAACTAACCCAATCAAATCATATAACTCTGACACTAATAGAGATTTAAAAGAACAAATAACAAGGAACTCCCAAATCATCCAAATCAACCAGTTACAGAAATAATTAAACCATGTCAGATTCTAATGTCTAAAATTAGAATTACATGAGATTGAAGTCTTTGTTTGAGCTTTGTGATTAAATTTGGTATCTTTGTGATCTCATTCTCTGCATTTTCATGTTTTGGTCAACTAATCTATTATATTTTTTTGTAACAAATTAATCTATTATATTATATATACATGTGCCAATTGTTTAATTGGGGTGGGTGAGTCTCTATCCCTAGAATCTATACATTTTTCTTTCATTTTCTTTCAGACCATTCTATGTGGTAATTTTCACTCACTTTTTTCAGTTTTTTTTATATAAAGGAGTTTTATGATTGTATTCTCGTTTCTTGTGTCGCATAGCTAGTGTGGAATGTGAGTCTTCATATGTGAAATTAATCACTATATTTGAATCATTTTACTAAACTTGTAAATAGTGTTACCTTGTAAATTACTTGGAAGGAAAGAAGAAACCCTAAAAATGAAACAAGTAAAACATATAAACCTTATATTTGAAAATAAAAATTTATAAAACTGAAAAAGAAAAAAACATTAGGTAAAGTTGAAAAAAGATAACAAATAAACGTAAATAGGGTAATTTCCCTAAAAATTATCAAAAGCATTTATTATTTTTTGTTTTTAAAAATAAAAAACAAAAATAGTTATTAAACATATTTTTATTTTTCAAAAATAAAAAAAAACAAAAATAAAAATAATATTTTTATTTTTGTATTTAAAAAATTCAAAAACAAAAATTTTACTAAACATAACCAATGTGTTTTTGGTTTTTTATAAATATAATAAATAACCGAAAGATTAACCACATCATAACTTGATAAACCATTGATTAAATTAATAAAATACGTTGATAACTAAGTTGACAATTTTAAAACCAATGTGATAATTAAGATGATAAATATGTCTTCCAGAATGAGTAAGCTTATAATTGCTTATTAAAGTATACTAGTCGAAATTTATTTTATTTATCATTTGGCTTCTCTATAATTTTCTCATTTTATTTTTCCAATATTCTCTGAGTGCTTTACATTACTATTAGCTTGCTTAAATTATCCAAATTTAGTAGTGACATGGATATTGTTGTTCGTTAACACTTAAAAAAATAATTTTTTATTTAATTAATTAAAAATTTGACAATTAAACATAAAACAGTAGTTGATTACTTTATTTTTATTTATTATTTTTTTTAATTTTAATTAAAATTCATTAAATTTTGAAAATAGAACTTTTCTTATTTTCAAAAAAAATTTAAACCGTTTTTAACATTTAGTTTTTTTTTCTTCTTCTTCAAATCAACACTTTATTTTTATATTGTTAAACAAAAAATAAAAATAAAAGTTATCAAACACATTTATTATTTTTTATTTTTAAAAACAAAAATAGTTACCAAACATATTTTTATTTTTAAAAAATAAAGAGACAAAAATAAATATATTTTTATTTTTGTGCTTAAAAAATTCAAAAACAAAAATTTTACTAAACACATCCTGTGTTGTTTCTAAATTTTATTTTGTTTATTTTTATCTTATTGGGAAGGACAAGACTACTACCAAACAGGTTATTTAAGAGAGACTTTGTAAGAAAAAAGTAAATAAAGAATATTACAGAAAAGTTTTTTGGTAGAGTAAATAAAGAATATAATAATTTCTTCTCTTACTTTCTCATAATTCTTAGTAACGTGCATGACTTGTCTATTATGTACTTCTTGTTGGTTTTCTCGATTCAAGTTTATTTGAGTCAGTCTACACCACAAACTTTGTTTTTCTTCGTGGGGCCTTCACCTTAAAAAACACAAGAAAAGAATGAAAAAAAAAGTGTACCGAAGTGTAATAATGATGATGATGTTGGGTCACTCAGGTTCAACAAGAGATGGTTGATTTTTAGGATTTAAACTAACGAGTTTTTGCTTCCATTTTAATCTCAATAAAATTAAGAATAAATAGTATGATTGTCCTTCGAATTATGACATTTATGTAATCTTGTCCTTGAATGATTCGTGATGTTAAAAATTTCCTCTTAATTATACACGTTATTGAAATATGAGACTTCTGTTAGATTTCGTCATAGATGGCTAACAGATTGATGATGTGCCGTTTTGTTTATTGATGTGACAGTATCATGTGTAGAATAATTAGTAATTTTGTCTCTCAAACTTTAACCACTATACCAAATTATGCAATTTTTATTAAAATAATCTAATTTTTTATTAAAAATAATAATTAAATCTTTAAAAAATTAAAAATCTAATTAATAACAAATAACTTTTTTTACTTTTTCCCTTTTTTTCATTTACAATATAAAATAAATACTAAAACAAAGAAAAAAAATTAATTAAAGAAGAGAATAAATGACGAATGACTTAAACAAATAAAAAGACTTTCAATTTAAAAGGAGTACGAACTACGACTGGAAAAAAATTTATTTTAGGATTTATTTTTAATTTTTATTTTAAGATATATTTATTTTATATTTTATATTGTAAAAGAAAAGAAAAAGTAAAAAAAATATTTGTTATTAATTAGATTTTTGAATATTTGAAAATTTATTTAATTAATTTAAAACTTTTAGTATTGTTTATTTTCTTAATTATTTTAAAAAAATAATTTTTAAGGATTTAATTATTATTTTTAAGAAAAAAAAATAGATTTTCTTAAAAAGAAAAATTAATTTAGTTTCAATAAAAATGACAATTTAATAGTGATCAAAGTTTGGGGTGCCAAATTGCTAATTATTCTATACATGATCCTGCCACATCAATAGACAAAATGTCACATTATCAATCTGTTAACCACCTAGGATGAAATCTAACAGAAGTCTCATATTTCAGTAACGTGTATGTTCAATGAAATTTTTTAACACCGTGAATCATTTGGGGAGCATTAGAGTAACTTTATTATAGTCAAAAGCTATTTCTCCTCAAGTGTTATATCATGAAGCTAACCTTTAAATATTTATTATATTAACTTGACTGACTATTAAGTGAAATAAATAAAAAATCATGTATCTTATTTGAGCATTAGAGTAACTTAATTATAGTCACTGGAAATTTAGTGAGAAGAAAAATAAATAAAATATAAAATATACTAACCTTACAAGAAAATTCTTAACAATTAAGAGACATCATTTTATAGCATTTCTTACATTTGGGCAAAGAAAGCTATAACGACTTTTTTTTGACATTGGGGAAGGAGAAGTTGAACTTGTGTGATATCTTCTTTGTGAGAAGAAGTGCAGTACTACTAGGCTGACTCTATGACCACCGCTATGAAAACATTGATCATAGTATAATAATAACAATATTACTTATGTATTTATACAATTGTTAAATGCAAAAAAAAATATTAATTAATGATTTAATCAATTTCTTTATTAGAGTATGAGATGTATATTGGGGGATAAGGGATTAGAATTTGAGACATTTTCTTTGTGAGGGAGGTGTAGTACTACTAGGCTAAGCCAATCACCACTGCTATGAAGACAATGATCATGGTATAATAATAATAATAATAATAATAATAATAATAATGTATTTCTACAATTGTTAGATGCAAAAGAAATGAATTAATGAGTTAATCATTTCTTTATTTAGGGTATGAGATGTATATGGAAAGTAATTAATAATATGTTTGCATCTTGTAATAATTGTTCATGTATCGATTTATTAATTATAATAGAGTAAATTGTGACTAAAATACTTTATGTTTTCAAAATGTTGTACTTTTATACTAATTTTATTTTTCATGGTAAATATATTTAATGTCTTGAAAATGTTATACTTTTATATTCAAATTTTTTTTTGCGGTAAATATACCCAATGTTTTTAAAATGTTGCACTTTTAAACTTATTTTTTTTATCATTTTGAGAAATAATAAGAAAATGAAGGAAAAATATAGGTTTTTAATTATTTTTAAAATTTTAAATTATTTTCAATTCCTTATTATTTTTCAAAATAATAAAAAAATATAATTTAAGATTTTAAAATTATTCAAAATAATTAAAACTTATACTTTTCCTTCGCTTTATTTAAAACTTTTATTTTAAATTGATGGAAAATATAAGTTTTTTAATTATTTTAAATCATTTTTTATTAATTTCAATAAAATATTTATTAATTTTCAAGTTAAAATAGTTATTTTGAGAAAGAATAAGAATGAGAAAATAATTTAAAATTTTAAAAAATAATTGAAAACCTATATTGTAATTAAAATTTTGACAGTGCTATATTGTAATTATGCTCTTAGTAAAAGATTCTCTCAATGATCCAACAAAATAACACTAAGTAATCAATCACTAGAAGCAAAACCAAACTTAGTTAAACAAAAGCAAAATGTGCCGTTTCACTTGTGTTTGAAAAGATATAACAAAGAGTGTCTTCATGGCATGTGTCTTTGGTTGAACGAACTTTGCATTTTGTATATATCCCTAAGTGGAATTTTAATTCCAACAACAACAATAATAATGTTTGGTTGGGTATGTATAAGTATATAATGTATGTAATGTAGTGTAGAATAAGGCAATAATAATTGGTTTTGATACAAAAGATTTCGTCTCTGATTTTGTGTGTCACCTCCTACCTTAGCTTCTGCCCCCACCCACACACAAAGTCTAAAGTAAAGGCTCTTGCACTATCAGTGGCCTCAAATTCTTGACTGTTTTATTTTTATGTCTTCTTCTTCTTCAATCATCATGGTTGGTTTGTAAATTATTACCTATTTATATTTAGTAGTTGAACCATTCGATCATTTATGATCTGATGTGGATAATGTATAATGAATGAGATGACTACTAGTACTGCCCCTGCCCCTGTATAGTGCATTGCAAAATGTTCTATATATATAAATATATATATCTATATATGGATTTAATGCTATGTACGTATATTTTGAGAAATTAGTTTCTGTGGTTCATACTCCTTTGAACAAATGTGTGGAGAACAAGTAATAACAACTCAATGAGGAAAATGGGGTTGCATTTAATAGACATGGCCTAGTGGTATAGTAGTGTTAATTTCGTTATCTTCAACTATAGATATATATATATATTTATTAATTCATATATTATTACGGAATAATAATGTTAAAACTACTCAAGTAGTTACAATTATTGACGGTAAAACTACTCAAGTAGTGAATCTTCTTGCACTTAACTCATTATCGTTTAGTCAATGGTTAAAATTTAACTATATGGGACATGTCACAGCTTCTAATTTTTTTTTTTAATTTTAGATATTTTAAAATTAATTAAAAATTTAGGAAAGATAAAAAAAGTATTCCTAAAAAAATTAAATAACATATTTTAAATTCATAAAAAAATTAATACATGTATTTTAAAAACTAAAAAAATAACATTACTTAATGAAAAATCTAAATAAAAATCATAAAATTTTCATTTTTAATCAACATGAAATTAGATTGTATTTTGATTTTAATCAAAATCAAAATGAAATTTTTATGAATTTATTTAGATTTTTCATTAAATTAATTTTTCTTAGTTTTAAAAATAATTGTATTAATATTTTGGAATTTAAAATATTTTATTTTTTTTCTAAATTTTTAATTATTTTTAAAATAATTAAAATTTTAAATTTTAGGAATTAAAATATTTTTTATGTTTTCCTGTATTTCTTTATATTTTTAATTATTTTAAAAATATTATGTACAAATTGGAGGTTGTCACGAGTCCCATAATGTTATGTTTAACAGTTGACTTAATGACGGTGAGTTAAATGCAATAAAACTACTTAAGTAGTTTTATTATTGTCAAAATTTTTACATAAGTATTTAACTGAAATAATTTTCACTACTTAAATAATTTTGCCGTCAAAATTTTACGTACGTATTTAACTGCAAGATTTGTATCTACTTTAATAATATTGCCGCCATTATTCCATTATTATTATTGTTAATGTCTATCAATCTTTGCCTAACTTCACTTGCTTATTATTGTGATATATATAGTGTAGCTCTAGTGTGGATGAGATATTTTTTGGCAGAGGAAGATGTGCTATATTTGGTTGGATCCACTATTTTGGAGTCTTTCTTTCAATGCAATTAATAATTTGATCTTTCCTCTATCTTTTTCTTTTTCTTTTTTTTTTTATAAAATTCAATGATAAATATGATATCTTACAAAATTATTTAGAGGATATATATGACACTGCTTTCTAAGTGCTCTTTGCTTTCTTTATTACTTTATGTCCCTTCATTGTTCATAGTTCCTACTCTCTCCCTCCTTGATCTTACCCAAAATTAATTAAAATTGCAATTAAATATTTTATTTAATTGTGTATATTTATTTCTGTGGTTGAAAGAATTATAGAGATTGTATTGTTTAAAGCAGGTTCTGATTAGAGGGCCCATACTCCATGTGAATGGGTCTACCTTGCCTTGAATGCTGAAAGTTTCAATTGGCACCACAAGTTACTCTGAACACAGTATCGTTCATAAATGTACAGAACTTACACCATTATTAAATAGTTGTTCTTGATTATTCCAAAACCAAATTAATAATACCTTTCTATCTATTTGTCAAAGTTACAAACAAGATCACATAGAAATTAAAATGTCTAAAATGAAATTAAGGAGCTGCTGAACCCAATTATTAATTTAAAAAATGATACTATTTTTTATCTTCTATTTTTGCTAAATACCTATTTATGCTTTCAGTTTTGAAAAGAAAAAAACTTGGATCTCATATTTTTGTAAATTAGATCAAAATATTGATTTTGTGGTCAAAATAATTTTTAATGTAATTCCATAAAGATTTATGTCCGTCGGATATCTATATTTTTTCCAAGCCAATGATTTCGTGAATAAGATTTGATGACAAAAATATTTTGATCATAATTGAATTCACAGGACTATTTTTTATCCAATTTATATAATACAAGGTCCGAAAAGAAATTTTCAAAATAAAATATATATTTATCAAAAATAAATAGTACAAAATATCTACATTTTTTTTTGTAAAAACTTAGGAATATGACATGGTTTAATTAGTCACATACATACATAGAACAGGGTGTCTCAACCAGTCTTTGATTTTACTAGACATCTTTTTTAAAGTTGGTCTTTGTGGACACGAAAGGGTACGTACCTGTATGTGAGGCCGATGATTTCGTTTAAGTTATATGCTAATAATAGAATTAGAGGTGAAATTTTTTAAGCATACAACTTTTTTTAAGTACTTAATAAATAATTGATTTCTGTAACAGCTCAAAATTTAACAGATTTTCAAACCTACAAAGAATATACTATTCATATAAGTCATTAATTCGTCAATAAATAAATAAATAAAAATAGGTAGGATCTTTCTAAATTTTGCATCTTCTAGAGTAGTCGTATTTATATACAATCAACTATTGCATTGTTCTAAGTTCTTCTATGCAAATCGATACCCCCTATGGAATGGAGTCATATGTAATGGGAAATAACTAAATATATCTAATTTTAGTTATTAATTATAATTTATAATATGTCCAAGAGCTAAGAGCTGTACATAAAACATAATATTTTAAAAGGTTTATATATTTTTGCACCATGTGTATTATCTCATTATCTGTTTGTATTTTGTATTTTGACAAATTATTTTTTAGACCATATGTTTTGTAAAATTGTTAAAATAGAACCCTAAACTCAATTTTGATGAAGAAAAAATTGGATATAACAACACAGTTTTTAAGCAGAATAATTTTATTTTTATTCTAGATTATTACTTTGGTAAATTATTTGTGATTTTAGTTGAAAAAACATTGATCAAAATCGGGTTTAGGGTTCTATTTTAATTATTTTATAAAACATAGGTCCAAAAAATAATTTATCAAAACACACATGTTAAAAAAGTATAAACCCTATTTTAAAACAAACAAAATCCGTTAACATAGTTTTTTCAGAAGGAAGAATTTAATGCACACCTCTCCTTTGTCCCTACATTCCTCTATACCTCAAGTTTCACTAATTCAATAATAATAAATATTAAAAAAAACATTACATAAGGTAAAAAATTCCTCTATAAGTAGGCCTTTGCATGAATGTTAATTACTACTACAACTAACCGATCTCACTGTCCTCTCTAGCTACAAAGTTCTTAGGCAGTGAGACCAATATGACTAGTGGAGGACTGGAATCGGTGGCCCGGGCGCCGGCCACCAACGGGCAGGCGGCCGGGAGAGAGCGGTGCGGCGGCGGTGGCTACTTTCAGATGCCTTTGCACTACCCAAGGTACTCTCATGGTGACTATGAGATCATGCCGGAATGGAAGCTTGACTGCTTGCTCAGAGAGTATGGACTCCCAATCTCTGGTGATGTTCAACAAAAGAGGAAGTTTGCCATGGGAGCTTTCCTTTGGCCTCATTAATTAAGTAGTTAATTATTATGTAGTTTTGTTAATTATTACTACTAATTAATATATACTTTATTGTCATCATGAATAATTTGTAATGTATTTCTCTAGTATATATAGCTACTCTCTTTCATGTTAATTAATTAGTTACGTAGAAAAAGTTCTATTATGTATGGTTTTGTTTGTTTATAAATAATATTCGAGGTTGTTCTTGTTATTTTTCCTTTCGATTTTTTTTTTAATTAATGTATACGATTATGGTCTGGTTTTGTTAGTAGTTGCTCTTGGAAAGTAAAATGAATATACCAAATTAAGTTTTACTATGATTTGTTAGAAAAATAAAAATGACAATCTAGTTTTTTCTGTGTAGAAAAGTGATTTTTTAGTGAACTTAAATATTTTAACATATTTATGAAAAAAGTTCTTCACAGATGAACTCTGTTATAAGTTTGTATGTTAGTTTCATCATATCTATACAATGTGTGGTGTTTTTAGTGCAAAGCTGATTTAGAGTTTTCATTGTACGATTTAAGTTGTGATATTTTGCTAGCAGTTTTGTTGTTAGGAAAATTTGTTGTCTAACATTCTTGTTGCTGTTATAATAAAATGTTTGTGTTTCGGAATAAATTTGACTATTTAGTGTAATTGAATAAACTACTTTTGGTGATCATCAACCTTCATTTACATTCTTGAATATTCCACCAACTGCCAAATCATTAGATCAAAATAAATAATGAGTGAGTTTTTGGTCAATGTTTATCTTTCTAAAAAAAATCTTCTTTATTTATTAAAATTCATTAAACCATACAACTACTATTTAAAGATATCTCTCGATAAAATATCAAAACACATTGAATATCAAATCAAACCAATAGAAAATATAACCTGTAACTAATTATACAAAAGTTGTTTTGAAATTAATGAACTATTTTTTAAATTTGTTTTGCACTGACCTAGTATTGATAAATTTTTGGGAAATGGTTTATGTCACTCTAGACAACTAGTCGAAATTTTTCAAACAACTAGTAAAAATATTCAGAGAGTTAATCAAAATTTTAGACAGAAATTATTTTGCAAAAAATTATTAAAATTATGCCAAAATATAAAATGACTTCAAAAATAAAATGTCATTTTCACCCGTTATTCTATACAAAAACATAATCAATAAAACATCGAACCAACATTAAAGTATATTAAAAATATATATATCACACACAAAAAAAAATCATGAGGGAGAATGAGTTAATAAAGAGTGATTTCTAGTGAGAAAAAAAATGGGAGTGATTTTAAGTGACAATTAAAAATGAGGTACAGAGAAAGAGAGTAGTGAAGAAGTTTTGTTTGATGATCACAGCTTCTTGAATTATTCGCGGTTCAACTAACTAATTTTTAAATTATAAAATGTAGTAATTAAGTACATAATATTATTAGATAGTAACAATTAAGTCCTTATATGCCATTTCATTTGTGAAAATTTACAAAAATACCTTTAATTAAAAAAACGAAAAAAAAAACTTAATATAGATCTCAGTTTAAAAAAGATTTTATATATTTTTTGACTATGTATTTTGCTTCATTATCTATTTTGACTTTATGTTTTGACAAATTACTTTTTGAATTCTGTATTTTGTAAAATAAATCAAATAGACCTCTAAATAAAAAATTTGATGAATACAATATTGAATATGACAACACAGTTATTAGTGAGAATGATTCTTCTTTTGTTCTAAATTATTAGTTTGTTGAATTACATGTGATTTTAGTTAAAAAACAAACTTTAGCCAAAATTAAGTTTAGAAGTCTATTTAAATTATTTTATAAAATATAAAGTAAAAAAATAATAATTTATCAAATTACAAAATCCAAATAATTAATAAGACAAAACACGTAACCAAAAAAAAATATATAAAACATTTTTAAAAAATATGAAGGTGTATAAAAACAGCACAACACTTTTTTTTTTGGAATAATTACATAAGGAATTGTAAAAAACATTTTATTTACAAAAATATCAGAATTCTCAATACATAATCTTCAAGTTTTTATACCAAAAAAATCAACAACAAAAAAATTCCACTCTTTACGTCATTTACTGTTGAACCCAGATGTTGACCACCATTCACCAGAACAGTGCACTTATAAGGCATCATTGAAGCCCATCCTCCCACGAACTCACAACCCAAATTTCATCACTGCACACACTGGTCAAAGTTACTGGAGGCATCACTTTGACTACATTTTTTTACCAACTCTGGTCCAGTCATTCCAAAGCAGAGATAGTAGCATTATTAGAAGATTGTTGTCATTTAGTAACTTTAGGAACCCAACACTTGGCATTTTATAGTTGGTTAATGATATCTCATAATATTTATTAAATTTAAATGTATAAGACCCGATAATAGATTACATCAATAGTAGTATGACACCAGCATTTCTCTCATTGGAATGAGCATTTAGAGCATCAATAATGCACGCACTCTCCAAAGTTACCAAAAATATTAAAATATTAATATTTTTATATTCTCTTTCATCCACCTAAATAAAAAATAAGAAGCAACGTTGCCAAAATTTGGCAATCTCTCTTGGCCACTTTCTGACTTGAGAAACCACTTTCTGACATGGGGACTCACATTTAGCTATAGCAACACCTCTGACATCAGCATTGGAGGTATTCTTAAGAATAACAAAACTTGAACACACATCCCACTTAGGGCACTCACGATAGGTTAGTTATAATAACTAAAGTTATCAAATTTAGCTCAAAATCATCAAAAACGCATTCTATTGGATGAGCTATACCACTCATTTGTTTTAGCTCATCATATTTCCAATTTCATATGTAGTTAAAATTTACCAGTTTTTCAAATATTTTTTATTATTATTATCTTAATCCTATTCATTCACCCTCTTTGTAAATTATTTTTTTTTTATTCTTTATTTCATTTTTCTATTATTTTAATTAATAAATATTTTTAAAAATATAATATTTAAATAATGTTGACAGAAAATATAAAGAAGTTGATATATGGTGTAATGTAAAACTTATAGATAAAATAGAAAAATCGATGTTTTGGTGAGATATTTTAAAAAATATAGTAAAGTATAGGTTGGGAGTGCTCTTATATTTTGGTTGTTTTCTTATGAATTAATAAGTATATCACTTTTCTATTAATTTCTTGTTTCCCTAATTATAATTCAAACATAAATTCAATGAGTCACCAAAATCTATGAGGGTGTTTGACTCCTTTACTAAAAAATTATTTTTTGCTTTTAAAAGCTGAAAACTATTTTTTGAGAACAAGTAAAAGTGTTTGACAAAATTACAAAAAACAGAAAATTTTGAGAACAACAAATACTTGCTTCCAGTTGTTCTTAATTTTTTTATCTTTTTTTATTTTCTAACATCATTTTTTTAATTATTATTATCTCACATGATTTATTTTTACATCATTTTTTCTCTCCTCACTTTCTATCTCATCAGTTTCTCTTTCCTCACTTTCTTTCTTCTCAGTGTTCTATCTTTAATTTTTTTCTCATCACTTTATTTTTTATTTTTTCTCGTATCAATTTATTTTTTATCACTTTCTCTTTCCTCAAATTTTTTCTCCTTACTTTCTTACTCCTTATATCACTTTCCATTTCACATTACTTTATCTCGTTATTTATTACAAATTTTTAAAATATTTTTCTCTTTGTAAATATATTTATTAATTTTTTGTTTAAGATTTAAAATAAAAACTAAAAATTTTATTTTTAGAAAACATTAACCAAACACTTCTTGTATTTTAAAACTACAAAAACTGTTTTTTGTTCTCATTTCTGAAAACACAACTTTAAAAACAAAAAACAGAAAACAATGCCAAAATTACAATAGCATTTAAGTTACTTTTCTACTGGAATATTTAAAAATTAACTACAATTCAAACATAAATTTCATATGACACTAAAAAATATATTTTTATTTTATATTTAAAAGTTTAATATGGTATCCTAAATTACCTTAAAAGCTATTTTAGAAATCTATTGAAGTAACCTTTTTAAGAAAGATTGTTTAGAATACTACTTGATAATAGAACCTAACAAGATGATTTTTGGTAACTCATTAGATTGGTTGGTTAGTTTAAAATTGTGTTATAACCTAAAAATTAAGTCATGTTTCTAAAGGTAACCAATTGATATCCTAAATTGTTTTGAAGAAAACCAAAAGGGAAATTTCACTCTTTATGCATAATAGTCTCTATTATTACAAAAAAATACCACCACTATTAACTATTTCATTTTGATGCTAAACATTCCCCATCTACCCAAAATATCCCTCCCATTTTTCCACCCAAAAAATTTAACATCTCATTTCTCTCTCCACACTCTCGGTCTCTCTCTCTCTCTCTCTCTCTCTCTCTCTCTCTCTCTCAAGAAACATCAAAATCTCGTCGAACCCAACCCCCGCCAAACCCCAACCTCCGTCGAGCCCAACCCCCGTTGAGCATCTTCGACGACCCATCTCCCCCATCTCACCTAACTTCGTTGACCTCCATCTACCCGAGACCCACGGCGACACATTCCTTTCGAACCCGAGACCGACGATGCTGATTTCCTCCTACGGTGACAATCAAATGTTAGATCTCGAATCCAACTCCATTTTTAAGTGAAATGCATGTTTAATATGTGGATTTTGTGGGGTTTTTTTTTTGTTTGAACCAATGGCTTGATAGGTTCTGTAATGGCCCAAAATCCCTAATGAGGTTTAATAGTTTGATTAGTAGGACAGGAGGGCCATAATTGATTTATTATGCCATTGAATGATTATATGCATGTTTATGTAAATTATATTATTATATGATGATAAATGCATGTATGTGGGTCCACATTTTATTATAAGGGCATTTTGGTAATTTGGCCTGTTAAGGGCATAATTGTATATTTTCATGCATGTTGGTGAATTATTGATGAGACCACATTATAATGTGAATTTGTTCAAGCTATTCGGCATGAGACAATCTTTGAATACTAGTTAGCGATTTGGTTATAATGGGGTTGATTTCGGGCTCGAGGTGAGTCTCGGGGTAATTTTATGAATAGTGCATTACCGGGAATTAAAGGGTAATGGATTTGATTTAATAGCATTTGAGAATATTGGGAATAACGGGAATTGGAGGGCATTAATTATGATTAACGAGATAGAGGAGAAATGACGATTTTGCCCTTGGTGGCTGTTAAGGGCTTTCTTAGGCCTAGGGGTATTTTGGTCTTTTGACCTTAAGATATATATCCCTTGAGAAGGCTGTAGAACTGAACCAAAACAGAGCATTGTTCCGTCTTCATCCGATCATCATCTCCTTCTTTTCTCTTTGAATTTTTGAGCTCCATTTAAGGAATCAAGTTAGGGAGTTAAGCCTTGATGGCTTAGGGTTGTGTTCCACCATTGAAGATGGTTCCATACTGACCTTGAGGTAAGTTGTTAACCATAGAAACTCTGGTTTATGCTCTGTTTTCCTTTTGGTTTTCAGTTGGGATTTTGATTTGGATAGTGAGAATTGATGGGAGTTTTTGGCAATGATTGATTGGGTATGATGCCTAGGACTTGTAGAGTGGGTATTTGGGTTCATTTGGGAGTTTGAATGAAGTTTGGAATCAGGTTTTTAAGCTTGGAAATGGAGAAGTCGAAGGAAGGAAAAACTAGGGCTGAAAAACCTTGGTTGTAGCGCTACAGCGCGCAAAGGAGGGCGTTACAGCGCTGTTCAGGGCCATTCAAATCTATTTGTAGCGCTATGGTGCTAGGGGGCAGCGCTACAGCACTACCCTGTTTTTCCAAGTTCCTATTTTTGGCACTTTTGAGGGTTTTTGGCTCGGGGTTTCAATTCCTAAGGCTCGGGGTCGAATCTACTAGTTGTTTGGGTACGATTCGAGGTCCCAGGAGTGAGGTTTAGGTCAAGACCTTTTATTTCTCATTTTCATTGATGGAAGTTATATTTGGTTATGACTAGGTGACCACTAAGGAATCAAAGGATCGATCGTTCTCAATGGTCGTTCTTGTATTATTTCTCGCTCGAACCAGAGGTAAGAAAACTGCACCCCATATGTAACATGCATGGTTATTAATGTGGCATGTTGAGTGTTCTAAATGTGGTCTTTGATTGCTTATTAAATGCTTAGCAATCTTGCTTATCTGTGAATGGCACTGACCTATGAGTCAGGAATCGACAATGATGTCAGTACTGACTGTGAAGCTGTGACTTACTAGTCAAGTTCGGCAGTAGTACTGAGCACTGGTCGTATGGTATTGGCTTATGAGTCAAGAACAGTATTAGTGTGTTTAACGCAAGCCGAAAATGTTAGATCTAATAGACATAAGCATTATCGTCATAAGCATGAAATGCTTGACGGACCTTAAGTTCGATGAAAACAAAAGCGCTTGTCTAGTTAGGCTAGTTACTTAGAGCCAGGGCCAGAAGGCCCAGGTGACTGCGTCACATGGCTATGGGTGCGGAGCCCAAGTTTGTGACTCCATAGTCACTCATCTGATTCAAGTTTGTGACTCCATGGTCACTCATCTGGTTTAAGTTTGTGACTTATTCATCAGTCACCATTTGATAGGGCTACACGCGTCGGCATGATTATTAGAATCTTGATACCATTTGATTAGGGCTACACGCCCCAGCATGATTATTAGAATCTCGATATTATCTGATTAGAGCTACAAGCCCCAGCATGGTTACTAGAATCTTGAAGTGATATTCACTCATCTGTGTAGGGCTACAAGCCTAGTATGGTTATCATAATCATCATTTGATATTGTATACAGTAATGAGTTTTCTTGCTGAGCCTTGGCTCACGGGTGCTATGTGGTGCAGTTAAAGGGAAAGAAAATCTCACCCAGCCTTGAGTGGAGAGCTTAGGTGGCGATGTGTACATATGCGGCCGCTTGACCACCACGACCAAGGTATTTTCTCAGAAGAACTAGAGGTTAACCCTATATTTTTCCGCTTAGTTCGGCGGGTTGTAATTTTTACACTATAATGACCATTTTGGATTGTAAATAACTTGTAAACGCTTTTATGGGCCTATGTACAGTTTGATGTTTTAAATAAAATATATCATTTCCATTTGATCGAGATTTTCACCTTAGCCTATTAATAACACCTAGATGCATATTTATAACCAAATGACTTGATTAGCGAGTTATGCACGATTCAAAGTTCACAGTAATGGTCTTGGAGTAATTATGGCGTTACAGGTTCGATGGTAGCTCGATAGTAAGCTTGATAAGGTAGTATGAATGTGTCGATATGAGCTCAATATGGTATATGGTTAAGCTTGATAGGAGCTCGATGGGGTATATGGTTAAGCTCAATAGGACAGTAATTGGTTAGGCTCGATGGGGTCTATGGTAGGCTCGATAAATGCTCGATGGGGTATACGGTTAGGCTCGATGGGGTATATGATTAGGCTCAATAGGGTCTACGGTTAGGCTCGATGAGCTCGATAGGAGATCGATGGGGTATATTAATAACTCTACAAATTAGAGTTATTTTACCATATTTTATATGCTAATTGTTGCTTAGTTCTTGAGTTTTTAATTAACTTATTAAGTTTTTAAGTAATTTTAAATTTATTAGTCTTATTTTGATTTTATATAATTTTGTGTGTTTTTATAGTTATTTTGTTGTAAAATATTGTAGTTAATTATTTGAATTAATGTTGTTTAGTTTGAGGTATAAAAAATGTTGTTTTAGTGAAACTAAATGTTCAATTAAATTAAGTTTTAATTAATATTTTCAATAAACTAATATGATTTATTTTATAATTGAAAATATTTGAATTTGATTTAATTTATGTTTCTTTTGTTAGGGATTTTGGTGTACTTTTGCTCTTGAAAAGCAAGCAAAATGAAGATAAAGAGTGGCATTTTTGCTGAAAAAGAGATGGAAAATGACATTTTTGAAATATGCCATAGCCAGCCCAAGCCAGGCCCACGCTAGAGCCCAGCAGCCTTCATCTCTCCAGGTCGTACGGACCCAGCCTCACCATTTCAGCCTCACCATTTCAGCCGTGGGTGCCCTTCTCCCAGCCGAAGTCAACACCTGCCATCCTCCTTGCCACGCACGCCACCTGTCCCAACATTCAGCATCAGCCTCATCACTTCACCAGCCCACTAACCCCCTCGGCCCAAGCCTAACCACGTGAAGCATTGAACTCCAGGCCCGCCAGCAAGCTTTCAGCCCCAAGTCTCACTGCCCCAGCCGCCTGGTGTACCTTACACCACCTCTTGAGCCCATAAATTTGCTCATTGTCCCCTTGTCTAAAATGCCACCTTTTTACCCACTTGTCTACACACTTTTACCCCAAAATCATCATCACTCCTACAATTTACCTCTATTTACCATATTATTATTAATTTAATCAATTTACTTAATTTAAATTGATTATTTTAATAATCTCATTTTTGCTATAAATAAGAGTTTTGAAGACCATTTTGGGGTGCTTAATGTTTTGGTTACCATCTTTTTCTCCCATTTTCTCTCTACCATTCTCTCTTCCATTTGGGTTTTTCAAGAGCATTTTGCAAGTATGTATGTCATTTATTTTGTAATTTCTACTCTAGTTATGTGCTTCTAATCTTTTTCATAAGATTATTAAGATCATGATGAAGCAACTTGTAACTAGGTAATATTTATGTTGTATGTTGATTTCCCTTGTAATACAACAAAGTTTATGGATTTTTCTTCTACATATATTTCTTTCATCTTAAATATCTTGTATTTTAGATTGTTAGAGCATATTTACACTTTATTCTTCATTAGTGCATAAACATAATATTATTTGTGTAAGATGTGTCATTAAATTGTACACATCCATGCTTAGAACAAAAATATTATGTTTTGCCTCATAAATAATGTTCATTGATTTATTTGTTATTTCATTAGATTGATTTACACTGAACGCTTTGAAATTATAATTTTGAAAAGTGAAGAAAAATCCTATCTTTTTATAAGAAATTTGTGCTTAAAATTATAAATATTTTTGGAAAATGATAGTTTGAATTATTTTAACTATCACTAAAACTTGGGAATCAATATACTAATAAATATTATTAAACTTACACTTTGTGGATTCTAGTATCTTAATAATATTTTCTTTTAACACTTATTTTCAACCCATTATTGCTTTATTTTTATTCTCTTAAATAGCTTTATTTTTTTTATCTTTTATTTTATGTTCATAATATTAAAACTCATCAATCTTTGGAACTAGGTTAGAATTTATTACTTTTGATTTAAAATAGTTTTCTCTTTTCAATTTTAGACAACTCCTTTGGGTTCGACATCCTTACTTACACGATCACTATTCTATATGAACGATTCGTGCGCTTGCGATTTATAAATTTTTAAACATACCCGTTTTGGGTCCATCATATATGGTTAGGCTCGATGGGGTCTATGGTTAGACTCAACAAGATCAATAGGATATCGATATAAGCTCTATAGAACATGAATTGGTTAGGCTCGATAAGCTCAATAGGAGCTCGATGGTTTTGATTAAGGCAGAGTATGATTTTTCTCAAAGTGAGCTCGAGATCTTAACAAAACCTACACCACCTGCCTATTCTCGAGCCCCTATCAAGCTCCCATTGAGCACATATCGAGAAACAACTAAACTAATAGTCAAGGGTCCAATCAAACCCCTATCGAGCACCATCGAGAAATAAATGATATACCTATCGAGCTATCATCGAGTAGCATCGAGCTCACAACTTAATCATCTTCTACGTAGTATCGAGCCCCTATCGAGTTGTTATTGAGCAAAACTGTTGCAGAAAACTTAGAAAAATACAGATCGCCATATCTCTCTAACAAACCCAAAAAATACACCAATATAGGCTCAGATCTGTTCGAAATAGCCAAAAAAAAAAAAGCAAACAGTACCCAACACAAAAAAATGAATAATCTTCTTACCCATGGTATTTCTCCTCCAAAATCCTTCAAAATGGATGTTGCCTGTGATATTTAAATATTTACAGAGACAATTGAGATGACTAATAATGATTTCAACCTAAAATTTAGAACTCACTGTGAGTTCTGGTGAGAGTTTCATGAGAGAGAGAGGGGGTTTTGGTCTTCTTGATATAATGGGAGATGTACTTTAAGTAGATGGAAAATGTTTAGCATCAAAATGACAGAGTTAATAATAGTGGTATTTTTTTGTAATAGTAGAGTGAAATTTTCCAACTAAAATGTAGCTTTTAAAAGCCAATAATAACATAAAAAAATACGCCCTCCAAACTTTCTCCCTTGTTTTGTGTACTGAGTTGGCAAATGCCAACATTTCGTGGGATTCAGCCCTACAGTTTGTAGGATTTGTTATGGGAAGGGAAATTTTACTTGAAAAAGTTCAGTTTGGCATGGTGATGAAAAAATCCCCTTTTTTTGTAAATAACGTGTACAAAATACAGTTATAGGTCGATATTATGTAAATAATATTTACAGAACTAATTTCTAGCCAGACATATTTTTGTAACTAATATTTATAGTGATTAAAAATAATTATTGTAGCTAATTAAATAATTTCGTAACTAAAAAAATACATTTATTGTAACTAGCATTTATAAGAACTAATTTGTGAATTTAGTTAAATACTTCTTGAACACTATTGTTTACAGAAACATTACCAAAAAAAAAAAACAAATACATATGTAACTGATATTCACAAAAACACCCAAATTTCAACACAAAACTCATTTTTCTTGCAGATCAAGTGTCGTGAAACAATACGCTTAAGTAGCTGAACTTTGTTCTTGTCAACGATCTTAAATTAATTGTGCAAAGAATTTGTTGTTTTGATGCCAAGGTTGGCCAGAATGAAGGTTGAAGGTGGTCGTGTCGTCAGCTTCAATCGGTCACCCATGGCAGCCGACGACTATTGAGACGACAAAACTTGTGGCTGTGGGTTTCAGCAATCAAGGCTCGGCAGCATGTGTCTATTGGTAGTGGTCGACCATAGAATTGGTTGAAGAATAAGAATAAAGAGAAGTAATTTGTAAAGGGTATGCAAAGTCCAAATATGAATAGCTAAAAAAAAGACTACTAATATGAGACAGAGTTGCCCTAAAAAATTTAAACAATTTTTTTTTGAAAAAACACCTAAAAGAGTCATTCGAGAAACTTGCTATGTCCAGAAAGTTCCCACCTGAAAAAGCACGAGCTTCCTAAAGTCTAACTTAAACTTATAGATCACCTGAAAAGACAATTAAGATTGATAACTAAAACTTACTCAAAAATAAAAATTAATATAATTAAAATTATAGACTTCCCATTTGATTTTCCGAGCAAATCAATGATGGTTGCGACCTAGCACCAGTTACAGGTTTCAGCACGGTTGCAGATTAACAATGGAAAATAACTCGAGAGGACTGCACTGCATTCATTTTGCTGAAGGATCGAGTGGCAAAAATAACCAAAACAAACCCACGCCAAAACTGATATTGTACAAAAACAAGCCAGTTCTGAGAACGGGACATAACTAGGCCATGTTACTGGCACTTAACTAGGCCAAACAAAATCTGGCATTTAAAACAAATATGATTTGGCACAGTACTAGGCCATAGAACTGGTACTTAACAAAGCCAAACAAATTCTAGCATATAATCAATCCAAGTCTGGGATTGGAATATACACTTGATAATGTGTTTAAAAACTAGTAAACTTCCATGCAATGAGGAACTTAATAGGGTTGACCTGAACATGTCACTGAGTATGAAAGCATCACAACTTTTTAAAACAAGAACAATTCTCTTGCAAAAAAACATCTCCTATATTTTATGTAATCTAATCATGAAAGGGAGAGTCGGTGAGAATAAAATCCCACAAAAGGCTGCTTATCAAACTAGGTTTAAAAACTTAGACAAAATATCCAAAAAATAATATTCAATGAACATGAATAAAAATAATAAAATCCCTCATATATTTATTTAACTTAATAAGACACAATCAGGACACTAGAAACATGAATACACACTTACCCACATGCTTCAAAAGACAACAGCGCAAGGCTTTGATGGAAAACATGTCAAGTGTAAAGATTTTGCTAAGTTTAATAGAAAAGGCAATGAAACCAATGATACAACCTCAAAAATTCTGAACCTAACCCTTTTACTTTAACCACATCCACATTAAAATATCACTTGCAGTATCGAAGAAAGGTAAGAACATACAATAGCTTGATAATACCAAAGAATGAAGAAGAAAAAGACAAGAAGAGTAATAGCTAGCATTAAAGACTAAAATATCTATGGCCCTTTGTAGAATGATTATAACTAATATATCCATGCAAAACCAAATCAAATTGAAAAATGTTGCAGAGAACTCAGCCAATATATGATCATCATCCCAAAACAACGATCTCATAACCAATGGCATAAACATAGGCCAAAACTGTTTGTGTGCATATATAAATTGAGCTCTAAAGCAAAAAGTTCTTTAGAAAATGTAATGTTCAGAAATTTCAGCAAATGTATTATCAACCTCCAAAATCTAAAATCTAAGAATTTAAAATATAAACATTGGCAAAGAATATATGCATAAATATAAATATACACACACAAGATTGAGTTCTTAAGCAAAAGAATTTGGGCAAAGAAGCTTCTAACCTTGCTCGAAGTGAAACAAAATTCTTAGCTAATTTCTTAAACTTCTGGGGCCTAAGCTAGGTTAAAAAGCACATTCCCTCAAAACAAATTACAGGCAATAATCTTAACCTTTTATCAGATCCAAAGGAGATTAACCAAAAATAAAAACAGATTCCCAAATAAACAAAAAAAGATTGTGTGGTATTAACTAAATTGCGTGGTATTAAAGCTAATAGAGACTGAGATACGATACAAAAAAAAGATTTGATAAACAAACAAGGAAAAGAATAATACAAGGCATTATAATTATTATGATATGAGTCCTTGAAAATCAATCAAGGCCATTGTCTCAAGATGCAAATGATTCAAAGTTAGGAAAGCCGTAACATGTATGAAATGAATAAAGGGGGTTCATAGTTGGGAATAGTATCACACAAAATCTACCATCCGCGGGAGCTAAGATGATGAATCGCAGGTCCAAATGCCTGGTCTACACCCTTGTTCCACATGCGCGCGAGCTCTGAGCGAGTTTCCTTTCCAAATATGGGCTCTCCCACCTGAAATTGGGAGCTTAATTGGGGTTGAGTATCTGAAATCGACCTATAAATTTTTCTTCGCTGCTCGAATACCACTATTCCCGTCAGTATGCTTCCAAGTGTGGCCCCTAGCAGCCGCTCCTGAGCGAGAACGCTAATCATGTTGGGCTGCTGAGGAACGCAATTATTCGTCTAGCTTTGGGGAGAGCCGAGGAAGAACGAACTTTATACTTATTGTGCCTTTATTTTCTTACTAGTTACTACTGTTCAATATATGAAGGAATTTTTAGAAGGTGCTGTTTGGATTTTAATGATAATGATAATGGGATGGAATAAGAATGGTTATGGTAATTGATTATGATGTTTAGTTTGTTGTTGGAATAGATATGGGAAGGGAGATTTGACTTTTTATGCTTAATAGTGTGGTGTAATATAAAATAATGCTAGGCATTTTTAACATTACAAAATAATGCCAATTCATTTTTGGATACCCAAAATACCCCTAAAAACAACTATCTCATCTCTTCCCTCCTCCTCTCTTCCTTCTTCTTGTTTCTTCCTCACTCTCACTCACCTCATCTCACCTCACACCACCACTAAGAGCACCACGGTAGAACCCCATCGAGCAAGGAACCGCCACTAAGAAAGCCATTTGTAGAGGGGATCAAGACCAAAGTAAGGGTTGAGAAATCTTTGACAAAAAATTAATGGGTAAGCAATTTTTTCTTAAATACTTGGATTAGTGATGTTTCCTTTAAACTTTTTGAGCATTTCGAATAGATCTGAGCAATATTTGTACATTTTTTTTTGTTTTTTCTGGTTTTTTGTCGATCTGCGTTTTCTAGGAATTTTCTGGGTTTGTGTTGTGCTCGATGCAGGCTCGATGGCACATCAATTTTAGGGTTGCATGTTCTGCTCGATGGGTACTCGATACCTACTCGATGGTTACTCGATGGTAATGTGCATTCTCACTATTTCATGCATGCTCGATGGATGCTCGATGCCTGCTTGATGTAGGCTCGATGGCACATCAATTTTAGGGTTGCATGTGTCTGCTCGATGGGTACTCGATACCTACTCGATGGTAATGTGCATTCTCACTATTTCATGCATGCTCGATGGATGCTCGATGCCTGCTCGATGTAGGCTCGATGGCACATCAATTTTAGGGTTGCATGTTCTGCTCGATGGGTACTCGATACCTACTCGATGAGTACTCAATGGTAATGTGCATTCTCACTATTTCATGCATGCTCGATGCCTGCTCGATGCAAGCTCGATGGCACATCATTTTTTTACGTTGCATGTTGTACTCGATGGTTACTCAATACCTACTCGATGGGTACTCGATGGTAATGTGCATTATCACTATTTCATTCATGCTCGATGGATGTTCAATGCCTGCTCGATGCAAGCTCGATGGCACATCATTTTTTACGTTGCATGTTGTGCTCGATGGTTACTCGATACCTACTCGATGCAAGCTCGATGGTAATGTGCATTCTCACTATTTCGTGCATGCTCGATGAAGGCTCGATGGTCATGTTTTTCAGCATCGTTAAAAGACCATTTCCTACCATCTATTTTTCAGCTAACTGTATTTGTGTTTTTTTATTTCAGGTTCTACTGTTTTTGTATTTGTTTCTTACAACGGTGTTTGTTTTAAGGATGCTGAAGGTGAAGTGATACCAGTAGAGAATGATGTCACTTACTTGCAACTACTTGACATACTATACGAGACATTTCAAGTGGATAGAGAGGTGTATGAATTGAAACTCGAGGTGCAATACGTATGCGGCGAGCAACCATTTGCACCGGTTCAATTGAAGAATGATCGTCAAGTTCGTCTATTCTTAGGAATAAGCTTGAAAGAACGAGTAGTCTTATGTGTGACTCCAGTTAAGAAGAATGTCATATCAGATCCTTCTCCTAGTGTGAACAAAAAAGACACGACCAATGTCGATCCATCTCCTGCAGGTAGCAGTTACAAGCATCTTAGCGAGGTGGGCACTTTTGTTCCAGTTACTGATCTGATGGCTACTATTCAGCTTGATATACCACAAGGAGGTCCCACAGGTGTGCTTGCCATCCTACTTCACATGTTGCAGCAAAAGAATCCAGGTACAAATACTGATTTTGTCACTGAAGATGGTCGTTTCCTATATTGCTTCTTTGCCCTTGGAGTTTGTAGGAGAGGATTCAGATTTTGTCGTCCTGTGATATGTGTGGATGGCACGTTCTTGAAGAATAAGTACAGTGGCCACATGCTATGTGTCGTTGCTTTGGATGCGAATAGTCATTTATATCCAATTGCGTTCGGGTTGGTGGATAGTGAGAACCACAACTCGTGGAAATATTTCATGACGAAGTTGAAGGAAGCCATTGGGGACGTTGATGACTTGGCTTTCGTGTCAGATAGGCATGCTAGTATTATTCATGCTCTAGAGGCTGTCTTTCTTGATGCCTACCACGGCGCATGCTACCATCACATCAGTATGAATGTGAAAGCCAAGTTCAAGACTGATCACTGTCACAGTGAGATGTGGGCAGCAGCCTATGCATGGAAGAAGACCGAATTTCTAAAGCATTTTGAAAATATTAAGCAAATGGATCCTCCTATAGCTGCCTATTTGGAGGGAATTGGTTTCGATAAGTGGTCTCGTCCTTTCTTTCCTGGAAAACGATACAATATAATGACAAGCAACTACGTTGAAAGCTTCAACAACAAGACCAAGGATGCAAGAACCTTTCCAGTTACAATTTTTTTAGAATTCATTCGGTTCACACTACAGTCTTGGTTTCTGAATGACGTAGTGTGACAGAGAAGACTACCACCAAATTATCCACCCTGATGGAGGCAGATGTATCGAACAATGCTGACAAAGGAAGGTTCATGAATGTCTATGCCCTTGGTCAATTCGAGTTTCATGTAACTGGTGCAGACAGCGATGCTGAGGTGAATTTGATGACGAAATCATGCTCGTGTGGGGTATTCCAGCTCATAGGCACACCTTGTCCCCATGCAGCTGCAACAGCTATAGAGCGTGGAGTGAACCTTTACTCTTTGTGTTCACCGTTTTACACCATTGAGTCATGGAGGAATTTGTACAAAGAAACCATTTACCCAACTGGGAACGAGAATGACTGGATACTTCCAGATGACATTAAGAATATGGTAGTTGGTGTACCCATAGAGAAACAACAAGTTGGTCGACCAAAAAAGACAAAGCTAGGAAGACCAAGGACAAACCATTGGCCATCTGGCGGGGAAAAACCAGTTACAATGCGTAAGTGTAGTAGATGTGGTGGTCGTGGACACAACAAGTCCTCATGCAAAGCTCGGCTTTGAGTTTATTTTTTGTTGTATTTTATTTAAACTTGAAGTTGAAGGTTATTTTTCGTTTTCTTTTTTTATTGTCGTTAATGAATTTTGGTCGTTAATTGTCTTTAATAAAAAGATGCTCGACTCAAAAAAATTTCTTAATAATCTAGATTTTAAGCAAATAAATATAACAAGAGAATGTTCAATGTCTAACATTCTAATACCATAAGTCAACTGTCCATTTGTTTCTGACACAACTCCATGTTGTCATCGCAAATCGTGTCAAGTGGTAGCCTACCCAATAAGAGTTCGATGTGCTTGATGGCGTACACACCACAATCTCCACTGTAACCAAAACATAAATTGCATTAGTAACAAAATCAACATAGAATTTAATTTAAAAAACTTGAATAAAAACTAGACTTTTGATTACCTGACTTTGGTTTGGGGTACTGAATCAACTGGCATGCGGTGCACATTGAACTCTTTGCATCTTTTAGCTCCAGGTGGAATCGTCAACCGAGGGTCGTCCTTGAAAAGTTGTGACTGCAATAACAACGATGGGAACAAAGTAGACCATGACTTCATAAATGATTGCAGTTGTTTATCACTTATCACGGTCACGTCCGAATCATAAACATTCAGAGTCCAAGTAGAAATGGAGGCTTCAACTGCAAACCAATGCGCTTGAAGGTAGTTCTGGCACCAATATACAGTGTCTACTCCCTTCCACGATGCCAGAAATTAATTGTCAATTCCCGTAATCATTGATATCACATCTGAATCCCACAAAAACCTTTTCTTATCCGCTTCCTTGGCATTCTGATATGCATCATAATGGGCCGGTACCACTTGTGAGAACATAATATTCATCACAACAACATCTTGTCGATACGCCCCGGGATAGAACTGTCGACGCCTACGTAGCATATGCTTGGCCGCATCAATATGCTGCAAAAATGATAGGAAAGCAATTAATCAGCCTATCGAAACCCCTATCGAACCCATATCGAACCCCATGAACCCAAAACATCTGCCCATATAACCCCCATCGAACCACTATCCACCTGCCTATCGAACCCCTATCACTTGCCTATCGAACCCTTATCGAACCCCAAACCACCTGCCTATCAAACACCCAAACCACCTGCCTATCGAACCCCCATCGAACCCCTATCGAACCCCTATCACCTGCCTATCGAACCCCAAACCACCTGCCTATCGAACACCCAAACCACCTGCCTATCGAACCCACTGTTTATACTAGAAACAGATTTCTTAGGTTTGCGTCTTTTCCTCTTGGTCAATTCAAACTCTACACCAGCAACATCCCCAGGTTCTATAATAGCAACACCTGGGGTCTCAGGATTTGCTGTGAGTACTATCGAGGGAGGAGTGCCTATGTCATGTGAGACAAAATCATCTGGTAGGTCAAGAGAGTCGGAATCAGAATCATTTGGAAGATCTTGTACGAATGTCAAGATCTTATTGACAGCATCCATGATGACCGCCTGGTTCTTTAGGATGGTATCCTGACGACTCTCGACTCGCTCCAATCTCTCCAACACCTCTCGTAAATCAGGTTGATCAGGACTGGGGTGTACCGATGGGGCTGGGGCCGAGGGTGTGAGGCCGATGGGGACTGGGGTATCCTCATCATTAGGGCCATCAACAAAAATATTGGCTGCCTTCGCAACCTCAGCAGCTATCTCCGCCACCTTCTCAAAATCAGTGGGAGTTTCTACCTCTTCTTCTTAGCCCAACTCGGGATACAAATGAGCATCACCCTCCGTCAGAGCGCTATAATAATCTATCTCCGAAGGCCGGGGCTTTAACATGGACAACACAATCAACTGCATCAAATACAAAGCATTAAGTTAGTTTGAAACCACCAAAGAATACTCTATTTTGACATAATATAGCAAAACTTACACTCGTCTTCTTGAACATTGGTGCAAGGTTGGCCTTTGAAATAGGACGCTCCTTATTGCTCGACCAACTCAGCATCCTCGGAAACTGGTTTCCATGGTTAATACCATACTCTCGTGCAAACTGCTGGATGGCTTCGTATGCCCAATATTGCAATGCAGGGACATAACCATATAAACTGTATTTTGCTTCTTTCTGCTTCCCTTTAACTTCCTTCTTCTTCTCATAGTTCCTCTTCTGATGATGCACGTCTTTTTTACATGAATCCATAAGCTTGTTAAAAGACACCTTCCCCCATGGGTAAGTAAAGAAGTACTCAGTGTCCTCCACCATCTTCAGCGAATCTATCCACACATTTAACTTGCCCTATCGTGCAAGTAAAACCCCCTCAACAAAGAAACATAGGCCTAACTTGTAGGCATCTTCAACTACAGTGCAGTTTTTTTAAAGCAGCCTCCAAATGCATTATCTTCACTGTTTCTTCATCATTAAAGTACTCCTTAATTAAGCGGTCACTAGTCAAGTGTTTCTTCAAATCAGTCTCAGATGGCCCGGAACTGAAGTTCAACCCTGTAACCAAAGCAAACTCGCCTCTACCAAATCTGCAAGGTCTAGATCCCAAATGTAAATGCAACTCATCCTCTTTGATGCACTGGATCTTGCGCAACATTAATTGATATATGAGAGATGCAGAGAAGTCTAACTTCTCAGCCATGAAAAATTGTTTGAAAGGGGATTCCTTCACCCTTTCTATCAACCCGAGCTCCTCAAACTTGTCCTTGATTGTTTTAAAGTAACCATTGCCCCTATATGTGACTTGTCCAGGAAAGTGATTTGTCAAGGGTAAAAGAAACTTCGGCATCTGCAAAAAATAAAGATAAAAATAATACAGTTAAACAAAGTCGCGTGAAAAATCCATAAATAAACATACATGCAACCATCGAACCCATATCGAACACCCATAGAACCCCTATCGAGTACCCATCGAACCCCTATCGAGCCCCTAGAGCATGCATCGAACCACCATCAAACCCAACATAAGACCCAATCCATTGAGCATGCATCGAACCCCCATCAAGCATGCATCTAATTTCTTAGGTTTAAACCTGGAACCCATAATGGGCGTACCCCATCGAACCAACATCGAACCCCTAAGGCTTACCCTATCAAACCAACATCGACAACCATCGAACCCAACAAATACCCAACCCATCAAGCATGCATCGAACCCTCATCGAGCATCGAACCTAAACTTGGAACCCTTAACAACTTAACCTATCGAACCCCATCGAGCATGCATCGAACCCCCATCGAGCATCGAACCTAAACTTGGAACCCTTAACGGCTTAACCTATCGAACCCCCATCGAGCATGCATCGAACCCCCGTCGAGCATGCATCGAGCCCCCATCGAGCATCGAACCTAAACTTGGAACCCTTAACGGCTTAACCTATCGAACCCCTATCGAGCATGCATCGAACCACCGTCGAACACCCGTCGAACCACCATCGAGCAACCTTACCAGACCCACAAAAATCCCAGCCTTCACTCTCAACATACCCACACTAATCCATACCCAAAACAAACCAGATTCAAACACAAGTCTACAAACACACAAACAATCCCACACTAATCCATACATACAAACAATCCTAAAATATAACACTACAAACACAAATTCAATGTAATAAGCTTACCTTTGTTTTGGGTATGGAGAAACTCGAACCGTGGGTTTTGGATGACGGACAGCGAGAGGCCGTGGGTTTTGGATGACAGACAGACGGCGAGAGGCGAGAGGCGAGAGGGGAGACGACGAGCAGCAGCGTGGGGTTTCGACGGGGGCTGCGACGAGGGGCAGCGCGGCTTCGACGGGGACTTGAACCGAGAGTTTGAGAGAGAGAGCTTGAACGGTCAGGGGAGAGCTGGTTAGTTGAATGGTATGGGGAGAGCTTGAACCGAGAGTTTGAGAGAGAGAAGGAGAATCAAAAGGGGGATTAGGGGGAATTGTGACATGGGCATTTTGGGTACTAGCAAAACTTTTGGCATTATTTTGTAATGTTAAAAATGTCTAGCATTATTTTGTATTACACCACACTATTAAGCATAAAAAGTCAAATTTCCCTATTGGAATCAAAGATAAATTGACAAAAATAAACTTATTTTACTAAATCATAAACGTATTTAATATATATTAAATATTTCATGAATATTATATATATTTATATTAAATACTTATTAATCCTAATATATAATATTTAATATTATATATTATATATTATTTAATATATAATATATATTGTATATTATTTAATGGATATTACATATTAAATATATATTATATATACTTTTTAGTAAAATTTTAATTAAAATGGCTAAATATTTTGAGAGTCACTTTTAACTAAATACCTCTAATCACACTTTTTATTATAGATATTTACTGAATAATTGAATATTTTTTGTGGAACACACTTTGTTTTCATAAATATTCCTTTTTATTAAAATAATAATTATATAGTAATAAGAGCTCTCCCAATTGAGAAGTTAAAATATCTAATTTTTTATAATATAGAATAATTTTTCAATAGGTGATGTAAAGTTATATTTTTTTTAGCTAAATGAATAATATTTATTTATATGTAGTAAAATACTATTCATCAAGCTATAAATATTTTATTATTTTTTTATAAACTTTTGTATATATATATATATATATATGAGTGTGATACTATTATATTTAATTATTTTATTTCTTAAAATAAATAAAATATTTTTAAAAAATATAATATTTAAATGATGTAGAGAAAAAATAGAGAAGTTGATGTATAGTATAATGTAAAAGTTTGAGGTAAATTATAAAAAAATATGTTTTGGTGGTGTATTTTGTAATATACTTTCTTTATAATATTTAGCTAAAACTCACAAAAACATCTTCCATCAGCTTTTTTATACATATATTTATAATAGTTATGCACAAACTGCAATTAATCAATATCTACATTTACATATCATTTATATAATATTTTAATATTATTATTTTTCTTTATAAGTTTTATCTCTCTCATTTAGTATATATATTTATTATTTCTTTTTTTTTAATTATTTTATTTTACTTTAATTAATAAAATATGTTTAAAGATATAATATTTAAATAATATAGAGAAGCTGATGTATGGTATAATGTAAAACTTAACGGTAAAATAGAAAAATGTGTGTTTTGAAGATGTATTTTAAAGGATGGAGTAGAGCATCCATTGGGAATGCTCTAATAATAATAAAATATAGTTTAGCTAGCCATGAAGTCTCTCTATATTTGGAGAGCTAAAAAGATACCAGCTAAAATGACTAAAATATTGCTAGCTACTTGGATTGATAAAAAATACAAAATAAGTTACTTTTTAGCTAGAGTAATTGGCGGTGATCTAACTTTTGCTTAGTATTACACTTTACTCAGACTAATGCACTATGGAATAAGTTGCCCCAAATATAACAAAGTTAATTAACTTTGCCCCAAAAATTTTACGGGTTAACGGTGTATGGAGTTTATGATCATTTAGTTAAGGCTAATAATTTTGGCATACATTTTCTTTACAAGATTCATCTAATATGACAAGTCCTACAAAATAAGTTTCTAGAAGATATTTTACCCCTGGAATTATAAATTGGCTAGTGTCCAAAGACAGAGTAAACAATAATGTGCTGCAGCATCTAGAGATCTGTTGATGCCGTTTTTCGTCAACTTAAAAAGGAGAGTTGTAACGCCCTAGATAACCAAGACCGTTACACTGTGTGTTTAAAATTGTGCGAGACTTGCTAACCAAGTCATTTAAGTAAAAATGTGAATCTAAAGACATTAACAAGTTAGGTTTAAAAGATTTTGGTTATAAACGAATAATAATTTTTAAAAAAATAAATGTTTGTTACATGGGATCCCAAATCAGGGTTTAAATGACATAATTACAGAATTTCCAAATGTTATAAATAATCAAGCCATTATAATAGCAAAATACACATTTTAGGTTTCCGTCCTTGTACAAACCCTCGACCGTGGCGGCCGAGCAGCTGACAATGCACACCTTGCCCCCAGATCTCTCCAACTCATGGTCACAATTCATCTAACCCTTGCCTTTACCTGCACCACGTAGCACCCGTGGGTCGAGGCCCAGCAAGAAAACATAATATCATCGCATGATCAATATCAATAACCAAATGGTACACAAAGTATAACCAAGTGATTTACAAAACATTAATCAATTATCCAGCAAGCAATAGCATTCACCTAATCAAGGATATTAGTCAATAAGTCGATCACCTAACATCCGGATACTCAGCATATCATATATATCAAGTTAACAATAGTAGACAATTCATGCAATACCTAGGGTCAATGCCCTTAGGCTGCACCCTCTGTTTAATCCACTGTCTTTGGCTCACTCAGGCCAAGCCCAGTGTTCAACCCACTGACTCCAGTCCGCTTAAACCGAGCTCAGTGATTATTAAGCTGTCCTCGGCTACCAGTAGCCGAGCCGCGCCCTGTGCGCAAATATAGATTCTGGCACCCTTAGATCGTTTATCATATGTCCCCACAGCATAATACCATCTCATGACATCATATACAAGTATAGGGAACTCTTGGCATCATCATAATGACATGGTTTATCATCATCATATAATAATGCATACAAATATAGGGAACACTTAGTCCCAACCTAACCACATAATCGGGTGCAGCTTTCTTACCTTAAATTCTGAGTGCTTTAAGAAAGACGACCCCCGAGCACGATCTTGCCCCGAGCCCAAGTGTACACCTAGTCACAACCACGATACAGGATTCCATCAATAATTGTATAAAGGTTTCCAGATAAAGTTCTAACCTCCGGGACATCGAATTCCACCAAACATGGTAGTGGGATCGATCTTGAGCACCCTAGGTTAGGTTCCTGCGCTTACAAACTCCAAAAGGCCAAAAATCCCTTTAAGGATCGCGACCCTTTAGACCCATGCCGCGGCCTGCCTCAAAATCAGAGGCTTGGCTTCCCTGAAAAACCCAACACGCGCCGCGGCGCTCTCAGGGGAGCGTCGCGGCCCGCCCCTGCCTCCGAGCCCTCCTGGCTCCTCTTTGCTCCATAGGGCCGCAGCACACCAAGAACAGGGCCGCGGCCCAGCCCTTCGAACCCAGAAAAACCACCATTTTTATGTAATGACCCAACTTATTCTAAACTTTGGACCATTAATAAGTACTATACATAGATACTAATCTTAAGAAAACATACATGTGAAACATTCATAACTTTATAAAAAAAACTGTAAGGCAAAGGTTGAAATACATAAAATTTCGGTTAGGTTTATGGGATCCTATTGTTTTGAAAATAAAACATATCTTAAATTGTAAATAAATTCGTTACAAGATCATATGCGGAAAAATACATATAAAGCATAATTGAAATGAAAAAAAAACAACTTTGTCCTCGAATCATTCATGCAGTCCACCGAATCCATTCTCCCTCAATACACAATCCCAAGCTACCAAGAATCTTTCCGCCGCCAAATCTATTTTCCTGCACATATAAAACAAAGGAATGAGCCTAATGCCCAGCAAGGAAAATCTACTACAACCATGAAACATAAATATACACGTAAACTATAAACATATATCATAATTCTAACCCATGTACATTATAATTATTAGGGTTTGCTAACTAAGCAACTATAAGCCTCATACTACAATGAGGTTTGCTAGCTAAGCAACTATAAGCCCCAATAACATAAAAGTGTTGGGGTTTGCTATTTAAGCAACTATAAGCCCCAAAACATACATATATCATAGCACATATAAAACATACTATAGCATAGTCATATAAACATATAATAACTATCCTATTTTCCTTACCGAATACCAGGATGTGGAATAAGGTCGGGATTTTGGAACACTCCTAAAAACCATTAATGAGAAGGTAAGTATTCTAAAAGAAAGAGATGAAAAGAAATGAACTAAACCACCGAGAAGGTACTTGCCAACAAGAAACCTCAAGTTCAAAGAACTTAGATGCCTAACCACGAATGAAAACAGCGAGTTAGGAATTGAGTAAAGAAAAACTATAAAAACTAATGAAACATACAGAAATGAACTAGGAATAGGAATACCTTTGAAATTACTATACCCGAACTACACCTCGATAACGAAAAACACACTATTAACCTTACTTCCCGAGTGTTTAATAAGCTTAAGATGATAAAGCTTATAACCCCAACCCAAGTGTTTAACACTCTAAAGTAAACCTAGCAACTTAAAGGCTCTGAACTCAGCTTGAAAAATGAAATAAATGGCTAGGTACTAGGTCCTATTTATAGAGTTCAAGAATGAAAAAATCTTCTTTTAGCTTGAATAAAAATAATGACTTTTAATTGAAATTTTTTTGAATAATCGTTCACCAGAGGCTCAAGACTCGGTCAAAAAAATTATGAGCTTATCAAGAGGTTATGGAATAAAATGAGCTCGGTTTCAAAACCATTCAAAAATAATTCCCTAAAGCTGATATATCGCCTGGGCTTATGTTCCCGAGGCTCGTCGAAGTGTTTGTGCGAAGTTCACGTGTTTTCGTATTCCCCGTGTGGCGATATATCGTCCCCTAGAGCTGTGATATATCGGCATATGTTGAAATATTATACACGTAATTGCACATTTTCAACCTAATTTGAATTGAGTAAACAACTTTGACCGAGTCCTATAACGATTTCAAAGTTGTTGGTAGACTCTGGGATTTCAAATATTACTCTTAATAAACTATTCCTCAAAAATACTTAATTTCTTAATAAACATGCACACGACAAGTGTCATTCTCTTATTGGGTTTATCTAAACCTTATAGTATAATAATTATCATCTTCATAATCAGTTATATTAATCATACCTTATGTTATAATTAATATTCTTAAACTATAGGTTAAACTTATAAAATCTATAAGTGTTGCTACGAGTATTTAACTAAGTCCCGACTTGAACCAAAATCCACAGTATTAAACATACTATAACTATTACTAGCTATTACTACCACTACTACTATCTAACTAGCTAAGTAAAGTTCTTGGACTCTACATTTTAACACTCAAACCTCACCCTAAACCATCCCAATGACACAATTCAATTATCACAACTCTCTAACATGCTTCCTGTAGCAAAACCCAGCAGAAATCTAGTCTAGAAACTCATCAAAACAACATTTCAATCTTTGAACCCACAAGCTCAAGAACACTCAAACTAGTCAAAGAAAACATAGAATTTAATGACCAAGAATATAATTTGAAGCTTACCTCAACCCATGGCTGATTCCTTTAGCTATCATTGAGCTAACCCCAAATCCTTAGCCTCAAATTGATCTTCAATATCAAGACCCAAAAATCCTTAGAACCCAGCAAAGGCTACAAAATTTAGTCAGCTAAACCACAATTAAATGCTTACCTAAATTCCCTTTTGAACCTCCAAATTACCACTGAGATATCCCCCAAGATTCCAGCTCAATAATTCATCCTTGATCTCAGAGTAAGCTTGAGAAATGGAAAGTCTAGAGGAAGCTGAAGTGAGAGAGAGAAAAGAGTCTGTTTACTCAAGTTCTACTATTTTCCTTAGTTTGTTTTATCCACTCTTAGTTAATTAAGTCAATCCCAAAGCTCGGGGTACCAAAAACGTCTCTGAGGGAAAAATGGTAAAATCTCTCAGTATTCCCTCCTAAGCTTCCTAACCTCAAATATATCTCAAATTATTTATTTTCATAACTCAATAACCCAGATAAATATTTATTACCCAAAATACCCATTGGCTTGCCTCGAGTTGGGTATTGGGTCCCGTTGTGACTTTCCCGCTACTTGCTCCCTAGGATCGCCTCGTGCCGAATATTGCAAATATATAAATATATCCACATAATAATGTAGTCCAAACAATTTATCACATTTATGCCCTAACGGGCCAAAATTACAATTATTCCCTTACAAGCTAAACAGGGCCCACATGCTTATCTATTACTCATAAACATGCATTTCACATAATCATGTATTTTTACCATTAATTCACATAACTTCCAATTATGCCATCCTGCCACACTAATTAAGGCCCTTAAGCCTTATTAGTAATTTTGGGTCGTTACAAGAGCAATTAAACAATAAGAATATTAGAGGAAATAAATGAAGGTGAATACAAGAGATTTTTACGTGGTTCAGCAGTTAAATCTACCTAGTCCACGAGTCTTTGTTATTAGACTTGGGAGTTTTCTGGAAACTTTTCAGAGAATAGTTGCCCAAAGTTTTCTCTCAAGAAATCATAAATCGATCCCCTACAAATGAAGCTTCCTTCTCTATTTATAGAGAAGGTTGCATAATTCATTCCCAAATATCTCGGGAATATATTCTGTGAATCAATTAATATAATGCTATTTAATGCATTATTTCCTACATACACAGAAACGTCCCATAAAATGTGGGATCGGATAACAGATTAAATAATATCCCTTAAACATTGGGATTGTACAACAATAAATATGTTCTCATATAACTGATTAATCAGACACGAGATTCGTCAAATCTCCGAAACTAGGACTCGCCAAGAAAATCACTCGATCATGAGCTCGTCGCCTAACTTTGCCTATGCTCAAAACAAATAGACATTGATGATGTTGCCACATTCGAACTCACACATTCTGAGCTCAAACCAGTCTGGAAGGCAGGAGATGGTTTAGGGATATATACAAGTGTCACACCATGCTGTTTGCGAGCTTGGAGAATTTTCGAGGCTACATACCCCTTTGCACCTTCGAGGTCACCGTTTACAGAAATAGTTAAACGCGTGACAACCGCGTCCATTTCAAGCTTACACCTAACGAGCCTAGATTTCAGGATTATAATCTCATGCTCGAAATCTGCTCGAAATCTGGGTGTAACAAGATCAAAAGACAAAGAAAACAATTATTGGTAAGTAAAGTTACCTATATTGAAGTTTATGTCATAAATTTTCTTTTTTTTCTTCGTTTAACTTTTATGTTTGTCATTGTATGCCACAAAATAGTTGAATTGTATTTTCAACTATTGTAAATACTTGAAACATATACAAAAGTGTGATTGTTTTGTTTTTTGCTCTAAAATATATTTTCTTATTTAGTTAATGTGGTTTTAAAAATTAATAGGTACTATGTTGAATCAATCTGACCATGAAAGTGATGAGAGTGAATATATGGATATGAGTGATGGTGAGAATTAATATATGCAATGAGGAGATTTATTCTTCAGATCAATATGATGAATTAGCTAAAGATTTGGTTGGAGAAGATATTGAAAGTAAAATTGTAGAAATTTGTACAGAGAGAATGGTGAACAAGATGAAAGACAAAGGACAATTATTATAGAGTTGTCAATGTTAGATTGAAGGAAAATCATAAAAAAAAAAAAAGCTCCAAACTTTGTAGTATTTAACACGGAAATAGATATGAGAGATCAAACTTTTTGGGTTGGGTTGGTGTTTGAAACTATTGCAATATTCAAGAAATCCATTAGAGTATAGTATAAAAAATGGGAAATATCTCAACTTCACACGAAATGAAAAGGGTTGAGTTATAGTTAAGTGCAAAGAAAAATGTCTTTCAGAGATTTATGCTTCACAGTTTGAAAAAGATAATTCTACAATAATGGTGAAAATTTATAACAATAAACACGCATGTCCACATGTTTCCAAGAACAAGCATGCAAACTTTAGTTGCAAACAAAGAGATACTCAGATAATTTAAAACCTGGAAAGGCTTTTTCTGTGGGTGAATTCATGGCCAAAGTTAGAAAAGATTATGTGGTGCAAGCAAGCAAGGCTCAAATCTATAGAGCCAAACAAAAATGCATCTATATTGATCAAGGTACCTTAAGAGAGCAGTATGGAAAATTACGAGACTATGCTGAAGAGTTAAGAAGAACTAATTCAAGTTCCACGGTGATAATTGAAAATGATATGAGTGAGGATGAAACACCAATATTTAAGATGATTTATGTTTGTTTAGCTGCTTGTAAAAGACGATGGAAATCAAGTTGTAGAAATATTTCAGGACTTGATAGATGCCACATAAAAGGCATGCATAAGGCACAACTACTACTGCCTATTGGAATTGATGTAAATAATTCTTAATACTGAGTGGCATATGCTATAGTTGAAAAAGAATGTTATAAAACTTGGAAGTGGTTTTTGGAGTTTCTTCAAGTTGATCTAGAGTTGAACAATGGTTATGGCATAAATTTTATGATGATTAAACAAAAGGGAATGGAGATGGTCATTGGAGGAATTTGGGAGGATGTTGAGCATAGGAATTGTGTGAGGCATATCTATGCTAATTTTCAGAAAAAGTTCAAGGGTGATCTACTTAAATTTATGTTGGGGGAGAGTGAGATTACACCACTACTGTAACACCCCACGTTACTATGGCTGCTTCCTGGAATGACAATTGACCCTGCAAATCAATACGAGTCTTTCCAACGTGCTTTGTCCTCACTCGCACGCTTCTTGGGAAAACTTCCCATGAAGTCACCCAACATGAGACTATTCCAGGTCAAGCACGCTTAACTTTGGAGCTCTCAAGTGATGAGCTACCGAAAAAAAGATGCATCTTGTTGGCATAGGTAGCACCCATCAATCCATTTAAGCCTTATTCAATTGCGTAGTCCCATACCTACACAGTCTTAAAATCATCACACTTGACCTTCCCCAGGCGATGTGGGATTACATATCTTTTACCCGGTCTTTCCCCCTACGGATCACAGGATTCTGACTGTCACAACCACAATAAGTTGATTCTACACAAAATTATGATTAACATAGACCAAATAAATATTGAGAAAGATGATGCAAACCCTAGTGTTGGAACACAATTCTTCAACTGTGGATGCTTCAAAACCCCTGTTAAATCCACTACCTTGAACTTCTTCTTCTTCCGTGGAAAATACAACTAAAGGCTTATACATGATTTGTATCGATGTCCTAATTCTCTATTTCCTAGCCCAACATAGATGCTTGAGACTTTTTCTAAGAAGAAATGGGAATTGGGATTGAACAAGCATTAAACTCACAAAGTCAAGCACTTTCTTTATAAGTTTTTGGGAGAAAACTTGAGATTCTTGAAAGGTAGAGAGAGAGATTTGAGAGAGTGATCAAGTATAATTCTATTGGTTAAACATAATGACGGTGCCTACTCTATATAAGGGTCAAAAATAGTGTTTTGGGATACTTGATCACTCTCTCCAATCTCTCTCCACCCTCTCTCTCTAGCTCCAAGAATCTCTAAGTTTTCTCCAAGAACTCTCTAAGAAAGTGCTTGATTTTGAGAGTTGAAGGCTTGTTCAATCTCAATCCTCATTTCCTTAAGAGAAGGCCTTAAGCATCAATGGTGGCTGGGAAATAAAGTATTAAGAAAGCGTTTTGCAACGTGTATAAGCCTTGGCTTGTGTTTGGTTTGCTCAAGGATTGACTCAAAGTGGTGGTCTTGTCTTGGATTTTGAAGCTTCATCAAAGTTGAAGAACACTATTATTTTTCTTGGGTTTGCATATTCTTTCTCAATCTTTTTAAGTCTCTGTCAATCCAATTTTCGTGTAGATTCTATATCTTGTGGTGGTGTTATCTCACTTTCCCCCAACACATGCATCAGGTTCAATTGGAGATCTATGGACTTCTTGTCAAGTACTAGCTTTAGCCTTGAATTTGAAGCATACACCATGGAAGCTTTCTCATATGGTTGAGAAGTGTTTTAAGTTGTTTTTGTTTGAATCTGTATCGATCCAATGGATTTATAGTCTAATGGTAGTGCTAATAGTGGATTTCCAAGTGGGATAGAAATGAAACCAAGTTTAGGCAGATGTCACTTTAGGAGCTACCTCCAGTGTTGCTGGTAGGATTTGTTCTAATCTTTAATTAAATCATATATATTTTCCTTCAACAAAAAAAAATTCTAGGCGTCAATTATGTGGTTTACCACAACAATATATGCTATATATCTTTTACTCATGCTATAATGTCTAATATAATTGTAATTCCTTACCAACATTTTACTATTATAATTCGAGCATAATTGTCACATACATATGTACTGCATGTAATGGTGCTTTCAAAATTTGACACATATGTTAATAAAAATATAAGCATCTTATTTTTTTATTACATAAGGAAATTAGTATAATTTATTTTCAGTATATGTTTGGTATATTATAAGTTTATTTTTTATATACCTTAAACCACCACGTGTTACTCGAGTTGTAGCTCATCATCATGATTTATCTTCTCGAACTAGATTTTTATTACGTGTATATATTGAGTTGATTTTTTGTTTTAAATTTAATTAAACTGTATTTTTAATTAATCTATGTAATATTAGTAGTATATTGTTGCATGTTAAATAACACAATTATGAAAATTTATAATCTAAACAATTGTTAGTTCTAAGTAGTAGATTTATGTATAATTGTTTTCATGTTGTTTTTTAGTTGTTTAAGTTTATATATAGTTGTTTTGTTGGTGTTTAATTATTGTTTACTTGTGTTTCAGATATATTTTGATTTAAAAAAAAAACATGCTAGTATGCAATGGATTGACTTCTAGTTGTTGTCAAATTGTTGTTTTTTAATACATTAATATGTAGTGAGTTTATGTTTAGTTGTTTTCCTATTGTTGTTGTTGTTGTTTTTTTTTATAGTTTATTTTGGATAAATGTTTAGTTGTTTTGAGAAATATTTTGAGTTTATTTTTGACACATTTAAAAATGCAGGGAAAATTGTTTTGAGGTTGTTTTGTTATTTTTTAGTTTATTTCGAGTTAATACAATGAATTGATGTCTAATTATTTTTTCAACACTGTATTGTTGTGAGATTGTTATTATGTTGTATTTAAGTTACTTTTTTGATATTGTATTGTAGTGTGTTGCTCTTTTAAAATGTAAGAATGAATTTTTTGATGTTATTTTTGTGTTGTTTTTTGTAGTTGCAATAGGTTACACTGTGTTGTGGTGAGGTTGTTGTCGCGTTGCTTTCTTATTGTTTTTTTAACGTTATGTTTTGTGTAAATTGTATTTTTATAATTTTACAACATTAAAATTATATTTTTGAAAACTTGAGTTAGTAAAAAATGTAAAAAAAAAAAAAGACAGTAAAAATGTAAAAAAATCATAAAAAGTGGGCATTTATGAAATAAACCCAAAAAAGGGGAATTTGCATATAAACTGCAAGTTAACAAAAAAAATCTAAATATACGACAAGTGAAACTAATTACAAATATACGGCACCCAATTATAATGCCAACCAATGAATGATATATGGTTAAATATAGCACCTAAGCCCACATGGCAACACACTCTTTTCTTTTGTTAACATGTTTGTAACAATGATTTACATAATTAATTTTATAGCTAAAATATTCAATTTTTGTAACTAAAATTTACAAAAAATGCTAGATGTTAGAACAACTAAATTTTTAACAAATGCTATAGTTACAAAGTAAAAATATAAGTTACAAGATTGTAACAGGTAGTAACAAAACTATTACAATCAATAGCAAAATTGTTACCGACAGTAACTAAAAATCATTCAAAAGTAAAAAAATGAGTTACAAAATTGTGAATAGTAGTAACAAAACTATTACAATAAGTAAACAACTTTTACAAATTTGTAAACAACATTTACAAATAAATTCGTATAAAAAATTGATTTTTGTAACAAAAATTTACCTAACTAATTTACAAATAAAAATATATTTGTGTAACTAGTATTTGCATAAATAATTTATAAATTTAATTAACATAATTATAATAAAAATGTACCGAACTAGTTTTATAATTTTAATAGTTATTTATCCTTCCATTAGTATTTTTGGAACAATATTACTAATTTGTAACAACTTATTATTATTTTAATAATTATTTGTCTTTTAGTATTATTTAAAGAGTCTAATTTTAATCTCTATAGACTATATCTAGCTATATATTCACTCACAAATGGGTAAGTATATATTCATGTACTATAGTATGTGGTATGCATATTTAAATTACATACATGTCTTAAAACATCCCATATCAAAAGTAAACCGTATATTTGACATGCACCGTATATTTTTTAAATATACGGTGATGTGTTTAATTTTTCAAAAAAAAAGGGACATGGTGCAAAATGACTCTTAATGTTGTGTGAAAGTAAGTAAATGCCCATGTTTTTAATTTTGTATTAAATAGCATAATCATCTATTTAATATCACATATTACCAAATACACCATTTAACAAATTACTATTTTATTCTAAATATTTTAATATTATGGTATATGTATATTAGTTTTGTTTAATTAGTTTTTATTTTAAAGTTATTTTGATATTTTTTCATTTTTTATGGGTTGTTGAATGATATACCATATCACAAAATATATCTACTGAGTTGAAAAATAATATACCATCAAAACTTACAAAATTATTACACAAAAATGTATATACTATGCTAACAAAGTTATATACTACCATTAAAATGTATATACCATGATACAAAATTATATACTACAATTATATATAATAAAATAGAAATTAAATATCACAAAAAAAATTATATACCATAACACAGAAAACATATACACTAATTGGAAAATAATATACCAACAACCTATAAAAAACTTAAAAAATCAATATAACTTTAAAATAAAAACTAATTAAACAAAACTAATATACATATACCACTATATTAAAGTCATACAGTCTTAAATAAATAAATAAATTATAAAAAAGAACAATTTAGGTAATTAACAATGTAAAATAGTCATTTATCTACAATTTTAAAAATGAGGACATTAGCTTCTTGATGGCTTTATTTTGAGCAATTTTTTTATAATTTCTAAAAAAAAAAGAGGAATTTACATGAAATATGGGAAAATTTAATAAAATTTGATATATATGGCTTTTTTTTGTGTGTGCATTTTTTATGACTTTTTTTGTTGTTTTCCTTTTTTATGGGTTTTGTTTTCCCATATTTATCAAAATATTTGTTTTGTATCCCATATTTTTTTGTATAAGTTTATTTATTCTATATGGGCATTTTTGTGAGGGAATTTCTGTCTTTTTTCTTATTATTATTATTTTTATTATTTTGGTAAACATTTTTGTAAGAAAATTTTAATTCAGTAGTTTTTTATTATGCATTTATGTGAATTTTTGTGAGGGCTTTTCAGTCATTTTACGTATTATTATTATTATTATTATTTTTTTTGATATTTTTTTTTGTAAGAAAATCAATTCCCAGTATGCATGCAGGTACTTGAGTACATATACTCTCTATCACATTTTTATCTGCATCACGTTTTAATTAAACTTAAAGCCTAAAATGAAAATCAATTTGTGATTCCTTTTCCACGTTTCTTTCTTGTACGCCTTTTCCTCCTCTTCTTCTTCTTCTTTTTCTTCTTCTTGCATCGTCAATATTGCAGCAAGCTCCAAGGCAGATGTCGATCTCCGTCGCTCAGGCATGGTCATGGTATCGTGATGCTCGCGATGCAAAAATCTGGGGAGGTTGGCGAAGGGCAAGGCTAGATCTGGGGCTGGAGCTTATCATATACCCAGAAAGAAGAACTTCACTGAGTACTGGAGACATCTTCAGCTACTGGTTTTGGTTGTTAGTAACATCTAGCTAAGATTAGATTAAATCTATCTGTGGAAAAAATATATGTATATATATGTATATATTGAACTGAGTAAAAAGAAAGGAATTTTAATGGAGGTTTTGTGAAGAGGATGGGGGATGAATTAAACTACTGAAGAATGAGGAGAAGAAAAAATGGCTGAGAGGCTCAAAGCTTAGTAGGAAGATATGGTAACTGGTTACAGCGAGGTTTGAAAAAAAAAATCAAATCTAAAAAAAAACCAATTGCTATGGTACCTGGTTACTTAGTAAAGTGTAAAAACAAAATCAAATCTAAACAAAAGAATCTAAATTAATCGTTATCGTAATTTGTTACTCATAGGTCTAAAAAAAAATAGATATGAATAAAATGAATCAGGCGTCATGGTACCTGGTTACTTAAACAGATTTGGAAAAAAAAAAGCTGATATGAAAAAAAATAAACTAAATTGATCTTGAAGGTAACTGGTTACAACTAGGTCTGAAAAAAAAAATAGAGACAGTTGCAATGGTAAACGATTACTTAGCCAGTCTTGGAAAAAATATAAGATTCAAACAAAAAATCTAAACTAATCATAATCGTAACTAGTTACAGCGAGGTTTGAAAAAAAAATCAAATCTAAAAAAAATAACCAATTGCTATGGTACCTGGTTACTTAGTTAGGTGTGAAAACAAAATCAAATCTAAACAAAAAAATCTAAATTAATCGCTACTGTAACTGGTTACACCTAGGTCTAAAAAAAATCTGATATGAATAAAATGATTCAGGCGTCATGGTACCTGGTTACTTAAACAGATTTGGAAAAAAAAAACCCAGAAAAATCAAAAGTTTTGTTTGCTTGTTTTTTTATTTCTTGTACTTGTATTCTGAATAAATTTTGTAAACCTATCGATACATTTTTTGAGCAAACGTTCTAGTTCTATTTCTTTAAATAATCAATAAACACATAAATATTTATGTTATAACCTTATTTGATGAATGTTTGGCTGCTAAACCTATTGATCTAAACATCACAGAGAAGAACCTTTTGACAACTTTTGCCCTTTTCAACCAAAAAAACTAATGAGCTAACCTAAGCTTTCATATGTTAAAAGTACCCTAAAATATTCAACTACCTAGCTTCTTATACTACCCTAGTCTACACTAAATAATAGCAGTCAACTTTTCTTAAGTACATTTCTTAAATCAAATCAAATATGAAGTCAAGTACCTGGTTACTTAAAAAGATTTAGAAAAAAAAACCCAGAAAAATCAAATATGAAGTCAAGTACCTGGTTACTTAAACAGGTTTAGAAAAAAAAAACCTAGAAAAATCAAATATGAAGTCAAGTACCTGGTTACTTAAACAGGTTTAGAAAAAAAAAACCCAGAAAAATCAATTATGAAGTTCAAAATCAGATGTGAAAAAGAAGAAAACTAGATTTGAAGAAAGAAAAAGAAGAATAAGAAAGACCAAATAAGAAGAAGAATAAGAAGAAGAAAGAAAGAAGACGAAGAAAAAGAAGAAAGAAAGAAAGAAGAAGAAGAAGAAGAAAATCAGTTCTTCGTCGTCGTCGTCGGAGGTGGCAGTGGAGGTAGCAACGCCAGAAGAAATCTGAGATGACCATTGAATTGAGGAAGAGAAAGAAAGAAATGAGAAGAGAGAGAGAGATCGTGAGGAGAGAAGAGAAGAAAAAATAAGAAAATTAAGTTTATGGTAATTTATTTACCATATTTAAAATTTTTTTTCCAAAACTTACCATATTTTGTACAATTATTTTTTTTCCCATAAATTTAAAAACTTTATATAATTTTCCCATATTTACTTAAACTTCTAAAATAAAAAAAACATCTCTAATTGGTTTCACTGGGTACTGACCAGTGAGCCCAACAGAACAGAACCTGTGGGCTGGTCCAATTCAGCTAATTTCTTCTTTTCTTCTTTCCTTTCTATCCGAAAACCCAAAACTTTACTTGTCTTATTATTTTTAAAAGAAAATACACAATCGCGGCAAACACACTCAACTGAACTCTGTACGAAAAAGTTATTTTCTTCAGTGAAGAGAAAGAGTGTTAAACTTAAACCCACCACCCTCTCTAATTTCCTCGATTCATTCATTTTCCACTCTTTCTGTTCTCCTTTCCCTCTCTCTCTCTCCCTCCCTCCATTTTCTTTCTTTTTCAAACTCAATTTCTCTCATTTCTTTGCACTTCGATTCGACTAAACCCTAGATTTTCCCCCAGAAAATGCCGAGGGAGATTATCACTTTGCAGGTCGGACAATGCGGGAACCAGATTGGGATGGAATTCTGGAAGCAGCTTTGCCTTGAGCATGGGATCAACAAAGATGGCATTCTCGAAGATTTTGCCACTCAGGTCTCTACACGACCTATCTTTCTTTAGTACCTACTAATTTGCCTTTTTCGGTTCGAACTTGTTGTTTGAATTTGAAGTGTAAAATTGTGAATCTCTCTTGGTTTATCTATCTACGTTTACGCCTGTTTTTTTATTTATTTCTAAGGCTAGGGAGGTTTTGACTTGAATTGAAAAGCGACTTTAAGTTTTGAGGCTACGATTTATAGATTTGTTTTGCTCTCTTGTGCAGGGAGGAGATCGAAAAGACGTGTTCTTTTATCAAGCTGATGATCAACACTACATACCTCGAGCTTTGCTGATTGACTTGGAGCCCCGAGTCATTAATGGCATTCAAAATAGTGAGTACAGGAATCTGTATAATCACGAGAATATCTTTGTTTCAGACCATGGAGGTGGTGCTGGCAACAATTGGGCTAGTGGTTACCATCAGGTTCGTTGCTTGGATTTACTTCCGTTAGGTGTTTGGACATTCTCGGTAGTTACTATTTATAGTAACGTTATTTATGATCATAAAGTGTAATGATTAATGATGAAATTCATTTGATAAAAAAATAACTTCGAGTTTCTTTGTACTGATACTTGGAAATACTGACATTTTTTTATGGTAACGTAAGATTAATGTACTACTGAGCAACAAATCTAAAGTAATAATTATAGTTTGTCAAGAATCAGCTATATGAGTGGAATTTTATGAAAAAGCGATTGCAGTCTTTTCAATTATAACTGTACCGTGTTTTGAATGTTAACTTCGCAGGTTGACCGTACAGTACATAAAATTCTTATCATTCTATGAATTAAAATGGTAAACACATTATCAATGATGAAATCCTCTATATTATTCCCGACCAAGAATGTTGCATGACGTGTTCACTAGAAAGAACACCAAATGCGACACTTTGATACTCTTGCTTATAACTAATACAATGCTTTAGAAGGCATTGATAAGCTGACCTCACACATTATGTAAAATTTATTGTTCTATGGTTATGCCATGTGTGTTTTGGGTGTTGATTACCAGCTATTTACTTGTGGAAAATGATAGTCTTAAATTTCTGATCAGGGAAAAGGTGTTGAAGAGGATATAATGGACATGATTGATAGAGAAGCAGATGGAAGTGATAGTCTTGAAGGTTTTGTTTTGTGCCATTCGATTGCTGGAGGAACTGGCTCAGGTTTCTTCACCTCACTACAATTCAGTCATTACTATTTTTTCCTTTTTTAATTTTGTTCTGGATTTAATATAATGAAGCATTTCTGCATTTGTTTTAGATACCCTGTTTAAATACTGCATTCTCAACCTAATCGAGTAAAGTATGCCATTCTGTGTTTCCTCTATTTTGGAACAAGATCAAATTGAATTCATCATTTGATTTTATGGTACGATTAAGATTGATCCCTGTTAATCTTGCCCCTTTAGAATGAGATTCCTCTTAAAAATATTAATCAATCTGAATGAAAGCTTAGCTTTAGTGCTATGGTGTGCTTATAAACATTATTTGGCATTGCTTAAAAAGCTCAGCTTTAGTGTTATGGTGTTCTTATAAACATTATTCTGCATTGCTTACACTTGTTGGCTCTACTATGATGCAGGTATGGGTTCATATCTGTTGGAGACTCTGAATGATCGCTACAGCAAAAAACTGGTTCAGACATACAGTGTGTTCCCTAATCAGATGGAAACAAGTGATGTGGTGGTCCAGCCATATAACTCACTTTTGACACTTAAGCGATTAACACTTAATGCTGACTGTGTTGTTGTCCTTGATAACACTGCATTAAATAGGATAGCTGTTGAGCGCCTTCATCTATCAAATCCCACCTTTGCTCAAACGAATTCTTTAGTTTCTACTGTTATGTCAGCCAGTACAACTACTCTGAGATATCCCGGATACATGAACAATGACTTGGTTGGACTTCTTGCATCTTTAATTCCAACACCGAGATGCCATTTTCTAATGACCGGATATACACCTCTTACAGTGGAGCGTCAGGTAAGTTTATGCTTTATGTTCATAATTATATGTATTAAATATATGTCTATTTATATAAGGGCGAAGGCTGAAGAGTGAATTGGAAATGACCTTTTGGAATCACTTTGCTTTGTTTTAAGAGAATACTGACTGTTTAATGTGGATGTGTCTTTTCTGCAGGCAAATGTCATTCGTAAAACTACTGTATTGGACGTTATGAGACGACTTCTGCAGGCAAGAAAATTTTCTTTTAGGTTCTTATGGTAGAGTTACCACCAGTTAGGTATACAACTGATGAATCTTTTTTTTTTTTAGACAAAAAACATCATGGTTTCCTCTTATGCTAGAAATAAAGAAGCTAGTCAAGCAAAGTACATATCAATATTGAACATTATTCAAGGAGAAGTGGATCCTACTCAGGTATGACAATAGTTATAGAGTTGCAAGACTGATATAAATCTTTGTGATAAAATCATTGGGTTGTGTTGCTCTTTAATTTCAAATACGGCTTAATCCCAACATTTTAATTTTTTGCAAAATGTTTGGGAGTATTTTTTATATTCATTTTTTTCCAAATCAGGTTCATGAAAGCTTGCAGAGGATTCGGGAAAGGAAGCTTGTGAACTTCATTGAGTGGGGCCCTGCTAGCATTCAGGTTTTTCTTATCTGTAAAACTAATTTCTAAATTCACTCTTTGTTTTTATCTTTTTATCTAGAGTCATGCGATCTTTGTTTTTTGCTGTTTCAAGGTTGCATTGTCAAGAAAATCTCCATATGTTCAAACTGCACATAGGGTAAGTACTTGTTCCTTTGTTTGTCATAATTTTTTATTTTCTATTTATTGAATTGCTAAAGATTCATGGACATGTTATTGAGGATCTAGATCAAATCATAACTTCATTTAAAATTAGGAAGGAATGATGGAAACATTAGTAAAAGGAGCTATCTTTGTGTTACTCAAATGCGAAAAGATTATATGGAAACAGCACAGGAAAAAATGATATTAATATTAATAATTTGGTGGGAGAGTTTTGGGTTGACATTGATCTTCCATGTTTTGTTATTGAAGAGATTGCCAGTAAACTGAAATTATAGTGGGAACTGGGAATCGGGGAAAAATAAAAGAGTGCACTAAAGCATTTCCTTCTTGTTGTATCTTTTAGGTCAGTGGTCTTATGCTGGCAAGTCATACTAGTATCCGGCATCTTTTCAGCAAGTGTTTAAGCCAATACGAGAAGCTGAGAAAGAAGCAAGCTTTTCTTGACAACTACAGGAAGTTCCCAATGTTCGCTGTAAGTTGCCAGACAAAGAATTATTAAGAGTTTCAATTGAAATATATTTTGCCTATTGTTTGCCATGGCCAGTATGACAGATTCTCTTTTTACTCTAAACAGTTGGAATGATTGCTGAATTTTTTTGTTTTATTTTTATTTTATCCATGCTTGCTTGATTTTCAAGTTCTAATTAGTGAGGACAATTGGTGATGAATAAACCCTTCCAACGTAGTGGCCATAGTCTGTGTTATGTATTGTTTGCAACTTAGAGACTGATTTCATTGTATAATATACATGGACAGGACAATGACCTTTCAGAATTCGACGAATCAAGAGACATAATTGAGAGTTTAGTTGATGAATACAAGGCCTGTGAGTCCCCAGACTACATCAAATGGGGAATGGAGGTGATTGCTTAGCTTGTGTTTGCATGTATTTGTACATTTTCAACATTCAAATAGCTCATAAATGAATTTTATTTCTTTCTGCAGGATCCGAACCATGCTCTAACTGGGGAAGGCAATGCTTCTGGAACAGTTGACCCAAAATTAGCAGGGTAAACGAAAGTCAGTTACGATGAAGTGCTGCTAAGAAATAAAGGTTACAATGATGTACATACAGACATAAACATGCATGCTGATGATGAATCCATTGAATATAAAATCCTGGGTTGCAGGTTCAAACAGAGGTTCCAAAAGTAGGTTATATGAAGAAAATCTTTAGCAGTTGATTGCGTTGTGAGTTTTGGGTTTGGTGTTTTGGTGGAATATTCATTGGTTTGTGGTGTGATTCTGTAGTTGATCTTCCAACTTGTTAATTATCGTTGCTGTAATTAACTCTAGGGAATACAGAATCTCACTGTATCTTTTTTTTTGTCCGTTTGATCTTGCTTGTGGAGAATTTAGGGAATGTAGTCCACACATTTGAATTGCAGCTGGGTTATCAGATTCTCGGCCGGCCTACCTTGATGCCGAATAGTTTTTGCTTTGTTTTTTAATCAAGCACTCGGGAATGTGTGGTACCGGCCCATGTGATGGCCATAATTTCTAACACCATGTGATGCATATTGTGGCATGGTTAGAAGGATTGGCCCAATTTGTGTTGATTTCTAATGTTGGTACATAGTGATTATTATCTTTCTGCTTACCTTTTTATGGTCTCTGACTAAAGTGGTATAAGAGGAGTTCATTTAAATTATTTTTTATACTCAATTTAATAAATATTATAAGTTATTAGTGGAATACACATGCCAAAATAGTATTTTTGCTCACTGTTTTTTTTCCTATCAACTAATTAAAATAACTTAAATAAAATGCAATAAAAAGACACATATTTTGCGATTTATTAAATTTAGTCTATGAGTCTATTGTATTAAGATTTGGGGAAGCTTGAAGGTTTCAAGCTTTTGTGGGGTTCATGTAGCTTGTTGGGAGGGCTTTGAATACAAAAGTTAAGGATCATTTAAAATGAGTGTTCTAGTTCTATATATAATGGTTGGGGTTAATTAATTCTCTTAGCGGGGATTTATCACTAACATTTCCTATTAATTCGGGTCTAAATGCTAGTTAATACAATGTTGTAATAGAAACGGTGGTGGGCTTGTGTGTATCATACGAGACCCATTTATGAGGTTGCAGTCACAAACTTTTGGGGAGACGCCCCTGACAGTGTCAGTGGGTTGCTACACGTTTTTCCACGTTAGGTAACATATTGGAATATGTTGTTTGCTGTCTGTATGGACTTGGCACTGCAACTTGAAGGAACAATAACTTTGTAAGACGGTTGCTTGTGGACCAGGGTCGTTGTGCATCACACTTGACACTTCTCTCCAAGCCATGAGGACAATCCGTTCAGGCCAGGAGGACTAGAGGAACATGAGATCAGGATCTAATTACTGTCACTTGTTAATTGGTGAAAAGACGGACAACTTTAAAAAAAGAAATTATAATTATGAAACTTTGTTGTTGAAGTTGTATTCTTGCTATAATTAAAATTATTAAAGAAAAAAACCCTCTCTTATTGTGGGTTGTCTTAGACTGATTTTTGTAGTTTAAAAAGTCTTTAAAAGTCAATAATTTCAAAGTTGTTGAAAGGCTCATATATAAATAATGAGCCACCTATTATTAAAAATATCTATATCCATTAATAACTAATTTTTGGTCTGCTGTCTTGTCTATTGACATGGTCTGCTGTCTTTTTGTCTCAATTGGAGTGAATTTTTTTGATCTGATTACTGGAAGGGAGAGGATCGATTTCTTTAATGGCTTCATCAAGTGCTACCATAGAAGATTTGGACGCAAGATGGGGAGATTTTTCTATTGCAGAGGAAGATGGACATGGGGTAATCCTTGAGGGCGATACAGAAACAATAGAAGATGATCTCTTTGATGCGAGATGGTGCCTCGTAGGCAAACTGCTGGGAGGAAGAGTTGCCGATTTTGATGCTCTTAGAAACGTCCTGGCTTCATTATGGCGGCCTGTGAAGGGGATGTTTGTGAAACAGTTGGAGCCAAACAGGTTTTTATTTCAATTTTGCCACGAAATTGATATCAATAGGGTGTTAGAGGGGTCTCCTTGGACCTTCAATCGTTCTCCTCTTATACTGGAAAGGCTGAAAATGGGGGATGATCCTAGATTGATTCCTCTGAATACAATGGATATCTGGGTTCAAGTCTACAATCTTAAAGCGGGTTTTATGTCTGACCGAGTTCTCAAAGCATGTGGAGGCTTTATCGGTACATTTATCTCATCTTGCCCTAAGAACTATACTGGTGTTTGGAGGGAATTCTTGAGGGTGCGGGTCAGAATCAACATTGAACAACCACTGAAGAGGAGGATGAAGATACAAAACTCAAAGGGAGAGGCGTTATGGGCAGAGTTCAAATATGAGAGGTTACCCACGTTTTGTTTCATTTGTGGTATCCTTGGGCATTCAGAGAAGTTCTGTATAAAGTTGTTTGAAGCAGAAACAGAGCACTTACCCAAACCATATGGCTTGTTCATGAGAGCTCCTGACCGAAGGCAAGGGAAGCAGATCGGTGCTCCATGGCTCCTTGAGAACATAGCCCGACCAGCCTCATCGCATCAGGATGGGAGTTCGCCGCCGACGAACATGGAGGCCGACCGTTCTATGGCTCGGGGTGGACGAGATTCTCAGGTACATGCGGCGGGAATGGAGGGAGTCGGAGTTAATGCAATGGCTAGAAATCTGGGGGAGAGGCGCGGTTTCAGCAGGGAATCAGATCTCATGAATGGTGCCGTTGCAATGGGAGGAAATCGTGGAATAGCGGTTTCTATGGGGAATAAAGGAGGTAGCAATCAAGCTGGTGCAATTATGGGAGATTCTGACTTAAATGTTGGCGTTGATATGCTGAATGAACGGGATGGAGGCTGTCAAAATAATGAGGGATTTTTACTTGTTGACCCTAAGAGAAGAAGGGTTCAAATGGGCCAAATGGAGGGGATGGATTTGGGCCGTACTAATGCTATGGATCTGGGCCGAGAAGATGTGGGGGAAGAGGCAACTCGGGCTGGGCTTTTATCTAATAATGAGGGTATAGGTCCAACTTTAAATGCTGGTTTGGATACACAAGATGCTAATAGAGGTGAAAACTCTGAAGGTGGCATTTTTCCAAAAAATGTGTTGGAGGCGGGTACCAACTCTTGGGCCCGCCAAGAATTATGAGTGTATTAAGCTGGAATTGTCGGGGGCTTGGGAACCCACGGGCTCTTCAATTCCTTAAGGAAATTATTTTCCAAAAGAAACCCAATGTAGTCTTTTTATGTGAAACTTTTATTAATAAAGAAAGAGTGAGTTTTATTAAGTGGCAATTGGGATTTGAGGGTGTTTTTGTGGTAGATGCGCATGGTCATAGCGGAGGTTTAATTATGTTTTGGCGGAAAGCGGAAGAGGGTAGGCTTTTGAGCTATAGTTTCAACCATATTGATATTGCGTTGAAATTAGAAAATCATCCTGAATTTCGCTTAACTGGTTTTTATGGTGAACCGCAACGCAACTTACGCCACAATACTTGGAGGAAAATTAAACAGCTAGCAGGAGATTCAGAGTTGCCTTGGTGTCTTATTGGTGATCTCAATAATGTGCTATATCAATGGGAAAAAAGAGGTGGTCGCGCTTATCCCTGTAGTTTAATTAATGGCTTCCAGGAGACTCTGAACGATTGTGGGTTGAGCGATATGGAGATGATGGGCCATCCTTTTACTTGGGAAAGAGGGCGAGGTACGCCAAATTGGATTGAGGTGAGACTTGATTGTGCTCTCATCTCACATCCTTGGAGGTCATTATTTTTTGCAGCTAAACTGGTCAACCTTGAGACTTCTGTTTCTGATCATTCTCCCATTTGGTTGGATCTTGCTTACCAAGTGCGACATCCAGTCATAAGGAGGTTTCGATTTGAGAATGCTTGGGCTCGGGAGCCTATGTGCCGCCAAATTGTATCTGATCAATGGAGAGCGCTTAGTGCTGATTCTTTCCAGGAAAAAATAAAGTGTTGCAGTACTGCTCTCGCGGAATGGGGGAAGGACATTACAGGTAAATTTAAGGAGCGTATAAGTCAATGTAATTGTTTATTGAAGCAGTTGAAAGGCCAGAGAGATGAGGAGTCTATTCGTCGGTACCAGGAGATTCACAGCTGTCTCTTCGAGGTACTCACACAGAAAGAGATATTTTGGCGCCAAAGATCGAAGCAGTTGTGGTTACAAGCTGGTGACCAAAACACAAAATTTTTCCATGCATGTGCAAGTACCAAGAAAAGAATTAACCAGATTTCTTCCCTCAAGGATGATCATGGCACATGGGTGGATTGGGAGCATGGTTTGGGCGAGGTAATTGTTGATTATTTCAGAAGCATCTTTGCAGCCTCTACTACCTCTTGGGAAAGAGTTACTGAGTGTGTCCCAGAGAGCATAACAGAGGAAATAAATATGGAGCTACTTCTACCAGTGGATGACAGCGAAGTCAAGGCAGCCCTGTTTCAAATGCACCCAGACAAATCGCCAGGACCAGATGGGTTCAATCCTGGGTTTTACCAGAAATTTTGGGACATTGTGGGTCCTGATGTGGTACGTTTGGTTCAACATTTTTTTATGTTTGCTGAGTTTCCTGATCACCTAAATCAAACCCATATTATTCTTATCCCTAAGAAGTCTAAACCTGAGTCCATGAGTGACCTTAGGCCCATTGCTTTATGCAATGTGATTTATAAAATTGCTTCCAAAGTTGTGGCCAACAGATTGAAAAAGGTACTCCATAACATTATTTCTGAGACCCAAAGTGCTTTTATTCCTGGTAGGCTCATAACAGATAACATTATGGCTTCTTTTGAGGTTATGCATTATCTCAAGAGGAAATCAACAGGAAAGGATGGATTCATGGCTCTCAAACTGGATATGAGTAAGGCATATGACAGGGTTGAATGGGGTTTTCTGCATGCAATGTTAAAAAAGATGGGTTTCAGCGACCATTGGATAAAGATTGTGATGCGGTGTGTGAGCTCTGTTTCCTATAAGATTATCTCGGGGTGCCATGAACTGGGTCCAATAATACCGAGCAGAGGATTGAGACAAGGTGATCCCTTATCCCCTTATCTCTTTATTATTTGTGCAGAAGGATTCTCAGCCTTAATCACAGACTATGTAAGGAGAGGCAAGGTACAGGCGTGTAAAGTGGCTAGGGGGGCTCCTAAGGTCTCTCATATGTTCTTCGCAGATGATAGTTATCTATATTGCAAAGCTACAGAGAGTGCAGCGAACAATGTGATGGAACTTCTTGGCTACTTTCAATTGGCCTCGGGGCAACAGGTGAATCTAAGTAAATCTTCGGTCTTCTTTAGTACCAATACAAGAGCTGATGTTAGAAATAAGATCTGTGATATGCTGAAGGTGAGTGAAGCAGGGGAGTCTTGTACATACTTGGGACTTCCGAATATTTTGGGCAGAAATAAGAACTCCATTCTTGGTTTTTTGAAGGAGAAGATGAGGAAAAAGATCCAAAGCTGGGAGGGGAAGTTCCTCTCGAAAGCGGGTAAGGAAATATTAATCAAGACAGTGGCTCAATCCCTACCGAGTTACGCTATGAATGTTTTCTTGTTACCATTGGGGATGTGTCAGGAAATGGAACAACTTATGTGCAGCTACTGGTGGAAGTCTTCCTCAAGAAACAACCAAGGTATACATTGGAAGAGTTGGGAGAAGTTGTCAATTCATAAGTCTAAAGGCGGGATGGGCTTTCGAAATTTACACGATTTCAACCTGGCCCTGCTTAGTAAACAAGGATGGCGTCTACTATGTCAACCTAACACTCTGGTTACCAGGATTTACACAGCAAGATATTTTGGGGGTGGGAATTTTTTGACTGCAGAATTAGGAAGTAACCCTAGCTTTATTTGGCGAAGTATATTTGAGTCTAAGGAGATTGTGAGTGCCGGGGCAAGGAGAAGAATTGGTAATGGGTCTCAGACGATTATTACTCGTGATCCTTGGTTACCTTGCGTAGTGAATCCGAGAATTAGTACTACCCACCCAACCTTAGCCGAGGAAAAGGTAGAAGCTCTGATGATCACTGGGAGAGTTGCCTGGGATGACGACTTGGTTCGTGATTTGTTCAATCAAAGGGATGCTAATCTTATTTTAGGCATTCCTTTACACTCTAGTCGTCAGGTAGATGCGTGGTTTTGGGCTTTTGAGTCCTCAGGTCGACATACTGTGAAGAGCGCATATCGATATTTGCAGCAGATCAAGGATGATGGGTCTCGGATCGACAGATCGAGTTTTTGGAACAATCTATGGAAGCTTCGGGTACCCCCAAAAGTTAAAGATTTGCTGTGGAGAGCATCTTCTAATTGTCTGCCCACTAAGGTTCATCTTCGTCTTAAACATGTGGATATCGACCCTACATGTCCGGTGTGCCAGGTTAGTAGGGAATCTATCAACCATTGCTTAGTGGAATGCCCCTTTGCGCGAGCCAGTTGGGCTCGTACAGGCATCGGTGTGTGCACTAGTGTGGAAGGGACTTTCTCTGCTTGGTTGGAGTCTTTATTCTACACCTTGGATGATGAGCAGAGGAAAATTGTAGCTATGACATGTTGGGCCCTTTGGAGGGTGAGAAATGATTGTGTGTGGAACGGAAAAGTTGCTAGGGTGGCAACTGTGACAAATTTGGCTAAAAACACACTATATCAATGGACTAAAGCTCAAGATAAATTTGAGGTGCCAACTGTAGCATTTTTGACTGAGGAAGATGGAGCTGCTATTTGGAGTAGGCCGGCTGCTGGTACTATCAAGATTAATGTTGATGCAGCGCTGTTTTCTGAATCATCATCATATAGTTTTGCTTGTGTGGCTAGGAATGATCAGGGACATACCCTGGAAGCTATATCTTGTTGTTGGAACGGGGTGGTGTCTCCTGAATTAGTAGAAGCTATGGGGATGCGTGAGGCCTTAAGCTGGATAAAGAAGAAAGCTTGGGATAAGGTGACTATTGAGACTGATTGCCTCACGGTTGTTCAGGCCCTTCGTAGTTCAATTTCTATGGACTCTTATTTTGGGAGTCTAATTACTGAGTGTAAGGGTTTGTGGAATGATGTAAAGAATATAAAAATTTTATTTGTTAAGCGGTCTGCGAACAGTGTTGCTCATGTTCTTGCTAGAGCTTCCTGTCATATTGCTGACTGTACTTTTAGGGGAGGTGATTTCCCTCCTGCTATTCTTGATGTTATTTTGAAGGACAGTTGCTAATAAAATTCCTTCTTTTTTCAAAAAAATAATAATAATAATGAGCCACCTTGGGTTGATTAGGCAATTAGAATTTGAAATTAAAAAACCCTGCGTGGGGGCCAAAAGAAGATGAATAGGACGTGTAAATCAATAACGGTTAAGAGACAACTGTGCAACATATGATGTTGTCTCTCCCAACGAATTCAAACCATAGTTTTTGTACATAAAATCTTCTTTGCCTTGGGGAATGCATGTCCTGTCCTGATGTCTTGTCATCATCTGTTATTGTTGTTTCTTTTCTTCGACTTTAAACGTAAGATTCTATCCAAATTAAATGATATACAAAAGTAACGAGTGCATTATCAATAAAAGCCATCAATTTGTTTATTCTTTTTTTTTTTTGGACAAAAGAAGCAGTTTGTTTGTTCTTCGAAACAATATAATATTGCAAATGATTTTTTAGGCCAGTATTCTAATGGCTAAAGAAATAACAATTCATTCAAAGAAACGATTTATTTATTTATTTATTTTTGTTATAATATAAATTGGAATGTGAAATTGGAGTGGTTGAATATTTTGGAAGCTGTAGAAAGAAGCAACGACAACTAAAATAAGAGCCGTTTAACCCGTTGAAAAAAATATGAGTTGTGTTGTGTGATATATACTGATAATTATGTATATATATTTTCAGAAAAGCCAAAAGAAAATTTAAAAATTAAAAAAAGAAAAGGCATAGTGACAATGTGACAGGGTGGCACACCAAAAGAAGATGTAAAAAATAGAGAAACACAGCAAAAACCACCACATGGCTCTTGTAATCAACATGGGCCCACACCACACAAGACCGACCCAACACAACGTATTATAATTTTGACTCCAACTTCCCAAATTACCCCTCGCCGATTCCTTGTATATAAGCCCAAACTCGTCTCCAACTTGGCCGCAGCACATCTCATTCTTTCTATCACCTTCTCTTTCCATTTCTCCATTTCCGTTTTTAAGTTTTTGGAGAAAAAGAGAAAAAACAACAATGGCAGCTTCTGGTCTTTGCTCCACGGCCTTGGTCGGCGTTTTGGCCTTCTTCGCTCTCGCTTTCGCCATTGCTCACGCCGAGTCCTCGGCTCCGGCTCCTGCTCCTACCAGTGATGGTAAATCTTTATAAAGATTCTGGATCTGATTACATATTTCTTTTCTGCCACATTTAAAATAAATAAATAATATTTCTTTTGAGCGTATTGAGATCTAGTTTGTTTGTTTGGTGTAATGATATCAGGGACCTCGATTGACCAAGGAATTGCATATGTGCTGATGCTTCTGGCGTTGGTGCTTACATATCTCATCCACCCCTTGGACGCTTATTCTTCCTACTTCTAGATTAGTTTCAATTTTAGGTTTTCAGATGGGTTGTAGCGATTCTTTTATATTTGCATATATTATTATTAAAATTATTAGTTTTGGGTTATTGTGTTACTATTGATTTTGATGGGGTTGTGTATATTTTTTTGTTGGTGTTGTTGAGAAATTCATTCAATGGTATTGCTTGGCTTCTATTTCCCTCTTCCAATATTTTTTTTAGCTCCCGTCCAGTTTATTGGGATTAAGAAAAGAAACATGTTCTTAAATTTGGCTTCCAACAAAAAAAAATGGTGAATTTCAGGTACCAAAGAAAAAAAAATAGGAAAACTGTAATTGCAAAATCCTAAGCGCTTCATAGTCATTTTCCTCTCACCATTTATAATATATAAAGATTTCATGTTCAAATAACGTTAACATTCAATTTTACCACAAATTTACAACTTTTGTTGTTTACAAATATATACTCATCTCTAACTGAACGCATAACTTAATATCTTAACGTGGGTCGCATTCGTATATGTATATTTTTAAGAAGAAAAAACAATTACAAAAAAAAAAAAACCAAGTAAAATCACAAAATGGCATGGACAAAACAAAAATATCATTACTATATTAGGAAGGCAAATCTGGCATTCCCAGGCCGGCTTAGACATGCAAAATCAAAAAGTCTACTTACAGAGTGCTCCAGAAAAGCACTTTCTCTTCAGAAAAGAAAAAAAAGAAAGAATGGTTCGCTCATAAAGGCGTTCTTTTTTTGTTCGTGTTGTATATTTGTTTGATTCTTTTTGGGTCCTAAATCGAATGTTTTCCCTCTACTTTGGATTGCTTTTGAGTCTTCTCTGATTTATAGTGTACTTGACCACTTCATAGCAAGATACAACTATTCCAACCGAAGGACCAGCACGGCCAACTCGTGGACCTACTCCTGTGAACAGCCCCTTCATTCCTCCATCCCTGTTTCAAGTTTCACATGTTTACTTAAACCATGAATTAATGGTATTGAAAACTTGGAAAGAAGCCTTAATTTTAATTTTCTTTCCAATCGTGTTCTTACCTCCATATTTCTACTAAAGTCTTTCTTGTGGTCATCTTCAACACTCTCGAAGGATCATTCTGACATACAAACAGAAATGATTTGTAAAACAGTTTGCTCAAGTTATTCACTGATGTTGTAATAGTATTGAGTTATGTAAATTAAAAGCATTGTTCGAAGAAATTTTACCTCAATCTGTCGTCGTGTTCGTGCCACATCTAATGGACATGTAGCAGCTGCTGCAAGGCTTCCTGCTACGAAGCCAGCTGAAAAATTTGCCCCGAGAACGCTGGCCACACTGGCTTCATCGCCCATCAGACCAAGAAGTCTTTTCCGGATCTGCACAGCAAAACCAAAAGATGAATTAGGATGGAGTTGAGGGCTTTTTAGTTTTGGAAAACAGAAATAATTGGCATCAAGCTGAAAGCTTTTAAGAGAATGATGACCCACTGGCTCAAGGGTTGACCAACAGATTGCAGAAAATGGAACATCTCGGGCAAGTTGTGCTCCAAGGCCAGTCCACAAGACGCGATATCTTTGTACGGCTGCATAATCAAGATGTGAACACAAAATTAGAAAGTACAGCAAAGGAAATAAAAGTTCAGTGTTATAAATATATATATACTTCCTTTTCTCATCCCTGTCACATGCAATATATTACCATATACTAATAACTCGTTCAAAATATGAAGTTTGAATTCAGCTTACGGTTTTGAAGAGAGCTTGTGCTCTTTGCAGGGTTGACGACCTCATGCAGCGTTTTCCAAACTCCTGCAGGCTTCACACCAGCTTCGCTTTCTTTGAATGCCTATGAAAGCAAGAAGAAAAGACCAAATTAAGCATAACCAATAAACGTTCTCCATAAAATATAGAGTTATGGGAAAGGTATCAGAGAATCATGTAACCAAGTATGAAATATCTATGGTATGATCCTTGATATGTTCCTACAATTGAATGGGAAAACTTTTTCTTTCCCTGAAAGAAAAGACAAAGGAGATAATACTACTCATAAAGAGGAAAACCTTGTATTAAGTATATTTGGCACATTACTTAATATTATCCCAAAAACACTACAGTATCAGAGAGTATTTCAATATAAAATTACCAACTAAAGCCAAAAATTAACAAGGTATGACATAGTAAAAATGTTAGACAACATTAACACCTGCATGCGAGTCCTTGCCAATTCAACAGGGTAGCAAGTAACACAAGCTAATGAACGTGCAACCGATCCTGCCACTAATGGGACATATGGTGTCAAACTTGGAGAATGTTGAGTCGTGAAACCTTCCATATAATTACGAAAGACATCATAACAAGGCAAGTATATCCCCACCTGTTATACATTGAAAAACAATGTATTAACAAAGTGACATCTGAAGAATCTACATAACATTTTGAGTCAGCCTGTTGACAGGGTTGAACCACAAAAGGGAGATGGCTGAACTAGGAAACTTTTGCTAAGAAAGAGACTTACGGTTGGTATAGCCAATGCTAAGCTAGCATTTGTGCCTCTCCACAGTCTTGTAAATCCTTCCTGCAAAATCCACTCCTTTGAGACCTCTTATACGCACAAATTTCTTACCAAACTTATGATGATGGGAGAATACAATTAAACCAACAAGCTTGTAATCAGAAGATATTAGGTAACTACTATGAAAATAGTATCTTAACAGCGCAATTGTTTAATAAAGATCCATGCGTGTGTTGTTGCTATAAGAATAAACATCGTTTTGTTGCAATTTACATGTGATCTCCATTCTGAAATCCACAGTGTAATGGATTGAAACACGTGTCCAACAAATTCCAAGGTGTAGGCATACTAACCTGACGTATAATTTTATATAGGACATCCAGTGTTCCTTTATACTGGCCACATTCCGGAGGACACACGGGTTCACACGATGTAGAATATTTTGGAGCTGGAAATACCTAGCATCAATCAAAGACACAAAATAAATGGAAGTTTATCTCAAAAATTGTAAATAACTTAATGTACACAGTACACAAATAATAAGAAAAAGGCAATATACATACCGTGGCTGTTTCAAAACATGTACTACCGCACAACCCCTGATAAGGAACTCCAGCAGCTTGTGCTTGCAACCGAGTCTAGAGGTAAAGGCAACAAAATTGCATAAGACCCTTTTAAATCTTCATCATAATAACAACAATATTGAATCAAAATAGTCACTAAATCCACAAATCTTTTAAACTCAAACAATGGCTTGACATTGCATTTCCATAGCAATCTAATAAAATTATACAAATAAGGTTTACTCAAATTGGTCTCCAACAATATTGGCACAAATGAAAAGAAAAAAAAAACTGAAGCTTATTACTCTGACATACCCAAATCAATAGTTTTTCCAAATAATCAAAGAAAATTGGAAAATGGGCATTGCAATTGAGATGCATACAAAAACAAGAAAAAAGGACAAAAGTATGTAAAAACCTTGGCGATATCAAGAGGGTTAACTAAGATAGCGGAGAGAACAGCAGCACCGGCAGCAGACAAAGCCCTCTCTCCAAAACCCAAATTGGCATCAGAAAGTTCCACCGCCGCAGAAGAAGGTTGTTTTCTACCATCCTTGAACATGGTTTCGGCGCCTCCTTCGAAATCAACCCTGGTGGCTGCCGCCGCGGTTAACCACGAAGGTATGCCCTGCCTCGACCCGACCATTCCTCTACTTCTCACAACCCGGAGAAATTGTAACAAGGTGCCTTTCTTTGGTCTTCGTGAATGTTCAATGAAATATAACAAGAAATTTGGGAGAGGCTTTTTTGGCTTGTCAACGTCGGTTACGTACGTGCGTGCGTATACACATATATGTGTATTATATATATATATATATTATTTTGATTGAATTGTTACTGAAATTTAGTGGGAAATGAGAGGGAGAAAGCATGGTTATGGCATTGGATTCGTGGCGTCCATTGGAGGCGCCAAATTATTGGGAACCTTCTCTTAGATCGCCACCTATGAGGCTCTCTCCCCCACACAGAAACCCTATTTTGTGGGCCTTGGGTTGATTGCTCACGAGAGTTATGTCGATTGTGTTAAGTGCTGTTTGGCTAGGGATGATATAAATAGTAGAATATGAACAATGATAACATTGATGCAACAATTTTGATCTTTCTATTTCGGAAGGTACCTAGTATCTAATAGGCGTGAGCATCGGTCGGTTTGGGCGGTTTTTTCATAACATAAAATCCAGAATTCGGTTTTCGGTCCGGATTGGTGCAATCCAAAAACCGACCCACCAAACCAGTTAAAAGAAAAAACCGACCGTTTTGGACCGCGGTTTGGTTGGTTAAACCGACTAAACCGAATTTATTATTATTTTTTAATTTTAAAAAAAAAAATTGAAAGTTTTAGTTAAAAAACTAAAATTTTTGAATTGTTGGAATCCATTTTTGTGCATTTTTAAAATATAAATATATAGAACATAATTTTATATTTTTTATATTTTTATTTAATAATTTTAATAATTAATAATTATATAATATTATATTATTATATATTATATTGTTCGGTCGGTTTCGGTTCTGCCGGTCGGTCCACACAAGATTTTCAAACCGACTGAACAGTGGCGGTTTGCGCTGTTGGCGGTTTTTTCGGTGCACAGTTTAATTGGTTTTGGTTTTTTTCGGTGTTCGGAAGGTCGGTGTACACGGTTTTTTCGGTTTTTCGGATTTTATACTCAGCCCTAGTATCTAACAGTTTTCTTCGATTTTCTCCGGTGACACAGAAGACTTTGATGATCGTTGGATCGTCTGGTGTACCTACAAAAAAAGCATTTTAATGCTTAAGTCAGCCTCATTTGTACAAATCAAAAAAGTGTTATTTATTAAAAAATATATATATATACTGGAAAAGTAGTTATACAATTCACTCCCTGATTGGCTACTGATGTAATAGAATTTCCCGCCAAAATGTCTTCTTGTATATTCAATCTGTAGAAGACAGAAGGAAAATTTTCCCCCTACCCGTGGCCTCTACCGACTTTTTTTCTGTTTTAACCAGAACGTTCTATTTTACTTATTCCCAAAATAGCAAAATATTTGGACCCAACAAATAATAATCAAAATGAGAATGGAACATAATAAAAGTTAATATTACTAAAAAAATTAAAAAATTAGAATAGTCTTTACTCTTATGTTTGGTAGGAATATTCATTCTAACAAAATAGTGGAAATTGGAAAAGTTGTAATGGTGTTCTAGGCTACTTTTGGAAAATCATCATACAATGGAAATTATGTGCAATTCCATGTTATTATTAAATTTTGCATATTTTTAACTAATTAATTACATACTAATTGTAATTAAAGTGTCTCAATTATACTCTTTCTAATTCTTATGACCTCATAAAAATTGAGTATAATTACTATTAATTTTAAATCATAATTATTACATAATATTTTTATTGTGTAACTACTAACTGTATTGTCAACAGTGATAATAGAATTTCATATGTAATTAGCATTTGACATCTAAATTCATTTTATATTTAGATAGTAGCATTTTAAAATATATATTTATTTAGAAAGTAGGATGGTATACAATTAGATAATTTTCAAAATAGTTATATTTACACTCCAAAAAAAATATTTAAAAAAAAACCTATTTTTTAAAATATCTTTTTATTATATTTTTTTAAAACAGTGATCTTTTTATTATACATTGTTGACGCGGTTCTTTGGCAACAGATAATTATATGAATAAGGAGAAAGATTAGTGCTAAATGATGAACCGTAATAGATGAATGATCTTGAAGGAAGATTATAACTCGAATACTTTTTTAGGTGGTTCGAAGGTTAAAATTTTTCTAGTCCACCAGTCAATATTATTGATATATCTCTGATATTCCTTACAGGGTATTTCTTTACAAATTAGAAGTCAACCCTTTGCAACTCCCAGGGTCTCCATATTTATAGGGAGAGGACACCTGGGTGTTGGCAAAGGAGGTCATCCCGTGACCTTCTTACCCATTATGTCACTTCTGTGACGTTCATGATTAATTCCTAAAACCTGACACTGAAGTGTGGTCTAATCAATAGGAAATGGGGATAATGGGCCACATGGCCCAAACCAGTCGTGGGGTGCCTAAACACGCACGTTTATGTTGCGTGTCCGAGAATTCAGGAATGGGGTAGACACGTGATGTCTGATATATGCATGTTTACATTGCGTGGTTGACTTTATAAAGGGTCGGAAGTGTCAACTCAAGCTCGTACCCCAAGCTTGATGTAGTCTCAGCTCGTGATGTCCACACTGCTGATCCGATGCCTTAGTAATCTCACTAAATATTTGGCTATCTCGAGCTAAAGAGGTAGAGACTTGTAACAACAGCTCCGGGTAGGTGGCTTCCACGTGGCTGATAGAATTATGCCATTTTCCAGCTCGCTAATAACCCGTGGATATTTAGGGCGTACATTTGCCCCTCAAGCCCCTGCTCGTGGCATATGACGTGACTTGTGGCCACAGTGGGGGCTTTTAGGCTTCCTTGTGGACTCTTCATATCTCGCCCATTATGCTGGTATCGGATACGTGGAGCATCGTGGTTGGTTACGGTCCGTCTTCCGAGAACTGCATTAAATGGCCTAGCCTATCTTCGGCCGTCGTTTCGTCTTTCGAGTTGTGATCCTCGTATCCCACATCAAGACAATCGAACGGCCCTCATCCTTTGGCCTTTTACGTATATATAAGGCTGGCCACCTTTCGCATGCGCCACCCTTTTATTTGAAATTTTTCTCCTCTTCTTTCTTCTCAGTCACAAAACCCTTTCTTTCTTCCGGTCACTATTCCCGACGTTCCTGAGCTTCAGACACGAGGGCTCTTTCGTGACTCCGGTACCAGCGATTCCAACGGGACTTCAACCCAGACGCTCCTTTCAGTCTTTACGCAACAAAAAATTTCTGTAAGTCCTCCATTTGTTGCATGCTTTAAATGTTTTCCATTTTCCTTGCTTAGGTAAACTTTCTTCTTAGTCGCATGCAGTAGGTTGCTTGTCTTTTGTTTTTCTTTGCTGGTATTTTGTGTGTAGGTTTTTATCCTAGGGGTATCGACTGTAGGAAAGATAATTGTAACGACCCACATTCACTAATAAGGCTTAAGGGCCTTGATTAGTGTGCCTGGAGGGCATATTGGGAATTATGTGTGGTTTTAATGATTAAGATGCATGATTATGATTTAAAGCATATTATATGACCATTTGAATATTGAGATGCATGACTATGTGTATTAGTATGCATGTAGGCCCTGATTATGCTAGAAAGGCATAATTGTAATTTTGGCCATTATGGGCATAATTGTATTGATATATGTGATAATTGTCGAGACCACATTATTATGTGGATATATCTGTGATCTGTGACTCGAGACGATCCTAGTGAGCAAAGTAGCGGTCATGGATGGGATTTATACCCGGCTCGGGGTGAGCTTAGGGGTATAAATGGGAATTTAGCGAATATACTGGGGTCTACTTGGACATTGAGGAACATTATTGGTGGTTAATTAGGTATCGGGAATTAAGCGGGAAATATTAGAGACACTCGAGGAGTTAGCGGGAATTGGGTAAAATGACTAAAATGCCCCTAAGTGGATTAAAGGGTTTAGAATTAATAGGGAGGGCATTAAGTTCATTTGGCTTTTAAAGATGGGTATTACTGAGGCTTTATGTTAGTGGGATTTGTAGAATATTACAGAAGTCTGAAAAGAAAGAAAAAGGAAAGGAAAAGAAAGGAAGGAAAACATAGTGGTTCTCCTTGAGTCGGTTTGTGGTTCTCTTACCACTTTTCTCCATTCTTCTTGAAGCAAAATTCAAAGGAGAGCTAGTTCAATTAAGCCACAAGGTTACTGAGCTAAGATTGAGGATTTGACAAGGGTTTAGCAAGGTTAGGCCATTACTTGAGGTAAGGTTCTGCAATTTCTTCAGTTGCTGGTTTGGTTTCTGAACTATGGTGTATAAGTTGAGTTTGATGGGGAACTTTGGGGAAACTCAGGGCAAAGGTTAAGGAAAAGCAAGCCAAGGAGGTCTAGAGACAGCTTGTGGTCGAAATCCTATCAAAGGTATAAAGTCTAAACTCTAACTTTGTTGTTCAATTGGTTTCTACTGAGTTTTAGTGTTTAGGAGTGGCTATGGTGAATTCTGAGTTTGTGGATGCATGTGCTTGAGTTCTAGGTATTTGGGGTGCTTGGGATGAATGGAGTATGGTCATAAGGTTGTTTTTGAGGTTGGGGAAGATTTGGAAGAGTTTTGGTTGGAGTTGGTTCGAGAAAATTGTAGAAGAGAAAAGTTGGTGTTAGTCTGTCTGTGACTAGCGCTATAGCGCTAGCCTTTGGGTGCTGTAGCGCTAGGCCAAGATGCTGAGGGGATTTTGGCTTCTGTTTGTAGTGCTGTAGCACCCTCCCATGAGCGCTGTAGCGCTACCCTGCCTTCTGAAGGGGATTTTAGGGTTGTTTGCAAGGGCTTTTGACCTAGGGTTTGGGGTTTGGTTCCACCACCTTGTTTGGTGGAACTAGGACTTCTCGGGGGCTCGGGATTGGCCCCGAGGCTAGGTTTTGAACTTGAGGATTGATTATTACTTTGGCCCATGATTGTGATTAGGTGAGCGCTAGGGCTCGAGGGGGATCGTGCTCAAGGAGTCGAGGGATCAAAGCTAATGAATTGAAAGGTAAGAAAACTGCACCTGGTTATATGTTTGTGATGGGACTAAGTGCTTCCGATACTTGTATCGTGTCAATGATGGTATTATGCCATGGGACATGTAAAAGCGGCCTAAGGGTGCCGTACAAAGTATTTGCGCACAGGGCGCGGCTTGGCCACTGGTAGCCGAGAATATTCACTGAGCTCGGTTTAAGCGGGCCGGATTCAGTGGGATAACGGAGGGAGCAGCCTGAGGGCGCTAGCCCTAGTTATCATTTGTGCAGTGATATATGATATGAATTGATATGTTTAACATGTTGGATACTTGATTATGTTGAATGACTATATGGCTGAGATCATGTGATGCAATGTGAGATATTGATTTGTCCGTTGATTGCTTATGCTCTGTTGTTGTGTTTTCTTGCTGGGCCTTGGCTCACGGGTGCTACGTGGTGCAGGTAAATGCAAGGACAAGCTGGACCAACCCTGAGATGGAGGGCCGCAGGGTGGAATGTACATAGCCAGCTGTTCGATCGCCATGATCGAGGAGTGGATCAGGACAGGGATTACCTAATTACCTGCTTTGCCTTAATATGGCCTGATATTGTATATAAACCTTGCGTCTTTTGTAAACGATCTCTAAACTTGTATTTTTGGGATCCCGTGTAAACAAATAATATTTCTTAATGAAAATGCGGCTTTTGAGACCAAAACATTTTAAACCCTAGTTCCTTAATAGTCTCAGTAACACGATTTTGTTTAATTGACTTGGTTAGCAAGTCTGGCACTTTATAAACACACAGTGTAACGGTCTTGGCTATCCAGGGCGTTACAATAATACAACTCTGGGGTGATTTTCTAGGTAAAAGTTTTTTATGCCTGTTTGGAACAACAAGTTTCTAGGGTGCAAAAACCGAGTAGCTTAGGGGACACGCTTCACATGCGGTTTTTCCTTTCGAAACTTTCCTTCCAAGGCAAACTTTATCCTGACCCTCCTGACACACGGATCCCGAGCAATCGGGGACCCGTTGGGAGCACAGGCGCGTGTTCATAGTACCGCGTGGTCTCACTCGCCGCGGACTGAGATTACCTTAGCCCGTGTAAAGGAAACCCTTCTTCGCGCTAAATTCTTTCTTATGCTTAGGTCGCCTTTTCTAAACTGTCTTCTTTGTTCGTTAGGCGACCAGAAGGGACCCAAGAAGAGCGCATCCAAGAAGAGTGCAGGCAGCTCATCTTCCCAGCAAGCCAGCAAAGGGAAAGAGGTGGCAACAGACTCCCCGATTCCCCACTTTGGTCCCACCGTGGAGAAGGAGGTCGAGGTGGGGCCCGACGCCTTTTTTGAGGCCGAGAGGATTGCCTCGAAGGTCACCACCTAGGGGAAAGTTAACAAGATAATGCTTTCCCACAATATAGAGATAGGGAAGGGTGCCCTGGATGGCCGACCTCCCCTTGAGGGGGAGCGGAGCTGCACGCCGCTCGACGAGGAGTTCGCAGCCTGGAGCGACGAACATCTCAAGGCTGGGGCATTTCTTCCCCTGGACTAGTATTTCGTGGACTTCTTAAATTTCGTGAAGCTGGCCCCCTTCCAACTCCCTCCTAACTCCTACCGTTTGTTAGTAGGTTTGAAGTATTTGTTCCTGAAGCAGGAATGGAAGGTCCCCACGCCGGCGCACATCCTTTACTTCTTTTGCCTCAAAGCCAGCCCGGAGCAATGGGGGCGAGGTGACGGGTTCTACTACCTGACCCGTTTTCCCAATTCGGCTGTGATCATCGAGCTGCCCAGCCACCCCAATGACTTCAAGGATCAATTCTTCATGTCAAAGGGGTTTTGCAACTACGAATACCATTACTTCAACCGTCCTCGTAAGTTCCTTCTAACTTTAGCTCGCAAGCTGGCCGCTGATTAGTCTCTTTTCATTCATTGCTGACTTGAAAACTATCGTGCAGTTATTTTCGCGAGGACGGCTAAGTCGGTGACCCTTGGGGGTCAGTATGAAACCTTGGCGGGGCTTCCCCCAAGTGAAAAAGACTACCGCCAGCTCGTGTCTGATGAGACGATGCTGGCGTGTAAGTTAATTTCCCTGGGCCAAACTCTGGCCTTGAGGAGGCCGCGGACCATCCCTGCTGCTCGTGAGATGGCGCCCATCCCCGAGGAAGAGGTCGCGGATGAGGACGAGGAGGATGAGGTGCCCCTCGTGCGCCGGAAGTGGGCTTTGGAGGTCGCCCAAGAGGTCAATGTAGAGAGGACCCAGTCCGGGGCAGCAGCCGACCCCTCCGGCCAAGGTAACCCTTACTTATTTAGGGACTTAGACAGGGCCGCCGCAGACCTACGACTTGCTAGGTTTAACCCCAGCCAACTCGTTCACCGCCACCAAAACGACCCAGTTCGCAACATCACTCTACTCCAGTGTATTGACCAGCTCGTGTTACGTCATGACATGGGCCGCCTTAGGGGTAATGTAGTAGTAGATAATACCCTGGCCTTTAGGTCGGCCTTTTTTGAGGAGTACGAGACCAATCTTAGGTCGTGGCCCTCCCTTCTGGAGGGTGTAGTAGCTCCGGGTCTTAGGCAGTATGTAGAGGAGTCTAGTCCTGAGGCGGATCCAGACCCAGAGCCTCTTCTCACTTGCGAATTCATTATCTTAGACTCCCCCGTAGAAGCCCCGGGGCCGAAGGTCGTGACAATAGATTCCTCCTCTAGCTCGGAGGGTAGGACCTTTTTCGATACATACTTTAGCTTTTTTGTTATCAAAGTATTTTTACATGCATATTAATGCTTTGCTGTCTTTATTTCAGACAAGGAGATGTCGCAGCCCGGGGACAATGTTCTGCGGTCTATGTTCCAGGGGGGAAACCCCTCCTCCAGGTCCTCTGGGCCCTTGGTGAAGAAGCTCCAGGTGACCAAGAAAACTCCTCCCCTCGGGATCAGCTCCAAGTCTCCTGCCAAGGGGAAAAACCAGGGTCCTCCTGCCATAGGGAAGGTGCCTCCACCCCCTCCTGCAGTGGAGAAGATGGCTCCACCTCCCCCGCAACCTCCTGTCCCTAATCGGGAACAGGAGGTACCAACCAGGACCTTGTCAGCCCCGACTCCCGACGTGCGCGTCCCGGTCAATCCTCAGGCCTTGGAGAAATTCCCCGAGGTCTTTAGGGGGACGGTTTACGAAACCGCGACCTACATGGTGGACCATTGTTACAACGCCACCTCAAGGGACTTGCGGGAGATCGAGACGAGGAGCCCTGAGCATGTGATGGAGTCTTCACTGGGGATGACCCTCACGGTAAGCTTGCTTTACCACTGGTTCTTTATGTTGTTTTCTTATTCCTAAGGCACTTGCCTTATTATCGTTTTGTCTTGCAGGCGGCTTTGGCTCTCCACCGGAGCATATCTCGGTCCAGGGCCAGGATCGAAGAGATCAGGGGCGAACACCAGGCTGCTCAGGTCACCCTTGCGTCCGCTCAACAACAAGAGCAGGATGCCAAGGCGGCCTTGGCGACTGCCCGAGAAAACGAGAGGGTCGCGCATGCCACTTCGGTTGCTACGCAGACCAAGCTGGAGGCATCTCGGGCCAAGCTGCTGAAGGTCGAGGCTACCAAGGTCGCCCTAGACATTGCGAAGGTCGAGCTCGAGGAGGCCAAGGCCGCTCTGGTGGCGGAGAGGGCAGCTTCTAGCTCCTCCATGGAGGCCATGTTGTACCACTGCTAGGCCTTCAACCAAGATGGTGACTTTTCCTTCTTGGGGCTGGACGTGTAGGGGTCCTTTTTGGAGAAGTTTAAAGCTTGCTTTCAACAAGAGGCGCCCTCCGAGACCGGGGAGACTTCCACTGCCACCGAGCAGGATGGCGAGGGGGTGACTTCATCAGAGCGGCCTGGCGGGGCTTAGGATTTTTCTCATTTTCTTTTGTTATTTACCTTTTTTTTTATTTGTAACTTTTCATTACGAGGTTTTTATCCTCGAAACAATTGGTATCCCTAAATTTATTTCACTCTATTTACATATTTTGCCTCGACCTTACTGTTACTTCTCTTTAATGCATTTGGTGAGAACTTAGTTTCTGTTGGTGTTGTGATTGACATCTTATGCTTTTTAGGAAAAAACATATGTTAATCAATTTGAACCAACTTCTAAGATTTAGGACCTGGTTGTATCCAGGATATTAATTTGAAAACTTAGTTCGCGTCAATCCTTTATCAATATCTTGTGCTTTTTAAGAAAAACATCGATCAATCAATTTTAACTAACTTCTAAGTTTTTGGACCTGGTTATATCCAGGATATTAATTTGAAAACTTAGTTCGCGTCAATCCTTTATCGATATCTCGTACTTTTTAAGAAAAACATCGATCAATCAATTTGAACCAACTTCTAAGTTTTTGGACCTGGTTATATCCAGGATATTAATTTGAAAACTTAGTTCGCGTTAATCATTTATCGATATCTCGTGCTTTTTAAGAAAAACATCGATCAATCAATTTGAACTAACTTCTAAGTTTTTGGACCTGGTTATATCCAGGATATTAATTTGAAAACTTAGTTCGCGTTAATCCTTTATCGATATCTCGTGCTTTTTAAGAAAAACATCGATCAATCAATTTGAACTAACTTCTAAGTTTTTGGACTTGGTTATATTAAGGATATATGCCCCCCAAGTAATCAGGAAAGGGTCTTTCATGGTTACTTGAGTTTACACCTAAAAACATATGCAATAATGTAAAAGATTAGCTGTTATTACTTAATAAACAAAAGATGGACTTTCCAATTAAGCATTTCAAAGATATTATTGATAATATTTCTTCAGGTGGATAGAGTTCCAAGTCCGTGGGACTGCTTCTCCATTAAGTCGAGCTAGCTTGTAGGTTCCTTCTTTCACGACCTCGGTTATTTGGTAGGGCCCTTCCCAGTTTGGTCCCAACACTCCATCCTTGGGATCTTTACTAGCTAGGAAGACTCTTCTGAGTACCAGGTCGCCAACGCTAAAGACGCGTTTCTTGACCTTTGAGTTGAAATAACGAGTGACCTTTTGTTGATAATGCGCGAGCTGCAGCTGTGAATCTTCTCGTTTTTCGTCAATCAGGTCGAGGGATGCACAGAGCAATCCATCATTCCGGTCTTGGTCAAATGCCTGGACTCTATGCGAGGCTACCTTTACTTCGATAGGAAGGACTGCCTCACTCCCGAAAGCCAGGGAGAAAGGAGTATGACCCATCAGCGTTCGATGTGAGGTCCGGTATGCCCACAGTACCTGGGGGAGCTGTTCTGGCCAAACTCCCTTGGCTTTGCCCAGTCTTTAATTAAGGCTTGCCTTTAGCATCTTATTGACGGGCTCGACCTGCCTGGGGATAGGCCACAGAGGAGAAGCTTTTAACAATGTCGTGCCTCTCACAGAATTCGGTGAAGAGATCGCTATCGAATTGCGTTCCATTATCTGACACGATCTTCTTTGGCAGCTCGAATCGGCAGATAATGCTCTTGACCACGAAATCGAGGACTCTTTTTGAAGTGATCGTTGCCAGGGGCTCTGCTTCTGCTCACTTGGTGAAGTAGTTGATAGCCACCACTGCGTAATGAACTCCTCCCTTTCTAGTAGGGAGGGCACCAACCAAGTCAATCCCCCAGATCGCGAACGGCCACAGGGACGAGATCATCTTCAGCTCGACTGGGGGAGCTCGGGCAACTGTAGCAAATCGCTGGCACTTGTCACATTTTTTGACGTTGGAGATCGAGTCCTTCGACAGAGTGGGCCAGTAATACCCTTGCTTTAATATCTTCAAGGCAAGGTTTTGCCCCCCAGTGTGATCTCCGCAAAAACCCTCATGCACTTCCTGTAAGATGGTCTTCGCCTCGCCTGGAAGAACACACCGTAGGAGAGGTAAAGAGTGTCCACGCCGATATAATGCCCCATCTATCACTATATACCTTGAAGCCTGGTAAAGTACCCTCCTTGCGTCATTTCGCTCCTCGGGTAACTTTCCTGCTGTGAGATACTCGAGGATGGGAGTCATCCAAGTCAGTCTGGCGTCAATCATCTTGATCTCCGCCCCGACTTCCTTTATGCTGGGCCGTTCCAAGAACTCTACCGGAACCAACCCCAAAGTCTCCGCCTCCCCAGAGGTAGCGAGCTTCGCGAGGCCGTCCGCGTTGGCATTCTGCTCCCAAGGTATCTGCTCGATTGAGCCACGCTCAAATGCGGATAGCTCGCTCTTTACCTTGGCCAAGTAAGCAGCCATCTTGGTTCCCCGTGCTTGGTATTCCCCTAACACTTGGTTTACCACGAGCTGGGAATCACTGTAACACTGGACGAAGCTGGCCTTCAGCTCCTGGGCCACCCTTAGCCAAGCCAGTAGAGCTTCGTATTTAGCCTTGTTGTTGGAGCTTTGAATCTGAGTCGCAACGCCGAGTGGAATCAATGTCCTTCCAGGGATATCAATATGATTCCAGCCCCGGAGCCACTCTCGTTAGACGAGCCATCTACGAAGACCTTCCACGAGGCCTGGGTTAAGGAAGCCTGGATTGACTCTTCTACAGGGTCTTCTCGGAATCCTGTGCACTCTGCCACAAAATCAGCCAGGGCCTGGCTTTTTATTGTAGTTCGCGGTATGTACAATATCTCAAATTGGCTGAGTTCAACAGCCCACTTCAATAGGCGTCCCGATGCTTCAGGTTTTTGCTAAACTTGCCTTAAAGGCTGATCGGTTATGACGTGTATTGAGTGGGATTGGAAATACGGCCTGAGCTTTCGGGAGGTCGTAATGAGACAGAAAGCCATATTTTCCATCAATGGATACCGGGATTCAGCTCCGAGAAGCCTCTTGCTGATGTAATAAACTGGCTTTTGAGATCGGTCTTCTTCTCGGACTAATACGGCGCTAGCTGCATCTTCCATGACAGCTAGGTAAAGGAAAATAGGCTCTCTTACCGTTGGTTTGGATAATACGGGCAACTCGGCTAAATGTGCTTTCAGGTCGAGGAAGGCACGTTCACATTCCTCGGTCCACTCGAATTTCTTATTCCCCCGGAGCAGGTTGTAGAATGGCAGACACTTGTCAATAGATTTAGAAATAAACCGATTAATGGCCGCCACCCTTCCTGTAAGACTTTGAACGTCCTTTCACGACCGGGGTGAGGGCATCTCGAGTAGCGACCTGATCTTATCGGGGTTTTCTTCTATTCCTCTAGTATTGACAATGAAACCCATGAATTTTCCTGACGCGACCCCGAAAGTACATTTTTGGGGGTTAAGCCTCATGCCGTATTCTCTTAATATCTTAAAGCATTCCTCAAGATTGGAAACATGGTTATCGACAGTTTTTGACTTGACCAGTATGTCGTCAACATACACTTCCATATTCTTCCCGATCTGGTTAGTAAACATCCTATTTACCAACATCTGGTATGTAGCTCAACGTTCTTCAGCCTGAAGGGCATGACCTTGTAACAATAAACGTTAGTTGGGGTCATGAAGCTAGTGTGTTCCTGGTCTGTTGGATTCATGGTGATCTGATTATAGCCCGAGTATGCATCCATAAAAGACATGAGCTCGTGCCCTGCCGTGGCGTCTACCAATTGGTCGATCCTTGGCAAGGGGAATCAATCTTTGGGGCAGGCTTTGTTCAGATCGGAGAAGTTGATGCAGGTCCGCCATTTCCCGTTGGGCTTCGGGACCAACACAGGATTGGCGACCTAGATCGGGAACTTTGCCTCACGGATAAAGCCGCACTTTAAGAGCCAGGCTACTTCCTCTTCTAGGGCCTCAGCTCGGGTTGTTCCTAGGCGCCTTTGTTTCTGGGATTTTGCAGGCACACTTTTATCCAAGTGGAGGGTGTGCATGATGATGCTCGGACTGATCCCTACCATGTCTTCATGAGACCAGGCGAACACATCTAGATTCTTCTGCAGAAACTTAATCAGCTCCGCCTTCCTTTCGCTACATAGGTTTTTCCTGAGCTTTACCACCTTCGAGGGACCTTGTGGATCGATGCTTACCTTCTCGAGCTCTTTGATGGCTTGGAGCTCGGATCTATCCTCGCCTATTCTGGGGTCGATATCATTATTTAAGATGATATTCTCCCCTTTGGCACTCTGAGGTTTTTCAATCTCAGGACTAGGCACAAGTTTCTGAGATTCCTCATTCCTGCCCTGGATGGTCATCGTTAACTGCCCGGGTTTTGATTTTCCCTTCATAGAAATACTGTAGCATTCCCTAGCAGCGAGCTGATCACCTCGGACCGTGCATATCCCCGAGGAAGAGGGGAATTTTAGCGTGAGGTGGCGGATGGAGGTTATGGCTTCAAACGCTATCAATGTAGGTCGGCCCAAAATAACATTATACGCGGCGGGACAATCGATGACCACAAACTCGAGGAGTTTCGAGACAGTCCGGGGTCCCTCTCTCAGGGTGATCACCAGCTCGATTGTTCCTCTTGCTGTCGCCCCTTCTACAGAGAATCCTTATAGCATCATGGAGGTGGCCTTCAACTCGGTGACAAATAAACCCATCTTTTCCAGCGTAGACCGGAACAGCAGGTTCACCAAGCTCCCATTATCGACCAGTATTCTCCAAACTCTTCGGTTAGCGAGCTGAGCGGCTACGACCAGAGGGTCGTCATGAGGGAAATGGACGTGACTGACATCTTCCCGATGAATATGATTGGTTGCCTCTCCAATCGTTGTTGTTTGGGTAGATGCTGCCCAGGGACGAACTCCACTCCATTATGAGCCTTAAGTTCGTTGACATATCTCTTCTGGGCACCTCTGCTCGTGCCAGCCAGATGGGGGCCTCCAGAGATCGTGGAGATCTCTCCTCCTATCACAGGAGGAGGGACGTCCTGATCTATCCGAGACCCGGGCTGACTTATCGGAACTTCCGGAGCTGGTTGGCCGGCGAGAACTCTATTCCGTGCATACTGAGCCAAGGGTCCAGCTTTGATAAGAGTCTCGATCTCATCCTTCAGGTGCCTACAATCATCAGTGTTGTGTCCAATGTCGTTGTGGAACCGACAAAACTTGGAGGGGTCTCGCTTACCCTTCTGGTGCTTCAACGGTTCCAGCTTCTTCCGAGGGAGGCGAGCAGAGTTTGCTAGGAAAATGTTCTCCCTAGTGTGTGTGAGCTCGGTATAAGTCGCGTAGACTGGCTTAAATTTTCCACGGACTTGTTCTTCTTCGGGCTGTGCTGGCTGCCCTCGCTGCTTCCTTTTCTCTTGCCTCCACCAAACTGGTTATTCTGTGTAACGGTTTGTGTCGCTGTCACGACATTCGTTCCTACTCCAGCGGGCTGTTCAGGGGCTTGGTTGGTTCCTGCGGCTGATGCTCGCGCCTCCTCCAGGTTGATCCATCCCTGGGCCCTATTTAGGAATTTGTTTACGGTGCTGACACCCTTTCTCTGTATCTCTTCCCAGAGTCTGCCTCCGACAAGGATCCCAGTCCTCAAGGCCATGAGCTTGGAGCTGTCGTCTGCGTCCCTGGCTCAAGCAGCAACGTTTGTGAATTTGCTCAGGTAAGCTTTCAAAGGTTCGTCGGGCTGCTGTCTTACGTTCGCCAGGGTGTCGGCTTTGACGCGGGCAGCCTGAGAAGCTCGGAATGCCCTCTTAAAGTCGGCAGAAAAGGTTTTCCACAAGCTGATGGACTACTTTTTACTCTGCTTGAACCATTGTCTGGTCGGCCCAGTCAAGGTGGAAGGAAATATCAAACATCTCAGCTCGAGACCAATGTTGTGGGCCATCATCAGGGTGTTGAACATACCCAGATGATCTGACGGGTCCTCGTCCCCATTGAACTTGGACAAGTGAGGCAAACGGAAACCAGGTGGATACGCCGCATCTGCTATGCTGGGGGCGAAGAGCTCGAGCTCGTCCCATGAGTCGTACTCATCTTTTTATTTTTTTGATAAGAGCTTCCTCATCAACTCCTCCATCTGAGCCAGACGCTCAAGGGTTTGGTCCTGACTTCCTTGGTTGTTCCGGGGCTGTTCAACAATTCCAGTTCCATGGTACGCGTTAGGCGGGTTATTGTCCCTCCTATCTTGAGATAGGTTATATGGGACATTCCCGCTGTCACGTACTTCAGATAGGCCTTCCCCTTGGCGAGCACGACTGCCATTTCCAACTGGGTCTCTTTGAGAGTTTAGACGATCTCGGAGGTCACCCCTCGGGGCGACCTGAGGGCTTTGCGCTGAGCTCAAGCGATGGCGCAGGTCTCCGCCGGAGATGTCACTTCGACGACTCTCGGTCCAGTAACTTCCATTTGAAAAGCTCGGAGCCCGCCGCTGAGGGTGAGGGTCCAGGGCTTCCCTGTGCGCCCGGCTACGATGGGAGGGTCCGACGAAAGGAGGATTTCTCCTGCTGCTCCCATGAACCGGAATGTCTCGGACTGGACGGGGAGGAGATGGGTATCTTATTAGTGAAGGAGGATGCCTGACTGGGGACGCGATCCTAGTCCTGTTAGGGCGGATTAAGCTAGGTTGCGGCCGCTCCGCTCTACCATCCTCCGCGTCCTGTGGTCGGCAATCTGAGCGGGGTGCAGGACGGCTGGCCGGGGCGGGCTGTCGTCGCGAGCCCTCCCCGGATCTCCTTCGCGAGCTTCCTCGAGCCCTCCTGGGTGCACTCGAGGGCGGAAGTGAGCTAGGAGTTGAGGTCTGGACCGATCGGCTGAATTGCTGCTCGGCCCTAGGAAGTTCCTCAAATGCAGTTTCCCGGTGGTGCGACGTGGGAGTAGAATTTGATGTTGAGGGTCTGACTGGGCCTGGACCGGTTACCCCGACGGGACTTATGAGTCTCACCATGCCTTTTTCCGACGTTAGTGTCGGTTGTAAGAGGGGGTAGTCGGGCCAAAACTTCTTGAATCTGCTTGTTTGCTTTCGCCAGCTGACTCTTCAACTGTGCATTCTCCATTTCTACCGCCGTGTAGAAATCCGGGTTCGGATTGGGCAGCTGGGGAGCCGAACTTCTGGTGTCATCTTGGTCCATTGGCTGCTTCCCCGGTCGCTGCTGAACCTTAGGGTTTTGCTCATCGGACATGGCAGTATGGTGGGCCTCCTGCCCATCACGTTGGTCCGCCTCGTTACCATGTCTTGAGCGAGCAACTACCATGGTTGGGTATTTGCGATAGCACCAATCTAAAAGCTCTCAATGAAAGCACCAAACCGTTGACGCGGTTCTTCTACAACAGATAATTATATGAATAAGGAGAAGGATTAGTGCTAAATGATGAACCGTAATAGATGAATGATCCCGAAGGAAGATTATAACTCGAGTACTTTTTTAGGTGGTTCGAAGGTTAAAATCTTTCTAGTCCACCAGTCAATATTATTGATATATCTCTAATATTCCTTACAGGGTATTTCTTTACAAATTAGAAGCCAACCCTTTACAACTCCCAGGGTCTCCATATTTATAGGAAGAGGACACCTGGTTGTTGGCAAAGGAGGTCATCTCGTGACCTTCTTACCCACCATGTCACTTCTGTGACATTCATGATTAATTCCTAAAACCTGACACTGAAGTGTGGTCTAATCAATAGGAAAGGGGGATAATGGGCCGCATGGCCCAAACCAGTCATGGGGTGCCTGAACACGCACGTTTATGCTGCGTGTCTGAGAATTCAGGAATGGGGTATACACGTGATGTCTGATATATGCACGTTTACATTGCGTGGTTGACTTTATAAAGGGTTGGAAGTGTCAGCTCAAGCTCGTACCTCGAGCTTGATGGAGTCTCAGCTCGTTATGTCCACACTGCTGATCCGATGCCTTAGTAATCTCACTAAATCTTTGGCTATCTCGAGCTAAAGAGGTAGAGACTTGTAACAGCAGCTCCGGGTAGGTGGCTTCCACGTGGTTGATAGAATTATGTCATTTTCCAGCTCGCTAATAACCCGTGGATATTTAAGGCATACATACATAAAAAAATAATACTTTCTCATTAAAAAAAATTACTTTCTCTTTATTTTAAGGGAGAATATATTTTGGCGGGAGCCACTTATAATTTTTTCTCATATTCTATTCACTCCCAAACAATGTCAAAATTGGATTTCAATCCACTTTCTCTTCTCAATTTGATTTTCTCTCATTTTTCTCCTCTACCAATCATGAATAAATATATATTTTTTCAATTTTTTAAAATGAGAAATATTTAATTTGGGGTATATATATAAATTTATGGGGTATAAATATTTCCTAATTTTTATTATGTAAATTTATTACGAAAATATGATATAATTAAGAAAAAAAAAATATAATTTGAGTCTAACTTTATAATGAAAAAGTTGCAATATTGTGGTTTAGGCTTTTGTCGGAGCTACTTGACTTCTCTGAATATGAGATCGTTTCCTTTCCGCTACTTCTTCTGTCAATCTTCAATGTCGTTTATCTCTAATGTCGTCGTTTATTATTATTGCCTTTTGCTAATTGCTATAGATGGATTCCTTTCGTGTTTTAAGTTACCTTTCCTACTGGCCACTGGGGCCGGACGATATGTTTACTTAAACGGCCTGCGTTTCGATCATAGACGGTTGTTGTCGTTTTTCACAAGTGTTGTCGTTTTTCAATTCTCGTATTATGGTGATTGATCAGCACCATTGCAAAGGCATTCCTTCCAACCGGAAAAAAAAAAAAAAAAAAAACTGATGAAAAATAAAATTACATTCCTTATAATTCATTCGACGAATTCGATTCATTCTTCCTATTTAAAAAGAAAAAAGAAAAAAATTGTTTCAGGGAGCAATATTTCTAGAAAAAACTAAACAGTACTCAACCCCTGGCATGGAAGACATTCAAAGGAGCCAGAGGAGTTTTGGTCCTGGACACTTGAGCTTGTGTTGAACCCAAAAATGAAGGAATTTTTGATCTGGAACTGCTATTGTGATTAAAACGAATCATATATGATATGGTAGCCGAGAACATCAAACACTTCATCGCAAAACCAAAAGGTTTGGGCCAGTAGTGCTTCCACCATTTCTTGTTGGGTTCACAATCTTTAAAGCTGTGAAGAACTACAACATCTTCATCACTAAAACATACATTTAATTCTCTCAACACATCTGGTGCCTTCGCTTCATAACTCCTCACCAACTCCATTAAAGCTGTTCTGCTTTCTTTCAAACGAATTACAGCTTCATTTTTCTCTCTCTCTTGCCAACACAGCAGCTTCTGCGCACCACAACATTTATCATTATAATCTACCATATATATATATATAATGTAAAAATAGAATATTTTATGAATCTTATTACCTGTTGAAACAAAAGGATGTTCTCAACTTGCTTCAACGAATCTCTTATGGCAATCAAGCTCTGCCTCTCCTCAACTGGGATCTGATCTGCAACATCGCACAAACGACCATGCTCTGAGCAAAACTTGCAGAGCTTAATACTCTGCTCGATTTCACAGTCGAACTTACCATTTATAGCCCAAGCTCTCTCAATCAGACATTTCAGGTCTTTATTCAACTCCATCAGTGGCCTTAAAAATGAACAATATTGCTCATTCATCTATAATAAATAAGTATAGCCACACCCTTTATAGCTTTCTGTTGCTATTTTATTCTTTGTCTCAACTTTTCTCAGATTTTCCCAGCTTTTCTTTTCTGTTTTGCTTGCGTGTGGTTGAATGGTCAAGACATTAAGAATATAATGGAACAAATCATTCTAGCCACTTTTTCTCTTTTTAAAAGAGAGAAGAGTTGTTTGTTTAGCTAGAAAAATGAGGGTTAACATGTAAATAATTCATCATCAACAGACGTGTGTGCTTGTGTTTGTATATTATATTAAGAAAGGATTTTATGAGGATTAGTTTAATACTTATAAATCTCAAACATATACAAATTCAAATAAAAGGGAAAGTAAGAGTAAATGGAAAGAACACACCCAGCAGTTTATTTATCCTTAGTCGAATTGGATACTCCATCTTATCTTACTACAACAAAACAAGAATCTTAATCAGTACAAAAAGTAGTGTATAGTATCTTGTCTAATGAAACAAACAATTTGAAAACCTTATACAAATCTATAATAAATCTTATATATATATAGTCGAGTTGGGGATTGTTAGTTACTACTAGTCTGGTAAAAGTTACGGTTCATATTTACCTAACTTTTAGCTAGTTGTCAAAGTAATTAAAATGTTTTAATTAACCATTAATTAAAGACGCAAATATCATCAGCTCCGATTAATACGTTACCGGTGAAACTATATCTATATGTAATACAAACTAGAGTCTACCATGAATTAGTTACTTGCATTGTATCTAATACACAAATAGATATGTCGTAACAATTAACCATTAATCATATTAATATGTTCGAACATAGATTTGACTAGGTTTGGTCATTTTCGTAACATTGTAAAAATAAACCAAAAGTTTACTTTATCTTATATATTTACACTCAAAGTTTTAAAATTTATTAAAAATTATTAAAAATATGTTGTGAAAATAGCTCAAGAACAATCGGAGTGAACAGCCAATCTCAAAAATTTATCACATAACACAGATTTTTTTTTTTAGAAAAAAAAAAAAGATGAAAGCCTCAACACATAAATACATGGTTCGGTTATAAAATTCACACATCATAAGAGCAGCAAAAAGTCACTAGTCATTATTATGTAGAAATTAGATCCGGTAGCTACTTTTAGGTTAACTTTTCTTTTTTATCTACAATTTTTAAGTTTTAGTATAATACCCACTATTTCAATCAATATACCTATTATACCCCTATAATCTATGAATACTGTTTTTAGAAGAGAACCATGTGGTGAAGGGTATTTTTGGAATTATCTGTGATAAAAATGGGTAGAACTAAACTAAAAATATTTATGAGGTAATTTTAGGTAAGAACTCATTAAACTAGCTAATTTTCAACTTATCCCCATTATTATTAATGAACAAGATGAATCAATAGTACAAATAAAAAATTTGTACACTCTCAAAATTCTATTCTCGCAAAACTTGAATTTGGATCACCTTTCTTTCTTCCTCTCGAAGTGTGTACAATGCTCCCAATGAACCATTTTATAATCTCTACAAGTGCCATGATTTTCTATACTATATATTGGCAAAATTATGGCTCATGTTGTGTTTGAAAATTTTTCAATAGAAGCGTTCGCGGTGCGGGCAGTGTGGCTCTTTGCTAATTTATTGGACCATACCACATATGTGGTTTAAGCAATTTTTTAGACCACAACCTGCATTGCATAGACCTCAAAAATACGATGCGGTGTGGGCGGTTTATACCTATCGCTAGGGACAAAGGCAGAAAACCCAAGTAAGGGGGGCCTAATAGAAAGAAAATATTTAGAGGGGGCAATATATAAATTTTAAAGAAAAATAAGAAGAAATATTAAAAATACTAAAAAAAAGTTTTAAAAAATAAAGCTTGAGGGCGACCAAGACCGCAATTTGTATACTAGTGGTTTCGTTCATTCCCATCGCCAAATAATTTAACAATTAAACATTATAATTAATAAAGATTCATAATAAAATTTATAACTAAAAAGTATTCAACAAAACAATAAACTTTTAGCAAAACAATAAAAATACATCAAACTAATAGCAAAGAAAAAATGTGATATAGAAATAAAGATTTTGATTAAGGATGAATATTTTTAGGTTAAAGTAAAATATGTGTTAGCATCTTATGAAACATAATAAATTTTTTAGATTTTGTGTATATTATACTATATAAAATATAGGGAAATTCTATAGTAGGGGTATTAGTTTAGCCTCTACCGGTAGGGACATCTCTGTTTTCGGCACATAGAGAAATTATAACTCAAACTTTTTTATATGACGGTTGTTGACACGGTTCTTCGCCAACATGTAATTAAGAAAATAAGAGGAAGGGATTAGTGCTTATGTTGAACCGAAATAGATGAATGATCTTTTGAAAATGGGCGGGTGACACAATTACATTTTTAGGTGGTTCAAAGGTTAAAATCCTTCTACTCCACCAGTCAATATTATTGCTATATGCTTGGTATTCTTTTACAGGGTATTTCTTACACAATAGAATCCAACCCTTTGTAACTCCCATGGTCTCCATATTTATAGGAGAGGGCACCTGGGAGTTGGTAAGAAGGTCATCCCGTGACCTTCTTACCTATCATGTCAACTCTGTAACATTCATGATTAATTCCTAAAACCTGACACATGAAGTCTGGTCTAATCAATAGGTAAGGGGATAATGGGCCGCACGGCCCAACCCAGTCGTGAGTGTCTAAATACGCACGTTCATGCTGCGTGTCCGAGAAGTCAGGGATATATCAGACACGTGATGTCTGATATATGCACGTTTACCTTGCGTGGTTGACTTTATAAAAGGTCACAACCTCCAACTCTAGCTCGTACCACGAGCTGGATGCTTCCCTCGACCTGTGGCCTTCAAAGTCCAAACTCAGTCTAACCTTGGGGAACCCTTAGGTTACCTCGAGCTGAGGGGGTAGGATCTTTCGATGGCAGCTCCGGTCTTGGGGGATGTCCACGTGGTAGACATGATTAGGTCGTATCTCAGCTTGCTAACAGCCCGTGGGAAAACCAGGGCGTACATTTTCCCCCCAAGCCCCTGCTCGTGGTACACGACGTCGCATAGGGCCACAGTAGGGGCTTTTAGGCTTCCTCATGAACTCTTCATATTCCACATTCTACGCAGGCGCCGAATACGTGGAACATCGTGGTTGGTGACGGTACGTCTTCCGAGAACTGCATTAAATGGCCTAGCCTATACTCAGCTGTCGTTTCGTCTTTCGAGTGGAGAGCCTTGGATCCCACATCAGGGCAATCCAACGGCCCTCCTCACGTGGCCTTTCACGAATATAAAAGGGGTGGCCACCTTACGCATGGGCCACCCGCTCATTTGAAATTTTAAAAAAAATTTCTTCTTCTTCTCTCTTCATTTTCAAAAGAAAAAACCCTCTTCTTTCCGGCTGCCATTCCCAGCACTTAAGAAGTTCATGTGTAAGGGCTCCTTTGAAGCTTTGGAATTAACTACTCCGACGAAGTCCCAACCCAGGCAATCCCTTCATCCTCTTCTCAACCAGAACATTCTGTAAGTCTCCTGACTGTGCATGTTTTGAAATTATTTTTCACTGTAACTTAGGTAAATATTTACTGTAGCCACATGCAAGGTTTTGTTGGTTTTTTGTGGGCATGAAGGGTAAAAGCCTTTTAGGTTAGGGTATCGTTTGCAGTAGAAAACCATTTAGGAGCATTGTTTATAGGGTGCGTCTTCTGGGGAAATTTTATGGGTAGGATTTTAGGTATGCTGGTTTAAAGTACCCAGTATTTTGGGTGCAAAACCGGGTAGCTTAGGGGACACGCTTCACAGGCGGTTTTTCCTTTCTCGCCTACTGAAACTTTCCTTCCAAGGCAAATTCTATCCTGACCCTCCTGACACACGAATTCCGAGTAATCGGGGATCTGTTGGGAGCACAGGTGCGTGTTCATAGAACCGCGTGGTCTCACTCTCCACGGGCTGGGCTTACCTCAGCTCGTGTCAAGGAAACACATTCAAAATTTTCTCCATTTTTAGGTCGCCTTTTTCTAAAATTTCTTTTTTTTGTTCGCTAGGCGACCAGATGGGACCCAAGAAGAACGCTCCCAAGAAGTCCGTAGGCAGCTCGTCCTCCCAACAAAACAAGGGAAAGGAGGTGATGGTTGAATCCCCAATTCCCAACTTCAGGCCAACAGTGGAACGGGAGCTCGAGGTGGCCCCCGACGCATTCTTTGAGGCGGAGAGGATCGTCTCGAAGATCACTGACTAGGCGAGGGTAAACAAAATATTCCTCTCCCATAACATCGAGTTGGGGAGAGGAACCGTGAGCTCCCGACCTCCCTTAGATGGCGAGCAGAGCTGCGCGCCGCTTGATGAGGTGTTCTCGGCCTGGAGTGACGAACATTTCAAGGCGGGGGCCTTCCTCCCGTTGGACCAGTACTTTTCCGATTTCCTCAACTACGTGAGGTTGTCCCTCTTCCAGCTCCCCCCCAACTCTTACCGTTTGTTGGCGGGGTTAAGATACTTGTTCTTGAAACATGAGTGGGAGGTCCCCACTCCTGCAGACATTCTGTATTTCTTCTGCCTCAAGGCCAGCCCGGAGCAGCAGAGGCGAGGTGACGGGTTCTATTACTTAACCCGGTTCCCCAACACGGCTGCGGTCATCGAGCTGCCCAGCCACCCCAACGACTTCAAAGATCAATTCTTTATGCAAACGGGGTTCCAAAACTGCGAGCTGCACTACTTCAACCGTCCTTGTAAGTGCCTTTCAACCTTAGCTCGTAAGTTAAGTATCGGTTAGCTCCCCCTATATCCATTTCTGACTTAGAATAATTCTGCAGCTATCTTCGCGAGGACAGAGAAGTCTGTGATCCTCGGGAGCCAGTACGAGACACTGGCAGGCTTGCCCCCCAGTGAAAAGGACTATCGTCAGCTCGTGACGGACGAGACGATGCTGGCCTGTAAGCTGATCTCCCCAGGCCAGACTCTGAACCTGAGGAGACCTCGGGTGCTTCCCCCAGCTCGCGATACGAGGCCTATCATCATGGAGGAGGTCACGGGGGATGAGGATGAGGAGGACGAGGTGCCCCTCGTGAGGACGAGGAAGTGGGCGTTGGAGGTCGCCCAAAGAACGGACAAGGAGAGGATCCGGTCCAGAGCAGCTGCAGGTCCCTCCAGCCAAGGTAACCCTTACATGTTTAGGACCTAGAGAAGATACCATATGTCTTTCGGGGGACGGTGTATGAGACGACGAACTACGCCGTCAGCCACTTCTACCGCTTCAACGAGAGGGAGCTGCGGGCCATCGAAATAAGGAGCCCGGTGGGCGTACTGGAATCTTCATTGGGCATGGCCCTAACGGTAAGTTGACCTTACCCTTTTATGGTTTTTGATTATGATGCCTTGCCCTGTTTTTCCTTTCTCCCCCCCTTTTTTTTTTCTTAAGGCAGTTGCCTCTCCGTTTTTGTAGAGCGCCTTGGTCTTTCACAGGAGCATAGCCCAGACCAAGGCCCAGCTCGAGGATATGAGGGGCGAGCATCAGCGGTTGTGGCCACCCACCAGACTTCCTTGCAGGCGGCTAAGGATGCCCTGGCGGCCGCGCAGGCCGAGCTGGAAAAAGCCCGTCCCAAGCTTCAAGAGGTCGAGGCAACCAAAGCCGCCGTCGCCGCTGCGCGGGCAGAGCTAGACACTGTGAAGGCTGGGGCTGAGGAGGCCAAGGCCGCCCTGGAAGCCGAGAAGGCAGCCTCCAGCACCGCCATGGAGGACATGCTCTACCACTGCTGGGTCTACAACTCGGACGGTGATTTCTCCTTCTTGGGAGCGGACGTCTGGGATCCCTTGCTGGAGGGGTTTAAAGCTCGCCTCGAGAAAGAAGCACCTTCCGAGACCGGGGAAGTCTCCGGCGCAGCTAAGCAGGAGGGTGAGACGGCGACCTCCATGGGGCCGACTGGTGGAGCCTAGGGCGTTTCCATTTTGCATAAACTCTTTTATTATTCTTATTTTTTTGTTGTAACTTTGCATGAGGTTTTTCACCTCGAGACATCTAACTATCAATTTTATTTTTAATCGATTTATTTCCTTTTGCCTTTACGTACTTTAGTTACTATTTTGAAAAACTTAGTTCACGTTCATTTTTATCAATATCTCGTGCTTTTTAAGAAAAACAACGATCAATCGATTTAAATTAACTTCTAAGTTTTATGACCTGATTATGTCCAGGAACTTAATTTGAAAACTTAGTTCGTGTTAATTTTATCAATATCTCGTGCTCTTTAAGAAAAACAACGATCAATCGATTTACATTAACTTCCAAGTTTTATGACCTGGTTATATCCAGGAACTTAATTTGAAAACTTAGTTCGTGTTAACTTTTATCAATATCTCGTGCTCTTTAAGAAAAACAACGATCAATCGATTTAAATTAACTTCTAAATTTTATGACCTGGTTACATCCAGGGACTTAATTTGAACACTTAGTTCGTGTTAACTTTTATCAATATCTCGTGCTCTTTAAGAAAAACATCGATCAATCGATTTAAATTAACTTCTAAGTTTTATGACCTGGTTACATCCAGGGTAGAGCTTAGTTCGCGTTAATCCCTCATCAATATCTCGCGTATTTTAAGAAAAACAACGCTCAATTGATTTGAATTAACTTCTAAGTCTTTAAGGCGACCTGGTTATATCCAGGTACCATATGCCCCCCAAGTAACTGGGAAAGGGTCTTTCGTGGTTACTTTAGATTACACTTGTAAATATGTACAATCATAAACGAAAAAGTTAATTCTCATTGCGTAATACATAAAAAATGGCCTTTTAGGCCTTACAAGGGAATCATTGATAATATCTCTTCAAATGGATGGCGTTCCAAGTCCGTGGGACTGCCCCTCCATTAAGCCGAGCTAATTTGTAAGTTCCTTCTTTAATGACCTCGATGATTTGATATGGCCCTTCCCAGTTCGGTCCCAATACTCCATCTTTGGGATCCTTACCGGCTAAGAAAACCCTCCTGAGGACCAGGTCGCCCATGCTAAAGGCGCGCTTTTTGACTTTTGAGTTGAAATAGCAAGTTATTTTTTGCTGGTAATGTGCGAGCTGGAGTTGCGAATCTTCTCGTCTTTCATCAACCAAGTCGAGGGAAGTGCAAAGTAGTTCGTGGTTGCGGTCCTGGTCATATGCCTGGAGCCTATGCGAAAGTACCTTAATCTCCACAGGGAGGACTGCCTCACTCCCAAAGGTCAGGGAGAAAAGAGTATGACCCGTAGGAGTCCGATGCGAGGTCTGGTATGCCCATAGAACCTGAGGGAGCTGTTCTGGCCAGACCCCCTTCGCTTTGTCTAGTTTCTTCTTGAGGCTCGAGTTTAACGTCTTATTGACGGCCTCGACCTGGCCATTCACCTGAGGATAGGCCACGGAGGAGAAACTTTTCACAATTCCGTACCTTTCACAAAATTCGGTGCAGAGGTCGCTGTCGAACTGAGTTCCATTTTCGGAAATGATTTTCTTGGGCAGCCCGAATCAGCAGATAATGTTCTTAACCACGAAGTCGAGGACTTTTTTGGAAGTTATCATTGCCAAAGGTTCTGCCTCAGCCCACTTCGTAAAGTAGTCGATGGCCACCATGGTGTAACAAACCCCGCCTTTTCCAGTAGGGAGGGTGCCAACCAAGTCGAACCCCCAAACTGCAAACGGCCATGGGGACGAGATCATCTTCAGCTCGACCGGGGGAGCTCGGGCAACGGTGGCGAATCGCTGGCACTTGTTGCACTTCTTAACATACGAGATCGAATCCTTGGACAAAGTGGGCCAGTAATATCCTTGCCTTAGGACCTTTAGGGCCAAGCTTTGCCCCCCAGTGTGATCTTCGCAAAAACCCTCATGTACTTCCTGCAGGATGGCCTTTGCTTCGCCTGGAAGAACACATCCTAGGAGAGGTAGGGAGTGCCCACGTCGGTATAGCACCCCGTCCACCATCGTATACCTTGGGGCCTGGTACAGTACTCGTCGCGCATCATTACGCCCTTCAGGTAGCTTCCCCTCGGTGAGATACTCAAGGATGGGGGTCATCCAGGTCGGCCTAGCGTCGATCATCTCGACCTCCGCCCTGGCTTCTTCTATACATGATTTTTCCAAGAACTCTACCGGAACTATCCCCAGAGCCTCCGTCTCCCCGGAGGTGGCGAGCTTGGCAAGAGTGTCTGCGTTAGCGTTCTGTTCCAGAGGTATCTGCTCGATTGAGCCTCGCCCAAACGCGGACAGTTCAACTTTTACCTTTACTAGGTAGGCAGCCATCTTGGGTACTCGTGCCTGATATTCGCCCAGAACCTAGTTTACCACGAGCTGGGAGTCACTAAAGCACTGGACGGAGCTCGCCTTCAGCTCTTGGGCTATTCTTAGCCCGGCCAGCAAAGCTTCGTATTCGGCCTCATTGTTGGAGGCCTTGAATCCGAATCTCAGCGCCGAGTGGAATCTATGTCCCTCAGGGGATATTAAAATGATTCCAGCCCCGGAGCCGTTCTCATTGGATGAGTCATCCACGAAGATCCTCCACGACGCCTGGGCCGAGTCGACCTGGGGGGAGTCTTCTGCAGGATCCTCTCAGAATCCTGTGCATTCTGCTACAAAATTGGCCAGGGCCTGACTTTTTATAGCAGTTCGTGGGGTGTACAAAATCTCGAACTGACTGAGTTCGATAGCCCACTTTAATAGGCGTCCTGATGCTTCAGGTTTTTGCAAAACCTGCCTTAAAGGCTGATCGGTTATGACGTGTATTGAGTGGGACTGGAAGTACGGCCTGAGCTTTCGAGAGGCCGTGATAAGGCAGAACGCCAATTTCTCCATCAACGGGTACCGGGATTCAGCCCCGAGAAGCCTCTTGCTGATGTAATAGACAGGTTTCTAAATCCGGTCTTCTTCTCGGACCAATACGGCACTAGCTGCATCCTCTGTGACAGCTAGGTAGAGAAAAAGAGGTTCTCCTGCTTTTGGTTTGGATAATACGGGTGGCTCAGCCAGGTGTGCCTTCAGGTCGAGGAAAGCGCTTTCGCACTCTTCTGTCCATTCGAACTTCTTATTTCCTCGGAGCAGGTTGTAGAATGGCAAGCACTTATCGGTGGATTTTGAAATAAACCGATTGAGGGCTGCCACCCTTCCTGTCAGGCCTTGGACATCTTTGTGCGACCTGGGTGAGGGAAGCTTGAGTAATGATCTGATCTTGTCGGGGTTTGTCTCGATTCCTCGAGTATTGACGATGAAACCCAGGAATTTTCCCGATGCGACTCCAAAAGTGCACTTCTGTGGATTAAGCCTCATGCCATACTCCCGTAGTATCTTGAAGCATTCTTCCAGGTCGGAAAGGCAGTCTTTGACTTGACTAGCATGTCATCAACGTACACTTCCATGTTCTTCCCGATCTGGTTTGTGAACATTCTATTTACTAACCTTTGGTACATAGCACCGGCGTTCTTCAACCCGAATGGCATGACCTTGTAACAATAAACGTTAGTCGGGGTCATGAAGCTGGTGTGCTCCTGGTCCGCCGGATTCATGGTGATCTGATTGTAGCCTGAGTACACGTCCATAAAGGACATGAGCTCGTGCCCCGCCGTGGCGTCCACCAGTTGGTCAATCCTTTGTTGGGTTTTATGCCCTTATAAAACCATGTCGGACATGTAGCATGATTTCATATTATCAATAAAAGTAGTAGAAATCATTTAGTTTGACAACCGTATTGCTTGCTTGTTTTATTACATGATTATTGAAATAATACAAACATTTATAAAATCCCGAACATATGGATAGTTACAATTATAGTGACTAGGTCACAGTGGATTATAGTTGTAATTATATGTTCAAAATAACGAGTCCTAAGATTAGATCAGTGCATTGGATTTTCACTGATTAGGCAATCTACGATATGATCTACTTACACATTCAGGGTGTGATGTCTTGTCCAAGGCATCGACCAAGTAGATAAGATCGGATGTATTTAGTTACATCGGACTAGGAGCGATATTGATTATTGATTGATAAATAAGCATCGTTGTTATCAAATCTAATCAATGTCACAACGTTGACCATATATTAAACCGATCTTAATTCTGAGTGATAATATTCTGCTAATTATATTATTTAAATCTTTTGACTTGTTCGTTACCAGCTTACCCTACGGTTTAGCCCATACTTACATCTTGGATATTTATTAGTGTAATTGAGTGGGAGTATTATTCATAGATACGAAATCTATAACTTCTGTATGAGAAGTGAAAAGATGATTTCCTTAATTGCTTTGTTCAAAAGGTTAAATGATTGAGATCTCATTTCTGTGATTAAGTTCACGGAAATATCATTTATAAGGAACTTAGTGGGAGTTAAGGATAATACTGATGAGGGGTAAAACGGTAATTTGCACCCAGCTCGTTAGTAAGTCATCGATAGATGATTGACTGATTGTAATGGTTATAACAATGGATAACGTATTTATGGTTTTGAAAATACGTTCTATGAATTCAAGAGTTCAATTCCGAGTCTATAGTGGAGTCACGAGGAATTAATAAGGTAGTGAAATTATTCGTAAATAAATTCACGGTAACTTGTTGGAGCTTGATTTCATGGATCCATGGTCCCCGCATCACCTTTGAGTAAATCATCTAGAATGTCTCAATTAATTGATTTAATTATCAATTAGGATTTTTAAAGTTGACTAGGTCAATTTTGGAAAATTTACAGAGATATGAGATTTAGAGAATAAAAGAGAATATTTTGGTAAATTTATTAATATTGATAAATTGGTATCAATATAAATAAATAATATTAAATCAAGTTTCAAATTATAATTAGTTAATTTGAATAAGGATTTAATTAATTAATTAAAAAAAAATAAAAGGTTTTGAATTTAGGCCCAGTTGGGATTTAAATTTAAAATAAAGAGATTGGGCCCAAGTTCATTTATGGCAGCTCAAGGCTTTTAGTTTTGTTTATTATTTTTAATTAATTTAAATTTAAATAAATCCCATTAAGTTGCCTTTATAAGGAATATGATATCTAGGGTTTTTAGTAGCAAGTCAGTCTCAGTTGATTTGGGTAAGTGAAAACCTAGACACTCTAATCCTTTCTTAGCCACAATCTCTTCTTCTTTTCTAGATCTCTATCTCATGTGTTGAGAGCCAGCCCACACTAGTTCTAGGTTGATCAAAGGCTTGGTGAGGAAGACTGTGTTGCTGATCTTGTTCAATCTCTTGATAATACTATGCTACAGAATGGAATCAAGGGTTAGAGAGATTGAAGGATGGAGTTGTTCCAGTTCCGTTGCGTAATGTAAGTTTTTACTTTACTTTGTATTTGTATCAATTTCATAGGAGCATGTTCTAGGAATTTGCATGTTTGTGTTGATAATATGTAAATTGCATGAAAATAAATAAAGATCCTGCAATTAGTTTTTCCTACAATCCTTGGCAACAGAAAACAATTCTTGGGGCAGGCTTTATTCAGGTCGGAGAAGTCGATGTAGGTCCGCCACTTATCGTTGGGCTTCGGGACCAGCACGGGATTGGCGACCCAAATTGGAAACTTGGCTTCACGGATAAAGCCGCATTTCTTGAGCCGAGCTACTTCTTCCTCTAAGGCTTCAGCCTGGCTTGTTCCGAGGCGCCTCTGCTTCTGGGACTTTGCAGGAACGCTTTTATCCAGATGAAGGGTGTGCATGATGACACTTGGACTGATTCCCACCATGTCCTCGTGTGACCACGCAAACACATCCAAGTTATCCCGCAGAAATCTGATCAGCTTCGTTTTCCTCTTGTTACAGAGGTTTTTCCCGAGTTTGACCATCCGTGAAGGGTTCTGCGGATCGATGTTTATTTCCTCGAGCTCCTCAATAGCCTGGAGCTCGGACCTGTCCTCGCCTATTCGGGGGTCAATATCCTCACTAAAGACGATATTTTTCCCCTCGGCGCTTTGAGGTTTTTCAATCTCAGGATCAGCTAAAGGTTCCTTAGATTCCTCTCCACCACCTTGGATGGCCATTGCTAGCTGCACGTGTTTCGATTTTCCCTTCATGGAAATGTTGTAGCATTCCCTGGCAGCGAGCTGATCGCCTCGGAAAGTGCATATTCCCGTGGAAGTAGGGAATTTCATCGCGAGGTGGAGAATGGAAGTGACGGCCTCAAAAGCTATGAGTGTGGGTCGTCCCAAAATTGCGTTGTACGCAGCAGAGAAGTCGATGACCACGAAATCGAGGTTTGGAGACTGTCCGAGGTCCTTCTCCTAGGGTGATCACCAGCTCGATAGTCCCTATAACCGTTGATCCTTCTCCCGAAAAACCATACATCATCATGGAGGTCGCCTTCAACTCGGCGACAGTCAAACCCATCTTCTCCAATGTGGACCGGAATAGAAGGTTTACCGAGCTCCCATTGTCGATCAACACCCTCCTACCTCTCCGATTAGCGAGTTGAATTGCTACGACCAGAGGGTCGTTGTGAGGGAACTGGACATGGCCCGCATCTTCTTCCGTAAAAATGATCGGTTGCCTCTGTAACGCCCTACTACCTTTGAGTCGTTACTGAGTGAGTTTTAAAAGAAACTTTGTGCAAAGAACTTGCTAATCGAGGTTATTAAAACAAAAGTGTGATTAAGCAAAAGCTAAGGCTGTAATCTTTAAAAATGCGTTGTTTCATTGAAAACTTCTAGTATTTAACATTTGGGATCCCGAAATAAGGTTTGAAAACTATTTACAACTTAAAATAAGTTTACAGTTGATTAAGTATTAAAATCACAGATTATTACAGCCATTTCTCAAATAAACCCCCAACCAAAGCAGTCGGGCAGGCCAAACATGTACGCGTCGCTTCATGCTCTCCATACTCATGGCTGGTCGACTCATTCTTTGCCCTTACCTGCAACACAGAGCACCCGTGAGCCGAAGCCCAGCAAGAAAACTCATGCAGTAAATAACATATGCATATAATATACCAGCATATAATCCATTGATAAACAGGAAACCATCAGACTGAACAAACACGGCCATGCCGCCCAAGAGGCCTAACCCAAGCCTGGGGTCTCGGTCCTTACCGTAAGGATAACTCATGTATCCATTGGGTCCCACCCTGACTATAAGCATCCCATGTGCTAGGTGTTACTTCCGGCCCCCACGGCCGTTCTCAGCCTTCGCCGTTCTCGGCCTTTGCCGTTCTCTACTATAATTGCAAATAGTATAACTCAAGTAGCATTCAAACATATATCAATTCAATTAAGTCTGCACCCTAACATGTAATGCAATATAGGGTCGTGCCCTGCAATCATCTCAGCATGCAATATAGGTTCGTGCCCTGCAATCACATCATGGGCCCATGCCCTGTCCTACGGGTGCTATAGTTTTCTTACCTGTCAATTAGATAGCTTTCAACACTTGACTCCTTGAGCACGATCCCACTTGAGCCTTAGCGCACACCTAAACACAACCATAGGTCAAAGTCAACACCGAACCCCAAGTCCGAAAACCTAGCCTCGGGACCAATCCCGAACCCCCCGGGAAGACCTAGATCCACAAAACAAGGTGGTGGAATCGAACCCCGAACCCTAGGTCAAAATCCCTCAAAAATAACCCAAAAACCCCTTTCTGGGAACAGGGTAGCGCTACAACGCTCAAAAGGGGGCGCTATAGCGCTACAAGCAGAATCGACATCCCCAGAAACAAGGCCTAGCGCTACAGCGCCCAAAGACTAGCGCTGTAGCGCTAGTTGCAGGCAGGCAACACCAGATTTCATTTTCTGCGATTTCTTTGAGCCATTCTCAACCCAAACTTCCCCAAATCTTTACCAAACTCAAAATCAAGCTTATAAACACTCTCCACTCATCCCAAGCATCCCAAATCCTCAAAACCCAAGCACATTCATCCCAAATCTCAAAATTTACCATGGTTAACTCTAAACCCAGAAATTCAGTCAAACAACAAAGTTAAAGGCTTAGAATTCATACCGTTGATGCAAATTTAGACCTTGATTCATTTCCTAGACCTCCATAGCTTGATCTTCCTCAAAGCTTGCCCAGAAATTCCCATCATCTCAGCTCAAAACACAGCTCAAACCAGCCAAACCCTTAAAACTGAAAACTCTAAAAACTTATCTCAAACATTGATGTGTTCTTGCTAATCCTTGCCAAATATTCAAATCCAACTTAGGATCCTTGATGCTCAGCCTATCCTAGCTCTCCACTGAGCTTTGCTCCAAGAAATTTGAAGAGAAATGGTGCTAGAATCCTCAAACCGCCCCTTTTGGAAACCCTCTGTTTTCTTTTCTTCCTTTTTCTTTCTTTTCTTCCTTTTTCTTTCTTTTCTTTCTTTCTCTCCACAGCCATCACACTCTCTCTATAAATCCCACTAAGTATATAAAGCCTTATTTAATCTATCTCTAAAAATCCAAATGACCAAAATGCCCTCCCTATTAATTCTAATCCCATTTGTCCAAGTAGGGCCATTTTAGTCATTTTACCCAATTCCCGCTAATCCTCAAGTGTCTCTAATATTTTCCTGCTTGCTTCCCAATACCTGATAAATCACCAAATAAGTATTCCTCGTCATCAAATTAACCTCAATATAATCATCAGATTCCTATTTATACCCCAGGCTCGCCCCGAGCTGGGTATAAATTCTCACCTGGACTTTTCCGCTAATTTGCTCTCCCTGGGATCGTCTCGAGTCACAAATCACAGACACACCCACATCACAATGTGGTCTCAACAATCATCGCATAATAATACAGTTATGCCCAAAATGGCCAAAATTACAATTATGCCCTTCTGACACAATCAGGGCCTACATGCATACTAATACACATAGTCATGCATCTCAAATATTCAAATAGTCATATAACATGCATTAAATCACAACCATGCATTTAACTCATTAAAGTCACACATAAATCCCATCATGCCCTCCTGGCACGCTAATCAAGGCCCTTAAACCTTATTAGCAAATTTGGGTCGTTACAGCCTCTCCAATCGCCGCTGCTTTGGCAGACGCTGTTCCGGGACAAACTCTACTTCATTATGCACCTTGAGTTCGTTTACGTACCTCTTCTGGGCACCCCTGCTCGCGCCAGCTAAATGCGGACCTCCAGAGATTGTGGATATCTCGCCTCCTATCACGGGAGGAGGGACGTCCTGATCTACCCGAGACCCGGGCTGACTGACCGGGACTTCCGGAGCAGGTCGACTTGCTGGAACCCTGTTCCGCACGTACTGGGCCAAGGGGTCGGCTCGGATGAGAGTCTCGATCTCATCTTTCAAATGCCTACATTCATCGGTATTATGGCCAACATCGTTGTGAAAACGGCAAAACTTGGAGGTGTCTCTCTTCCCATTTTGTTGTTTTAATGGCTCCGGCCTCTTCCAGGGGAGGCGAGTAGAATTAGCTAGGAAGATGTTCTCCCTAGAGTGGGTGACCTCTATATAAGTCGCATAGACGGGCTTAAACTTGTCTACGGACTTATTCTTCTTTAGGCCGTGCTGGCTGCCCTCGTCGTTCCCCTTTCTTTTGCCTCCACCGAGTTGGTTGTTCTGCGTGACATTTTGGGTCACTGTCGCGACCTCCGTCCCCACTCCAGCGAGCTACTCAGGGACCTAGCTGGTCCCTGTAGCTGAGGTTCGGCCTCCTCCAACTTGATCCATTCCTGGGCTCTATTTAGGAATTCGTTCACCGAGCTAACTCCTTTCATTTGTATATCTTTCTAGAGTCCCCATCCGACGAGGATTCCAGTTCTCAAGGCCATGAGCTTGGAGCTGTCATCCGCGTCTCTGGCCTGAGCAGCGACGCTCGCGAACCTGCCCAGGTAAGCCTTCAGAGGTTCGTCGGGCTGCTGCCTCAAGTTAGCCAGAGAATCGGCCTTGACGCAGGCAGCCTGGGAGGCTCGGAATACCCTTTTGAAGTCAGCAGAGAAAGCCTTCCAGGAGCTGATTGATTGTCTTTTGCTTTGCTTGAACCACTGCCTGGCTGGTCCAGTCAGTGTGGAGGGAAATATCAGACACCTCAGCTCGGGGCCGATGTTGTGGGCCATCATCTGGGTGTTGAACATTCCCAGATGATCCGACGGATCTCCGTCTCCATTGAATTTGGACAGGTGCGGCATACGGAAACCAGGTGGGTAAGCCGTTGCTACTATGCTGGGGCGAAGAGCTCCATCTCGTCCCCCGAATCATATTCATCTTTCTCTTTCTCCGACAGGAGCTTCCTCATCAGCTCCTCCATCTGAGCTAGGCGCTCGAGGGTTTTATCCTGATTTCCTTGGTTATTCCGGGGCTGCTCAACAGCTCCGGATCCATTGTACATATTTGGTGGGTTATTGTAATATCCAACATTTTCATTATACATTTTTATTATAAATCAGAATTTTAATACATAATGTAACGACCCAAATTCGCTAATAAGGCTTAAGGACCTTGATTAGCGTGCCAGGAGGGCATGATGGGCTTTATGTGTGACTTTAATGAGTAAAATGCATGGTTATGATTTAAAGTATGTTATATGACTATTTGAGATGCATGACTATGTGTATTAGTATGCATGTAGGCCCTGATTGTGTTAGAAGGGCATAATTATAATTTTGGCCATTTTGGGCATAACTGTATCGTTATGTGATAATTGTATTATCTGATTTGTACCATGTGAGTGTGGTGATATTATTGTGATGCACGTGCCGAGACGGTCCTGGAGAGCAAGTTAACTCAAAAGTCACAACGGGATTTTATACCCGGCTCGGGAGGAGCCTAGGGGGTATTTCGGGGATTTTGTAACTTAGTTCTTGAGAGATTATGGTAACTGGTAATATGGTAACTTATGTAACTGTTAGTAACCATAGAGAGTAACAGGTTTAGATAGAGAAATGGTAGAATTGTAATGGATAGGAAATGACTAGAGTGCCCTTGAGGTTTAGTTAGCAAAGGGTTTTGATGAAGGGGTAAAATGGTCATTTGGCAGGGGGTTTAGACAAAGTTCAGCTGGGATAAATGGGGTACACGGTTTGGCATTTAGTCATATTATGGGTTTTATAAAAAAAAATTGAAAGAAGAAGAAGAAGAAGAAGAAGAAGAAGAAGAGGAGAAGGAGCTGAAGTTGGGCAATTTAGGAGGAGAATCATGGGGTTTTTGGCTTGAAGCTGGATTTGGAGAGGGCTCAAGGTTGAATTCTTGATTGAGGTAAGAGTTTTAAGCATCCTTGGGTTTTCATATCTGTTGTGGTTTAAGATTTTGAGGCATGGTTTAGGTTTTTCAAGCTTGGGTTTGTGTTTTTGGCCTATGGGTTTAAATTTCAGAAGTTTGAATTCAAAGGGGTGGGTTTTGAGTGTGATTGTGTTATTGAGCTGGGTTATGATGTTTATGGGTTGATTGAATGGTCTACTTGGGGTTTTTATTTGGTTTTGGGGCTTAGGTGTGAGTTTAGGATGATTTGGGAGTGTTTTGGTTCGAGGAAATGCAAAGGAAAAACCCAGAAATCTGGGTTCGCGAAGGAGCGTCGCGGCCCTGTTCTTGGGTGCCGCGGCGCGAGGTTGCATCAGGAGGAGGGCAAGCCGCTGGGCGCCGCGGCCCTTGAAGGGAGTGCCGCGGCCCTAGGCCAATTTTGACAGCCAAAAATTGGGTTTTTAGGGCTTTTGCCCGGGGACTCGGGGGATGGTTCCTAGGTATTGTTTTAAGGAATTAGAGGTCCCGAGAGTGCGGGAATGGTTTTGGATTGGTTAATATTAAAGAGTGTTTTATATGTGTTGTGACTAGGTTTTTGGTGAGGCTCGAGATAGAGGACCATGCTCGTGACTTTGGTGCATTGTGAAGCTCGGGATACAGGTAAGAAAACTGTAGCACCTGTAGGACAAGGCATGGACCCATAGTGTTAATGCAGGGCACGGCCCTAAATTGTATTACATGTTATGGTATAGTTTTGATTGAATTTTTATATGTTTGAATGTTATTTGAATCGTACTATATGTGATTATAGTAGAGAGAACGGCAAAGGTGCCGAGAACGGCAGCAGGGCCGGAAGTAACACCTAGCACATGGGATGCTTATAGTCAGGGTGGGACCCAATGGATACATGAGTTATCCTTACGGTGAGGACCGAGACCCCAGGCTTGAGTTAGGCCTCTGGGGCGGCATGGTCGTGTTTGTTCAGTCTGATGGTTTTCCTGTTTATCAATGGATTATATGCTGGTATAATGTATGCATATGTTATTTCCTGTATGAGTTTTCTTGCTGGGCTTCGGCTCACGGGTGCTCTGTGTTGCAGGTAAGGGCAAGGATTGAGTCAACCAGCCATGAGTACGGAGAGCGTGAAGCGACGCGTACAAGTTTAGCCTGCCCGACTGCTTTGGTTGGGGGTATTTACGAAAAATGGCTGTAATAATCTGTGATTTTAATAACTAATCAACTGTAAACTTATTTTAAGTTGTAAATAGTTTTCAAACCTTATTTTGGGATCCCAGATGTTGTATACTTGATGTTTTCAATAAAGTAAAGCATTTTCAAAAGATTACAGCCTTAACTTTTTCTTAGTCACACTTTTGTTTTAAAAACCTCGGTTAGCGAGTTAATTGCACAAAGTTTTGATTTAAAACTCACTTAGTAACGGCTCTAAGGAAGTAGGGCGTTACACATAAAATGTACAAGTTTACAAATTTAAGAAATAGTAATGGAAAAATAGTGTTTAAAATATCATTTTATGTTTTTAATGAGATTAAAGAGAGTGAAACTTGAGTAGTCAAGTATTGGACCTAAATGTCATATAATTTTAATTGGAGATTTTTATAAAATTAAGAAAGTTTTGCTAAAGGGCTTATTTGAAAAGAATTTTAGTATTTTGGGTCCAAGTGTAATTTAAATAAATAAATAAATTAAAAAAAAAAGGCTTCAGCCTTTTAACCGAGTCTTTCTCTCTCTCTCTCCTCAGAAAATTTCTTTCTCTCTCTCTCTCTCTCTCGCGTGCGTGCGTCTGCCCGACCACCAAACATCCACCGGCGGTCACCAATTATAGCCACGCGCTGGACTGTTGGGTTCAGAGGCCTCCGAACTATCTACCACGCCGGAATCTAGAGCTCACTCGCCGATTAAACACCTCAACTGGTTGATTTAAGTTCGGCCACCCCGCGACTTCAAAGTTGCGATTCGGTCACCTCGGGCATCCGTGTGCCGATCCGTCACCACCATCGTGTTCCTCGTGTTGTGGGCTTCAAAACCCAATAACTGGTTCCTACATCTACCATAGTTGGGTGGTGGGCCCACCACAAGCCACCGCGATCCACCGTAGACCGACGGTCGAAACTTAGTGTTCGAGGTTCCGAAGTACGTTTTGAGTTTCAGAAAATCACCGTTTGACTTGTTGTGGAACCCGATCATTGTGGTATAATTTCTTTGACCTATATTGTGATTTAATTGTGATTGATTAGAGTAATTGTTATTATGTGTATTTATAGTATATAATTATATATTATTGATATACGGAATATTTTCTGTAATTTACTGGCTGTCTGGGATTATATGTATTTTTTATACAGGTTTTGATTTTGGGATTGTCCACTTTATAGCCGTTGTGCTGTCCAATTTTCTAGAAAATATTAGATATTAAATAAAGTATAAAAATACATATTTAATTGATTTTATATTAATATGGAAATTTTTATGATTAAGTAATTTTAATTATTATTGTTATTATTTTGTTAAGTAAATCAAGAATATAGTTTCATATATATATATATATATATATGAAAAGTGTGATTTATAGTAAACCTATTATTTAACAATTATTCTTATATATTAATATTTTGTTAATATTTAAATATGAAAATAGTATCAGTATTAGTTTCTTACAGTTATTGATATTTGTAAGACCAGTAAATTTTGGATAAAATATATTTATTATATCACTGGAATTGATATTATGACTAATTAATAATAATATAAATATTTATATTTATATTTATATTATTATCATTATATCGATTATTACAACTTTATGTTAAAAATATGATTTCTTTTATAAAATGACTATTTGAATATATACATTCATATATGTATTGTTATTGAAGTATTTTTATTATTAATATTGAAGTAAGTTTATTTATAGACGATAATTATTATTCTTGTTATTATTATCATAAGAGTGCATTATCTTATGAGCAAGGTTTAAAGCATGGTTTTATATGAAGAGTTATTTGTATTACGTTGATAATAATTATTATTATCATTTATATAGTTTCTGGTATTGTTAATATACACTATCAATAGTGTATATTTACGATTTTGATAGAATTTAATAAATGATGTGCCTTGAATAGGATTTGTATGGATTTGATTGATTGACTATTGCTGAGCAATTTTAAAATAAGCTAAGGACCTAAGGTAAGTAAATCTCACCTTTTGTGCTTAAGTGTAAGATGCATGACTACATTGATTGTGTACATCTGATGAGTTAAGTATGGTATGATGATGATGCATATGATAAGTATGTGAAGAATGGTTATATGAACACCATAAGGGTGTTGTGTGATATGTAATTGATGAATTTCGTGATATGTGAAAGATGTCTTACTTGGTTAAGAATGATATGAATTATGTGCAAGTATGTGTTCTTATGTTGATGGATATGTGGATTACTTTATGTTCATGATTTGTTATATGTTATGATATATGAAGCGTTTAAGTTTTTAGGCTGGAAACCTTAGACCTGAACCATAGCTCTACGTTAAGGTATAACAACGCCACCAACCCAAAGCTTCATGTATTATGACTAAAGATGTTTTGAGTTATATGAGATGTGATACAATGCCTTGATTGAATACCATCAACATGAATCATGAACATGAACATTGGCATTTCAGCATTAGCATGTATGCATGGCATGTACAGTTATGTGATACATTATTATGTGATATAAGACCATGCATATGAATATGAGAAAAGTTATGAAATGCCTTGAAAATTCTTATGTAAAATTTAACATTTTAATGACACAAGACTTAAGCAAAGTTATAATAATATGTTTAAAAAGGGTGCCACTGTTTTGATGAAGCAATTAAGTAAGTTCAGCAAAGAAGACGGAGGTCTATAAGACTAATAGTGGCTGCCCACTAGTATGGGCTAGGTCAGAGTTGACCATTCAGACATGCTTGCCATGTTCCCGTCTTTCTCCTCCATATGTGTAATAAGTATGACAGCTATGGCGACGATGAAATGAGTGTTATGATGAGCCTAGCTGAGATGATGGCTAGCTGAAGGAGAACCCATGGGATTCTATATGATATGTGTAACAAGCCCTGCAGGCATTGGCCGAATCAAACAGTGTGCACAAGTGATATTGGGCCCATAAAAATGTGAAACTAAAAAAAAGAGCATAAAAGTAAAGTTTGAAAGTGCATGAGCAATAAATGAAATGCATAAGTATATAAGTCAGCATATTAGTATATGTGCACTACAAACTCACGACATTCATGTGTATGTGTATGCATGAGATTTGCTTACTGAGCGTTAGCTCATTATGTTATTTTCCAACATTTTTCCAGGTGTGGCTTTAGCTGTTGAGCAACTTGTGGAGCACGGACTCAGTAGCAATGCAATAATGGTTTAGAGTTTTCATATGGCTGCCTTAAATTTAAAGTATTCATACGTGTAATAATTTCTTCTAATAAGTTTATATAAAAGTTTTAAATTTTTCTGTATTTCTTCGTATCATTTTATTTAATTCTTTTGGTCAAGTGCCTTACATACTCGTAAACCCTAGAATTACGAGTATGTGGCAGACGTACCCTACCTTAGGGACGTTATAGTTATTGCCCCTCCTATCTTGAGATAGGTTATTTGGGGCATTCCCGTCGTTACGTACTTCGGACAGGTCCCCCCCTGAGCGAGCATGGCTGCCACCTCCTACTGGCTCTCCTCTATGAGAGTTAAGGAGATCTCGCAGGTCGCCCCCCTGGGTGGTTTGAGGGCTTTGTGCCGAGCTTAAACGCTGACGCAGGTCTCCGCCAGAAAGGTCGCTCCGGCGACTGCCGGTCCAGTAGAAATGCTCGGAGTCTGTCTTTGGGGGTGAGGATCCAGGCTTTCTCTCGGCGCCCTCCTACGTCGAGAAGGTCTTGTGGACGGCGGGTTTCTCCCAATGCTTCTGTTGACTGCATTTTTAGCCAACGACGTGAGAACGTCAAAAACGACAAACCTTCAAGAGAATTCAAACGACACAGACAGTTTAATAAAGAAAATAAAGAACACACGCAATTTTTATAGTGGTTCAACCTCAACCAGTTGGTAATAGCCTAATCCACTTAGAGATTTGATTATTTTATCTACACTCAAGATCAGATGAACCAGTGTCAACTGAGTTTCTTCAGTGTAAATTCTCATTATACAAAAGAGTTCTCTCTCAAGAAAACGCACTTTCTCTCTCTAGAAAACTCAGGCCAAAAATTCAAATTGCCAAAAGTCCTTTTCTGATCCCATCAACCCTCTATTTATAAGATTGGGATCAGAAATTGATATCCCCCTAGGATCGGGATAGTTTATTATTCGTATTATATTTAAATTACAAGAAATATTCAAAATACAACAGAATCCTCAATTTGAGCAAAGAATGAGAGATTCCCGCGTATGCCCAGTCCGAGTCTTGCTGAAGCCGTTTCTGGGAATTTGACGCAGTCTGGTCTATTTGGTTGATGAATATCGTCTTCTGGTCAAACACATGCATGTTGGATACATACAAGTGCTGGTCGGACATATGCATGCCATTTCTTTATTTGGACAACCATGCACTTGCTGGACATATGCATAAGGACCAAACCATTGTCTCTCCTCGGACATGCGTCCGACCACGCCCTTAGACTGCTCCTCGGACCAAAGTCTGACCACACTCCTTGGACTGCTCCTCGGACCAAAGTCCGACCATACCTTGGACTCTCCTTAGACCAAAGTCCGACCACACCCTTGGGCTCTCCTCGGACCAAGGTCCGACCACACCCTTGGGCTCTCCTCGGACCAAGGTCCGACCACACCCTTGGGCTCTCCTCGGACCAAGGTTCGACCACACCCTTGGGCTCTCCTCGGACCAAAGTCCGACCACACCCTTGGGCTCTCCTCAGACCAAAGTCCGACCATGCCGTTGGACTGCTCCTCGGACCAAAGTCCGACCAGTCACTTGGCTTGGACGTGACACCTCTCATGCAGTCAAAACTCTTCATTGATGTACTGGGCTGCTGCTAAGCCAGATCACCCAACTATTCCTTGCCACTTGTCATTTCTATCGCCACATCATCATTTTCAAAATTTTGGGGATAACAGCTTCCATAAGATGGAATATCTTGGATGGGCCGAGGTGGAGATGGATATCTTATTGGTGAGGGAGGATGCCTGACCGGAGATGCAATCCTGGTTCCATCAGGGCGGATCAAGTTAGATGGGGGCCTCGCGGCCCTGCCAACCTGCGGGTCCCGCGCCTAGCGATCTGGACGAGGCGCAGGACGGCTGGTGGGGACGGGCTGATGCTGTGAGCCCTCCCCAGATCTCCTTCTGGAATTTCCTCGAGCTCTCCTGGGCGCGCTCTAGGCTGGTTGGGAGCTGGGAGTTGAAGTTCGGACCGAACGACTGTACTGTTGTTGTTCGACTCTAGGCATTTCTTCGAAGTTTGCCTCTCGACGGTGCGATGAGGGAATAGAGTTGGCTGTCGGAGGTCTGTCCGAGTGGCTAGGCCTGGACCGATTACCCCGGCGAGACTTATAAGTCTCGCCTTGCCTCTTTCCGGCGTTAGCGTCGGTTGTAAGAGGGGGTAGTCGGGCCAACACATCCTTGATTTGCTTATTAGCTTTCGCTAGTTGGCTCCTCAGCTGAGCGTTTTCCATCTCTACCGCAGTGTAAAAATCTGAGTTTGGATTAGGTGGCCGGGGCGCCGAACTTCCAATGTCATCATGGCCCGCCGGTTGTTTGCCCGGCCGCTGTTGGACCTCAGGAATTTGTTCACCGGGGATGGCGATATGATGAGCCTCCTGCCCATCATGTTGTTCCGTCTCGTTACCGTGTCTGGATCGAGTGGTCACCATAGTGGATGTTTGCGACAGCACCAATCTAACTTTCTCTCAATGAAAGCACCAAACTATTGACGCGGTTCTTCGCCAACAGGTAATTAAGAAAATAAGAGGAAGGGATTAGTGCTTATGTTGAACCGAAATAGATGAATGATCTTTTGAAAATGGGCGGGTGACACAATTACGTTTTTAGGTGGTTCAAAGGTTAAAATCCTTCTACTCCACCAATCAATATTATTGCTATATGCTTGGTATTCTTTTACAGGGTATTTCTTACACAATAGAATCCAACCCTTTGCAACTCCCAGGGTCTCCATATTTATAGGAGAGGGCACCTGGGAGTTGGTAAGAAGGCCATCCCTTGACCTTCTTACCTATCATGTCAACTCTGTGACATTCATGATTAATTCCTAAAACCTGACACATGAAGTGTGGTCTAATTAATAGGTAATGGGATAATGGGCCGCACGACCCAACCCAGTCATGGGTGTCTGAATACACACGTTCATGCTGCGTGTCCGAGAAGTCAGGGATATAGCAGACATGTGATGTCTGATATATGCACGTTTACCTTGCGTGGTTGACTTTATAAAAGGTCACAGCCTCCAACTCTAGCTCGTACCACGAGCTGGATGCTTCCCTCGACCTGTGGCCTTCAGAGTCCAAACTCAGTCTAACCTTGGTGAACCCTTAGGTTACCTCGAGCTGAGGGGGTAGGATCTTTCGATGGCAGCTCCGGTCTTGGGGGATGTCCACGTGGTAGACATGATTAGGCCGTATCTCATGATTAGGCCGTATCTCAGCTTGCTAACAGCCCGTGGGAAAACCAGGGCGTACAACGGTGTATATTGTAGTTATAGCAGACATCCCACCAGTTTTCAAAAAATTCTAAATATTTTATAATAATGAAAACTAAAGTTCAAAATGGTAAGTTGTACATGTTGTAATGACCCACTAATCTAGACTATTTGGACCATTAACAAAACTATACATAAACTTACATTTTTACAAAAATACCAAAATTTTATTTAGTAACTTGTAAAATAAGAGTTACTTATAAATAAATAAAATTCTAATAAGGATATGGGATCCCATTGTCTTTAAAAACAAAAGATGATTTTAAATAAAAGACATTACATAATTGGTGCGGAAAATACACATAAAACCATAAAAACATAAAATGAGACTACATCCTCGAATCGAATAACGCTCGGCCCCTTGACTCCATTCACCATCGATACACATCCTCTAAGCGTCACGAATCTTACCACCTCTAAAGCTTATTTTCCTGCACATAAAACAGAAAGGAATGAGCCTAATGCCCAGCAAGGAAAATCTAACACATAGTCATATACATAATTTCATAAGAAACATAAAGACTTAACATAATACATATAACATACACTTATTATAATGGCCATTATTACTTGGGGTCCCATAGACTAAACAAGCATATGCCCATGGAATTAGTGGGGTCCTACTAGCTAAGTAGGTCATATGCCCATAATCCATTTGGGGTCTTGTTAGTCATATGGGTCATATGCCCAAGCCTACAAACATACATACATATCATAACACATTAATAACATAAAACATATAGATAACATAAGCACATAACATATTGATTCTAGCCTATTTTCCTTACCAAAGTTACCGGGATATAATGGACTGAGTTGGGACTTTTTGGAACACTCCTAAAACCATAAGAAAGAGTGAGTCTAAAGAAAGGAGATGAAATGAAAGAGATGGAAAGACTAAACCATTTGAGAAACACGCTTACCGAACTTATGTGCTCAAGAACTTAGATTCCCTAACCAAAATGAAGATTAAGGTTAGAGATTGAGTAGAAGACTATGAGAAAGAAAATAACATAATACAGAAAGGAACTAGAGTTTTGGTTACCTCAAAGACTTGAAAGACCAATCTACACCTCCACCGAAATACTATAGAACTCACTTCCCAAAGTGTTTGATAAGATTATGTTGTTTAAGCTTATAGTATTCCCAAACCAGGTGTTTACACTCTCACACTCACTTAACACTAGCAGCTTCTGAACTTAGAGCAAAAGGTGAATAATGGCTGGGTACTAGGTCCTATTTATAGAGTTTGGGAATGAAAGTATCTTGATTTTACTTGAATAAAAATAATGGCTTTTTAGGTGAAAATCATTTGAATAATCGTTCAGCAGAGGCTGAAGACTCGTTCAAAAGATGCTGGACTTTTGAAGGAGTTTGAATGGCTGAAAGGAAATGAATTCAAAAACGTTTGAAAACATACTGGAGGAGGTGATATATCGCCCCCTATAGGCGATATATCGCCTGGGCCAGTATGCCCGAGGCGACCGTGCATTGTTTCGTGTTTTCCGTATTTACGTGCTGCGATATATCGCCCCCTATAGCTGCGATATATCGGCACACGCTGAATAATTAAACACGAAATTACACATTTTTAGCTAAGTTTGAATGGAGTAAACAACCTTGACTAAGCCCTCAACGTATTCAAAGTTGCTGACTGACCCTATAACATTCAAACTTTACTCCTTATTAAATTAAATCCTCAAAAATCTTTAATCCTTAATCACCATTCATAACATGTGCTTAAAATCCTATTGGTTGATGTCTAGACCTTATAATATAATAAATATAATCCTTAATATCAGTCACATTAATCAAACCTTAGGTTATACTTAATATTCTTAAACTATAGATTAAACTTAGAAAATCTATAAGTACTACTATGAGTGTCCAAATAATTCCCGGCCTGAACCAAAAATCCATAGTAACAAAGATAACACTAAACATACTATAACACTACTAAACAATTTGCTAAGTAAAGTTCTTGGACTCTACACATGTATATATATATATAAAAAAGTACTCGTGCAATTGAATGTTTGGACACTGCTTTGGATATTGTAAATTATTCAGAATTTACCAAAAACTGGTAGGATGCCTGCTATAACTACAATATACACCGTCATATAAAAAAATTGAGTTATAATTTCTCTACGTGCCGAAAACAGAGATGCCCCTACTGGTAGTGATGAGAATGAATGAGCAACACTAGAAAAGTCATTGCAAGTTCCAATTGGGCCAATTTCAAGAGCAATAGCTAGAAGGTTCAAAGAAGCACTTAATGGACTAATCCAAGAAATATGAGCTGATTATGAAAAGATAAAGTCCAAGATTAGTCAAAATGGAAATCAATGCATATTCAATGTTATTAAGGCAATTTAAAGTGGCTGGTTAACTTCAAAAAATGAGGTCATTGAGTTTAGATGGTTTATAGGCATATATTTATGCTTTATTTAAGATATTTAGTTATATTAAAGTTAGACATTTTCTCTTCAGTCATTTAACTACGTTTTAGAAGAATACTAGTATAAAATTGAAGGGTTTTTGTCTATATTGATGCATATGTATCAATTTAATGCTTCAAATGTGATTTTTCTTATTCTTGGAGGGATGTTCCAAGTATAAATAGGGGGAGATACGAGATTTCTAAATAGATTATTGGAATCAATATATTTTGGAGAGTATTTTCTCTTTAGTACTTCAAATGACTTCTTAGAACTTATCAAAATCTTTCTTGTGGTGTTCGTTTCTTGACTTATCACTCACAATCCTTCTTATTTCTTGAGTGTGGCGTTTATTATCCTTCTTATACCTTTAGTTCTTATCTCTTTATAGATAATTGTTATCGCTCAAAAATTCAGGGATGATGTGGCAAATGAAAAAGTGGCACGTGACATCACAAATTAGGAAAAAACGACGAAGTATTGAAAAAAGATTGATGAACAAAAAAGATAGGTCCAGGACCTATAGAGAAGTCGACATGGCCAAAACCCCCTAGGGGTGGTTACACTACAAGAAAAAACAGTATTCATAACACTTAAAAACTGCTAACCGGGACTATTGATAGCACTTCTGAAAATGCTAATGTAGCCCATGTTATTAAAAGTCCAGTCTTTTCTATAACAGTTTTTGAATGTTATGTTCGGTGTTATCTTAAACTATTCAATAACACATTTTTAGGTGCTATAATATTCAAATAATAACATTTAGATAGAGTTTTTGATTATAAATTTGAAGTTTAATCTTGTACTTTTTTCATAACACTTTTCAACTATTACATTTGATTATTTTGATAACATTTTTAGTTTGTTATATTATATAAACCATAACAATTTTTTACGCTTATAATATGTTTCTAAATCATAACATATTAAGGTTTTTTATTGTGATAATAGTACTTATAAGTTTTTTTTTTAATTAAAAGATTTTCATTATTGTATTTTGATAAAAAAAAAATCAAAATTAATCATAAAATATAATTATCAATAGATTGATAAACCATAAGTATTACATTAAACAATAACTAATTCAAACTCGGAATGTGTTTATTTCATGAGATCTTAGTTCTAACTTAAGTTTGAAAGTATAACATAATAAAGTATTATAATCTTGAACATTTTTTACTTCAAAAATGAAAAACAAAAAATTACATGATACATTTTCTTCCAAGAGAGCTTTCTCTTTTCTTTTGGCCCCTTCATAAGCCGCATCACTTCTTATTTTCCTTTCTTCTATTTGGGACCTGAGTTCATGGTCCCTTTGGATAGCAGTCAAGTGATTATCAAGTGCTTCGACACTACAGATGATGACCCAAAAATTAGAAAACAGAAAGTCCAAATCTGACTTAAACAATAAAAAAGAAGAAGGAGATGAGAAATCATTAAAATTCCAGGGAAAAAAAATATCAAAAGCATGAGCACTTCAATGAGGGGAGGCAAAAAAAACAATACAACATTATTAACAAGGAATTGCAGTCTTACATTTTTCTTCCATCAAGTATGGCTGAATTTCAAGTGCCGACTCATTCTCAGAGTCGTCATCATCACTAAGAGATAAATCAAGAAAATACAAAGTATTAATAGAAACTAGCGAGATCTCTAACAATCAATGCAATATCACATACCATAGAAATATCATAGAAGTCTGTCATGAATACACAACAGCTGAATAAAGCTTTTGATGACAGAATAGGGATGCAAAACTTGAATTGATAAATGGAATATAAGTAAAGGAAAACAATCAAGGCCAGTTAAATGCATACCTAACAACCATATACTTCACACTAGTTAAAATAGAACATTTCACAAATGACAAATATGGAATAGAATATAGAAATAAGTTGAGACAACTGCAGTTATATAAATATATAGAGAGAGAGAGAGAAAGAGACCTTTTCTGAACTATGAGGCCTTGAAAGTGAGTATCAAAATCTGAAATTCCAGAGCTTAACTGGTCAGAATCCATTGATGCATATAGAAATAGACATGTTCTGTAAAATTATCACTAGGCAGCCACAGAAAAGTCTTCTCCCCATCAATTGTAGGAAGCTTGCTTTTCCCTTTAGTCTTCACCACAGCTGCCATATGACTGCTGCCCTTCTGAAACTCGTTTAATATATCGTACAGTGGCATATCGGCAGGAACTCTGAGCATACAACATACAAATCAACATTGGATACTCTGACTAAATGTATTTTCTGAAAAATAAAAAATTAGTAATTGAAGAGTTAAGCAAACCGTGGTATTCTCCGGATGGAAACGGCACTGACTGGAGTCTCTGTTTCAGGTCGTACAGTAAGAAGACTTTTCACCTAACAATAAGCAGAATTGAACAAGTTAAAGAGCAGAGTACAAAGTATGTTGCCCGCTGTTTGTTCCTTTGATAAGTCAAATTTAAAATGCATCTAGTATACAAACATCTTCTAAACATTCACATTCTACTATGCCAGAGCACTGTATGCGAAAATAAAAATAAAATGTACAAACTATCCTCAGTGAAACTTTGTGTAAAAAGGTGACAGAACTATTGACAAGCCAGCAACTAATTGGGATAGTGTTCCTAAGATGATAGGCTAGGAGCCTAGGACTGATATCACAGCTAAAATATCCTTCTTTTAACACAATCTATCACTACAACAACAACAAAACTTTCTATATTTTATTCTTTTATAAAAATATAGTTTCTAAGGTCGAGTGACTGAATCTTTGAAAATCAGCTAAAAACAGCATGTAAACAAAAATTGTGAAAACCAGTAAAGGAAAAAAAACAAAGAAAAAAGATTGGAAAGGAAAAATCAGAGAAAGAAAATAATACTTTTTCCAGTTTCATGTTGATGAGTTGTAGAACAGGAATTATCTACCTGAACTTCAGAATCAATCCTGCAAATTAACACATTAACACGTTTGCATTATATCCATGAAGACAAGTAATAAAAAGAAGATTGGAATGAAGTGGAAAGAAAGATTGGAATGGAATGGCACAGAAACATAGAGACAAGCTAACAACCTATCAAGATCATAACCTCCCACTCCAAGAACAAAGTCCATGTCAACGGATCCAAACTTAGCTTGCTTCATTTGTGCCATCCCATTAATATGCTGGCACTAGTGCACATAAGAGTATAAGTTTTTAAAAAATTATTTATTATGAGAGTGAAACACAAAAGCTGAATAGGATACAAAAGTTGATTCTTTGGCTTCTGTTAGCGGAGAATATTCCATTTTGGAAGTATAAGCAGAGGAAGACACATATAGGAGCAATAACTTCTTATATGCTATTCGTTAAAACTGTATACAATTATTAATATCTCAGAAAGAACACCTTAATTCTCTTGGTCAATATCTCTAACTCAACCTCAGTCACTAAATCTATCTGCTGAAATAGTTGGAATCCAATTAGCTTCAAAGCTCAGAATCACCTCACATTTTAAAAACAAATGCCAGATTCAATGAATACACTCTAACTTGTTTTCTGATTAAAAAAAAAAAAACTCTACCTTGTTCAAAAATAATACAATCAGCATAAGCAATTTGTTCTACAGCCTCGTTAACCACAAATCTTGGTTTTATTTCATTAAGGTGTTGCATTGCGTGCTTGGAATCAACCAAAGTAACAACTCCATCAAGTTTCACAAGTTGCAAAACTAATTCATCGGTACAAAAAGTTTCTATAACAGGAGCAGGTTTAGCAAGTCCTACAAAGCAAATATCACAATGATAATCAAGCACCAAAACCAGTTTGAGATAAAGTTTGAATAAAGAATTATGAGTCATTTGACATTCCCAAATGGTAGAACCATTTGTGAAATTAAATGTAAAATCTACTAAACGAATCAATTTTCTCTTGTATGGCAAATACTTGGAGGGTGTTTTACTGTGCAAATTTATTGGTTTCTTCTCAATACAATAAAATAATAAATGCAGTTTTCTAGAAATGCCAAACCATTTGGTTTGTTTTGAGGTGAAACAGCTGACGCAAACAAACAACTCAATCTCTATGATTTGAGCCTTAGATTTGCGATAAAAATCTTTCTAGAGACATCACCCAAATCACTGATAATACCCCAAAACCAAAACAAAAATCAATACAAGTTTTACTTAACAAACTAAAACACTAAATATCAAAATCAAAGTTAAAAAAAAAACAAAATACCTTACCTCTTGAGCTACTCCGAGAGAGGCTTCAGTGAGGTGAAATTTGAGAGAGGCGAGGGAAAGAAGAGAGCGTGAGAAAGAGAGGCCCTGTGAGTGTTTGAATTAGCTAGCATACAACCTCTCTAGTTTTTATTTTCTGTGTTATCTCAATTAGAAACAAATATATATAATCAATATTCAAAACACTTTCTTGATATTAATTTGAAATCTGAAAAAGAAAAAAAAAACTATAGAAGAAACTAACAACTTCGTGAGTGATTGGGTCACTTGCCGCCTTTTGGGTAAAATTTCAGCTTGTTTTTTTTATTAGGATATATTTATAACACTTCCAAATTTACGTAATATTTGAACGTAATATATAAGAAAAATTGTTGTAGTGTTAGCCTGGCCCTAACTCCTAGGGGTGGTCGGCCTGGCCCTAACCCTTAGGGGTTGTCGGCCTGACCCCAACCCCTAGGGGTGGTTGGCCCAAGCATGCCCAAAAGCCCCCCGGGGTGGTCGGCCCACCCTATCCTCCATAGGGTGGTCGGCCTACACTCCTGAAAATGGGTAAAACTCACGCTCATTCAGAGCCTAGCACCCAGAAGATCAACAAGCCTAGCACCTAGAAAACCAACGGGCCTAACACCCAAGCTCTAAAGGGTCGTTGAGCCTAGCACCTAAGTCTCATAGACCAATCTAGACTTAGGATTTTTTCAGAGATTTCAATCATGCATTGTCTACCACGATCCAGAGAAACAACGAGAAGACCCACGATCTCATAATCATAGGGAGGTGGACACGTATCTCCACTACCTAATAATCGTGTACCAAACCACGATCCCAGTATTACTGATCATGTAATAGCCCTTGGGTACTATAAATAAATGACCCAGGGCTTCATTGAGGGGGATCTGACAAATATTTTGGGAGAAACTCTGGGCAAATTAGCAACGAGTGAATACTTCTGTTCATCATTGTAATTGTCTATCGAGTAATTTAATACTAAAAACTAAGTGCATTAGGTTATTACTGTTCATCAGAACAGGACTGAACTACTATAAATTCATGTGTGTTTGTTTAAGATATTTGTACTCTGTCGTATTTTATATTCATTCTGTTCAAAAGGTGTCGTATACTGTACATACGATCGTTGGCCAATTTCACAGGTCAACAATAACGGGTCAAGGTTCTTTTTTTTTTTTTTTAGAATTTGATTTTAGAACGATCCAAGGCATCCTTGTTCTAAATTGATTTTTGGGTATTATTATTTTTATTAGGGTTCAAATAATTTAGAATCACATCAGGTAGGGCTAAAATGACACTCCTACTATAAAATTCCCCTATAAATATATATATGCATTAAGTTTAAATGCGGTAAAATTGAAAACATATATATATAACTATTCATATATATAACGATGCAGTGTGGTGCAATTTGAATCGTATTTATAAAAATTTAAAACTACAAACCACACTGCACGGTTTGGCAAAAGTACAAACCACAACCGCATCACGAAGGGTTCCAAACACAAATTTTGCTGTGGTTTAATGAACACCCCTAATTTTCAAATACATTTGTGAATTACATTGATTGTCATTTTGACAGCATGTGTTTTTTAACAATTTATTTTAGTTTGCTAAGTTATCACGTGCTTTTTATTAGGATTATTTTAGTTCTCTTTAGGTATAAATAGGTTCAACTAGCCTTAATGATAACTAACCCAAATATTTTTTTAGACGGAGTATTTTGTCTATCTTATATTTGTCTTTCTTGGTTTTTTTCCCTCTAATATTCATGTAAAGAAATTTAGGAGCTTTCATGGAAGAACTGGGTGTTCTTGGCTGAAGGGATTTCATTCACTTCAAGAGCTGACTTGTTTGTTGAATATCGTCGTTCAAATTGCTTAATTAGATCATCATATAGGTAGCAAAACCAATTTTAATGTCCCAAGATACATAACTCATAATTTTGGTAAGTCACTGTCATTGTTTTAGAGTAGCTAGTATTTATAAAATAAATAAGTGCAGATCATATATTTTTACTTATTTTTGTACGGTTTATATTTTTTTATACCTTATATTTTTTCTCATTACCTGTTTGTACCTTGCATTTTGATAAATTATTTTTTGGACCATGTAATTTGTAAAATTATTCAAATAGACATTTAAACTCGATTTTGATGAAGAAAAAATATGAATATAACAACACATTTGTTAGACAAAATATTTGTAATTTTGTTATGAGTAATGAGTTGTTAGTTTGATGAATTGTTTATGATTTTAGTTCAAAATTTTTTGATCAAATCGGTCTTAGGGATCTATTTGAATATTTTACAAAACACATGGTTCAAAATGTAATTTGTCAAAACACATATTCTAGACAGGTAATGAGAAAAATCACATGATAAAAAAAAAAATATATTATTTTTAAAATTCACCATTATTTTTAATTTGTTTAATGTATTTAATTTTTAAAATTCACCATCTTTGAGGAAAAAAATTAAATCAAACAATGAATTTATTGTACATGCAAATAGAACTAAAGCAAGTAGTACAAATAAACTCTTAATAAAGTTATTATTGTATATGATTTTTTTAATTTCTTATTATTTAAATAAAAAGAAGTAAAAAATATATAATTTTTAAATTATTTTTTTAATTTTCAGCTATTTTTATTTTATTTTTTAATTAATTATATATGTGGCACCCACATCAGTGTCTATATGAATTATGTGAGTTATATTATGATATGACTAGTGTTTGCATGTCAGGTGTATTAAATATACATGTGGGCCCGTTTCTTATTAGAATGGTATTTTCGTAATTTTGACTCGTTGATGGTATACTTGTAAATATATGTGTTTTGTGATTTAGACCACATTATTATGTGGATATATTCAGGTTACTCGGCACGAGACGATCTTAGTGAGCAATTTAGCGATTTAGTTTCAACGAGGTCCAATACCCGGCTCGGGGTGAGTCTAGGAGGTATTTTGGTAATTTAGTACATTACCAGGATTTATAGGGCAATGGGAAGTTATTTGGTGATTATTTGAAGGTATTAGAATTAATTGGGAAATATGGTGTTAGTTGTTGATTATTGGGAAATGGTGGCAAAAGACAATTTTGCCCTTGAGGGCATTAGAGAACTAAGGTAAGTGCTGAGGGTATTTCGGTCTTTTCCCTAGCCTTGGAATATCTTAGTCACTTAGAAGTTTTCATAAGGAAATTAGATAACACTAAACCCTCCCTTTTTTTTTCTCTCTCATTTCTCTCTACCTCACTTTGGTGAAGTGTTGAGTTTTGGAGGAGTTTGATTTGAATTGAAGGCTTGGAGCTAGGATTGGATTAGGAGTAGCTTAGGGGTTGGATTACACAGCTGAGGTAAGTTTTAAACTTTGTTTTGCTGTGAATTTCTGGTTTGAGTTCTTTGTGTTTTTGAGCTTAGAAGCTCAAGATGGGATTGTTGGTGTTAATGGAATTTTGATGAAGTTTTGGGGTTTATATGTTGTTTGAAATGTTTGGGAACGTTTTGGGAGTTAGTTTTTACATTGGTACAACTTTGGGATGAATTTGGAGGGATTTGGCTAAGAGGAAAATATTGGAAATATCTTGGAGTGTCACGTCTTGTATGAACTCAAGGGCGTTAGGGTTATTTTGAACTGCCATAGCGTCGCGGCGCCTGGTGGGCTGCCTCGCAGCGCGTGTCCAGTGAAAATAGGTCCAAGGCTCTCTGCTTTGGGGTGCTTCGTGGCGCTAATTGGGAAGAATAGCTAACTAAGGTTTCGAGTTGCGGGGACTCAAACCTAAGGACTCAGGTCGGATTCTACTACTTGGTTTAGTAGAATTCAATGTCCCAGAGGCTAGAACTCGGTCCAGAAGCCTTTATCTACTCGATATTGATGGATATCCTTTACTATGGTTTTGACTAGGGTACTGCTAGGGCTCGAAAGGGGAATGTGCTCGAGGGTCATTTCTATTTACACAGTGCTTGAACCAGAGGTAAGAAAACTGCACCTTGGATTATGATTAGGGCTCGGGCCCCTATGAATGAGCATGATTATGATTATGCCTTTGATGATTTGATTAGGCATGCTTGAGTTCTCTATATCTAGATAATTATTAAATGATTTATTCTTGTTTGTATTATATGATTGGAAGACTTGAATTATAAGTCAAGGGCGACAATAGTGCGCTAAGCGCAGGTCGAAATACTTGTCTTATAAGTTAAGGGTGGCAATAGTGCGCTAAGCGCTGGCCGATATGGTTAGTCTTATCCAGGAGTGTGGTATATGCTTGACCGACCCTATGGTCACTTGGAAAATAAAACGCTAGGTACGCTTGGCCAGCCTTAAGGCTAGTTATACAGAAATAGGGTAACGGGCCCCAGGGTGACTCTACAGTCACTAATCTAGGGCAACGGGCCCCCATGTGACTCTATAGTCACTTATATGGATTGAATGCATGCACAAGTAGGGTTATTATTGCTAGGCATGCTAGTTATGATTCTGTAATATGTTTATTAACTGTTTATGAGCATGTTTAAGTTTTCTTGCTGAGTCTTGGCTCACGGGTGTTATGTGGTGCAATTAAGGGAAAAGGGAATTTGGACCAACCATGAGTTGGAGAGCTTCAGTGACGACGTGTACATATGTAGCTTGCTCTACCACCATGACTAGGGATTCACAGAGGAACTAGGGTTAAACCCTATTTTTGCCACTTAAGCCGACTTATGTTGTAACGACCATTTTGAGTTGTAAATGAATTTTTAAATGTCTATTTCGGGATCCCATGTACGAACTTAAACTTTTTAATGAAAGTCAATATTCCTTTGACCAAATTTTTTTAACTGTAGTCCGTTAATTACTTCTAGTAACACGTTTATGTCCAAATGACTTAATTTGCAAGTCCAACACTATTTAAAATACACAGTGTAACAGTCTTGGCTATCCAGGGCGTTACACAACATCCTAGGTGACGTATTTTCTGGCACTCGGTGACGCTGTTGCGAAAATTAAAGCTACGCAAGTATATGTAGCCGTGTCAAGTAATAAATTCCGTAAGAACGGATATCGTCCCACAGAGACTATCTCCCAAGTACCACTAATTGATTTTCAAATTCCATTTGGTTAATAAAAATTTAAATGAACAATTAACTATAAACAAATTTAAAGAATTAAAACCAACACAATAAATTACCACTTAAAAATCAATAATAAAAACAACCTAGGAATTAATTTCATCAATTCATTCTATTAATTTCAATAATCAATTTTAAATCTCTTCTTTCTATTCTAATAGCAGGTTAATTTATTCGATTCCTATTCTTTGTCAAGACATAAGATCTCAATTTATATGCAAGTCTTCTACATTTCTGTGATAAACTTAAACATACAACAGACATTAAACATAGAAACCTAATTACTACACAAGTCATATAGGTACTTTCGTCCAATATGCACCCTATGTCTATATGATATAGCATATTCAATTCTCATCTTTCGAATTTTGAATCAAAACCATTAAATCAAGCAAATAGTGATCAATTATTTACTAGCATTAAACACACATCATATAGATTAGATAGAAAAGAAAGATCAATAAAAAATCATAATAAAATTAAATAGAAATCCCATTGACTACATTAATTCCTAGAATAAAGAAATTAGTTCATAAATACCATGATGAAAATAAACTGCAAATAATTATTCATAAAAGTAACCTAAAAGAATTTAGATGAAAAAGAAAACTAATTACGGCAGCTTTTTTTTATCTAGGGTTTATAAAACTTCCCCTCCTCCAAAAATCGCAGAATAATGTCACTTAAATAGCCCTCAAGTGTTCCCAAGTGAATAAACCAAATTACCCTTCAAAAAGTCGTCTAAAATCTGAAAAATGCTTAACTAGCGCTATAGCGCTACTTTTGGAACGTTGTAGCGCTATTAACAGTGCCAAAATGCTTCAAAATCTGGTGCACTAGCACTGTAGCGCTCTCATTATGGCACTGTAGTGCTAAAGTCAGAATAGAACGAAAATAGTTTCGAACAGCCTGCAGCGTCAACTCATCGTATTTTGATCATAAATCCTATGATATAACTCCGAATTGAATGATTCAAAAATATATGGAAAGCTAAGATAAATATCTACAAATTATATTTCTAGAAGTATTTCCAGAAAGTGAATAAATAATGGTAAAAATTCGTCTTGAATTCTCAGACTTGCGTTATAGAGCATAAACGACATGTGTTGAGCATCTTCAATGTAGTATTTTCCACACATAATGTCTTGAAACTCCACAATCAACACAAAATCCATCTTATTTATCATATTTAACATGTTTCTTCTCATTTCACTCCATATTATGTAATTGACCATTAAAACCTGAAACAAAAAGAAAACAAGCATAAATCTGCACTAAACAATCCTAAATAACTAAAAACACAACCTAAAACGATCTCTAAAACAAACCTAAAATGAACCTAACAGTCGCCTCACAGGCAACAAATCGCCTAATAATAAGTGATACCTCGCCTGTTGCGGTTTCTCAAAATTTTCGGCTTAGGCGATGCGTCGCCTCCCGGATGGCGACACGTCGCCTCTAGACCTGGCTTACATTCTCAAAATGTGTCTTAAACACTTCCAAATGCTCCCAAACCTTAGACCTATATAAGTCAATTATAGATGCCTATTACAAAATCTCATATTTTCACTTCAGCTTAAGTGAAAACCATTAAGTGTTTTGCAAAACATTATGTAAACAACTTAATTATTATATTTAATCAATTTCAACAATTCATTCTCAAGAAAAGTCCATGAATGTATTTGTGAACGTGACCATTAATGGTGCAAAAACGATCCATGAGGTTCTCGAGTGAACATAGTAAATGTGTGTGCATTATCATCGGTTTGTTATCAATGAATATTGGTTCAATGCTTCAGCAACAGCAACCAAAATTTTAACAAACTTTGTGATAATTACACTAAGATAAAATTCATGTTGAAATATATTTTACTTTACGCTCTAATACATTAATTTTTATAAATAGTGGAATTATTTAATTAGGTGGGGGAATATTATAGAGGAAATTACACCATATATGAGATTTTTTCTTAAACTTTGAAAAATATGGCAGTTTTTTTTCCTTAAGTTTTTTATAACATATTTTTTTTGTTCACATTTTTATGAGAGTTTTTTTTTCCCATATATTTATAAAATTTTATTTGTATACCATATTTTATATTTTATACATTTTTAGTAGTTAGTTTTCATATGTTTTGAGATTATTTTTATAATTTTAATCTATTTGTATTATTTTTTATCATTCATATTTTATAAATTATTTTTTACACAATTCTTTGAAGAAAAAAAATATGAGACTTTCATCACCATACATTATATTCCCATTTCTTATTCTTTTCTTCCATTTTTATCTTCTTCAATCAATATTTTATCCATACTAACTGGTTACCACTATCAAAACAATTTTGATTTTTTTTTTGTGATAGTAATCCTGTGCCACTGTCAATTTTTTTAGTGATGTGTGGTAACTAGTTATAACAATAAAAACCACTTTTATTTTTAAATGATTTGTAGTAACTAATTACAACTATAAAATATAATGTTGATTTTTTAGTAATGTACCATTATCAAAATATAAACTGAATTATAACTGGTTACTTAGTAAGATTTGGAAAATTGATATGAAAAAAATAAATTAAATTGATCGTGAAGGTAACTGGTTACAACTAGGTCTGAAAAACAAAATAAATATGAAAAAAAATAACCAGTTGCGATGGTAACCGGTTACTTAGCCAAACCTGGAAACAAATAAGATCACAAACAAAAAAGCTAAACTAGTCATAATCGTAACTGGTTACATATTCAGATCTAAAAAAAAGAACCAACCGCTATGGTACCTGGTTACTTAGTCAGGTGTGAAAACAAAATCAGATCTAAATTAGCCGTTATTGTAACTGGTTACAGCTAGATCTAAAAAAAATCAGATATGAATACAAGAATCAAACGTCATTGTACTCGGTTACTTAAACAGATCTGGAAAAAAAACCTCAGAAACCATAACAGATCGTGACTGTAACCAATTATAGTTAGGATTAGAAGTAAAAAAAAAAAATGAAGTGCAAAATCATATTTGAAATGGCAAAACCAGATGTGAAAAAGAAGAAGAACAACAAAGAGAATCAAAATAAAACTAGATCTGAATAAGAAGAAGAAGAAGAGAGAAAGAAAGAGAGAAAGAAGAAGAACTAGAGGGGCGGAGGTACGTCGCAATCAAGGGCGGGGGTGGAGGTGCGTTGTCATCGTCGGGGGCGGAGGGCTGAGATGAGAGAACCAAATGGGAGAGGAAAGAGGAAGAAAGGAGAAAAAAGAGAGATGTCATGAGGGAGAGAAATGAGAGAGTAAGAGAGAGTTTTATGTATTTATGATTATGGTAATCTATTTTTTATATTTTATGGAAGTACCATATTTTTATTTATTTTTCTTCAAAACTTACCATATTTTGTATAATTTTTTCCATATTTATGTAAATTATGATGTATGATAAAATGCGGCCAAAATACCAAATATTATGTTTTGGGTATAGCAGTCACAACATGCTCTATTAAGTGCACTTAAAACTTATTGGTATGCCATGTGTATTTAAGGTTCTATTTAAACTATTTTACAAAAACATGATCAAAAAAATAATTTGTCAAAACACAATATCAAAACAAATAATAAGACAAAACACAAGATTAAAAAATATATAAACCATTATAGAAATGCAAAAAAAAAAAAAAAAACAAAGAAGATTATTAAGAATACAATAAAGAAATTTATTTGATAGATGTTAAAAAAAAAGACAAAAACAGGATCACATTCACCTGCTTATTCACACTTGTATATAATATAGTAGATATATTTATTTCAATACTAATATAACCTTCAATATTTCACCATGGGGTAACTCCACGAAGACCCTTTTTAACCATATATTTATAAGCATAACCCTCATTAATGTTTCTCACATCAATGTCCTTATAGACATTTAAAAAGACATTAATACCCCTCAATGAATATTAGGTTGTTCTCTCATTTGTTTGTCTTGCACGTACCAAGCAGCCATCAAGATGATCTACTCTCACCAAAAAGAGCAAAGACATCTTCTCTATTAAATCACCAAATCTCAAGGATCTACTATCATCACCATTTTTCTTCTCACTAAGATTTGGAAAGTGACGTTATCTACCACAGCCCTTGTCTTCTCACCAAAGTTGAAGAAGATTGAAACTTTTGATTTGATAATGTGTATCTCTTTTTATTTTTAGGTTATGGGTATCTTATGTAATAGTTTATATGAATTTTTCGAACTATTATAAGTTGAAAAATATGTTAAAATAAAGAATTTTATGTTGTGATGACAAATTTTCGATTGATTTTGCGATTTAGGGTACTGTGTTCACACATAGTTCATATGTAGTTCACACATGGCTCACACGCCGTTCACACATGGTTTACACATTGATCACCATACATTAGGATCGTGGTTCACACGTAGTTCACCCCTAATTCACATCTGGACCGCATATGTTTCACACCAAGTTCACACCTGATTCACCTCTAGTTCTCAACAAATTCACATCTGGTTCACATCTAATTCACCCTTGGTCCACACCTAATTCACACCTAGTTCACAACTAATTCACACCAAGTTCACCCCTAGTTCACACTTAATTCACAGTTGATCCACATATTCACACCTATTTCACACCACGTTCACCCCTAGTTCACACCTAATTCACAGTTGATTCACACCTAATTCACACTTGTTTCACTCCAAAATCACCCTTGGTTCACACCAAGTTCACTTCTGGTTCACACCTAATTCACCACATAATTCAAACCTAATTCACACTTAATTCACACATGCACGTAATTCACACATAATTCACGCATAGTTCACACCTGGTTCACACATGGTTAAAACACTAGTTCACATTCACACATAAATCACATATAATTCACACTTAATTCACACATAATTTACACTTGGTTTACACAAATTAATAAGAAAAAAGTGACAAAGTGTAACGCCCTGGTTACCCTAGAACAGTTTCGGTAAATTGGAAATTTGACCCGCTACCCGAGTCCTTTGGTTAAAAACGTGCTCTAAGTGTTATTAACAGGCTAAGGTGGAAAACCAATAAAAGGGAAATGATATATTTTGTTAAGTATATAAATTGTTCATGAGCTCATCAAAACATTTACAAGTTGTTTGTAATACAAAATGGTCACTACTGTTTCAAATTTACAACCCCACCGACCTAAGCGGCAAAAATAGGGTAAACCCCCTAGTTCCTATGAGAACTCCTTGGCCGTGGTGGTCAAGCGGCCGCATATGTACACATCACCACCTAAGCTCTCCACTCAAGGCTGGGTGAGCTTTTCTTTCCCCTTACCTGCACCACGTAGCACCCATGAGCCAATGCCCAGCAAGAAAACACAATACGACATGATATAATATAAACAATGATCATAATAATCATTCAGGACTATCAGTCCAAAATAGATAAGTGACAGTCGCAAAAGTCACTAAGTTGGGTATAGCTCCCTTTAGTCTTGTGACGATAAGGTCACTGGGGCTTAACAAATAAGTGATCCTTTCACTAGCTTGAACAGGATAGGTACATGGTGACTGGTCACCAACATAACTTTCCTCATGACCATAGAGTCATAACCTTGGAACATCGTTCCTTAGCCATGTGACAAACGATCACCTAGGCCTTTGGCCCTGGCTCTCAGTAACTAGTCTTAGACTAGCCAAGCGCTTATAAGTTTCATCAACCTTAGGGTCGGTCCAACACTAACACTTTAGTGCCATTCAATGCTGATCGATTAGATCTAATCTTCATTCGGCCCTACGTTCAGGACGCTCATGCCGTTCTGACTCTTAGGTCAGTGTCCCTGACTAATCAGTGCCATAGACATGTAAACAATATTCGCTAGCATTTAATATGCAATCAATGTCCACATTTATCAACTAGCATGTTCAATAGCAATCATGCATGTCATATACACAGGGTGCAGTTTTTTTACTTTAGGTTCGAGCGAGAAATATTATAAGAACGACTCCTGAGAACGATCGACCTTTTGGTTCCTTAGCGGTTACCTAATCACAATCAATTAGAACCTACATTAATGAAAATTAACATTTAAAGGGTCTTAACCTAAGCACCACCCTTGGGACCTTGAAATATGCCCACACGGTGAGTAGATTCGATCCCAGGCCTTAAGGATTGAAACCCCAAGCCAAAACCCCTTAAAAACACCCAAAACGGGACTTTGAAGGAACAGAGTAGCACTACAGCCCTGTTCCCTAGCGCCCCAACACTATTCTCAGAACCCCCAACACGCCCAAATGCCCTCTGTGTAGCGCTATAGCGCCCTAGGGTGGGCGCTGTTGTAAAGCCCCAAACTCCAGGGACCGTTACGGTGTGCCTTGTAAACAGTGCTAAACTCGCTAATCGAGTTATTTGGCCAAAATCGTGAACTAAGTATGATTAGCGGTTTAGGGATTAAAAACCTTGGTTAAGATGTAACGTTTCACTAGAACGTTTAACATATACATTGGGATCCCAAAAATATAATCTCAGAGTGTAATGACCCACTACTCTAGACTTTTTGGACCATTAACGAAACTATACATAAAACTTACATTTTTGTGAAAATACCATAATTTATCAGAAACTTGTAGAAACAAAGTTTACTTTCATAAAATAAGTAGGATATGGGTACCCATTGTCTTTAAAACAAAAATAACTTAAAAACTAAAAAGAGTTACATAGAAAATGCGGAAAATACATTTGAAACCATAAAAACATAAAGAAGACTACATCCTCGAATCGAATAACGCTCGGCCCCTTGACTCCATTCACCATCGATACACATCCTCTAAGCGTCACGAATCTTTCCGCCTCTAAAGCTTATTTCCTGCACATAAACAGAAAGGAATGAGCCTAATGCCCAGCAAGGAAAAATCTAACACATAGTCATAAACATAAACATAATTTCATAATAACGTAAAGACATATCATAACACATAATTCACTTATTATAATGGCCATTATTACTTGGGGTCCCATAGACTAAACAAGCTTATGCCCATGAGATTAGTGGGGTCCTACCAGCTAAATAGGCTTATGCCCACAATCTTTTTGGGGTCTTGTTAGTCAAATAGGGCATATGCACAAGCCTACAACATACACATCAATAACATATTCATAACATATGAAAACATAACACATAAAATAGCATAAACATAAACATATAGATTCTAGCCTATTTTCCTTACCAAAGTTACCGGGATTATGGACTGAGTTGGGACTTTTGGAACACTCCTAAAACCATAAGAAAGAGTGAGTCTAAGAAAGGAGATGAAATGAAAGAGATGGAAAGACTAAACCATAAAAAAAAAACATACTTACCGACTTATATGCTTATGAGCTTGGATTCCCTAACCAAAATGAGAATAAGGTTAGGGGACTGAGTAGAAGGTTTTGAGAAAGGAAATAACATAAAATACAGAAAGGAACTAGAGTTTTGGGTTTACCTCAAAGATTGCAAGATCACTCTAACCTCCACCGAAATACTATAGAACTCACTTCCCAAAGTGTTTGATAAGCTTATGATGTTTAAGCTTATAGTTTTTCCCCAAACCAAGTGTTTACACTCTCACACTCACTTAACACTAGCAGCTTCTGAACTTAGAGCAAATGGTGAATAATGGCTGGGTACTAGGTCCTATTTATAGAGTTTGGGAATGAAAATATCTTGATTTTACTTGAATAAAAATAATGGCTTTTTAGGTGAAAATCATTTGAATAATCGTTCAGCAGAGGCTGAAGACTCATTCACAAGATGCTGGACTGTTGAAGGAGTTTGAATGGCTGAAAGGAAATGAATTCAAAAGAGTTTGAATCCATGCTGAAGGAGGCGATATATCGCCCCCTGTAGGCGATATATCGCCTGGGCTAGTATGCCCGAGGCGACCGTGCATCGTTTCGTGTTTTCCGTATCTACGTGCTGCGACATATCGCCCCCTATAGCTGCGATATATCGGCACACGCTGAATATTTAAACATGAAATTACACATTTTTAGCTAAGTTTGAATGGAGTAAACAGCCTTGACTAAGCCCTCAACGTACTCAAAGCTGCTGACTGACCCTATAACATTCAAACTTTACTCCTTATTATATTTAATCCTCAAAAATCTTTAATCCTTAATCACCATTCATAACATGTGCTTAAAATCCTATTGGTTGATGTCTAAACCTTATAATATAGTAAATATAATCCTTAATATCAGTCACATTAATCAAACCTTAGGTTAACTTAATATTCTTAAACTATAGATTAAACTTAGAAAATCTATAAGTACTACTATGAGTGTCCAAATAATTCCCGGTCTGAACCAAAAATCCATAGTAACAAAGATAATGCTATAAATACTATCATACTACTATCTATCTTAGCTAAGTAAAGTTCTTGGACTCTACACAGAGTCTATTACAGAAAATATTTACAACAGGCCGTTCTAAGCGGCAAAACAGGGTTCAACCCTAGTTCCACTTTAAACCTCGGCCGTGGCGGACGAGCAGCTGCATATGTACACATCATCACCTAAGCTCTCCAACTCAAGGATGGTCCAGCTTCCTCTTGCCTTTACCTGCACCACGTAGCACCCGTGAGCCAAAGCCCAGCAAGAAAACACAATAAAACATGATATAATATCAACAACGATCATAATAACCATTCAGGACTATCAGTCCAAGCAAATAGGGGACAATAGCCAAAAGTCACAATAATGAGCATCGCTCCTTCTAGCCATGTGACGATAGGGTCACCAGGGCTTAACCGATAAGTGATTCTTTCTTAAGTTTGATTAGGACAGGTGCAAGGTGATTAGTCACCAACATAACCTTCCTCACGACTCTAGAGTCGAAACTATGGACAACGTCCCTTAGCCATGTGACAAACGGTCACCGGGGTCATATACCTTGGCTATAGTCATCTAGTCGTAGACCAGGCAAGCGCTTATAAGTTCTTCGACTTTAGGGTCGGTCTAGCATTAATGCCATAGAGCCATTCAATGCATGATTCTCGACTTTAGAGTCGGTCCCTGACTTGTCAGTGTCTTTCACCAGTAAGACATGCCACCAATCACATATCACATATTCCATATCCATAAACGAGGTATTTAGCATGCTTACTAAACAGGTATTAGTACCATTAGGGCCATGCATCAACACAGAGACTCAAGCTCTGAACGATATCATACTCAATATATAAGGCATGTCCCAATCACATGTTTCTCATGCATCACGTACAATAAATCCAACAATCTAACATGCACCAATAACAACCATGCGTATCACGTTTAATAGTCAACCAGCATGCGTCATGAATAGCCATGCATGTCATACATAATAATCAACCGACATGCTTCAATAATAACCATGCATGTCATACTCATTAATCAACCAACATGCATCATAATAACCACGCCTGTCATACATAACAATCAACCGACATGCATCAATAATAACCATGCATGTCTCATACATAATAGCCAACCGGCATGCATCAATAATAACCATGCATGTCTCATACATAATAATCAACCGACATGCATTAATGATAACCATGCATGTCTCATATACACAGGGTGCAGTTTTCTTACCTCAGATTCGAGCTAGTACCAATATAAGAACGATCCTTGAGAACGATCAACCTTTAAACCCTTAGCGGTCACCTAATCATAACCAAATATGGAACACCATTAATAACATGATAATCAAAGGTTCCACGCCAATATCTAGCCCCCAAGAGATCAATCCAAACTAATCCAAGTAGTAGGGACACTCCCGAGGCCCATAGCTAAGTTCCCCGGGTCAAAACGAGCAAACGGGGTGAAAACAGGGCAAGGGCTGCGGCCCTAGCACCTTGGGCCACGGCTCCCAGGGTTCTCTGAGGCAAGGGCCGCGGTGCCCTCCATCAAGGGCCGCGGCGCCCAGCGAAGACAAATTCCTGACACCTGCTTCATCGAACTAGGGCCGCGACGCACAAGAACAGGGCCGCGGCCCCCAACCCTGGGCCATTCCCAAACGTGTTTCAAGCACTCCAAATCCTCCAAAAACATACCCAAACATTCCCCAATCATCAAATCAAAGTTCCCAAGCTTCCCAATACTCCAAAACCCTCAAAACCCAAAGCTCAAACCGACCAAAAACTCAACAATTAACAAAGTCCAATTCTAAGCTTAGAAACTTTAAAAACTTCAAACTTCAAACTTAGATTACCTTCGATTGGGTTTTTTCTCATCAAATCCTTCGGTTAAGAAGCTTCTAATCTTTCCTAGGATCGCTATGCCTCGACCCTCGCTTGATTCCGACTCCCAGAACTCAAGATTTCCTCAAAAAGGCTCAAACGGTAAAACAGACTGTTTTGAGAGAGAACGAGAAGTTTCTAACGTACGTTCTTATCTGTCAAGCTACTTCAAGCTTAAGTAACCTCAAATAAAACCTAGTGCTCGGGGTCCCGAAAACACCCCCGGGGACACTATAGTCAAAACTTCCAGAATTTCACCCTGATCTCAAATATTCCCAATCTATCACCAAATAAACATTTATATTACCCCAAAATTGACACCGTTATGACGAAACCGCTAATCCATTATATATGACCGTCTCATGTAGAATAGCTCGAATATATCTCCATAATAATTAAATCTCATTCACAAATTACAATATGCACCCAATTTACAAATATGCCCTCAACATGCCAAATTACCAAAATGCCCTTATAATAAAAATACACCCATATGCATGCATTCACCATCATATAATAATATAATTCACGTAAACATGCATATAATCATTATATATCATATTAAATCAATTATGGCCCTCCCGGCCTCCTAATCAAGGTCCTAAACCTTATTAGGAAATTTGGGGCATTACAGCTATAGTGCTACCTCCAGAAGTGATACCCTTGAAACCTCCTTCTTCATCTTCTTTGATTCTAATTTGATTCAAATGCTTCCAAATCCCATTTTTTATGCCAAATGAACCCAAAAACCATCCTAACATACCCCAAACATCACAACCATAAGAACCCTAGCCAAAACTCCCAACAAAACTAAGTATTCAACCTAGAAATCATAGCTACAAAACATAACTAAAACAGGGTAAACCAGAGAATTCAATGGCTAGAAACTTACCCAAAGCTCAGCTTATGATGCTCTTCAATGGAGGAACACTCTTCCAAACTCCCAAGGCTTACTTCCCAAGCTTGAATCCTCAAGAATGGTTCAAAAATCTCAAAGGAAACTGAAGGAAAGAAGATACGGGAAAGCTCTTCAAGATACTATGTTTTTCTACCTCTTTCACAGCCCAAAAATGGTTTATATCTATCCTAGGAGTGAAAAGACCATTATACCCCTAGGTTAAATAAGGTTTTCTAAAGGCTCCCAAGGGCAAAATTGGTATTCTCCACCTATCTCGTTAATCATAATTAACACTCTCCAATTCTCGCTATTCTCAATAATCTCAAACACCAATAACTCACATCTCGTTACCCTTTAATTCCCAGCAACGCTCTAATTATTAAAATTACTCTGAGACTCACTCCGAGCTCCGAACTTAAACCTGTTATGACTAGACCGCTAATCAATAATCCAAGATCGTCTCATGCCGAATAGCTCGAACAAACCCACATTATAATGTGGTCTCAACAACATATCACCGACATGCATACAAATATACAATTATACCCTCAACGGGCCAAATTACCATCACACCCCTGAAATTAGAATGTGGACCCACATGCATGCATTTAACATCATATTATAATATAATTCACATATACATGCATTTATCAACTAATGGCATAATTAAGCAAATATGGCCCTCCCGACCTACTAATCCCGCCATTAAACTACATCGGAGAATTCGGGGCATTACACAAATTTTTCTTCCACTAATAAGATGAAGTTGACGAAGTCATTCAATTTTATTTAATGAGATGAAGTTGACATAATTTTCTTCATACATTAAAAAATAAGATACAAATATCTAAATAAAATACAACTATATTTGTAAGTTGTAGTAAAACAAATCTAAACAAGTATTTTTTCCAAAGACCTCCATGTTGTTGTCAACATCAACTAATAACTTCTCATAGTGAGTGTTAATTGGAGTTGGTATCTCTTTCTGGTCTTGCTCGTGACGATGCCCATCTACTACATCGGGCTCCGTGTGAGGTTCCTCGTGTTCTTCCCTTTCAAACTCCAATTCCACATCATTGTCTACAAAGCTAATAATACGACCCATGAGTGTAACGACCCGAATTTGCTAATAGGGCTTAGGGCCTTGATTAGTGTGCCAGGATGGCAATAAATGATTTAATATGTTAATATGTGGATTTATGTGAATATGTGTTAACGATGCATGTTTAGTTGAGTTAAATGTGCATGTGGGCCCCGTCTGGATATTAGGGGTATAAATGTGATAAATGCTTTATATATGTGATGTGTCTGTGCAGCACGATCTGAGACAATCCTGGGGAGCGGTTAGCCAGGAAGTCACAACGGGGTTGAGAATCCAACTCGAGGTGAGTCGAGGGGTAATTTGGGTATTAGTTATTATATGGGGTTATCGGGTTATGAAAATAAATATTTGGAGATATATTTGAGGATAGAATGTCTAGGAGGGAATATTGGGGAAATTTACCATTTTGCCCTCGGGGACGTTTTGGTACCCCGAGCCTTGAGGTAACCACATAGACTTAAGTTGAATAAAACAAACCTTAGAATTTTATAGAACTCTCAGAAACCGACTCACCTCCTCTCTCTCTCTTGAAGTGGTTTCTTTTCTTTGGAGGCTTAAGGAGAAACTTGGAGAGGTTAGCTAGAAGCTAGAGGAATTCAGCTGGGAAATCTTGGGAGCTAGGAGCTTGAGGATTAAGGGTCAAATCCAGAGACTAAACTCAGCAAAAGGTAAGCTCTAACTATGGGAATTATGCTTGAATTTCAGTTGTGTTTCTAGGCTATGCATGTGGGTAGAATTTGATCTGTTCTTGGGTATCTTAGTTGAGTTTTGGAGTAGGTTTTGATGGGTTTTGATGTTGGAACTGGGCTAGAATATTGGTGTTGATTGTCTAGAACTATTAGCTTGATTATAGGATGAGTTGGTTTGAAAAAATGCAGGAGAAAGGTGAAGAATTATGGGTTTGGAGAGGAGGGTCGCGGCCCGTGTGCGCGCGCGGCCATGGGAGGCCGAGAAGCTTCATGCGCGCCGCGGCGCTTGGTGATGTGCACCGCGGACCGTGTGGGTGTCAGTGAGGTGCTAGCCTCTGTTTCAAGGCTAGCCGCGACGCTTGTGGGTAGGGCTGCGACTCTTAGTACCAGTTTGTGTTTTTAAGGGTGTTTAGGCTTGGGAACTCAATGGTTAAGGCTCAGGATGGATTTTATCACCCGGATTGATAGAATTCAAGGTCCCGGAGGTTAGGGTTATGGCTCAAAGTTATTTATTGGATTAGAACTTGATGGATGGATATTGTTAATGTGTTGTGACTAGGGTTTCGGCAAGGCTCAAGTTAGAGGACTGTGCTTGGAGGGCTCGGGACTCAGGTAAGAAAACCCTTGTTCCCATAGAGCTTGTATGCAGGGCTGAGCCCAATGTGTTTGAATTGTAGGGCGTAGCCCTTTGATTGTATTTGTTAGTATTTTGTACTTGTTTATTATGCTATGAGTGTAATTATGTGAATGATCGGCAAGAGCCGGGAACGGTGTAGGCCGAGGTCGGCAGGGGCCGGGAACGGTGTAGGCCGAGGTTGGCAGGGGCTGGGAACGGCGATAGGCACGTTGAGTGCAAGGCCGAGTACGGCAAGGGGCCGGGAGCAACGTTGAGCACGTGGAGTGCGAGTTGCCAGGGCGGGTCCCTAAAAGGATACCTGGGATATCCTCACGGTGTAGACCGTGAACCCAGGGCCTGGTAAAGCGCCTGGGACGGCTAGACCGTATGTGTTTAGCCTATTGATGGCCAGTTTGTATACTTGGTGTATGTTTTGCATATGTTATCTGTTTGTGGGTTTTCTTGCTGGGCTTCGGCTCACAGATGCTCTGTGGTGCAGGTAAGGGTAAGGAGAAAGCCAACCAACCATGAGTGTAGCAGGCATGAAGCGGCGTGTACATGTTTGGCCAGCCTGGCTGCCACAGCCAGTGGATTTTGGGAGACGTTTGTAAATAAACCTAGATTTTGTCGTTTAGTCGACTTGGTTCAGTTTATATGTTGTAAATATTTCTAAACTTTATTTTTGGGATCCCAAGTGTTAAACTTTTATGATTTTCAATGAAATGGAATTATTTCTAAAGTTTTTTCCTCTGTTTATGGCTTAGTTACACTATTTGATCTAAAACCTCGATTAGCGAGTTGAGTGCACGTTTTTAAACTCACTTAGTAACGACTCTAAGGAAGTAGGGCGTTACAATGAGTAGTTCATTCAATCCTTGAATAATAGTCACGAAATTCTTTCTCTTTGGGTCTTGGATTGAGCGTGACCTTCACAAGATCCTGCAACAAAATAATAAATCAATAAGGTACAAACATTACTTATAAATCACAACCTCAAATAAAATCTCAACGACTCACACATGGTTCACACCAAATTTTGCATGATTCACACTAAATTCACACATTAATTGGTCATACCACATACACACTTGGGTCAAACTATATTCACTCATGTTCCACAACAAGTTCACACTAAATTCACTCGTTTTTCACACCAAAATGGATCAAAACTAAACAAACTTCTTCTAACAAATTTCGGCATGTTTGGCATTAGATAATAGTCCATGAGTATTCAATTCAAACCAATGGAGATAAATATGGTGCCTATTCTTTAGCTACTTTGAACATGTTTGGCATTAGATAATACTCATTCATATATTTGATAACAAACTAGTGCATTTGAGTTAAGTTCATTCCATATGATTTTCACTTATATATCATATATAATATGTTAATAAATTTATTCCAATAAACTAACAATATTAGAAAAAGAGATATATATCACACTAGAAATTAAGGCCATGCATTTTTAGTTGAGCATTATTACAAACACTTGGTGGGCACTATGAAAATTCAACAAATATGTTTCAAATTACTACAAAAGAATATCATAAACAATTGACATAAAAAATATAATCAAACAACAATTATATTACCTGATTGTAAGTTGTATATAAATTTATGTTTTTGGAGAAACACGATAGACAAAGGGTGGTGGTGGGAGGCTTCGGTGCTAGGGGCTTCGACTGTGGTGGTGGGAGGCTTCAACGACAATGGTGGTGGGAGGCTTCAATGAAGGGGACTCGACGAATGGGCGGAGACGATGACGCAGTGCTGCTGGGCGGAGACGACGACGCAGTTGGGTGGACATGCATTGGTGTGGCGGAGATGATGTGGGTGCTAGCCTGAGACGACAACACCACCGAAGCCTATTCGACAACAACGTTGAAGATAGCTGGGTTTGGGAGGGTTTTCGGTGGGAAGCTTAGAGATGAAAAGGGTAAGGGTTACATTTGTTTCTAATTGTTTATTGAACAGTGGGGTAATTTTGTCTTAAAGAGTCAATAATGTGAAAAACATGGACTAAGGGTTAGAATTATAAATATATGGTTAATTAGGGTCAACTAGTGTAGTTTCCCTCACTGTGCCATTATTATTTTTAAACAGTGTTAAAACTCTGTTGAAAAAAGAAAAAACAATGTTAAAACTTGGAGAAGTGCTGTGCAACACGGTGGAATTTGTAGAACGATCCACCCAATATATTTTGTGGTAGGTCATTTGTCTAAGTTTTCCACCCAATATATTAATATTTATTTATTTTAGAAAAATTTATAGTATCAAGTATTTTATTTATTTATTTTTATTTTGTACTTTTCTTCTTCCTCCATTAAAAAAACCCAACAATGGATGGAGTTCAAACCCAGAAAAAATATCATATTATTTTTCATGATAATAGGAACAACAGTCAAATAAACCACAATTGGTAAGAAAATATATTTATTTAATGATGTTCAGAGATTTTTTTTAAAAATAAAAATCTATATTCATTTTTATTGTCTTCTTTACTCTCATTAATAATCTAATTCAGACCTTAAATTTTCTGTGAACTCACACAAATAAAAATATAAAATTAAAAGTTAAATTCAAAATCCACATAAATGCATTCAAACCAAATAAATGCTAGGCAAAAATCACAAACAAAGAATAAGGATATAAGAAGTGTTATAGCTAATTAGCTATGGAACAACCCCACTAGTTTGGATTGACCATTGAAAGCAACTCTTAAAATTGGTGGACTAAAAATAATGTAAAATGTTTATTAAACTCTTCAGAAAATATTTAGAAGATTTATTGTGCAAGTACTTAAAAAAAGTTGAAGAGCTTGTTTTTACCAAAAAAAAAAAAATCAAAATAAAATTCTACTAAATTAAAAAAAAAATCTTTCTTGGAAATCATTTCCAACGGAGGGGAAAGAAACTACATTAAATACCAGAGCAGCCAAACTATAAAACTCTAAAACCAAAATACAACAAAAAGTAAAGAATTTGGCGGTAAAAATATTTGTATATCGGTGGGATCCACTAAAAATAGGCCACGTAAGCTCGTGATATACTTCAATCCATCTGGCTTGGGATGTTTTTATGGGCTTTATGGGGCCCTAAGCCCAAACGAATACCAAGCCAAACGGCCCAAGTTATGTCCTCTCTCCTATGATTTGTTTGTCTGTTTATTTAGTCCTTTTGGCGGTAAATTTACCTCCCTCAGCCTCGGGTTCTTTTTCTGGTTGTGTCCATGGATGCCCAAGGATTTCGTCCTCCTCAGTTCTCCGAGGTATCATTTTGCTCTTATCCTTTACCTTTTCTTTTCGGCTAATGATATTTATGGTTTTCTTTGTTCCTTCTTTCTTTATATTTGTGAATTGAATACTGTTATAGACCTCACTTAATAGTTTCAGTGTTCTTAAACAATACTATTTAGGTTTTTATGTATATATATATATATATTAGCTGGAAAGTAATGGACTTCTTGAAGGGTTCATTTTGGGTTTTGTGGAAACTCAGAAAATTTTCATTCATTATGTTATTCTCTGGGGTATTAGAGTTCATCATTTGGCTGCATTGCATTTGCCTTTATGTGGAAATTTTCAATGAATGTTGATGTTTTGATTATCTGCTGAATGTAGGATTTAGCCTGGGCTCCTGATTGGGTTCAGAATCAGGTGGAACAATTTGGTGGGTGCATAAAGGAACCTTTTGGGTCTTCGAAGCTTGCATCAAAGGTTTGGGTTTTCTTTCATATTTTACATATGCTTTTGCAACTGCTAATAGAAATATGCGGAGCATAATATAATTTCTCTATTTAATGGCCATTTTAAGAATTGTATTTTGAAGATTTAGTTGATAAGCGATCTGCATATTTTGTGTTCTTGTACATAAAATTTGCGGATGTGCAGATTGCACGTTATGCCAAGTCTAAATGCAAGGGCTTCCCTCGTTAAATTTTTGGCTCATGTTTTTATGTCACTACTATGATAGGATCTCACATCATTGCAAGGAAACATTTGCGCTGAAAATGATGTAGCTTTGTTGTCAAGGGAGGAAGGTATTCATGACCACTTATACTTGTTCATTTCTGGAGAAGACAATCCATCAATGAGTTTGGCTTCATCTCATGGAAATGTAAGATTATGGTTTTCAAGGGTACTAGCTAATATGGAACAATTTTTTAAATCAAGTACATGTTGCATGTCTAATTAGTTAGTTACTTTTCAACTACCTTATCTCATAGGATCCCTTGAGGTTTTCTACCATATTCAAATAGCATTCTAAATTTTGGGAACTATTTATTTAGGAGTAGATAGAGCAGTACAAATTGAGAATGTAATACAAAAGATGTTCAAGCCAAAGCATCCTTTTTAAGACTAGGACTTTTCTTCAACTTATTAGAGTCTAATTATTTAAGATGGATGGACTAAAATCCTAGAGTATTGGCCCATTTTAATTTCTGTGTGTTCTGTTTTCTTTGGTTTTCTGTAGCTGGGATTAAATGTTTTATAATTTTTTTAATTTTTTAATCATTTTCAAATTGATTTGGATGTATATTTAATCTTTTCTATTTTCTTGGTAAGAGTGTTTGTGAATTTATATGGGTTTTGCCATCAACAGGTGCTTCAATTTCTTCTCCATCTCTCGTCGGATGAAAGTGCACAATGTGTCCCCTCTCAAATTTTGGTTTCAGATGCATCTCAACCTGTTTCTAGATTTATTCCCCCAGTGCAACAATTTGAAAATCCCATTGCTCTAAAAGAGAATATTTGGCCTAAAATAAGCTGCAATGCTGGTGATCTAGATATGCATCCTAGAAATTCCAAGCCAGAACCTTGCCAAAAGTATCCTGGCAATAGCAAGAGTCCTCTGAGGCACTACGGAGAGTTCAATGTTGGACATCTTAAAGATACTGAAATGTATGATGCAGTTGAACTCTCAATCGCAGCATCTGAAGCATTGGTTATACATGAAATAGCAAATAGTAGGTCAGACGTAGAAGAAATAATTTCAACAGATTTGCTGGAAGTTACCCTTCGGGTGAAGCAGGCACGATTGGAATGGCTAGAAGATTCATTTGATTTCTCCACCAAAGAAAATGGTGATCTTGATTCTCTCTCAGACTTGGATGATTTTGCAATGACAGATGCTTTTGAAGATGTAGGATTGACGTGTGATACTTATGATCTTCAAGTTAATGGCTCTGCTATTTCTCATGTTGAAGAGACTCCTGCCTCTGAAAATTGCTACAGATATGACAATCATTCTGTCAGCACTGAACTTTGGGCTCAGCAAGTCAATTTTGATGATACTGCTACACCAAAGCAGTTTGAAAATAATTTAAAGATAGATGCAGTAGAAAGAATGGATTTGCCTTTAGAATCTCTTGATTGTGAGAGGCAAAATAATTTTTCTGACGATCCTATTCCTAGTTTAAATGCCACCACCACAGCTAGTAAAAATGATTCATCAACACCAAAAAATCCATGTGTTGTAGATACGGCACAGGTAAATTATGCTGACCTAATTATGCTTTCTTTTCTCACTTATCTAATAAGAAAAACAGAACATGCGTAACAGTTTCTTTCTCTTTTTTATGCTTTTTTTTTTACCTGTCTATTAATTATCTTTACTAAATTAGAATCCAGGAGGTTTATTGTCTTGGCATCCTGTATAGTCACTTGAATAATAAAATAACAGTGCAACTTTTGCTCCCAGGCAGTTGGCTCATCTGCGGTAGATCGGACTTCATCTCAGCTGCAAACCAAAGAACAAAGTGCTTCTCATGAATCAAAGTTAGAGGATGCCAGTGAGTTGAAAATTGAAATTGCTTTTCTTTTGCTTCTTTTTTTTTACTATAGTTGATTGCCAACTCAAATATACCCTACATTTATGGTTCTGTGAAGGAGAAGATAGGGTTACTTACCTAGTTTCAGAAAGATTTCAAAGTCGATGGTTAGGTGGCTGGTCAACAAAGGTGCTTGCTCTCATCTATCTAATTCCTTCTTCTTCATACTTTAAATTATCTGTACTATCTGTTATTGAGTTTAGGAAACTTTATGTTGTAATTTGTAAGAGAACATAATCGATTGACTGATTTTAATTGTTAATATTGAATTTTCTTTAGCATTCTCTGCATCCATTACCGTTGAGCAGGCACATGCAGCAAATATAGCACTGAAGCATAGAGAAAATAATTTCAATAGCTTATATTGTAAATTGCCTCTTCAGTTTATCTTGCCATAACTGTAAGACATGTAAAGTAAAACCAAGTTTTCTCATGTGGAAATGATTACATTGTCTACCTTTCAGAAGGAAGTAGATGCAGCCATTGCGTTGTCTACCTTTCAGAATGAAGTAGATGCTTCTGCACGGTTAAAGCTGAATAATGCCAAGATTATCATGAAAGCATTTGCTTGTGAGACAAGCTTACTGTCAGAGTCAGCAGACATTGCTCCGGATGCAAACTCTTTAGTTCCAATACATGAGTTCAAGTCCCATGGAGGGTCACAGTCAAGTATAAACAATGCAGGTTTGCTTGACAAAGAAAATCAAAGGATAATAATTTCTCAAGATGTTGTGAAATCTTCAAGTTCTTCTTTGGGCGATCCTCTCTGCTTGGTTGTTCCATGCAGTATTTCCTTAGATGATACCAACTCTGTTGAAGTTCAGAATCAGGGTGATATGGAAAATGGTAATGAAAGAGACTTCAGATCCACTGTAGAACTTGAAATAGAAAATTCACGCAACCTCTCAAAAGTAAATGTTGAATTTCAGTGTGGGAACACAGACATAGTTAATAAAGGTTCTGAAGGTATAGTTAGAAGACAGCTTACTTCACTCAAGACATACAGTATGCTTTTTCCACAAAATGTTTCTGCATCTAATGGGAAAAGTGTTCACTATAATCAATCATTTCAATCACAAAGTTGTGAGCCGTGGAAAGATCTTGCTTTCAATCAGAATATGAATTGCATTAGTGGTTCTGATAAAAGGAGTTCTAAGCAGTTGCCACTCTTCAATTCTGTCTGCAATTCTTTTGCTGGAAACAAGAATGAGGAAGTTTGTGAAACTATGGTGAATGGGAATTCAGTTGACAAAGTGAAAAAGCTAACACACCCGCAGTTAGCTTCTGGACCTTCTATTTTAAAATCCAATGGATATGTGCATCCTGAACAAGAACCACATCCAGATGGTGTTATCAAATTTCAACAAATATTAGGACTTCAAAAGATACAATCAAACCACAAGAATTCCCATGATAGACACTTTCCTGCTCGAAAGAGAGTTCGTTTCTCTGAAGAAGGACAAATTAAACCAAGGAAGAGCATTCAGGAGCTGCATTCTTCTAAAAGAAATTGTAAGGCTTGGTTGAGTAATTTAATGCCATTAGGTCAAAAAAAGTTTGAAACTGATGTTGTGTCTTTGCTTGTTGTTTAAATGTAGGCTCAACTATGGTTGCAAGCAAAAAGATCAAGTATATCGGTAAAAGGTCAAGCTATCAAATCGAAAAAGGTTTTCTTGGTTGTTGCTCTCAGGTTGGTAAGGGATTGATATTCCAAGGCATACAATTTTTGCTAACAGGAATTTCTAGTCAGAAGTCTAAGGATGTTAAACGACAAATACAGAAACATGGTGGTATTATTCTCACTGATATTCCTTCTCCTCCAAATTCAAGGAGAAAAAGATGGTCAAGAAATTATTGGTACCAGCTTCCTATTGTCTTATCCTCAAAAAAGGTGGATATAAAATATTATAATAATTTTTCCCATTTCTACTATTTATCATTTGAATGGTGGATTTGACAAAAATGCCATTGTGTTTAGACTTAGGGCCAGAAAGCATCTTTACAACTTGTTACTTCTACTTCTCATAAATCAGAATAAATCAAAAACTTGAAAAGTCATTTAGATTCTTATTAGGAGGTGGTGACCCTCCCATATTATTATGAAAATAGCTTTTAAAAAAATAAAATTAGACTGTTTTGTTCTTGTATCTCCTATAATTACAACATCTTTATACTTTGAGACGTGTGGATTAACTTTGTATACTTGTTTCTTAATAAGGTCTTTCTTATTTCTCTCAGCAACAAACTATCAAGTTCTTGTATGGATGTGCAGTAACTGCTTTAATATTGAAGGTTGATTGGGTTACTGATTCAGTTGGAGCAGGGTTTATTGTAGCACCTGAGAAGTAAGTTGTACTTCTTGTTTGAATATCATTTTTAGGTTTGTTCATGGGGTTATATCTCGTTCCTTTTTATAGAAATGAGTCTTTCCAGAACCATATCAGCAAATAGCAGAAGATTCTACAAGCAACTTGTATTACTTGTTAGTTGTTACCATAGATTCTATAGTATCCAGAAGATGTTTTTCTACTTTTATAATTTTAATGTGATCCAACAACAGCATATGTGAAATGGGTGTACTAAAAAGGATTATCATATGAAAGGGTAGAGCTAATAAATAATCAAGGAAGGCAAATTTAATTTTTGCCTTAATTATTATCATTATGATCTTATGATTATAATTTAAAGTTTTGGAATGTATATCACATCCACTGCTTTGAAATAGGCCATAAACCATACTGACTTTTTGCGAGCAAGCTTATATATGTATGAATATCTCAATGGTTGCATCAATCAAATTTATTCTTTTGCAGATACATGATTCTACCATGGCAAGATGTACATAGTAGCAGAGTTGAGAAGCAAGATCATGATGACAAAAATAATAGTATCTTCGACAAAGTAGGAATCTTGCTTCATGGGAAGCCAAATTTTTGTACCAAATTGTCTAAAATAGTCAAGGTATTTAATGTAATCCATGTTCAGATTTTTTACTTGCAGTATTCTCGATGCTATTTCCGTGTCTAATTATTGGCAAGAGAAATAGTACAGTAGAGAACAAAGAGAAACACATGTCAGAATACATTTTTTTATCTCTTAATATATGACAAGAAGAACAGGGAAGTTATGCTTTTCATGACATGTAAAACTTTGTTATGTTGTCATCCATAAGATTTTTTTAGGAAGTTACTGTGCAATAACTGATTAGGGTTTTATAGTATTATTTTTGCTCCTGCTAATTTAATCTTTCCCTGTTTCTGCATTGCCTAGCATGGTGGCGGGAAAGTGTTTAAGATCCTTCATTGGTTGGTCCATAATCTGGACAAGAAACAGATTAATGCGGGAGTTATTGTTACTGAGGATGAGAACACGACATCACGCCATTTAAGGCAATGTGCCAATGAACGGCAGATACCAATGATGGTCAGTTCTTAATTGCTTTAGAATAACAAGTTTTTTATCCATCTATGCTATCATGCAAAATGATAATTTTTTTTAATTACTGTCTTCCATGGACATTTCGATGCTAGTATGTTGTTCCCTAAATTTTGGAATATCTGAATTTCTCTTCAATGTGTGGATTTAAACTGAGCCAATTGTAAATCCCTTGTATCATTTTTGCAGCCGGCTGATTGGATAGTGAAGAGTCTACATTCAGGAAAACTTCTTCCCTTTGCAGAATGAATACTATTTCTTGTCAAGTTTAATGGTTACATAGATTCTCATTTACCAAACAACCAGATGAAGAAGTATAAATCTGCTGCTCAAAGCTCTGCTTAGCAGGTATTAATATATATTTGTTTTATTTTGAATTGCTGTCTATTGATTCCTGTTAGTGTGATCTTTTGGACTACGAAAGCATCCAATCAAGCCAGTTAGAGTTAGTTTTTTTGCTCAAAGAATATCTATTTTAATCTTTCTCAGGCTCATGTTATGGAATCTTAAGCTGATATTGGACCCCACCAGACAAGATTGCAATGCAAGTAAAATCCATTACAAGAGTGAGTGTGCCCTTTGTGTTTGAAAACCTAACCACCTCTTGAGCTGTTGGTCTGTTAGCCTCAGAGAGTCCAATTTTTATAAATTACCTTAACCCAAACTCCAAACCTAAAGGAAGAGACAGAGTGAGGAAGACATGAAATCTTTTGTGCTTTGTCTTTTTTTTTTCTTCTTAATAAATGTATTATATGTATATGGGTATAACTATGCCTTGTATATATATGTGTATTTAGCATAGTTTGAAATGTACAAATAAATTATATTTAATATCTATAAAGATTCTGCATGAAAAAAGAAAAGAAAAGAACTTGGAGGTGGAGGTGGCTGTATTGATGTGGTACTTCTTCTCCATCTGTCATAATGTGCAGTGTCTACTCACAGAGCATATACTTATCTTTCCAAAGGGAAAAGTACATTATGATACTTTTGACATAAATTACAAGAAAAAAAATCAGTGATATATTTAAACCAGTTGCAACATAAACACGGATTATTGTTATTTTTTACATTTTTAAATTCGAAATTTTTTAATGCTGACATGATTTTTCTAAACATAATGTTTGAATATAATACCAAATTTATACTAAATATATAGGCTATAGGCTAACTTTTACAATTTTGGATAAATTAAAAAAGAACTGTTTAAATGTTATTTTTTAACAATAATAATGATAACAAAATTCTCTAAAATTTATATTTTAATATTCTTTTAATAAGGTAGGATAGGCTAAACTTTTTTGTTATTAACTTATTATCCCATCATTTTAGCTTTTTACCTCAAAAGTCAACATTATGATTTTTTTTCCATTTAAATCAATAATGAAAATGAATATAAAATATTAACATTGTTCCTAATGGAATCTTTTGTTAAAAAATTACAAGAAACATTGAATAAAGACCTTTTTGTCTTATGGTATCACTTGTAACCCACACTATATTTCTTTAAAAATATAAAAATATTGATATATATATTATTCGTTGTCTATATTTGGCTGATGAAGTTTCCTATTAAAATCTCTGGAAAACGTTGTTTTTATATTTATTCAGTAAGAAGCTTCCCTAAATTGGATGCCACTCTATACATTTAGCTAATCTTCCTTTGATCCTTTATCTCTCTTATTTTTTTAATCAATAAACAATGTTATCATCTATAATATTAAATTCTCATTGTCTTTGTTTGGGATTGTGTTGGCTGTATTTGAATTGTAAAAGTAATTAGGATAAGAATACACTTTTTCAAATAATAATAATATCCAAATTTATGCAAGTGATTATAATTTTCCTTTTGTGTATTTATATCAGTCTAAAAACCAAACATAAATGCACAGCAAAATAAAATAAAAGTTCTTCCTTTTTTATTTGTTAACATCTTTCTATTATTATTTACGTTACGTATTCTATTTATTTCTATTTAAATATGAATATTTTGAGGTGAAAAAATGTATTAATTAGATATTTTTATTTTAATATACACAATACACAAATTTATATCAATATTTTAATTATTTAAACCACTTTTTTTTATTACCTTTTACAATTAAACCATAAAAAAAAATAATAGTAATGTGTAAATCATTATTTAATCAATTTTTTATTTATTTAATTAAAAATCTGACAATAAAATTAGAAAGTTTGTTTGGTAAGTCTATTTTTATTTTTTACTTTTTTAAATTTTCATTAAATTTTATCAAATTTTGAAAACATATTTTTCTTACTTTTAATTATTTTTTAAACAGTTTCTCATTTTTTTTCCTCTTCACCCCGATAGTCTTGGGCTTCTTTTCTCCAATGTTATCGATGACTTCCAAAACTATTTATCAAATATATAAGTTACCAAATACATCTTTTATGTTTTTATTTTTAAAAATAAAAAATAAAAGTAGTTACCAAATATATTTTTATTTTTAAAAAATCAAAAAACAAGAATAAAAACCATATTTCTATTTTCATGTTTAAGAAAATAAAAAATAAAATTTTTATCAAACACAGTCAATGTTTTTTTTTATCAAGTGACATGTGTGCTAACATATTCTAATAGAAACAAATTAAAGTATAGATACTTAAAAAAGATTAAGACTTATCCACTTTATTCACTAAAACAAATCTTACACTTTATTTACAAGAATATTTAAAATTCTGGCAACTTGTCAAATAGTGAAATATATAGGATTGACTTTAGGTTTTACACTATTTTATGATTTTATACTATGAATTTCATCAAATATTAAATGTAACCTTATATTCTTTAAAATTATATATATTTATATAAAAACTATGTGATTATCAACTTCTGACAAGATTTTATTAAAAAACTAAAAAATACTCTTTTATTGAATTATAAATAAAATTATTTATATTTATATTTGAATTTTTAATTTTAGTTTCGAATTTTGTATTTTGTATTTTTTAAGTTATAAGTTATCCTGTTTTATTTTAAATAAATAATTAATATCATTATATAAAAAGTAAGTTGGGTTTTTTATTAAATCTTATTCATAAGTTGATCAGCCAAAGTTTATCATGTTGGTTTTGACAATCACAAGATATTATGTCAGATATTAAAAAAAAATTATAATTATGTCAGATATTAAAAAAAAATCCTTGGTAAATATTACAATTATTTTAAGTAATTTTTGTTTGAGAAAATTTTATTAAAGTAATTAGTGAAAATAATTTTTTTTTGAGTAAGTGAATAATTTGTTTTTTAATGTTGACATTCTTTTGATAATTTTTTACAAATTAACTTATTAGATGGAATGTCAAATATGTCACAAATATTAACTTATTTTGGAAGGAATTATTAAAAAAAATATTATTTTTCCAAATATCCTATAAGTATTAAGATAAACATTTCCCCTTTATATATGATAGAAAGAGAGATAAATTCTCTCATGACAAACATTATTGAGACGAATAAGATAAAGAAAGAAAAAAAAATGGATAAGAGAATTTTTCTTTTAAATATAATATTTTAATAATCAATTAAGGAAAAAAAATATTAAACAAGTGTCACCAAATATATTTCTATAATAAATATTGAATTAGATATAATGGTATTTTTCTTGTAACACTTGAAGACAAATATCAATATTCAACCAAAAAAATAAAATAAATTAATTTAATATTCTGGCTCTCTGACGACGGAAAAACCAGTATTCCGCCAGGGGAGAGAGGAGGAGGGCATTTTGATTGACTTGTTTCATCACCATACTCTCTCTGTTCTCTGACTGTGATTCCTCTTTCGCCATGGCTTTTCAGGGCAAGAAGCTCATCAACAACCCCAATGGTACCGTTACCTCGCTCTATCTCTCTCTTCCTCAACCAAACCCTTTAGTATTTTTCTCTATTTGCATTGGCCGCAGAGTCAAATGTGCTGTTCTCGATTCTAATATACATGCACGAATTGTCCATCCTATAATCAAAGTTTTATTTTCTGGGTTTTCAATCATTATATTATTTTTGTTGGGAGTTCTGGGAAACCCAAAACGAAACTAGAATAATCGTGTCGATATTATGTGTTATTACTGATTTTTGTTGATTTTAAAGAGTGATCATTTATCGTTGATCGAAGTCTCTAGAAGTGTTGGCTGATGCATGTGTAAATTCTAATATTATGGAGTTGTTGTGGTGGTGGTTGTAGATGTGGTGACCGAGTTCATTGAGGGTCTTGTGGAAACGTACCCTGGCCTGCAATACTTAGATGGCTTTCCTCAGGTCCTATTCTTGGTCCTTACTCAAAATGCTTTCATTTTTATTTTGCATACATCAAAGTTATGAGTTTATCATCAACATTTCTTGTTGATTGTGGGAAATGCAGGTGAAGGTTGTATTACGTGCTGATGTTTCTGCTGCAACGTACGATAAAGTTGCTATTATATCAGGTTTTAAAAGTTGGAAAACCTCATTCAAGTGTTTTTTTTGAGTATTTGTTTCTAGTTAATATTAATATTTGTTAAGCATAGTGTATTGACTGATCTAAATACACCCACCTTATTATATGGTTGTAAATAAAATACCTAGTGTGTAATTTTCTGTGCCTGTTCTGGGTGCATTGCACTTTCGTCACTGATTTGATTTTCGAAACTAAGTGATTTGCATAATTTGAATTGAGCATTGGCAGTGAGTTGGAAGTATGAAATGATCCTTTGCTGTACTCTGAATTTAATGATGCAGGAGGTGGAAGTGGGCATGAGCCTGCACATGCTGGATTTGTTGGGGAAGGGATGCTGACAGCAGCAATTTGTGGGGATGTTTTTGCCTCTCCACCTGTTGATTCAATTCTAGCTGTATGATCTCTTCCAATTTATTCGTGTAATTAAAGAGGATGTTCACCCTATCAGTTATATAAAATTAGAGGATAATCTGATGTCGTTGAACTTTAGGGCATTCGAGCTGTAACTGGTCCAATGGGGTGTCTTCTTATTGTCAAGGTATTTTACTTTTTGTCATTATGGCATCTGTCAGCATGTCAATGCATTATTTGATATATCCACATTCAGAAGAAATTCTCACGGGCTTTACATCTATTTTACAACAACAAGAAATGTAGCGTTTTAAATTTCAAAGAGCCATGAAACTCATTTCTTGATTCATGGTTTTGCAATCTGGGTGTTTATAGAATTATACTGGTGACCGCTTAAATTTTGGTTTGGCTGCTGAACAAGCAAAGTCTGAAGGTTATAACATTGAGGTATGTTTTCATTATTAGTTTCTCATCTCTTGGTTGTTCTAGTAAAATAATATAGCGTACTGTCGTTTTTATTAGAAGGTTTTAACGCTATCGTGGAACTGTAAATTAAACCTTTCAGATTGTGTTTGTTGGAGATGATTGTGCATTACCTCCACCTAGAGGCATAGCTGGTCGAAGGGGTTTGGCTGGGACGATTCTTGTTCACAAGGTTCTGTCTCTCACTTCTTTGCATTATGTAGGATTTTGATGGCATGCACATTCATGTTTATGTATGCCACTCTATACCCTCTCGCTTGCTTTCCCTAGAAAAGAAAAAAGCTTGAACATTAGTTTGTAATACTTTCCCAGTGAAATGCAATTGATCAAAATTCAAAGAGTGAGTCATGGGAAAAGGATTTGCACAATTCCTAAAGCTTTTTGACATTTGGAATTTGTGAACTAAATTCCTAGTTACTTAATGATCAGTAGAATATTCAACCATTTTTTTGTATAGAAATTTCAGTAGAATATTCAACCATTTTTTTGTATAGAAATTTTATTGAAAAATGAAATGCAATATTGAGGAAGACATACAAGAAAGCTGCTTCCTTTCATAAGTGAAGCCATTAAGGTGTCGTTTAGTTGTAGTGGTGGAATGGTAATGGTAATGAGAAAAGAATGGAAAACTGGTAGACTAGGTGGGTTGGGTGATTCCTGCTCAAAAGGCCTATATTTGGTTTCTTCAATTATAAAGACTTAAAAGATTCTATGATGCATGTAGATCCTGATCAGGGCATAAGCATGTAGTTCAATTATTAAATTCCTTTTTCGCTAAGTAGGCAATGACCTTATCTACTTATAGTTCTGTATTCTTTTATTGTGAAAACTAGGTTGCTGGGGCTGCAGCTGCTGCTGGGCTTTCACTTGCTCTTGTTGCTGCAGAGGCCAAACGGGCATCTGAAATGGTTGGAACAATGGGTGTTGCACTATCTGTTTGCACACTGCCTGGTCTAGTTACATCAGATCGTTTGGGCCCAGGAAAGATGGAACTGGGTCTTGGAATTGTATGTTTATACACCTTATAGTGCTTACATTAGTAATTTCCATCATTGTAGCTTAGCACGGTTAATATTTTCTTGTTTCTGGTTTTTGTATAAAATAACTTAAAATTTAATCTAACTGCTGAGAGACTTGAAGATAGATGAGGTTTTTTTTTTATTATTTATTTAAATGTAATGATCATAAACTGGATATTTAAAATTATCACTCTCCAGCAGCTTTTATTGGTTTGTCACATTTGCCATAGTTTTATTCTTATAGCTGATTTCTTTATTTCTGTTACAGCATGGAGAACCTGGTGCTGCTGTGGCTGACCTTCAACCAGTTGATGTAGTTGTTTCTCATGTTTTGAATCAGATACTATCATCGGTAAGGCACAATGCTTTAGGGAGAGTCCATTCTAAGTAATTAGCAAATATGCAGGAAATTTTTATAGAAAATATTAAAATTTTGTGCTACCCAGAAGTTGTACCCTGTTGTATATGTCATCTTCTATAAGTAGTCCGATGAGGTAATTCTGTGGGATAAGGTTCAATTTAGGTTTCATTGTTATTGCATGCTGAGAAAGTTTTTAGAGTGTTTTCTGATATTTTGATGGATTGATTGTTTTGAGATATGTATATATACATATATTTTTATCTTTTCCATTTGTGATGGAGTCCCTGTCCTCTGATCATTGTACCTCTTATCTTCTTTCTATTTTATTAAAGTTTATGTATTCTGCATTGAAAAAAATGGAGTTGCCAATGAACATTCATTTGCCTTTATTTTGAAAAAAATGAAATCTTGTACCATTGGTGACTTAAGATCAGTTAATTGGTCTTGTCGCTAGTCATTACAATCTTTTAGCCAAATTGTTGTCCAGTAGATTACCTAGCTGCATCAGCAGTAGGAGTAAAAGGCCTCTGGAGCCTATATATTGGGAGACAACACAAACTTTGGATGGACATTAATGGATAATGAAGCGTCAGGTGATTATAGAGTAATGGCAAGAAACTTGTTTTAAAAATTGATGTTGAGAAGGTGGGTTTGGTATTTGATTTCTTTAAAGGTTTTGGAGGGAAGGGGAGATGCTAAGATTACAGGGGGTGTTAGTTTGGTAGCCTTTTTAGTAATGGTAAATGGAAAATGAAAGACACATGAATCTGCAACATATTTTGGATTCAATTCCATATTTGTTTCAGTTCCTGTGTTCCATTCTCTAGATTCTGCTAACATATTTAGCTTTGTTATTTAGAAAAATAGCAAAAAAAATTTATGGTGGGTAATGTTACACCCTCTATTTTTTTTCCCATTCCCAGCTCTCTTCTAAAAGTATCCCCCTGATATTAAAAAAAATTATAATTTTTTCTTGCACTCCCTTTATTTTTTTTTGCTCAAGTCTCTCACTCCCTTTAGATATTATGCATTGCTGAGCTTATAGTGAAAACATTTTGAATTTCATCTTACAAGATATCCAATCTCACATTGTCCAAATATTGCTGTTTGCAGGAGAACAACTATGTTCCGATTACGAGAGGAAACAGAGTTGTCCTAATGATTAACGGGTAGATTATGCTAATTTATTTTCATCTATATAAACTTATAGATGTGTGTGCGACTTGTATGTGTGTATTTTTTTTTATCAGAATCAAATTGTGAGGCTAAAATACGTATGAATGTAGAGATGGTTATTAAATTACTATGATGCATCCTCATTTGAATGAATTATAAAATAAATGCTTATTCATTGCAGTTTAGGTGCCACTCCTGTGATGGAACTAATGATTGCTTCTGGAAAAGCAGTACCAAAGTTGCAACTGGAGCATGGACTGGCGGTTGATAGAGTGTATACAGGATCATTTATGACTTCTCTTGATATGGCAGGTCTGGATTTAGAAAGAAAATACGAAATAGCTTATTGATAAAACATAAGAAAAATGTTCTCATTGTTATCCTTGTCAGGTTTCTCGATTTCCATCATGAAAGCGGATCAAGCTATTTTGCAACTTTTGGATGCTCCAACTAAAGCTCCAGCTTGGCCTGTTGGTGTTGACGGTCTGTATTATTCTTTTAATATTGTTTTATTCATTAGCTTTTAATATATATTCTTCTAGCAATATAAATCCCACACACACACAGACAATTTTATATAGTTATCTTGCCCCCAAATATAATTTGTATCCTGTGAATCCTCGAAAAAAAAAGTCCAAGTTTTTTTTTGAGCTCTGTAGCTGTCCTTGCAGGTAGTCATCCACCACCCAAAATTCCTGTTCCCGTGCCTCCATCTCGTTCTACAAAGAGTGATGAGGTATGTTCATTCAACAACAACAACAATAATAATAATAAACAGGTGGTACAATAACTTGGGATTTGAATTAGGAAAAGACCAATTTTGTTAATGCAGATTTTTTTTAAGTGGCCGATACATGAGGTTCTTTAAATAATTTGGCACCATAGTTTGAATTGTTGAAGCTACGTTCCATATTATCATAATTCAAAATAGACAAATAAACTTGAACCTTTAATTTGATATGGTCCATTCTCCTCACTTATCTTTGCCTTTTGAATGTCACTAACTGTCAAACTTTTCTGAATTTCAATGGATGTCAACTATTACCATGTTACAACTGGAGTTCTGATGGCCTCAATTAATAATGTAATTTTTGTATTCTTTGCTAGGGATTTGCATTGGTGTTTGTTTTCCTTATGTATCATAAATTAGAAGGGCTGTATTAGTTTTAATCTGGCCACCTTTCTAACATTAAAATCTTGTGTACATTGTTCGTTCTTCCATCAAGCATAATGACTAGTCTTTCCTTATATATAAGATTACTGCTATCCCTGATAACTTTAGCTACAAGATTATAGCCTGACTTTCTATATTTGTTTGCTTGTTTTATTAGTCATTAGGTCGGCCGCTTCAACTGAGTGAAGAAGGTCAGATTCTTGAGGCGGCTATTGAAGCAGCTGCAAATGCAGTAATCAAGATCGTGGATAGTTTGAATGAGTGGGACAGTAGAGCAGGTGATGGTGACTGTGGGTCAACAGTGAGTGTTATCAATCTGTCTCTACTATCTTATGCTATTTATTGTTGGGTGCATGGTATGTTGCTTGTTATACTCTTATTTTACTTTCTTATGTGCAGATGTATAAAGGTGCAGCTGCGATATTAAATGACTTGGAAACGTGAGTCTTATTTTACTTTCTTCTTCTTCTTAAAATTAAAGGAAAATATTAGAACAGAAAGATAATATTATTGTGTTTTATATAATTGTTAGGAATCTGAAGGAGAAGAATTTGACTTTATTTATTAATCTAATATTTTGAAGGATTATTCCAGATTAGAGTGGATATTTCTGGGTTTCTTTCCTTGTAAATCCCATGTTCTTTTCCTGTTAGATAATTCTTTGGTTTCTCTTTTTTCTTCCACTGAATATATCTGGATGGAAGGCCAAAGTCTCTACCAAAAAAAGTTCAGGCTTTTGCTTGGCTTCTAACTCTTATAAATTGTATGTGTTGAAAAGGAGGTTGTTCTATCCGGTGTAGACCCGTTCTTGATGTACTTTTTTTTGTAAGAGCTGCAATGAGACGGTGGATATATATATATTTCAAATGTACTCCCAAAATATGCAGGATTTGGTTGGGTGCCAGTTTTGCACTCAAGCCAGGCTTAGGGAGTTTTTGGGCATAAAAGAATGATAATATTATAGAAAATAATAATATTAGTTCTACAACGTTTGGAAAGATATTTAAATTTCTTTTCTTTTGTTGAGTTGGAGATATACTATATGTGTAATTTTTTTTTTGTTGTGTTTGGGCTCTATTTTTAGATTTGGGAGGATGTAGTTCTCTTTCTTGTATTTTTTTCTTTTTAACATAATTTTTTCCCCTCATTTTAGAAAAAGAAAAGATCTTACACTAAATGGTAGGGGATAACTAATTAGTTTCTGGTTTCTATTCTTAGTTATCCTCTGAATGATGCTGCTGAAACGGTGAATGAAATCGGATCATCTATTGGAAAAGCTATGGGAGGAACAAGCGGGATCATGTGCTTACTTCTCCTCATTTTTATCTTGATTTAGCTTTCCTTTCTTAATATGATTAGTTTCAGTTAAATAACTACCAAGACTTGTTTGCTTGTTTTTTTCACCAGATATAGTATATTTTGTAAGGCATTTTACGGACAATTAAAAATAAGCACCCGGTCAGATGTCACAGCAAAGAAATGTGAGGTGATTGCATACTGCAATAGTAACTAGCCTTAGCTCATCTTGACTTATCATTTTCTTATTCCAGGGGCTGAAGCACTCGAAGCTGCTATTGCCGCAGTTAGTAAATATGGGGGAGCCAGTGCTGGCTATCGCACATTGTTAGATGCCTTAATTCCAGCTTCAACAGTTCTCCAGGAGGTCATTATTATTGTTATTTAATTCCGGGTTCATTCTGTGGCTTTTTGTGCTTATAACCCTTTTCACATACAGAAGTTAAATGCTGGGGAAGACTCTGTTACTGCTTTTCTCCTTTCATCCGAAGCAGCTTTGGCTGGGGCTGAGTCAACCATACACATGCAGGCACAGGTAAAACTATTTCTGATCCTTTTGCTTTTGCCTTTTTTGAATTCGCCTATTGCAATTTGTTTTTCCTTTCATTAGCATCATTTACCTTCCCTCCTGGAGATTTGGCTTCTACTAACAAAGATAACAATACAAATTCTTTGTTTGGATCTTCGATTTTACTAAGGAAAAACTTTGAAGGAGAAAAGATGGATGAAAATATTTTAGACTTTTCTAAATATATTTAAAATTGTTTTAAATATTATAAAATTACACTACATTTAACTTTTATTTTTCTAAAACAAAAAGCATTTTTAAAATTTCTTGTTTGAATCCAAATACAATGAAATGAAATGAAATGTTTAGAATTCATCATTATTTTCCTTCCTAAAATCTAAGATCCAAACAAAGGTCAAGGGAACTTGGATTCTACAAAGGAAAACAGTGGGAAGACATTTCCTTGTTGGATTTTTAGCAATAAGAGGCTGGCAAAAGCTGAGAGCTCAAAAGAAAAAAACCCACATATTTTAAACATCAGGAAAACGTTCTCAGGGTTCTTTAGTTTCTGCTCTCAGCTTATGCTATTTCATTTTCTGCTCGTATTTCATTTTTTTTTGTTGGTCATGTAAGGTAACTAAGAAAGCGAAATAATTGTCTTGTTGTGAGGAATCTATCAATACTCATAGTCAACAAATTTGTCACACTTGAAGAAAGCTTTAACATATGGGATCCTAAGCTAATGCATTGTTTGTGTAGGCCGGCCGGTCAACCTATGTGCCCGAGGAGATACTTGCATCGGTTCCAGATCCAGGAGCAATGGCTGCAGCATCATGGTATAGAGCAGCAGCTTTAGCTGTTAAGGACAAGTGCCAGCCTTCGTGATTATGTATACGCCCTGCCCCTTATGCGTCGATGATCAATTCGTGCTCTTTTTTTTGGCTGCAGATCAACCAACAAAATCCTTTTTCTTTTTGCTCGTCATTTATAATTTACGGTCTTAACAATTTTAAGCTTTCCGCTTGTGCTTTTTTATGCATAATGCCGAGAGAGTTGAGCGCGCCCATGCGTGTCTTGATGTTTGTTTTTTGAGACTTGGAGACTAAGGTGTTTTAACTATACAAACATGTTTGTTGACATCACTCACACACACACTCAGAATAATTTGCATTTTTAAATATTTGGAGTTGGAAATAGGAGGAGGAATGGTTGTAACTTGTAACCTATCCTCATTTTATTTTATTTTTATGTTCATTCTTGGGTTGCAAGGAACCACTTCAGTGATTCATTTTAGTTCGAAACATGGTTCAATTCAACAAACTCATATTTGAGAATTGAGAAAATTAGCATTTATTTCAAAGTATGTTGTTAATGATACTTTTTATAAAATTAAAATGGATGAGATATTTTCAATTTTTTGTGACAGAAAATCTTGTGAATGAAATTTGATGGAAGCTTTATTTACTTTTGGAAAAAATTAAGACAGCTATATAAAAATTAAATAACACTATATTTATCCATGTAACTAATTTATCTATTTGTTTACTCAATTTTAGATGTATTTTTAAAATTATCAATGTCTCATCACATTTTCTCTTTCTTGTCCTAACACGTTCTCTCAAGTTTACTTTGTAAATTTTATTTTAATTTAAGTCTCCTTCTCAAAAAAAATAAATAAATAAAGTCTCACTCTATGACTTTATCTCCCTTTCCTTTGTCACGCAAGTTCACTTTGTAAAAAAAAGTATATTAAAATTTCTTTTTAACAGGAATAGACAAGAAAGTTAGGGTTTGTGTTTATGGAAATTTGTATGGTAGGGTCATTAAAAAGAGGCCTACCGATTGGACTATTTTGTATGTTTTAATTTATAAATAGTTTTCGGTGTGATATTTTTTATGATCCTGTATATCGTAGTTATTTAGAGTATCTTGTAAATTTTAAAAAAATTTTACAGTACCGAAAACTAGTTTAAAAATGAGATTGTTCTGACTAATTTTTTTATGAGTGTGGAATGTTTGAACCTAATTTTTAGCACGTTAAATTATTTGAAATTTTCTAAAAATTTGTAAGATGCTCTAAATAACTACGATATACACAATCATAAAAAAAATTACGTCGAAAATTATTCACGAATCAAAAATACAAAAGAACTCCACTGAAGCCCTACCATAGAATGTCCTATGTTTATTAACCTAAAATATTCCGTTGTTTATTATTATTATTATTATTCTAAATTCCTTATTATATTATTTATTTAACTTTTGTTCTTTTGTACCTGGTGATATATGATTTAATGAGTAGATTTTATGTATTTTCCATGCTGTTGTTACAATTTCATTTTTTGGCAAAAAAAAAGAAAAGAAAGTGTTATTTCATTTTATTTTTTAAACAAGAGTAAATAGTTGACTAGTTCTTATAACGAGGGGAACTATTTCTTATAATTTCTAAAAATAGGAAATAACAGATATTACTAACTAAAAGAAAAAGAAAATAGTTTTCTGGCAGCGGCACGTAAGAGAATAAAGATAGAAGATATTTATTTATTTTTGTAATAAAAAATCAAAATAATTTTATGGTAAAACCCACACCCAAAACCCTACGTGTTGATAATTTATCTCCACATGCCTCTAAACCCTTCTCAGTTCACTGCTCTGCTTTTCCTCTCGAGCTCATCCTCAATGAACCTCATTTCCATGGTAGCTCTCTGAGACACCGAGAGAGACAGGCACTGTGTGTAAGTTTCTCAATTCCATTCTCCCATTTCTGCAACCCAACCCAATCTTACTTTGTTTTTGTTTTTCTATTTCTATTTCTCTTTTTCATTTCTTTTGCTCTTCTTCTGTTCTCTGCAAAGTTTTTATGGCTTTCTTTGTTTTCGTTCCTCTAAGTGGGTTGGGGCTTAATTCGGAATATAAGTTGAATTATTTGCATTTGATTGAAATTTCATCATATGTAGGTGGTGATAATTCATTTGTTTATTATATTCTTTGTTTTCAAACGAATGGAAAAGAAAAGAAAAAAAAACCATTTTAGCTTTGTTTTTCCACACTTCTGGATACTGAAGTTTTAGTGCAATTATATGAGGAAATGAAGTTTTTTTTTTATTTTTAAATATTTTTTTTTCATTGGGAGTTGCAGATACCGGAAGCTGCAGTGGTAAATACCCACAAGGGGAAAATTAAATGATGGAGACAAAGAGGAAAACGCCTGTACAACTTGAAGCTCTTGACAGCATGTACCTAGGTAACAAGCTTAATCTCTCTCTCCCTAATATTTAAATACGTAAAAAAAGGATTGAATTCAAATAGAACCAATTTTGAAGTTATGTTCTCCAAGAGTAAGCTCAATTACCCAAAATGAATGTCATACTTGCAACTTACTCCTTGGTAGCTCAAATGTTCGGACATGTCTGAGATTTGAGTCCCTCATAGCAATTGTTATAGTTTCCTGGTCCCCAAATATTGTAGGGTTAGGCGGAGAGCCTAGTTTCAAAGAAAAAAAAGTGATACTTACAACTTCATGCTCAACAAAAGGCTGAACAATACATTCAAGAATCCCAATCATTCCAAGAACTCATGATATGTTGTTGTGAAGCAACAGTAGACATTTTATATATTCTCTATTGTTCTTCTATTTCTCTCCTTCCTTTGCAATTAAATACCACTACGTGCCTGTATTTTTTTTAGAATGCTTGGGTGATGCCGACAAGATTGTGCCCATTTTATACTTATGTTTTATTGTTATTATTCATTTTAAAGGAGCGAAGATAATTTTAATGTCAATAATTAAGAAAACCATAACAGGAAACATAAAAGGACAAGAGGGATAGAAGATTTCCAAAACATAAAAAAAGCACTCATTAAACCTCTGTTTTTTGTGCCAGAGCTTCCATAACAATGATGAATAGAAGACATTATACTGTGCATACTCACTTATTTAACATATGTTATTTGTGCAATGGCTTATGCCACAAGATTCTATTTTGATGTTTACCCTGAATGGTTGTAGTATCTAACATTATGATTATTGAGACAGAAAACAAATATCCTACACAAATGGAAATTGAAAACTATGCTACTACTGTGGGATTGACTTCCAAGCAGATTCAGTGTTGGTTTGTCGAGAAAAGGAGAAAGGAGAAAAGAGAAAATGTAATAACTGTATCCTCGGATTCAACTTCAACGGAGAAACATGCTGCTAGATCACGTTCTTCATCTTCCAAACACCAAAAGGCATCTGTTGCTAAGAACATAATATCCCAGGATTTGTTTGCCCCAGAGTACATTCTCAAAAGGGTCTTTCGGAAGGATGGTCCTCCCCTTGGTGTGGAATTTGATTCTCTTCCTTCAGGAAAACTATTCCATTGCAAAGGTATGCAGTAGAATCAATTCATTGCATATAGAAATATAATTGACGGCTTTCCTCTTTATGGTTGGAAATGTGATTTTTATTTTTTGTTCGATGAGCTTACTCAATTCGAAATATTACTATGGCTTTTCCATTTATTTTGAAGGTTTTTTAAGCTTAGCTTGTCTAAATCTTTCTTAACATTAAATATTGTTGATGGTCTTTCTTATGAACATTTGAGCCTCTGTTGCAAAAACTCCCCTAATGTATTGGCAATTGGTGCTTAGCTACTTGCTAGTTTTATTTGTCAACTTCTAGCCTAGAACGTTTTCTTTTTGTACGAGTCCTGATCTTTTGTTCTGCTTTTTATTTCTGTAGAATGTGTTGTTTGAAGATATTATTTTTGCCAGTTGTACCATAATATAAATTAGTCTGCTTATGAATAGTAAAACAGAGAGTATAATTCTGGATACTTTTCAAGTCCATGTCTTCATGTGGTTTAATGATTATTTGTATTGATTTTTTTTATTTATTTCAATATGCCTTTAGATTTTGGATATGTTTTCACACGCATCTCGATCTTCTGTTGTTGTTCTCTTAGATCCTGAAATTTTATATTCTTCTTGCAAAGAGAGCCAGAGAGCGACTAAAAGGACAAAGGTACCTGAGAAAATAAATTTCAGATAGCCTTTTCTTTTGATTATTTTTGTTTGTACATTTGGCTAAGGCCATAGGTTTTCTCTTGGGAGTAAACGAACCTCTTGAACTTTTGAATATTCATTTGTGCTCCTTACTTCTTCCTTTATTTGGTGCCAGTTTTCCTCTTTTTTTTAACGTGCACTATGATCTCAATTAGGTTTCCAAGCATGCTGTCATAAATACGATTTGTAATGGCAATAATGCACCATCAAAGAAGCATGGTATGGGTAAAGGTTTAATGACAGCATGGCGGGCAATTAACCCTCATGCTGGAGATAATCCTACCAGCATCGATTGTGCCAACGAAGAAACGGGACCATCAATTTCAAAATCCGGGTCACAAAATCCACAAATTCAAGTTAGAAAACCAAAAAAACAAAAAATTCTTACTGTAAGTCATTTAGACTGTGTTTGATTGAGGGTTAATAGATTGGTTATTTTTCGAAGTTTATTTGAATTGAATTTGAAAAAAGTTTACAAGTAGACTGAAAGGTTGGTTGCTCATTTAGATACAGGGAAGGCTAAGGAACAAATTACAAGAGAAGAAGAAGAAACATTCTGTTAAAAGAAGAGAGGTAATTACTATTTGTTATTGACTGCGATCTATATATTCCCAAGCTCGCAACTAGTGCTATACATAACATGTTGTTACATCCCAGGTGGAATCTTTCAAAGATGCAAATCAGAAGCCAGCGGGCAAAACAAAATGTGATCTTGCTTTGAGGGGAGGACATTCTCAAGAAAACTTTAATCTGATTTCTATGCTCATGGATGATGAAGAGCTGGAGGGGAGAGAATTACAAGCAGTATCAAATAGACCAGGGTGTTCTGGTCATTTTACTACTGGACTTCAAGGTTGCTCACTTTACAAAATTGGTTTTGTAGAAAGAGTTCAAAATTCTGTTTCCTATCTATCATTTGCTGTTTATGTATTTGGATCAGTTTTTCAGAAAACTACTTAATTGGAAATTTTACCACTTATTTTAAAAGTTTAATCTTTGATTCTTTTGATACGGACAGTTCCTTACAATTGTATTCTAGCAAAGTGGTCTTGAGTTTAAATTCATGAAACAAAATTATACTTTCCAATTAAAGCTAGGGTTCAGTAGTGTGATACATATTAACCTGTCTGTTTTCTTTTTTTTCTCTTGAATCATGATTATGAAATATCTAAGTAGACTTTGTTTTCATCTTTCAGATCTGTTGGTAAAGTTTCCACCAAATTCTGTAAAGATGAAGCAACCTTTCAGTATGCAACCTTGGGATTCATCTCCAGAGATTGTCAAGAAGCTTTTTAAGGTACAAATTTACCAAAGATTCTGCTGTTACCTTATTTAATGAAGTCCTCAGTTAGAAGCATAATGCAATGTATTTGGTAGATGCTAGATATCCTCTCATTTGGTTTTTTTTTGCATGTTTTGACGTTTTTATAATTATCAATATGCTCATGAAAAAAGATTGTTGTGTTAGTTAATACTGTTTTATAATCCTTCTGATAGTCTGACTCTGTTTAATTTTGCAGATTGTTCTTATTATTGTCACTTGGTATGTGTGTAAAATACAAGAGCTGTAATAAAATAATGATTCAACGTGGCTTAAAATCAATAAAATCATTGAAGAAATTAATCAAATAAGTCTAATTATGGATACAGAATCTTGTAATAAAATATTTTTCTCTTCAAATGTTTGTAGTTACTAATGTGTCATTTTTTGTTAGCTCTATATAGTTCCTGGATCATGCCTCATTCTTTTGTGTTTGTTGGCCCTGACAATCTAGAAATTAGATGTGAAAAAACTTCCAAGCTATCTTTATCTATAGGCTGTGTAGCAGCTTTCAGTTTCTAAAGGTTGCTTCAGGTATATTATTTCATTTAACTTGATTACATTCAGGCCTTACATACAGAATTTTTTCTACCCCATAAAAATTAATCAGGCCTGTACTTTGGTAGAGAACGGTTTGTGCATATATGATGCCCTATATCTCTTCCATCATATTTTTGTTGATTCACTCAACTCTGCCCATTTTGTTTTTTCATGTTAGGAAACAAAAGTTGTTAACAAGGTTTGGTCAGGGGTTGAATTTCTTTATGTGAAGTGTATTTTACTGATTACAATGTTTTCTTGCATCATTGGAACCTTTGTATGTTATTTGCCAATAACACTGTTTCTGACTGATAGAAGATTTATCATCCTAATTTTTTTTCTCTATTGTGAAATGCTGCTCTCCACCCCACCATTTCTCTTCTCCATGTGTTTTGAAATGGCAATATATTAAGGCATTTAGTTGAGACAATTACCTATCATTGGCATTAATCTTAAAACATGTGTTGACTTCTGTTGGCAGGTTTTCCATTTCCTCTATACTTACTCTCTTGTCATTGATGTCTGCCCATTCACCCTTGATGAGTTTGCTCAAGCATTTCATGACAAGGTTTTATTTCATCTTTAATCTGACTTTACTTTCCTTCTGTTTAACATTTTGTTTTCTCTTTTTGATCTTACCTCTTTTGATTTGAGTTCTTTCAGTGCTATAATATGTTCTCTAACATGCCTTTCAGGATTCCTTGTTGCTTGGGAAAATTCATGTGGCCCTTTTGAAGCATCTTCTATCTGATATTGAAGTGGAGCTCAACAACGAATCTTTGCCTCATCAGAGTAAATCTTGCAATTATCTTGCATTGCTTCACATGGTAAGTTAAAAAATACATACACTCACACTCACATTAGAGGGTTGTAAACTTTAGAAGTGAACTTTTTGCACTGAGATTGGAAGTTTAGTGCTATTTTATTTGAGTGCTTGTTGACATTGGCAGCATTGGAATCTAAAAGTATTTACTTTGAAATCCATATGTGTGTGTATATATATATATATGCTCAAATTCTGTCCAACGGCAGCAGAACTTTACACTCTAAAAGATGTGGTGCATTGTCAAGACTACACAAAACTTTTCATATGAATATTCATGCAAGTTTATTGTTTATCTTTGTTTATGATAAAACCAAATAGATGCAATCAATATTTAGGCTTCTTGATCAATGATTTTGCAGGTGGAAAATCAAGATTTTTCTTTGGAGTTCTGGGCGAGATCACTAAATCCTCTAACCTGGACAGAAATACTGCGCCAAATATTGGTTGCTTCTGGTTTTGGTTCAAAACAAAGTTCCATTCGAAGGGAAACCAACAACAAGGTATTCAAACATTTAATGATAGTGGCACTGATAAAGCTTCATGATGGATCTAGTAGACTGATATGCATACTTATATTATTTTTTTATGCTTGCAAATTGATTTTGCATGGCATCCCACATATGCATTATATGGTATTTTCTCTGCTTATTTGCTTCATAAATGTGAACCTAATACTTTGAAAACATAACTGTTCTCCAGTTGACCTAAAGTGTAACTGATTTAGAATCAGTTAATTCTACAATGTTTGATAGATTAATGTCACATAAAATTCTTATTACATCTTTCTAAGATCACTACTGAATAATACCAAAAGGTTGGTGGAGTGAAAGCATATTTACATGATTGGAAGGAAAAAATATTAGAACCTGTTTTGGAGTTTACTTTACCACTTTGGAATCAACTTCTCCTTGGCCCACACCAATTTCAGCAATCAAGGATGGAATTTCCCCAAAAATGTAATTTACTTGAAATACTAAATTAATATCAAATTACTAACAATGACTGTCTTCTGTGAGGCAATCATTACCTTTTTCCTCTCCAATTTTGCCTTCCTGCATGATGCTCAATCAATCTGGAAAACTGTGGTAGCTATTATCCTCGTCAATATTAATAACCATATTGTTATAGTTTTGTTACTGCAAAACTTTTTTTTTAATGCCAATATGTGTTGTTGCGTAGCTTTGAAAGTTCATACTAGTGCATCCAGATTTTGTCATCATTTATGGGCTTGCTGCATCAATATTTAGGGACTAGGGACTTTTCATGAAGGTTTCTTTATTTTATCGAATGGGTTTGTTTTCTACTTCTAGTAAGGTCCAAGTAATGGGTGGTTCTATGAGTGCTTAATGTAATGATTTACATCTTTTTCTGATTTACTTGGGAATTGGTGTCCTTGGTTGTTTTTCTAAGATGATAACTTATTATCTGCAATAACTTTTGTACTTTCATTTCATCTAAATAATAGAAGTCCATGTTTCCACAGGAAGTGCATCTTATGGTGAAGTACGGTCTACGTCCTGCCACTTTGAAGGGTGCATTATTTCGAATTTTGCTAGAACAAGGAAACAATGGATTGAAAGTTTCTGACATGGCAAAGTCTTTTCCAGTAAGTTACTCAAATGTCAATAATATTTCTTCCGAGGAAAGATGAAAGCAGTTGAACATGTTGTTTTTCTGCCGTTCTCCTTTTATCGGTTATATAATATAGAAAAACATTCAACTTATATCAGCAATGAATTTTGTTTTGTCTTGAAGATTGTTGATTTAAAACTGGCCGGCACTACTGAGGAATTGGAGTGTTTAATATGTTCAATGTTATCAAGTGACATAACTTTGTTTGAAAAGATCTCGCCGACCACATACCGTCTACGGATAAACTCTATCCTTAAGAAAGTAGAGGAACTACAGTCAGATACTGAAGACTCTGGAGCAGTTGATGATGGCCTCAGTGAGAGTGATGCATATAGTAGCGATGAAGATTCAAGATGTGATGCAGAAGATTCCACTCTTATAGAAGTGAAGAAATTAAACAACCAAAAAAATCAAAATGGCTTATTAAACTATTACACTGAAATTGATGAGAGCCATACTGGTGAATCATGGCTGTTAGGACTGATGGAAGGTGAATATTCAGATTTAAGCATTGAAGAAAAGTTGAATGTCCTGGTAGCTTTAATCGATCTGCTTCGTGAAGGATCTAGCATCAGAATAGAGGTAATCACAGATCATCTGGCATGGTCATCCCATGAATAACATGCAATGATTGTATAGTAATTTGGCGATGGAAGTTAGTTGCTTCTTCTTCCAATAATTTGACTAGGATTGGTTTGGTTAAAATCTATAAATTGATTGGCTCTCAAATCAGACTCATAATTTTAATTCAGCTAAGCCTTCAGTAGCAGATGGAGAAAAAACAGCTGACAAATTTACTTCTGAAATTTGTCTTCTTTTTTTTGCATCTTTATACTTCACTTTAATTCTGATTCGTAACATTTCTGTCCACGATTTTGAATAAGCAGTTGCTCATGCAGAAAACCTCTCTCAGACTTATAACTTTATTATTATTTTTTTTAAATAATTAAAAACAGGAACCTCCAAAAACTATTGCTGAATGTGTACCTAGTATCCATTATACTAGTTCGGGAGGAAAAATTAAGAGGTCATCAGCTAAGCGTCAAAACCTGCTAGTTTCATCTTGGGGACATCTTGGACAATTACAGGGCATAAAAGAAGCTTATGCCTACTGGAACTATCATGCAATAGATTCATCTGCATCAATCTCAAAGTTTTATGAGAGACCCTACAAGGAAAAAGATGCAAAAGATATAGAAATGTGGGTTGGTCTACATCCCATGCAATCTGTCTTTTTGGGGTCTGATCGTAGGTACAATAGATACTGGCTATTCTTAGGTCCCTGTGATGCAAATGATCCAGGCCATAGGAGGGTTTATTTTGAATCTTCTGAGGATGGTCATTGGGAGGTGATTGATACAAAAGAGGTGATGTTCCAGCTCTCCTTTGTTTTCTTTTGGTGTGTGTTTCTGACTATTTTATTGTCAAAAAAAATCATTTTCTCATCCACACTCACGCGCACACACACACAAAAGTTTTTTGTAGCTGCTTCAATTTTTCTGTTCTTGATTTTACATATATATTGTACGAGGAATTCTCCTATAGGAGCTTCCTACTGGTAGGGCTCTCAGTGTTCTGGACTCGTGAACAGTTTTCGACGCGATTTTTTTTTATGACCGTGTATATTGTAACTATTTAGAGCATCCTGCAAATTTTCAGAAAATTCCAAATAATTTACAGTACCGAAAAATAGGTTCAAACATGTTGCACGCGTGACTAATTTTTTTTATGCGCGTGTAAAACAACATATTTGAACCTAGTTTTTGGATTTTCGGTACTATAAGCTATTCGGAATTTTCTGAAAAATTGCAAGATGCTCTAAATAGCTACAATATACACGGTCATAACAAAAAATTCGTGCCGAAAACTGTTCACGGGTCGAGAAACATAGGGCTAAAAGTGAAGCCCTTATAGAAGAATTGTCTTATATTTTATTATTTGAAATATTGCATGATAAACATTATGTATCTACATGGATTAATGTAATTGATCAATAATTTATGTTTCTCCATATGGCTGTCAAGTGCAGGCTTTGTGTGCCTTGTTAGAAGTTTTGGATGACAGAGGTAAACGAGAGGCTCTACTTATTGAATCTTTGGAGAAACGGCAAGCATGTCTATGTGAAACAATGTCTAGTGGAATGGTAAACAGTAATGTTAGTGGACATTTGACTCAATCTGACCTGACTATCATTCGGGAAGACAGTTATTCTCCATTGTCTGATGTAGAGAACAATCTGACCTTGACTGATGTCATGTGTGATTCCTTGCCTTCATCTGGGGCCATAGTTATAGATGTCCGAAATAAGGGAGAAGAACAAAAACAAAAGTGGATCCGTCTTCAAGCATTTGATTCCTGGATCTGGAGTAAATTCTATTTGTGTCTTAATGCTGTAAAACATGGTAAAAGGTCATATTTTGATTCGCTTACCAGATGTGAATGCTGTCATGATTTGTTTTGGAGAGATGAGAAGCACTGCAGATTATGCCATACCACATTTGAAGTTGATTTTGATCAAGAAGAGAGATATGCTATCCATATAGCCACATGTAGGGATAATGAAGTTACTGATATGTTTCCAAAAGTCCTCTCATCGCAGCTCCAGTCACTTAAAGCTGCAATTTATGCAATTGAGGTATTTAGCTTTTTATATGCTACTTATATGTTATATCATATATTTTTGTGCTGGGTTGTGGGTGGTACCATGTGCCCCTTCATCACAATCCTTGTTTGATTTGGCCCACAGAAATTAATATTTCCACTTTTATGTAAGATTGCTTATGAAGTGATTTACTTGACCTAGGTGAGTTCTGCTTTGTAGAAGTATCGGAACCTAAGGTATAAGAAAAGTGTCATGCGTGACTAAGAATGTTAATAAATAAGAATCAAACTAGAGTAAATTAGAGAGGTGTTGGCAAAAATTTGTGATTATATTGTAATAATATCTTTATTTCCATTACATCTAGGCAAAGAATTTACACTCCTACCAGACTACTTTTTAGTTTATGTTTTTTTATTGTAGTCCTTGTATGATTTTGCCCCCATTAATTGAATTTTTTATACCCGATGTTGTTTAGAGATTTCTCTTTTCAGGAATTTCTTAGGAAATATTTGTCAATGGTTTTTTGCCATTGTTGGTGGAAAAATTGCTGAATTCCAGCAACAATTGAAACTTTATTTGCTTGTAACTTATATAGAAGTGAAACTTGGATTCATTAAGACTCTTACTGTACATTAACTAGATGCCCAATAGATATATAAATTATGATAACTGGGTAGAATCATTGGAGTAGTGGTGATTGGGTTCATGATACAGAATGACTTCTGTTAGTTACATATGGATTCCATGCATTTTACCTATATTCATTAATAGTTTGATCCCATAAGGTCAGAGGTTCAACTCTCTCTTGAGTACCTATGTAGTCATTGTTATACTTTCCTGTTTCTCAAATTTTGTAGGTAAGACAAGGAGCTATTTAAAAAATAATAAAAAAAAAAGAATAATTGTTTCATCCTCCTCATTCATTATTGCAGTCTGTTATGCCTGAAGACGCTTTAATTGGTGCTTGGACAAAATCTGCCCACAAGTTATGGGTCAAACGGCTCAGACGCACCTCGTCTTTGCAAGAGCTTATGCAGGTAATCTGCCTTTCATTTATCTATTCCTTTTTATGCTTTTTATTTTCTCAAAGAAAATTTTATTTGAAAATATTTTTGTAACACAAACACCTTGAGATAGAAAGCTAATTTTTCTCAGTATGCATGGTTAGTAAATAGTAAGGTCTATTTGAAAATTTCAATTCTCTAAGCTGCTCATTTTTATTCTATTTATTTTCATCTTGCAGGTTCTTACAGATTTTATTGGTGCCATCCATGAAAATTGGTTGTGTCAATGCAATGTCTTGCCGGGCTCTTATGATGGTGAAGAAATAATTGCATGCTTCACAACTTTGCCTCAAACCACATCTGCAGTTGCACTCTGGTTGGTGAAATTAGATGCCTTAGTTACTCCGTCCAAGGAAAGAGGTCATTCTGGAAAAATAGCTAATTATCAAAAGTAAAGGTATTGTCTATTTGTTCAATCATACTATCTAATATGGCATTTGAAACATCATAAACTTATCGAATGTGGGCATTTCTGCTCTCTTGTTCAGAACTTTTTAGTCGGCCATTCTTATTATCGTCTTCTTTGATGATTAGGGGTACAGTCCTTGTAAAGATTCTTTTGTTGGATGATATCAACTAAAAAATCTCAATAGACTAGGATTCAGTGTGAGATATATCATGTGAAAAGATCTTTCAAAGATTTGTTAAGTAATAGTAGTATTTTTGGAAGACTAGTTGTTTTGACAGTCCACTCTGATGTCCTTTATCAGAACAACTACATGTTTATTATCTTGACATTTATTCTCAACCTGAAATGCTTTCTTTTTCTAATATGTAAGATAATCATGGTCTGAATGAGGTACTCTACCTCTGGTAACGAACTTATGAAGGTGGGAAGCTTTGAATCCATAGTTGAGCTGTGCAGGACGGGAGCATACTCTACCTATTTTGTGTTGAGGAAAACAACCGGCTGTTGAAATCCAAAGAAGGGCGCTGACAATACCTTCTTATTGTTTTCAAGCTATTGAGTGGTTAGATGTACAGAATTTAGGACACTTAAAAAGACTATTTTGTGGCATTTATCAAGAGCCCTCCTTTTCTTGGGTAAGTTTACTCTTTTACGTGCTCTGATCAGATTTCATGTCTGAGCTCTTATTAATACTACATACATTCTCTGTATGGAGGAAATAAATTTTGTTCAGTGTACAGTCTAAAAGAAGAAAAAGGTTTTTGTGCTTTGTCAAATTTCTGCACATCTCACTCAATTTGAAAATAAATATAATGTATTACTCATATATTATATTTCTTAGCGTAAAAAGTCTGTTCTGTATTGTAAATTTACCTTTCGGCTTCTGGGAATATGATCCAAGTCCGAGCATCCTATTATATGATTTGCTATCTTCTGCTTTCTAGCAAAAGGGGTAAAAAATGTATTGGTAACTTAGAATTACACTCTCAAGTAGGGCTAGTTACATTTATATACTATCTATTTTGCTATTATTTTTGGATTGAAAGTGACAAATTTACCTTAGCACTAATATACTTGTTACTAATGCAGAGCAAAAATGTATTAGCATTTATATACTTATTATTTTTGGATTTATTACTAATGTATGACTAATAATCCATAACGTCCAATTTACGATATTAAGGTTCATATCACCTTTTAGGTTTGCTGGTAGACCACAACTATTATATTTTTTTGGTTTACTAATAAATCAGTTTATTGGTGTTAGTCATTTAGAGTGTTCATTTAAAGTAATAATTGTTGACTGCGTTTTTAGCCAACGACGTGAGAACGTCAATAACGACAAGCCTTCAAGAGAAATAAAAACGACAACAAACGGTATAAACAAGAAAAGTAAATAATACAGGAGATTTTTATAGTGGTTCAGCCTCGTACTCAAGATCAGAGTTGTGATTTATAGATCAGACAAGCCCCGTACTCAAGATCGGTAATAGCCCAATCCAGTTAGAGTTGTGATTTATAGATCCGTACTCAAGATCAGATGGACTGAGCCCACTGAGTTTCTTCAGTACAGATTGCAAAAATACAAGAATTCTCTCTTATCTCAGCACTTTCTCTCTCTAGAATAGACAGACCCAATTTTCTCTCTCTAGAAAGAAAAAGCGGAAGAAGCCCCTCTCTCATCCCATAAGCTCTCTATTTATAGGTCTGGGATCCTCAACTGATATCTCCTTATGATAGGGATATTTTATTATATTTATTACATTTAAACATTCAAAATTCGAAATGTAACAAACCCCCATTTGTGGGAAGAATGAGAGATTCCCGCGTATGTTGTTGAAGCTGTCTCTGGGAATCTTGACTTAGTCTCCTCTAGCTAGTTGATCCACCTCCTACTGACCACTCATGCAAGTGTTGGTTGGACGTGCATGGTGGTAGGATATGTTTTCGTGGGTTAAACGTGCATGGTGGTAGGACATGCACTTCTCTCCTCTAACATGACACTCTCCTCTAGCATGCCATGTTCCTCCTTGAACCAATCTCCTTGGCCCGAGGCAACCTCCTTGGCACCTCACCTTGGACAACATTGAGGCAACCTCCTCCATAACATCTCACCTTGGACAAGATCAAGGCATTCTCCTTTAGCATCTCCCAAACATGTCCGATCGAACATTGTATAGGCTCTCCTTATCAAAATCTAAGTCTCCTTCCTCTTGCATGAGACTCCTCCTCCTTAGCTACTTACCTTGGACACGTTCGAGCCAACACTTAGGAAACCTTGGGAGGCTTGCCTCCTACACACCCTTGGGGTCTCCTAAGACCACTCCCTTGGGGTCTCCTAGGACCACATCCTCCTTGGGGTCTCCTAGGACCACTCCCCTTAGCTCTCCTAGAATGCATTCTCCTTAGCCCCTTAGGATGCATTCTCCAATTTTTGGGTATAACAATAATATATTTAACTAATATTTATATTTTAAAGATTATAATTTAATCTGAATGTTCATAGAATCGTGAATACCCTAATTATGTTTGATTTATATACATCTACTAATATTAACAATATAGATTTATAGATTAAGTCGGATAATTTTCTGGTGCAATGAAATTTTAATCTAATTTTTTTTATACAATAGTGTACGTTACAAGGGACTTTACATAAATTTTCTAGAAATTATTTAAGGTATCAAAATAAGAATTCAAACAATTTGTTGTATACCTATTTATTTGAGATATGATATCGATAAATTCTAAAATCTTGTGAGAGGTCCCGATGACTATTATAAATATCGTTATATAAAAAATTTAGGTTAAAATTTCTTCAAATGCCGAAACAAAAAAGAATACATTGGTATATCCCTATTTAGGGGTTACGTCGGTAAAATCTTCTAGACTATATATTTTAGCATACTAAAAAATATGTTTATGTTTAGTTCATTATTTAAAAAGGTTATAACACTATATTACTGTTAAAAAGCGGTTTAAAGTGAAAAAGAAAAACTGGGGGACAATTATTGTATTTTGGTTAAACTAGACAATTCATTTTTAATTTTTGAAGGGTGAATGTCTAATATTAATCTACAAATAAATTATTCTCCCATCGTCTTCATCATCTTCTTCTTCTTCTTCTGTTTTCTTGAATGGCCAATCACTGCCAACGTCGACACATGCTACCAAGATGTGGTTGTTAGCCACTGAAACCCCCTTCTGTCATCCCATTTGTTGCCAACCACCATGGGTGGAAAAGATGTAATTTTGTTTAGTGTTGAACGAAAAAAATTTAATTACTATTATTTATATACAATTATTTCTTTTTAAAGGCTGAAAGGAAATAATTGATTATTAAAATAATAATAATAATAATACTAAAAAAAGAAATGGTCAGTCAAATTGAGAGCAAAATTAGGAGACTCTCTACTCTCTTAACTGCCCACTCCACCTATTTTTTCTCACCCATTAAGTTACATGGGTTGAGAAGTTAAAAAAAATAAATTTTAAAAAAAATAAATAGGCTCTATAAATAAGAAGAGTTGAGAACAAAAAAAAAAAAAGGAACCGACACTTTGAAAAAATCTGGGAAAGAGAGAGAGAGAGACATTTTGCATCAGAAAAAGAAACAGAGAGAAAAAAAAATCAAGAGACAATATTTCTTCAAATTGCTCAAGTTTCACAGGTAAATATTAATCCCTAAATTTCTTTTTCTCTATCCCTAAATTTCTTTTTCTTCCTAAGCTTTCTCTTGCTCTATGATGGAATGCACTAATTTCTTTCTCTTCATCTAACATGGAATGTACCCATTCCACTCTCAAACAAAAAAATAATGGATGCACTCATCCAAAAATCTATGGAATGCACTCATTCCGTCCCAAAAATTAATGGATGCACTCATTCCACTACAAATCTATGGAATGCACTCATTCCGTTCCAAATCTATAGAATGCACTCATTCTGCCCTTCATTTATTTTTCTTTAAAATAAAGTTGTACTGTTATGCTGTCAGAATTATCTTAAAAAAAATGTTAATTTTGATTGAGAACAGTAAAATCAAAGAAAGTACAAATTTGGCCTAAACCAAATACCTTGTCGAAATCTGAAATCAAAATAATTGCTTGAGTTAATTTCTTTGTTTTAAGCAAACAAAGTACAAATTAATTGATAAAAAAAAGCATTCACGGTGACCACGATGTTTGGTAGGCCAATCTGAATGAATATGAGCATCTATATATATATATATATATATATTAAATCATTACATGTCACAGTAAAAAAAAAAAAAAGAAGGCTTTATAATGATCCAAAGCCACTCTCCATGACTGACGGAAAAAAAACGGTGCAAAAAAGTGAAGTTATAAAATCAAACCAAGAAATATGTTATGTGTGCTTTAAAAGAAAAAGAAAAGAAGATTAAATATGTCCGAATCATAGCATAGAAGGGGACACAATCTTGGTCAAAGAAAAAATTCAACTTTGAAGGAATGATGATGTGCTTTTCAACATATGCTCAGTAAGTATTCATCCATATGTATGAACAATGAATTGCATATGTATACAAACAGTGCCTACAAAATCCAAAAGGGCACAAACGAAAAGGTCAAAAAAGACCAAATGTGTATTGCACTATATATGTTCCATGAAAAAAATAATATCAGTGACATATATTATGCTTATACTCCAAAGTTAAGAAACGAAAAGGGAATGTATAAAGGGCTAAAGACTGAATGCTTTAAACAAAACATATCATTCAAAAGTCATTCATGATCAAATATAATATATATACATATTTATATTTATATATATAATCACACAAGAAAGATTGTACTTAATATATATATATATATATGTATATGTATTGAAAATGATTCAAAATCAAACCACTTCCTCGACCAAAAGGGAAAATAGCATACATGAGGAAAAGATGAAAGAGATCTGATCAGGATCCTTTGACGATCTAATCATATATAAGTATATATATATATATATATATGTACGAATAAGATTAGACAAAAACTGAGAAACGAGACCTCAAAATAAATTTCAAGTCAAAGAAAAAAAAAATGTGTATCATGCATATACAACATATACATATAAAGGGGCTTACCTCCAAAAAAAATGTGTGTATGCTCTGTTTTATCTCTGTAAGTCTATTAAATAGACTCAGAGATATATCTAATAATCAAATAATATATAATAAAAATATCTTGAATTCAAAACCAAATTTAAATTCGAATTTAAGATATTTACATTATTTGATAAAGTCAAAATATAAAACTGTAAGATTTTATCTCAAAATTTTAAATTCAAATTTTAAAAAAAAAAATAAAATTTAAATTTTAAAATAATGATATTACGTGATATAAATTTTTTAGATTATTCTCCACAAATTTTTGGAATAATCAATCAAAATATTGGTCAAATAATCTCTTTATATATAAAATAAATTATTAAAAATATATATATAAAGAGATTTCAAGACATGAAATTATCACAAAAATGATAAAATTCTAAAACCATGCGAAATGGTATGAAATTTCCAAATCCCAAATGAGCTCATCAAAATCAATTCAAAATGACGAAATATCATTCCAAAATTTCAAAGAGGTCATTAACCTCACAAAAGCTCAATAATGGTAATTTTACCTCCAAATTAAACGTGCACTAAAATTTAAAAGCCATAATAAATGGTATCTCAAAAAGGGGTCATTCACCTCTTAATTATCCCAAATCTTTGAAAATACCGGAACTACGTTAGACTTGATTCCTAAAAAGGGATACGTAGGCAACTTAGTTGTTAAGACTAAGTGCAGTCGCCAATACCGCAAAATGGTATAAAAACACAAATCTCAAAATTCTATAAAAGGTCATCCACTTATGAATTTTTCCAAATTTTCAAATGGCAAAGAATTCCCGAAAATTGTCATATACCGGAATTCTTATATTCAAATTCTAAAATATCTCAATCTGAACTACAAGTGGCTTGATCCTTCACAAAGAAAGGTATGTAGGCAACTCAGTTAGCCAAAAGTACTGAGTTCAGCTGCAATTCCAAATTCATCACAGTTCTCCCTAAATTATTTAAAATTATTTAATATCATTGTAATTGGAATTAAAGGGTATTTCCTTTAAATAAAATGATTGTAATTAAGAGGTTATTCTTATAATCTTGGATGGGTTGAACTTAAATAAATAAAATCTTATGCTATAAATTTCGCATAGGTGAAATTGTGTTTCGCATTTATTTTTTATTTTCTAAATATGAAATTTTTGCTTAACATAATTTTTTCTGTAGGCAACTCAGTTAGCCAAAAGTACTGAGTTTAGCTGCAATTCCAAATTCATCTCAGTTCTCCCTAAATTATTTCAAATTATTTAATATCATCGTAATTGGAATCAAATGGTATTTCCTTTAAATAAAAGGATTGTAATTAAGAGGTTATTCTTATAATTTCGGATGGATGGGTCGAACTTAAATAAATAAAATCTTATGCTATAAATTTAGCATAGGTGAAATTGTATTTCACATTTATTTTTTTTATTTTCTAAATATAAAATATTTGCTTAACATTTAGTATGTGATATTTTCTTTTGAAAACTTTCGTTCGTATCTATTTATAATTTTGTTACTTCACATTTTTATAAAAAGAAATTTATGCTTTTGTTAAGAAAAAAGTACATTATTTTCATGATTATTTTTCCAACTATATTTTTCAAATTTTTTTAATTTATTACCACTTATCTAAAAAAAAATTATATTTTCATCTAAATTTGGAAAATTTACACAAATTACCAAAATTGACACATTTATTTCATTTTTACTTTTTTTACTATTTTGCTTTATCTTTTGTACTATTTTTATAATTTGAAATTTACAAAAATACTATTTGCTTACTAACACACATTTCTCACATTTCCATCACTTTATGATGTCACATATATTCTAATTGCTTCTACACATTTCCCTGTCTCTTATTGTTGACTATTCTTATTCTCAAACTTCCACTTTATTGTTTATTATTATTATTATGATAATGTGTTGAATGTAATTTAATAAAATAATGTGATATTTTAAGAAAAGACAGTTTTCAACCGCTAGCAAGTGAAAATGACAACCTACCTACTTCTTCTTCCTACACCTTTTAATCATTTTTTTTCCTTTTCTTTCAGGTTGCTCAATACTTCATACTCATTTCAGTTTCTATTCATCTTCTCCATTTTTTTTTTTTTTTTCAGAGACCAGCATAATTTTTTGATCTCATATTCTTCATAATAGTTACTACAGAGACAAACTCTGGTTCTACCTCTCCATTTACAAATAAAACTCTCACTCTCATGTTGTTGCTTATAAGTTTATGTTGTGTTGTTTTTTAATTATCTTAATGTTGTTGTTATGCTGATTACCTTTATGTTGTTTACTAATTTATATTTTGATGTTGTTTTTATTTAAGCATATGAATATCCTTTATATTATAAAGATGTATTTATTTTTAAATGTTTTGTAGTTATTGTTTAGTTGCTTTCAACTTTTAAGTTTGTTTTATTTCTTTTTTAATATTACAAATAATAAAAAGGTTGACCATACGGTTCAAGCAATAATTTTTTTTCTTTTTAGATGGGATGAGTAAACATGTTGTTGATGATATACTGTGTTAGAAAACTTATGCAGGATCTTTATTTATTTTCATGTATATCTAACATTAAACAAATTAATACGAAATAGCCAAAAACATGTTTCTAAAATTAAATTCAAAGAGAAATAATGAATAGAATACTTACAGTGTACGCAGCAGAATTAAAGAGTCATTCCTTCAATTTTTCTAACTCTTGTATCCTCTCTGTTGTAGATTGTTATCAAGAAACTGAACCGATCTTCTAATTTCTTCATAGTCTTCCAATGTAGCCTTAGAATCACCTAGACTAGTGTGGACAATTCTCAACGCATGAGATAAATACAGAGAGAAGAAGAGAAATTAATCAAGAGGCTTAGAAAAAATACTTGTGTTTAGAGAGAATCTAAAACTATCAGAAAATCTGACTTGTGACTTATGTTTTGACTTCTCTCTAAGCACTCATTTTATAGACTAAATTAGGCTATTTAATTTCATTAAAAAATTAATTAAATAATAACAATTTTAAAGCTCTAGGTCAAAATTATCATGGGTTTTAGGCCTGTGAAATTTCTCATTTGATTATAAGGCCGTTGAACTTAAAATAAATGCTTGTATTATTTTCTGTTGATTTAATTAATTAAATAATTATTTAAATCTTTTATCAAATTAATTATTTATAATTTGAACCTTTGATTTAAACTTATTTATTAATTTAGATACCAATTTATCTTAATTAATAAATCTGTTATAATTTCTCTTTTCTTCTCAAAATTACACAACTCTGTGAAACTATCCAAAATTGATCTGGTCAACTTTGATAATTCTAATTCATAATTAAATCAATTAATTGAGACTATCTAGATGATTTTATCCAAGGTACAATGGGGACCGTGGGCCTATGAAATCAAGCTAAAATAAGTTATCATGAATCTAACAAATAAATTTACTAACTTATTAATTCATCGCAACTCCACTATAGATTCGGAATTGCACTATTGAATTCATAGAACACTATATAACAAATGAAGATCCACTATTAATTATCCATCGTTACAACGACAATTGTCACTAAATCCTCTATAGATGGACTAAAATACGGTTTTACCCCTCATTGTATTTTATCCTTAAAACACTTAGTTCCTTGCAAATGATATTTTAGTAAACTAAGTTAAATACTGAAATGAGATCTCTATCATTTAACACCTTGAACCAAACTAAAAGGAAACCATCGTTTCACTTCTTCATCAGAAGCTATAGATGTTCATATCTATGATTAACACTCCCACTCAATTATACTACCGAGTTCCCAAGATGTAAGTATGGGCTAGTCCGTAGGGTAAGCTGGTAACGAACAAGTCAAAGAACTCAAATAATACAATCAGTTAGAATACTAACCACTCAGAATTGAGATTGAATTGTGATAACTCTACAAAATAGAGTTATTTTACCATATTTTGTATACTAATTGTTGCTTAGTTCTTGAGTTTTTAATTAACTTATTAAGTTTTTATGTAATTTTTAATTTATTAGTCTTAGTGTAGTTTTATAGATTTTTATACGTTTTTATAGTTATTATATTGTAATATGTTGTAATTTAATTATTTGAATTATTGTTGTGTGTTTAGTGGTAAAAATAAATGCATATTTATTCAATTTAAGTGTCAAAACAAATTAAGTTTAAATTAATATTTTTTTTAAATTAATGAGATGTATTTGTATGTTGAAAATATTTATTTGAAGTTAATTTATACTATTTTATAGAAATTAATTTGCATTTTTGCATTTTTATTTAAAGGAAATCAATGATAGAAGTGGCATTTTTGAGAAGAAGGCAAAGAAAATGGCTCAGGCATGGCCCAGCCCGCCTGTCCCCTGGCCCAGCCCGCCTGTCCCCTGGCCCAACCCGCCTGGCACCTCAAGTCAAACTCCTTCAGCCTTCAGCAGCTCCCCTTGCCGCCAGCTGTCACCGAAGCCTTCAATCACCCAGCCATCTTCATCTCCTTCAGCATATATGCCTCCTACGCCAGCTGTCACCGAAGCCTCCCAGCCTCTTCAAGAAGCCAGCAGCCACCGTGGGCCTTCCTTCTCTTCAGCCTCCACGGCCCAAGTCCCCAAGCCTCCTGGTGCTTCCTTCTTCAGCATCTCGGCCCAGCCCGCAAGCCCACGCGTGCCAGCCGCCTGCCACCAGCAGCCTAATGCTGCATTTTGTCATTTTTGAGCCTAAAAATGCATAAGTGTACCAATTGTCCCCTAGGCTCAAAATGCCACTTTTTACCCATTTTCTATACACTTTTTACCCCAAAATCATCATCACTCCTACAATTTACCCCTATTTACCACATTATTATTAATTTAATCAATTTACTTAATTTAAATTGATTATTTTAATAATCTCATTTTGGTTATAAATAAGGGTTTTGAAGACCATTTGGGGGGCTTAATGTTTTTGGGTTACCATCTTTTTCTCTCTACCTTTCTCTCTTCCATTTGGGTTTTTCAAGAGCATTTTGCAAGTATGTATGTCTTTTATTTTGTAATTTCTACTCTAGTTATGTGCTTCTAATCTTTTTCATAAGATTATTAAGATCATGATGAAGCAACTTGTAACTAGGTAATATTTATGTTGTATGTTGATTTCCCTTGTAATGCAACAAAGTCTATGGATTTTTCTTCTTCATATATTTCTTTCATCTTAAATATCTTGTATTTTAGATTGTTAGAACATATTTACACTTTGTTCTTCATTAGTGCATAAACATAATATTCTTTGTGTAAGATGTGTCATTAAATTGTACACATCCATGCTTAGAACAAAAATATTATGTTTTGCCTTATAAATAATGTTCATTGATTTATTTGTTATTTCATTAGATTGATTTACACTAAATGCTTTGAAATTATAATTTTGAAAAGTGAAGAAAAATCCTATATTTTTATAAGAAATTTGTGCTTAAAATTATAAATCTTTTTGGAAAATGATAGTTTAAAATATTTTAACTATCACTAAAACTTGGGAATCAATATACTAATAAATATTATTAAACTTACATTTTGTGGATTCTAGTATCTTAATAATCTTTTCTTTTAACACTTATTTTCAACTCATTATTGCTTTATTTTTATTCTCTTAAATAGCTTTATTTTTCAATCTTTTATCTTATGTTCATAATATTAAAACTCATCAATCTTTGGAGCTAGGTTAGAATTTATTATTTTTGATTTAAAATAGTTTCATTTTCGATTTTAGACAACTCCTTTGGGTTCGACATCCTTGCTTACGATCACTATTTTATATGGACGATTCGTGCGCTTGCGATATATAAATTTTTAAACATACCCGTTTTGGGTCCATCAAGTTTTTGGCGCCGTTGCCGGGGAGTTGCAAGAGAAAAGAAACGAATTTATCTCAAGGTTAGTGAATTCTTCTACTAGTTATTTTAATTTTTTTTTTAACACTTAAAAAAAAAAACTAAAAAATATATTTCTATAAAATCTAAAAAAAAAAAAGATAAAAAGAAATTTGGGACGGTTCAACCACCCATAAAAAAAAATATATACTTATATTTATATTTATTGTTTTTTTTTTTTTTAGTTGACGGCACTTGTGCCTCCTATCTATCCTTTTAATTTTTATAGTCGATGGCACTTGTGCCTCCTAATTTTGTTATAATTTTGTTGTAATTTTATTTCTTTTATATCTTTGTTAATTGATGGCACTTGTGTCTCCTAACATTTGTTGTAATTTTCTTTATTTATATTGTTGTAATTTTTATTTTATTTAATTTCCGCAAATTACTAGTTGATGGCAATTTTGCCTCCTAGTCTTCTATCTTATGTTTTAGTTGATGGCACTTGTGCCTCCTAATTTTTACCTTATTTTTGTTATGGTTGATGGCATGCTATGCCTCCCTACTCTTGCTTAAATTTGGATAGTCTTATTTAATTTTGCCTTATTTCTCTTTATCCTTTATCATTTTATTGTGAAAAATATATATATATTCTTGAAAGAAAAAAAAAAAAAAAAGAACTTAAATCTTGTCCTAGCTCTTGTTTTCATTTCTTAACATTGTTTTTTTGTTCTCTTAATTTTTATTTTCTTATTCTTTTTTTTTTTCCCTTAATTGCCATCTTTAAAAAAAAAAAAAAATTAGTTTGTCATTTAGTTTCTTCCATATGGATCATTTTAATTATAGTTGGAATTCTGAGTACAACTATTATGAGCATTCAAATTTAAATTATGGAGAAACTAATAATATGTATGATATGCATGAATCATTTGATATCCCATTTGCCCCCACCTATAATCCAAAATTTTCATTTAGTCATACCCAGTCTCCAATAGGGCATGAATTCAACATGCATAATCAAAGTCATGCCCAAGCCGACCTATCATATCCCATTGAACAAGAAACGAGTCCATTTTTAGAGGATACCCTACAACAGTTTATGCAATCAACCTACCAAATCTTACTAGCCCAATCTCAGTCAATCTCAAAAATTGAGACAATAGTAGGACAACTCGCAACTGTTATAGAGTCGGAAAAACAAGTTCATCCCAACCAACCCATTCCCAATCCAAATAGTCAAATTGAAAATGAAAAGGAGAATGAAGTTGTTGAAGAACTTGTAATATGCATCCAACCCCCTAATGAAACAAAAGAGTTGGATGAGATAATTTTCGAGGCTCATAAGGAAAATGAAAAAGATATAATTATATTTCAAGAGCCCATAATTGAACAAATTTGTATATTTACTCAAAATGAAAAGGAGTCTAATATAGATATGCAATTTTCTTATTTTATTGATATTCCATTAAAATTGCATATTTCTAACTTTCTTGTAGGTGTGATGTTATTAATTATTATTTATGGCATTTGCATCAAAGTCATAACTCACCCTACTAATGGAATTCTACACCATCGATTAGGTGTAGGTTAAAAGAAAAAAAATTATAGTCGAGCTAAAGACTATAAACTAAAGCGCTTTGTGGGAGGCAACCCATACTTTAATGTTTCATTTTATATTTCACTTGTTGTTGTGTGTTTTTTGTTTCATGATTTTCAATTTCCAAAAAGCTTGAAGGAAACTTCTTGCCCAAAAAGAAAAGAAGAGAAGAAAACAAATGAGCAAAATCAAGAAAGCATTCATCAAAGGGAGTAGTTCTTAATTTTTTCCATTTTATTAAACATTGAGGACAATGTTTCATTTAAGTTTGGGGGTAGTGTGTATGTGTTTTTCTTAGTGTTTATGTGTGTTTTCTTTGTGTTTATGCATGTTTTTCATTTGTTGAAAAATAAAAAAAAATAAAAAAAAAAATTCTTTATTTGTTTTTTTGTTTTTGTTTTTATGTGATTTTCATTTGTTATATAATGTTAAAAAAAAAAAAATTATTTTCTTTGTTTTGTTTGAAAAAAAAATTGGTGATTTTCATTTTCTAATGATAAGAATTATGATTGAAATTGTTCTTAGTTCTTAGAAAAATATAAATAATTATTAAGTTTTATTTTTAATTTTTAAGTTAGTTTTGTTTAAATATATATTTTTCATAATATATCACTTTTCTATTATATTTGAGCTTTTGTGATATTTGGATATAGTTTATTTAAACATTAAATTATTTAAATCTCTAAAATATATATATATATATATATTTGAAAAATCCTAGAATTTGCTTGATTATCTCTTGAGATTTAATTTATGTTTGTTTGCATAAACTTGTTTAAATGTTCACATGATGATTTGACATGTTAAATATTTATTTTGAAACAATTTTAACTTTTTAATTAATTACATAAGCTTTACTTTTATTTATAATTTTCTTTGAACTATTTCCATTATGTAATTTTTGACGAAAACATTTGACATCACCAATTTAAAAAAAAAAAAAAAATTGTGTTTTTAATCTTTCTTTTGCTCGAGGACTAGCAAAATATTAAGTTTGGGGGTGTGATAACTCTACAAAATAGAGTTATTTTACCATATTTTGTATACTAATTGTTGCTTAGTTCTTGAGTTTTTAATTAACTTATTAAGTTTTTATGTAATTTTTAATTTATTAGTCTTAGTGTAGTTTTATAGATTTTTATACGTTTTTATAGTTATTATATTGTAATATGTTGTAATTTAATTATTTGAATTATTGTTGTGTGTTTAATGGTAAAAATAAATGCATATTTATTCAATTTAAGTGTCAAAACAAATTAAGTTTAAATTAATATTTTTTTTAAATTAATGAGATGTATTTGTATGTTGAAAATATTTATTTGAAGTTAATTTATACTATTTTATAGAAATTAATTTGCATTTTTGCATTTTTATTTAAAGGAAATCAATGATAGAAGTGGCATTTTTGAGAAGAAGGCAAAGAAAATGGCTCAGGCATGGCCCAGCCCGCCTGTCCCCTGGCCCAGCCCGCCTGTCCCCTGGCCCAACCCGCCTGGCACCTCAAGTCAAACTCCTTCAGCCTTCAGCAGCTCCCCTTGCCGCCAGCTGTCACCGAAGCCTTCAATCACCCAGCCATCTTCATCTCCTTCAGCATATATGCCTCCTACGCCAGCTGTCACCGAAGCCTCCCAGCCTCTTCAAGAAGCCAGCAGCCACCGTGGGCCTTCCTTCTCTTCAGCCTCCACGGCCCAAGTCCCCAAGCCTCCTGGTGCTTCCTTCTTCAGCATCTCGGCCCAGCCCGCAAGCCCACGCGTGCCAGCCGCCTGCCACCAGCAGCCTAATGCTGCATTTTGTCATTTTTGAGCCTAAAAATGCATAAGTGTACCAATTGTCCCCTAGGCTCAAAATGCCACTTTTTACCCATTTTCTATACACTTTTTACCCCAAAATCATCATCACTCCTACAATTTACCCCTATTTACCACATTATTATTAATTTAATCAATTTACTTAATTTAAATTGATTATTTTAATAATCTCATTTTGGTTATAAATAAGGGTTTTGAAGACCATTTGGGGGGCTTAATGTTTTTGGGTTACCATCTTTTTCTCTCTACCTTTCTCTCTTCCATTTGGGTTTTTCAAGAGCATTTTGCAAGTATGTATGTCTTTTATTTTGTAATTTCTACTCTAGTTATGTGCTTCTAATCTTTTTCATAAGATTATTAAGATCATGATGAAGCAACTTGTAACTAGGTAATATTTATGTTGTATGTTGATTTCCCTTGTAATGCAACAAAGTCTATGGATTTTTCTTCTTCATATATTTCTTTCATCTTAAATATCTTGTATTTTAGATTGTTAGAACATATTTACACTTTGTTCTTCATTAGTGCATAAACATAATATTCTTTGTGTAAGATGTGTCATTAAATTGTACACATCCATGCTTAGAACAAAAATATTATGTTTTGCCTTATAAATAATGTTCATTGATTTATTTGTTATTTCATTAGATTGATTTACACTAAATGCTTTGAAATTATAATTTTGAAAAGTGAAGAAAAATCCTATATTTTTATAAGAAATTTGTGCTTAAAATTATAAATCTTTTTGGAAAATGATAGTTTAAAATATTTTAACTATCACTAAAACTTGGGAATCAATATACTAATAAATATTATTAAACTTACATTTTGTGGATTCTAGTATCTTAATAATCTTTTCTTTTAACACTTATTTTCAACTCATTATTGCTTTATTTTTATTCTCTTAAATAGCTTTATTTTTCAATCTTTTATCTTATGTTCATAATATTAAAACTCATCAATCTTTGGAGCTAGGTTAGAATTTATTATTTTTGATTTAAAATAGTTTCATTTTCGATTTTAGACAACTCCTTTGGGTTCGACATCCTTGCTTACGATCACTATTTTATATGGACGATTCGTGCGCTTGCGATATATAAATTTTTAAACATACCCGTTTTGGGTCCATCAAATTGACCTATGGTCAACTATATGATATGACTAGAATAGATAATAACGGTATGTTTACTTATCTTATCAACTGTTAATATCGGTCCAGTTCGATGTAACAAATACATCTGATCTTATCTACTTTGCTAATGTTCTGGAAAGAACATAACAATGTAATGTGTAAGTAGATCATATCGTAGATTGGCAAGTAAATGTAAATCCTGTGCACTGACTAATCTTAGGACTAACTTATTTTGAACATATAATCATATTTATATTCCACTGTGATTACGTCACTATAAATAAGATTAGCTATACGCTCGAGATTCAATAGAAGTTTATATTATTTAAATAATCATGAAAATAAAACATGTGAACAAAGTGATTGATCAAGTCAAAAAATGATTTCTATTCTTTTATTGATAATAAAATGAGATTACAAAGAATTTGAGTTTTAATTAGGGCATAAAACCCCAACACACTGTCCATTCTCTCTCTTTTTTCATTTCTTGTGCCCAACACCTCTCTCTCCATCTCTTTCTTTCATTCCTTCTTCTTCTTCTTCTTCTTCAAAATTTGAAGACAATGTTGCACTGTTGTTGTTTTGTATTGATCTTGCGTTGACTGTACATGTTGTATGGTACGATCATTGACAACAACGTCAACACAACATGCCAACAACCGACAATAACAATGTTTTAAATTGAAATTAAAAAATACTCTCCTTATTCTCATTATACTACCCAAAATTTTAATTCAGTGTTTTCCCTTCAAGATTTTTTAAAATAACTAGAAAGCAATCAGACGGCAACAAAATTTGATGAATAAATTAGGCCACCGACAAATTTTCACTCAATTTGAATGGTTCTACAAATTTAAACTAGTCGATTAGAAGTAATTTAGAAGATTTTGGTGATTCAATTTTCTGTTTTCTTACCAATTTTTTGGTTTCAATTTTACAAATTGAATGTTATTTTTTGTTTGTTGCCTTGAGATCTTGCTGTGGTTTTATGTACTGATGCTTTGCAAAGCTTGATTGCCGACATCCATGGAGATTTTCTGTTGCTTTGAGGTTCTTTGCTATGGATGATCAGCGAAGGAGAAACTCCCTATTCCCCACTAGCCTATTTTTGTTATTTTATTTTTGGGTTTTGGTTGCTGACCCATTTTTGTCCAAATAATTTTTCTGAGATTGAATGGTGGTATTCAGTTTTTTGCATGTAGATTTTGCTGTTGTTTTGTCAGATCCAAATTGCCGACAGCTATGCTGTTTTGATGTTGTTGTGTGATCAGTGCCATGTGATGCAAGAGAAGGAGAAGCACATTCCACATGAGAGAGAGTGGTGAGGAACTTCAAGAGCAAACCGTATTTATGTAAATAAAATTTTAGAACCGTATAAAAATTGTTTTCTCCGTGTGATAGTAAATTTTTTATTTTTTATTAGTTTTTGGTTATAACACAAATTTTCCCTTTAAATGTCTCATATGAATTTTAGTTTTAAAACTTAGATTTTGAGTTATTGAAATTAGTTTTTTTTTTTATATTAAAAAATGTTATTTGCGGTGAAAGTACCCAATTTATTACGTTTGTAGTACTTAAGTACCCAAATTATTTTTTTGGCGGCGAAAGGATCTTCCGTCCATGTTTTGAAGCAGATTGGTACAACTGTCAATTCTCATCATTAAGTTCGTCTATAAAACGTAGGCAAAAATACACAATTAAAAGAATATTTGCGGTGAAAGTACTCAATTTAAAAGATGTTTGCAGTGAAAATACCCAATTTAAAATATGTTTGTGATGAAAGTACCCAAATTATAAACAAATTGCATACCGCATAGGCGGACTTAAGGACAAAAGAGACAGTTATACTAAATTGCACAAAAACATAGACAGAATATACTTTTGCTGACAAAAAAATAACTAAAATACTTAAGTGTTACAGACACAATAATTTAGGTAATTTCGCCAGAAATATAACTTAAACAAATAAAAATAAAGAAGGTGATTTGTTGTTAAACCTAATAATAAAATAAAATTTGAGAAGTACAAAAGAAGGCATGGAACACAGCCGTTTTGAATAGAGCTAATTGTACAACTAGTCTCGTTCTTTCTTCTTCGTTGTTTTTGCTCGTCACTGAGACTTGGGAAGTTGCCATTCGGAAGAAGATGGGTGCTCAACCCAGAAAGAATCCCAATAAGTTACAGCTCAACCCCAACTGGGCTAATCTTCTAAAGGTGCTTCAACAGTTCTACTCTATCCTAATCTTATATATATATATATATTATAATTTGTCACTTCGTGACTTTTTGGGTTTTTGGCAGACACTGACGAGCCATGGCTCAAAACCTTCAAAACAATCTGATGACACAGAAGAATCTGAGACTCGCATATTAGGTAGCAAAAAATGTTTCTTTACTCAATTTGTTATTACGACTACTCTTTCTGTAACTTGCTTTATTAGCTATTGTTTCACTTCAAGGTTTTTTTTCCTGGGTATTGGAATAATAAGTTCATACTTTGTCATTCATAGTGGGGAGTTTTTCTAGGATAATGGGTTAAAAGTTCATTGATACTTTTGTTTGTCTTAATGAATTGATTGATTTTATTTTCAGGGAAGCGCAAGGAGAGGTCGAACTCTCAAATTTCAGTCAATCCTCTTACTCCGGTTAATGATGATTTTAGGTAATTTTTCAGGAATGGTTTGCTTGGTTGTTGTAAAACAAGTAAAGGGTAAATATTTAATGTGTGTGCGTTTGTATATAAATATATATTTATTTATTTGGTATTGGGAAATATGTAGTTCTATAATAAATGATTGAAAGAGTCTTCTTTCTAGTCTCATTTTTATCTTAAAGTTCTCTTCTTCCAAAAGGAAAAATAAAATGTAATGCTACTGATCATATGAAAATTTTGGCAGTATTACAGATGCCATAGCCATGGATTGTGAAATGGTTGGCGTTGGTCAAGGAAACAGAAGTGCTCTTGGGCGAGCTACTCTGGTATATTATTGTTTTGGGTAGCTCTTGTTCATTTGCATACTGACTCTTTGATTCAAATAGTAAAATATTTGGGGATTGTTGAGTTTGTCCCTTTTTGCAGTATTAGACCAAACTAGTTGGAGTATCTGTATAATCTTCGCTTTCATGGTTTATAGATGTTATTGTCTTATTGTGTGGGCACAGCCTATTCTTAATTCTTAGATAATTTCGCAGAGCATGTTGTTTACTTTCTGTCTCTGATGATTAGTGCTAATTCCATGCCAGGTCAATCAGTGGGGAAATGTCATCTTTGATGAGTTTGTTCGGCCAGTAGAGCGGGTTGTTGATTTCCGGACTGAAATTAGTGGCATCCGACCCCAAGACCTGAGAAAAGGTTAATTTTGTCAAATTTCTTTCAAGCTTGTTATTTAAAAATCACACTTTTATATTTTATTTTTTATGAGCTTTGAGCATATTGACTGCTTGTTAAAGTTGCATGCTCAATGGGACTTCTGGCAAGTTATTTTCAGTGTCAGTCGTTGCTTGCAAAAGTCTAATAAGGATAAGTTTTCCGATTTGATTACCGTTTGTTTGAATTCTTAATATTTTTTTATCTTATTCATCACTTTTTCTGTGTCTTCTTTGTTTGCACATAAGTGAAGGTTTTATTTTATTATAAAATTTTGCCGTTCATGGGTGTTATGTCCTTGATTGATTAGCGAGAACAATGTTGTAATGTCAATATTATCATCAAAATTTGGTTTAGCGATGTTTTGTGGTAGGAATTTGTAGATTTACAAGCCCATTATCTGTAAATTGTATTCAAATTTGTGATGCCTTGTTCATGCTAAAATCTTGCAGCCAAAGATTTCCGCACAGTTCAGAATAAAGTGGCTGAGCTGACTAAAGGAAGGATTCTAGTGGGCCATGCCTTGCGCAATGATCTTAAGGTAAGGTATCTGATTCTGGACTGTAATATGCTTTTGAGAAGTATGTATGTGAACCATTAATATGAGATTTTGGTTGGATAGGCATTGCTTCTAAGTCATCCCAAGATGGACGTGCGGGATACATCAGAGTATCCGCCATTTCTAAGGTAAATAATTCCCCTCCTGTTGGTACATTTGTTATTGAAAGCTGCAATTCGTTGCTCTTCACCTATATTACAACGCTGTTAATAAATGTGTGGGTTTTGTTGAACAGGGAAGGGAGCAGCAGGGCACTTCGACATCTAGCAGCTGAATTTCTTAATGTTGAAATCCAAAATGGGGAGCACTGTCCGGTTAGTGTTTTAGACTTACGGTGACAATTTTATCCAACTTTTCTGCCTGACCAGTGGCATTTACATTCCACTAATTAAAGACGAACATAATAATTATTATAAGATCATGTCCGTCCTTGAACGAATGAAACTTGTAGAATAATATGAATTTGTTGTGTGATTCTTAATACTGTTTTAGATTCAAGATGCTCGTGCTGCAATGGTGCTCTATCAGAAAAACAAAAAAATATGGGAAAAAATGGCTAAAGATCAGATAAGACTCAAAGAAAAGCAGAAGAAACGAAGGCCAAAAAAGAAAAGGAAACTGGGAGATGATCTGAATGTTAACCCTGCTCCAACTGCCCCATAGTTTCGATCGAAATCCCCTTTCAAAGGGAAAAAACAACTTTTTTTAAAGAATCAAAGTGTGAGCATTGCAAAATTCTGTAACGGTGGAAGGAAGAACAAGAGGAAAAACTGCACAAGAATTTGCTAAAACTGACAAGCTTTTCTTCACCAAGAGCCTCTACACAACCTTATTGGCTTAAAATGCACTTTTTCACATTGTTTAATGCTTTTTGTTTTGTTTATGTTTTAGGAATTTATTCTTTACTTTAGATGTTATGAGCCAAGGCTATTTTTGCATTGATGAAGTTTATGTATACCAAACAAGACTCATAATTGTAGAATTACTGTTTTGAGCAGTGAGTAGTTTGTCAACATTTATATGAATTGGTAGTGCAACCTTAAGAAGTCTCCTATGTTTATTACAAAAAAAAAAATCTCCTATGTTAAAAAAAAAAATTAGCAGTAGAACTGTAAGCATATCATAATGTACCATAAGTCTGTATTTTTATGTTTTAGCTTTGAGCAATTTGTGGAGTTTGGACCACTGTCCCCACCTAATAAGTAAAAACTGCACTCTTTCTATCCAAGAATTTGTTTATTACCCAAATCTCGGAAGAAAAGAAAAGAAAAAAAACACATTTTTTTTCCTTCTTTTGACTCTTCTCATTTCAAGCACATTATTACATCATATCAATTAGTTGCCTTCAATTGTTTTGTTCCCTAATGCACAATAGAAAAGAGTGTGAAACGATGTCGCTTTTTTCATGTGTCTCCAAAAAATATCATTTGTTTGGATAAACCAATTCGGTAATTTACAGGACTAATAACCTAATTAATGTGTTTAAAATAGAAACAAAAATTGTTTTGTGTAATTTATATGACATTAGCTTAATATAATGTGATATTCCCTTATTATTATTTTGGATTTATATCTTTTTAGATATTGTGTTTTTTCCGATTACCTATTTGTACTTTGTATTTTAAAAAATTCATTTTTGGACCTTATATTTTGTAAAATGGTTCAAATGGACTCCTAAACTTAATTTTGATTAATAAAAAATTAAATATAACAACACAATTTTAAGTATAATGATCTTATTTTTATTCTGAATTGTTTGTTTAGTGAATTATTTGTGATTTTAGTAGATAAAATTTTGACCAAAATCGAGTTGAACCATTTTACAAAACATAAAATCCAAAAATTAATTTTTATCAAAATACATTATTCAAACATTACGTCTAAGTACAAACCCTATTATTTTTTATTATAATTATTACAATAATAATAATTAAAAAAGAAAAAAAAAGAGTGGTGTGTGTGGGTAAGGAAAGTACACGAGAGTTAAGAATATATTAACCAATGAGATTTGGAGAAAGGAGGAAGAAAAGCGATGAAAGGATAGAAGAATAAGAGCACACGTCGGCCCACGCATATCCAATACCAAAATCCTCCACGTAACCCTTTCTAACCAATCAAATTCTTTCCCTAGATCTTTCTCTCTCTCCTACTCATCATTTTTTAGTGGCTCCCTTTTTTCATTTTTTTATTAATTAAACCTAAAATATTCTTCCCTTTCTAATCTCCCTATCTCTGTCTACACTACACTACTCTACTCTTCTCCCCGCCTCAATTGGAGTTGGAGGTTCTCCTTCCAAACCCTCCAAGATATTTGGTACCTCTCTCTCATATATATATATATATATATATATGTAAACTGAGAGTTTAGAGGCTACTTTCGTTAATGGCGATGACGAGCTTATGATATATTTGTTGTGTATTGTAGGAGATTAAGGTATATATACGAAGTGACTGAGACTACTGACTGGAATGGAAACTGCAGCGGCGGCGGCGACGCCTTCGCTGTGGCTGTCTTCATTGGAATCCATTTGCTCTTTCAGGATCAGCTCTTCTCACATTAACAAAACCGCCGCTTTCAGATTCCAACAACCACATCACCGTCTGCTTCTCACTTGCTCCCATGGCGCCCGTGCTTCTCAGCCTATCAAGAAGAAAACTCGTACCACTCGATCCAGCCCTAAACCCAAACCCAAAACCTTACGCCTCAATACTACTATTGACAAAGTTGCCTATCAACCCAGCAAGAGTAACAAGGTGGACCAGGTCAGTTATCTTTTGCTTAATTCAACTATTTTTATATTTAATTTTTAGTTGCTTTTAGGACTCGGATCGGATCAATTTTGTTATAATCGTTTTGGTAGTGTACTGTTTTGGGAACTTGTTCGACGTTTATTTATTTGCTGGTTTTATGTGAAAGATGAATTTATGCTAGAATTTTACAACTTGGAAAGTTTTCCAATTAGTGTATTGAAGGGAATTTTCGGTGTCAATTTACTGCGTGAGAATGCTGTGAAAATTTCTAATCAAAGAAAGAAGGATTCAATCGATTGGGCCTGTAAGCAATGTGCACAAGTAGACAAATCTTTCGTGGTTGGAGATTTAGCCTGATTGGTAATACACCCAGGTCTAAGCTTTCAAATCCTCCCACCACTTTTCATTCTACATTTTAGTTTTGATTTAGTTGTATTTGTTAACATAATAGACTGATTTTGTATCTGACTGAACAAATGTCACTTTGGTTTCCTGTTCGTAATTTAACTGTGTCCTTCTCAGTGTTAAATGTGCCAGGGGGAGACGTATTCATCCATATGATAAACAAATTTTTTTAATTTTTTAAAATGTCACTTCGCGGTTAACAATAATATGGTCAAAAACTTACCTTTCTGTTGAAACCATAGATAAGTCGGCTTATGATAGCAGCTTAGTTTTTTTTTTTGTTTTTAAAAAAGGTCGCAGCAGCTTAGTTTAGTATACATGGATTTAATAATATGTAAGAAACATCAACCTACTTCTGGAACTGCTTCAGTACAAACTTCATTACAGTTTCCTTTTTCCGGTGATGATTGCAGGCACAAAAAGAACAGCTTAATACCAATGCAAATGGGGATCCTCTTGGTCGCAGAGACCTCGGTAAGAAAGTGGTGAAGTGGATTACACAGGGAATGAGGGCCATGGCTGCTGATTTCGCCTCTGCTGAGGTTGGCGATGACAATGGTGATTTCTCGGAGATCCAACAACAAATGGGACCTGGCCTCGCCTTTGTAATTCAGGCGCAGCCGTACCTGAACGCTATACCAATACCTCTGGGCTTGGAAGCTGTCTGCCTGAAGGCCTGCACTCACTACCCCACTCTGTTCGACCATTTCCAAAGGGAACTCCGTGATGCTCTTCAAGATCTTCAACGCAGATCGTTGGTAGCAGACTGGCGTGAAACTCGCTCGTGGAAGCTGCTAAAGGAGCTGGCTGGCTCCACGCAGCACAGGGCAATGGCACGCAAGGCAGCAGGGCAGCCTCCAAAGAAGAGTGGCCAGAGCGTGTTGGGGATGGAGATGGAGAAGGCCAAGGCCATTCAGGGCAGGATTGATGAGTTCACCAACCGCATGTCTGAGCTTCTTTGCATAGAGAGGGATTCTGAGTTAGAGTTCACGCAGGAGGAGTTGGATGCCGTTCCTAAACCCGATGAATCCGCTGATTCCTCCAGACCAATTGAGTTCTTGGTCAGCCATGGCCAAGCTCAGCAAGAACTCTGTGACACAATCTGCAACCTGAATGCGATCAGCACATCCATTGGACTAGGTGGAATGCATTTGGTGCTGTTCAAGGCTGAAGGGAATCACAAGTTACCGCCCACAACTCTGTCTCCAGGTGACATGGTCTGCGTGAGAAGCTGTGATAGTAGGGGCGCAGGTGCAACCTCTTGCATGCAAGGTTTTGTCAACACCCTTGGGGAAGATGGCTGTACCATTAGCATTGCTCTTGAGTCTCGTCACGGAGATACTACCTTCTCCAAACTCTTTGGGAAGAACGTTCGCATTGATCGCATTCCTGGCTTGGCTGATGTGCTCACGTACGAGGTGGGACTCTTACTATTAATTTTTGCCGACCAAAGTAAACAAAAGAAAAACCAGAATGCGCTTTTTTTTTCCGCTGCTTCTTATTCTTATATTCGATTGTTCTTTTCATGAGTGATGAGTGTGCCTTCGCTGTTTTCATTCACAGCGCAATTGCGAAGCCCTTATGCTGCTTCAGAAGAATGGTTTGCGAAAGAAAAATCCTTCACTTGCAGTCATAGCTACACTATTTGGAGACACAGAAGATATGGCATGGTTGGAGGAAAATAATATTGTGGATTGGGGTGAACAAGAATTGAGTGGAAAATCGATTAATGGGACTCTTGATGAGGCTCAACGAAGAGCAATTGGCTTAGGTTTGAATAAGAAGCGACCTGTATTGGTAATTCAAGGGCCTCCTGGTACTGGAAAGACAGTTTTACTAAAGGAATTAATAGCACTTGCGGTTCAACAAGGTGAAAGAGTGCTTGTTACAGCACCTACAAATGCAGCTGTGGACAACATGGTTGATAAACTTTCGCGTATCGGATTGAACATTGTCCGGGTTGGTAATCCAGCACGTATATCTCCAACTGTAGCATCAAAGTCTCTGGGAGAAATTGTCAACTCTAAGCTCGCCAATTTTCGAGCAGAGTTTGACAGGAAAAGGGCAGATCTAAGAAAAGACCTGAGGCTTTGTTTGAAGGATGACTCATTAGCTGCTGGCATTCGCCAACTTCTAAAGCAGCTTGGAAAAGAGTTAAAAAAGAAGGAAAAGGTAGCAGTTAGGGAAGTACTATCCAGTGCTCAAGTCGTTCTTGCCACTAACACAGGAGCAGCTGACCCTTTGGTTCGAAAGCTGGATACCTTTGACCTTGTTGTTATAGATGAAGCTGGGCAAGCAATTGAGCCTGCTTGCTGGATTCCAATACAGCAAGGAAAGCGTTGCATTCTTGCTGGTGACCAATGTCAGCTTGCTCCTGTCATTCTATCTAGAAAAGCATTAGAAGGTGGTCTAGGAGTATCTCTGCTTGAGAGAGCTGGTACTTTACATGGAGGTCTTCTTACCACCATGCTAACTACCCAACATCGGATGAATGATGCAATAGCCAGTTGGGCGTCCAAGGAGATGTATGAAGGTTTGCTCAAGTCCTCTCCAACTGTAGCTTCTCATCTTTTGGTAGATTCTGCTTTTGTCAAGGTATCACAGCAGCTCTCTCGTGATTTCTTTGTTCGTTTTGCATTTCTTTTACAAATTGTGGTTTAGAAGTTTATGCTGACTGGTTTTGCATGCACTGTTACAGCCTACATGGGTAACACTATGCCCACTTCTCTTGCTGGACACTAGAATGCCATATGGAAGTTTGTCAATGGGCTGCGAGGAGCATTTAGACCCAGCAGGCACAGGCTCATTATACAACCAAGGGGAAGCAGATATTGTTGTGCAACATGTCTTTTCTTTGATATATGCTGGTTAGTGTTAGAGTCCTTTCAATACACCTTTATGTCAGTTGAACCGTTCTTGAAATATCTTCTCCCTTTGTCTACCACACTGCCTCTACTCTACATTAGTGATATTTGTATGTAATCACTTCTAATATGGTATTGGGTACCATGCAGGTGTTAGGCCAACAGCTATTGCAGTGCAATCTCCTTATGTTGCTCAAGTACAGCTCCTGCGGGACAGGCTAGAGGAACATCCTGAGGCTGCGGGAGTTGAAGTTGCCACAATTGATAGCTTCCAAGGTCGGGAAGCTGATGCAGTGATAATATCAATGGTATATGGCAGTCCTAAAATGCATGCCTAAAATAATACATATGAATCATAAAAAGTGTATATTGCTTGCTGATTCTTTTTTTGCTGTACTCAAGGTGCGATCAAACACTCTAGGAGCTGTTGGATTTCTTGGAGATAGTAGGAGAATGAACGTTGCCATAACAAGGGCACGAAAACATGTAGCAGTTGTTTGTGATAGCTCAACAATTTGCCACAACACCTTCCTTGCAAGGCTTCTGCGTCATATCCGTTATTTTGGCAGGGTGAAGCATGCTGAACCTGGCAGTTTTGGGGACTCTGGACTCGGCATGAATCCAATGTTGCCTTCCATCAGCTAAGAAAGTTTCACTTTTTGCTCCAAAGGACCATCTCCTTGTTACTGTACAGGTCTTTTTGTTTTACCAGCAAAGTAGTGATTATAGTAATACATGATCATTAATTAGTTTACTGTATATACACGATCCAATTCATTGATCAAGAACTTGTTTTGAATTCGTCTACACCAGTGAAGAACGAATGAAATTTATATTTCTTCACCACTCTACAAAGAATATGTATATCTTCCCCCTCTCCCTTTATAAATATATATATATATATATGTATATTTCAAATAAATGCTTTAGGTTTGATCCACTCAAAGTAGGAAGTCAGATTGAATAGTGTTTATATTAGAAACATACACCATAGAAAAGAAAACTTACACAAGGTAGAAAGTTGGAAGTCTTTTGATACAAAGTAGTTTCTTTTTGCAACTGTTTCTTTTGGGTTGTAAAAATGAGTTTGTCTTGTGCTTAATAATATCAATTAATAGAAGCAATTTCCTCAATTACATTGGAATTGAATGCTTGACCTCTGTTTTTTGTTCCTGTAAATGGAGTTGGTAGTGTGGTAGAATTCATTGTGGAGTGATATCCAAGTGAGTTGCAAACTTTTCAAATCAGAGTCAAGCTTTGATATTGTACTTGTAGTCAGTGACATCCATTCAAGATCACGGATATCTTATCCTCATAAATTGTAATTTTGGAGTTATATAAATAAATAAAAATGAGAACAGAGTATCAAAGATAATGACTGCTTGACTTTTTCATTCGATTTACTTTGGTTTTATTCTTTCCATAGTAGAAAGTGATGGTGAGGTTGTGGTTAATTCTTTTCTTTCTCAGTACTTGGTTGCTTCTAGATGAGGTTTTATCTGAAAGTATTTCTAGTGCATGAGCTGCGTATTTTTAATATTATTGCTTATGATTTAACTAGGTATGCACTTTTGATAGAAAATAAGTTTATTTGGGTCTATGAAATTCCTCAAGAGTCATTCTTGCAATTAAAAAAATATACTAAAATTCATGAGGTTATTTGGCAAATTTTATTTTCATGTGATTAGTTTAGCAAATCCCCAACTAAAAAAGCAAAAGAAATACAAGTAAGATGAAAATATCTTATAAAAGATCATTCTTACGAGCATGTTAAAAAATGAGAAAAATTACGATGCCAAAATCGTAGATTATAAACACACAAAGTGAAAAATGTGATCATTTCTTTCAGAAACTCAATAAAATAAAGCAACAAGCAGACACCGCATAAGAATAATAGTATAATTTACTTAAGTAATAAAAGTGTGATTCCATTCTATTAAACTATTATTATCCCTATAATTAATGTGTCCCTTAGTTTGAGGAGTATTACATTTTCATTCCAATAATTAAAAAAATAATAATTACATCAGCGAAGAACACCAAATCTGCTTATTTAAAACTCCACGGGTGATCTCATTCATAAATTGTACATCGAATGAAGGCATTTTAAAACAATTACTCCGTGCTCAGCTTCACTTTAAGCCCTATTAGTGGGGCTCTCAGTGTTATCGATCCGTGAATAATTTTCGGCGCGATTATTTGTATGACCGTATATATTGTAGCTATTTAGAGCATCTGCAAATTTTCAGAAAATTCCGAATAATTTACAGTACCAAAAACTAAGTTCAAACATGTTGTTGCACGCCTGACTAATTTTTTTTATGCGCGTGGAAAACAACATGTTTGAACCTAATTTTCGGTACTGTAAACTATTCGAAATTTTCTAAAAATTTGCAGGATGCTTTAAACAATTACAATATATACGGTCATATAAAAAAATCGTGCCGAAAACTGTTCACAGGTCGAGAATACTGAAGAACCCCATCGTTAGGGCTTAAAGTGAAGCCCTGATATAAAAAATTTCCTATATATTGAGAATTTCTCATATAGGGGCTTCACTTTAAGCTCTACCGGTGGGACTCTTAGTGTTCTCGACTTTTGAACAGTTTTCAGCTCGATTTTTTTTATGACCGTGTATATTATAGCTATTTAGAGCATCAACACGATTTTTAGAAAATTCTGAATAGTTTACAGTACCGAAAACTAGGTTTAAATATGTTATTGCACGCATGACTAATTTTTTTATGCACGTGTAAATTAACATGTTTGAACCTAGTTTTCGATACTGTAAACTATTCAGAATTTTCAAAAAATTTACAAATATTTTAAACAACTAAAATATACACAGTCATAAGAAATCATTGAAAACTATTTGCAGATAAAAAATATTGAAGAACCCACCAATAAAGCTTTAATGAAGCCTTCTTAAAAAATTATCCCATATATATTTTCTAAAACTTGACCACGGAATTATATATATATATATATATGCATATATATATTTTTCACATAAATTATAGATATTTTTTTTCTTCAACGCGCGATGACATTTTTAGTAATATGGGACTTTCCCCACTTTCTCAAGTTATTATGATTGGCATTTTTTTGAAAAAAGTTAGATAGAAAAAAGCTATAAAAGTTGGTTTACGTAGTTATTTTAAAGATGATTAGACTTAATAATAATAGAAGATTAGACTCAATGGAACGGTGGTTGAAGTTGAAGTTTGAAGATGAAGATGAAGATGAAGATGAAGATGGAGAAGTAAGAACACGTGCCAACCAATAATCGATGACCATTATTATTATTATCTTAATAAAAGTCTAATGCATTGAAAATATTTTATTCGTAAAGAGCTAGTAAAACCCATTAACGTGTAAGCAATGCCAATTTGTGTATGACCTACTAATAAAGCATATTTAAAACGTACTAGGTTCTGTATGTATGTGTACGATAACACGTTAGCGTTAATATATAATTTTTTAAAACACTACTAATAATTTGCAACCCTTGTGATATATATATATACACCGGAAATTCTTTCTTCCAAGCTTTATTGGTGGAGCTTTCAGTGTTTTTGATCCGTGAACAATTTTTAGTGCGATTTTTTTTATGATCATATATATTGTAGTTATTTAGAGTATCCGGTAAATTTTCAGAAAATTCCGAATAGTTTACAGTACCGAAAACTAAGTTCAAATATGTTGTTGCACGCGTGACTAATTTTTTTTATGCGCGTAGAAAACAACATGTTTAAACATAGTTTTCAGTACTATAAACTATTCGGAATTTTCTGAAAATTTACAGGATGCTCTAAATAGCTACAATATACACGGTCATAAAAAAATCGCGCCAAAAACTATTCACGGGTCAAGAAACACTGAGAGCTCCACCGGTAAAGCTTAAAGTGAAACCCCTATAAAAAAATTGTCTTATATATATATATATGGAATGTATATCTGCTATAATGTTTTGTTTCATAATTTTAGTTCGCATATATCATTAGTTCTTCATTTTTTCTATTATTGTTTTTTATCTCATTCTCTTATTTTCTATTTACAATTTTGTTTGTATCTTTTGTTTTTAGAATTGTAATTTCACCTTTATCTTTCTTCTATTACTTCTAATTTATTTGTATCTATTGTCTAGAGTTGTATTTTTTCATTATTATATTTTTATCTACTATTTTTACATTTATACATATATTTTTTACAATAGAGTTGTAACTTATTTAATCAATCACTTTGTCTTTTATATTATTTTGTTTAAAATTATAAAAGTATTATTTTTTTATATATCTCTCACAATATTTTGGTGCATAATTTTAATGCGATGTCATTTCTCATTTCAATTAATAAAAGAGGTGGGTTTTTTATTTCCATAACCGTGGGAAGGGGGATTGGAGAGATCTCTAATTGGTGAAGAAATGTCTAATACTATTAAGTTATGACTATATATAACTACCAAAAAAAAAGTTATTGTTTAGAATTTTCCTAACTCATACATATATATATATATATATATACATATTCACATTAAATGTTTGTGTGAATGAGACATTTAGCTAGGCAAAATAATTGAAATGAAATCATTATTGCGACTCCCTCACTTATTATATATATATGTATATAATATAATAAATAAGAAGAGTCTGTGTACTGCACGTTAATGCTACTACAAATACAATGAGATGTGAAGACCCGATATATTCCTTACTTTCTTCCCCACCATCCCCAAAGGCCAATCCTCTTGCCATATTCATGCTTTAAAAAAAATCGAATTAATTTTATTATTATTTAAGATATTTGCGGCGAAAATATTTAAGTTTTTTACTTTATAACACATAAATATCTAAAAAAAATTTTTGCGGCTTAAATACTTTCTGTCAATATTTTTGGCAACCGTAAGTACTTGGCTGTTAAGTGTCAGGTAAGCGCCTTCGTGTCGACCTCTAATTAGTTTAAGTTATATAATTTTTATTTTTTATTTAAAAAAATCATTTAAACATTTAAAATTATCAAAAATATCATAAAAAATTAAAAATGTTTATAAAAATTAAAAATTAATTTAAAAGCTTAATACCTAAATTAAATTTAAACAAAAACAATAAAATTAACTTAAAAAATAAAATTTTCCTTAAACTAATTTAAACAAATTAAAATCAATAAATTTATTAAAACCCATTTCTAACAAATCAAATACAAATCCAAAATTATTCCAAAAGTTTCAAACCCATAAAACTAACTAAAATTATTGTTCACCTTCTTTGCTTATTATTGAAGAGTCCATTACATTCATAACCAATTACAGAAAACGGAATGCTGCAAATTTTTTTTTTACAGAAAATGGAATAGACCCAAAATGAATCATTCCATACCCATCGACCATTGGTCTCTACAAACAAGTCAAACTCTTCCTGCTTATCTCAAATACAACAACCTAGAATTTTTTCAATAGATTTGAAAAGAAAAGAAAAAACGAACCCAGAATTTTCAAGATCGGGCTCAAGCAAATACCAAACTCAGATTCAAGTAATCCTAAAATTCAAGAAAAGCAAGATTCAAGAAAAATACAATATCTTTATTCCCAAATCGTAAAAAAGTTCGACATTTCAATCCAAATGAGTGTAAGCAACACAAAAAAAAAATTCTATAACTCAATTAAAATTTGAACCTACATTCAAATCTCAATATAAATAAAATCACAAGAACATAAATCCAAAAACCCATCTAGGCATCTTCTCAACTATCAATTCAGCAATCAAAAAATTAAAATCGATCTTTAGATGTAAACAAAATCCAAAAGAGAAGCACCTGTCGAATCTTCACCCACCAAAGTTCCAAGCCAGCAAGAAAAAAAAAGAATGCAAGAAGAAGGTTGGCCACAACTTTCCAGCTCCATCTGTCCATTAACCACGGACTTGTCGTCCATCAGCCACAACCTCATAGATCTGGTCATCCGTCACCCACAAACCAAGATCCCAAGCTTCAAATAATCAGATCTCAAATCCCCCAAGCTCTGTTGCGGACGGTGAACGGTGCACCTAGACACCTTGAAGTCGACGAGGTGCCATTGAAGTTGTCTGCCATTGAAGTCGAAAGGGGGATTTGAAGAAAACATATTGGGTAGAAGGGGGTATCGTGTAGGGGAGAGAGAAGGAATGGGAATAAATGATTTTTTTTTATTATTTCTTAATGATTTTTAAATTTTTTTGAAATTTTTATAATGTTTAAATGTTTTTTTAAGTAAAAAATAAAAATTATATAACTTGAACCAATTAGAGGTTGACACGTAGGCGCTTACCTGATACTTAACAGCCAGGTACCTACGGCTGCCAAAAATGTTGACGGAATGTATTTTAGCTGCAAAAAAAAAACTTAGGTATTTAAGTGTTATAAAGTAAAAAACTTAAGTATTTTCACCGCAAATATCCCTTATTATTTTGATGATTTCCCTTCTTTTTTATTTTCAAAGTATAGCGTGTAAACTAAGGTCTTATGCTTGAAACTTGGATTTTAATAGAAAAGAAGAAAAGAAAAAAAGTGAAGAAATTTGTTTTTTCTTGTGTTTGGAGTTGAATAAAAAGTTGGGGAAAGTTTTATAAAATGAAAAAGGAGGGAAAAATTGTAAGTAAAAAGGAGATTTCATTTTCCTTAATTTTTGGTGTGGAAAGTTAAAGAAAAACTAAGAATTATGACTCTCTAAGCAGTTTTAATATTCATATTGTAATCTTGGCTATAACATATATAAAGATATTTTGAAGTAGGATTTATTTTACAATGTAGTATGTATATATATATATATATATGTTACACCTAGATTTCGAGACTTGAGGATGAACCTCGAAAGCTGGATCCGTCAGGGGGTGAGTCCGAGATGGTCAAAATATATGATCATAACCTAGATACTGAACCTTCAAAGCAGGTGGCAATCTCGAAGATGGGCGGCCTCGAAGTCTTTCAAGCTCGAAAGACAGAACATCGGAGTACGTCCATTATCAGATGACCTCGGATCAAGTGGTCCGAGATTGGCATAAGTGTGAGCTCGAGGTAAGGCGGCCTCAGTGGTACTTACCCTCTCCAAACTGGTTTCGAAAAAATAAGGCAACTTGTACTTCGCTCAGAGACTTAGACGGACATGGTGTTGATTGCTAACCTCGAGCGGCTTGATAGGTCACTTGAAGAGACAGTCCATGCATTCAAGATATATTGTTGTTGTAACCTCCCTATAATAAAGGGATATTTATTAGTCAGTTACACGTCCCCTTGTCTTCAGGGGACGTTTCCTTGTACATAGGAGTTATGGGCTTTAAAGCCATTAAATTTGTTAATATACAGAATAACTTCCCTGAATGTGTGAGATAGTATTTTGAGACTTCCTCTATAAATAGAGAAGTCGTGCACCTTTGTAAAGGACCAAAATTTTGTGATCTTGAGAGAAACTCTGGAGAATTCATCCTTGAATAATTTCCAGAAATTTCCTAAGTTCTAATAACAAAGACTCGTGGACTAGGCAGAGTTAACTGCTGAACCATGTAAAAAATCCTCCTTGTTTTATTGTATTTTCTGGCCATAAATATTTACTGTTTACGTGCTCTACATTTCAAGTTGACTAAAAACGGCGTCAACAGTTTGGTGCTTTCATTGAGAGCCTTAAGCAGTGCCATCCCTGAACAAGTTATGGCCCAAATGATCAAAACATTCCTGAAGAAAACTATCCGAGACGCCCTGGGAAGCAGCCAATGGTAAACCCGGATGCTGAAGAGAGAAGCGAGTCCTCCGATTATTTAGGACCACCAGCACCTCCAAGGGATGAGGATATGTACTACAATCCTGAGCGGTACGTTCCCATTGTGGAACTTGAAAACCGGCAGCTGAAACAGCAGTTGGCTGAAGCCAACAAACGAAATGAGGAGTTGGCTAGGATAGCCGCAGAGGCTCAGGCGGCTCAGGCCTCGCCTCTGTGTGAAAACCAAGCCCCTCCTCCGAGGGACGTGCATGTCCCTCCTCGCAGGCCTCGTGGACGTCCGCGAAAAAATGCTGCCACAAGGGGGCCAGAGCAACCTCCAGCACTAGCAGAGCCATCTGCTCCCACGAGACCCCGAAGAAGTACCCGTGCCAAGGCTCCAGTTTATCCAACTGTGGGGGTACCAGCGGGAACTGAGAACAACCGAGCCCCTGCAGAGGCTCAGACTCAAATCCCTGGAAACACACAGAATGTAACCAACCCATCTCGGGCAAACTCCGGACCGTCTAGGCCACGAAATGGGTGGCAGCCACCATCGCCCATACGATTCCCTCCATCGCCTATAAGATACCCTTCACCTCCTCGCAGGAATGCTCAACCAGTTCGAGATGATGAGGAAAGACGTGCGGTGTAACGCCCTGGCTACCCCAGAACAGCTACAGTGAACGGTGGACCAAAAATTTGACTCACTACCCGAGTCCTTTGGTAAAAAATATGCTCTAAGTGTAATTAACAGGTTAAGGTATAAAACCAATAAAAAGGAAATGAAGATTTCCATTACAAACTGCTCTGTAGAGCTAAACAAAACATTTATAAGTTGTTCTCAGTACAAAATGGCCACTACAGTTTCAAATTTACAATCGCGCCGACCTAAGCGGCAAAAATAGGGTAAACCCCCTAGTTCCTCTGAGAACTCCTTGGCCGTGGTGGTCAAGCGGCTGCATATGTACACATCACCACATCAACTCTCCACTCAAGGCTAGGTGAGCTTTTCTTTACCTTTACCTGCACCACATAGCACTCATGAGCCAAAGCCCAGCAAGAAAACATAATACTATTCAATAACATTATCGAATGATTATCATTATAATCACACTGAGCATAAAGCTTTCAAACAAATGAGTGAACATCACACGTGGTCCTGATAGACCATACACTGAGTGACTGACAAGCAAGTCACTAATTCAAATGGAAGAGTGGCTGCTAGGTAAGCCACTAGCCTTCAACAGGTTCTGGTAAACCATACTGAGTGACTGACAAGCATGTCACTGTTTCAAGTGGGAGAGTGGCGGCTAGGTAAGCCACTAGCCTCCAAGCGCTTAACTCATTCATCGACCCTTGGGGTTGGTCTGGCATTAATGCTCTTTGAGTCATTCAATGCTGATAGTCGATTAGATCTAATCTTGTTGGCTTGCATTAACACGCTAAGGCCGTCCTGACTAATGAGTCAGCTCAATGTGACCAGAGCCTAGTAGCACTGCCGAACCTGACTAATAAGTCACAGCTTCACAGTTGATACTAGCACCTTTGCCAAATCTGACTAATGAGTCAGTACCATGCACAAGTGAGCAACATATGCTAAACATTCCATATTCAATCCAAGTCCATATTTACACAACCAGCATGGTTCATGAATATCCACGCATGTCACACTTGGGGTGTAGTTTTCTTACCTCTGGTTCGAGCTAGAATGAATAAAAGAACAACCCTGAGAACGATCAACCTTTTGGTCCTTTAGCGGTTACCTGGTCATAACCAATTATGGGATTCCATCAATAAAATGAACATTAATAGGTTCCCAAACCAAAACCTAACCTCTGGGACCTCAAACACTACTCAATCGGGTAGTAGGTTCAACCCCGAGGCCTTAGGCTTGAATCACCATGCTAGAAACATTATTTTGGCCCAAAATGCCCTAAGGGCCGCGGCCCTCCTCAGCTGCGCCGCGGTGCGCCCTCAAACAGAGAGGGTCTCCCCTGCCAGACGCCAAGGGCCGCGGCGCTCGACAGCTGCGCTGCGGCGCCCAGCCCAGACCAGCAACACGACAGCACGCGAACCCAACTTTTTCCCCTGTATTTTCCCTCTCAAACCAACCCTTCAAAACAGCTCCAAACCTCCTCCAAACACACAATTGAACCCCTAAACATCACCCATAACTTCCCCTCATCAAAACCCAACCTAAACATCACTTAAAACCTCCTCAAATCCACACTTCCATCAAGAATTCAAAAGCTGAAAACCAAAGAGAAAAACAGAGCACCACATGAAATAAGTGACTAAAACTCACCTTGAAACCAGCTTTAAACCTTCCTCAACAGCTGAACTAAGTCCACAACTTCAGCCTTTGAGTTTCCTAGCTAGAAACCTCTCCTAGAGCTCAAGAACACCAAAGGAGGAATGAAGGGAAGTGATGTACGGGGAAGAGGAAGAGAAGCCCTGTTTTTACTCTGTTCTTCTACAACCCTCCTAAGTCATATATATCCAAACCCCAAATGACCAAAATACCCTTAAGTCACCTTAAGCCTCTAAAACCACTTCAAGGGTAAAAATGGTACTTTCCACTTACACCGTTAATCATAATTAACGCTTCCCAAGTCCCGCTAATCTCAATATTCTCAAACACCAATAATTCACATCCCGTTACCCTTTAATGCCCGGTAACACTCTAATCATTAAAACACCCCGAGACTCACCCCGAGCCCCGAGCTTAAGCCTGTTATGACCAAACCGATAATTAACACACCATGATCGTCTCATGCCAAATGGCTCGAACAAACCCACATCATAATGTGGTCTCAAAATATATCACCAACATGCATCCAAATAAACAATTTACCCTCAACGGGCCAAATTACCATCACACCTCTGTAATTAAAAATATGGACTCACATGCATGCATTTCACATCACATTATAATATAATCAACATATACATGCATTTTATCAATTAATAACACAATTAAGCAAATATGGCCCTCCCGGCCTACTATTCATGCCGTTAAACACATCGGGGAAATTCGGGGCATTACATGCGGGAAGCAGGCAAGGGAACAGAAAAGCTTTCCGGGAGCGGAGAGGCGCCCCATATGAAAGAAGTCAAACATCCCGATCTCGCACGGCAGAGAAGAGGCGGCATGAAAGAAACCCATCTCGAAATAATCATGCGACAAGTCTTACTAGTGACGACTCTGGAGATAGCAGATCAATCAGTATGCATGATCGAGGTCGAAAGAATACAGGGAGCCGCAGGAATCGCTCCGACCTGCAGGAACACTTGAATCAGATTCGGGATAATGTTAATCCGACAAATTCGGACCTGAGGGATCGCCTAAATAGGCGTAAAGACCCCCTGCGGAGGCGCGAACCTGGAATTGTGATCGATGACAGCAAATTTCAGGCAAGACCCCTCGCGGACTCGGTCCAGGAAAGAATTGATCAGTTGGAAAAGGCCTTCAAGCTTTTGAAAAATGAGCAAGGTTAGGGTCGATATGAAGATTCTGACGAGGAGCTTGAACAGTTCGCTCCCCATATTTCCAATACTCCATTTCCTCAAGGATTTCAGATCCCTCAGGTCTCAACTTTTGAGGGAAAGTCCGACCCATACAGCCATTTGAGTACATTCAACACCATAATGAGAGCAAGTAACGTGGTTTATGAGCTCAGATGGATGTTATTTCCAGCATCGTTGACGGGACCAGCCAAAAGTTGGTTCGAGAAATATAGAAGACACTCAATCACTTCTTGGGATCAGCTGTTTAAGGACTTCAAGAAGCAGTTCAAAGCCATGATGAGGGTTAGACCTGAGGCATCAACTTTGACTAACGTCCGGCAGCAGCCAGGTGAGACATTAAAAAGTTACCTTACAAGGTTTATCTTGGAAGTTGCCCGAGCTCGAAATGTGGATGACAGCGGTCATCTAATGGCTGTCCAAGCTGGAGTGATGCCAGGAAGTGCTCTCTAGGACGACATGTAGAGAAAACCGGTGAGGTCCCTAACCGAGTTTAACAAACGAGCACAGAGGTTTGTTAATGTAGAGGAAGCGAGGTCGACACTTAATGTGACCTCCCAGCCCATAACTACAATGATAAACGTAAACTCTGCCTCCATCTCGGCGGACCCACCAGCTTCAAAGCCTGCTGCGGAAAACCTTTCCAAGAGAAAGAAGAACGAAGGGAGTATCCCCGAGGCCGAGGGAGGAAAGAAAAAGAAGGGGGAAAGATATTTCTCCGTGTACAGAGTGTACACCGAGCTCAACGAGTCTCGGGAGAACATATACCTGGCTAATGAAAACCACGTCCCCTTCAGACGTCCAGGCCCAATGAGAAATCAGAAGTCCAAGAGGGATTCCAACAAATATTGTCGATTTCATAGAGACACCGGGCACACTACTGATGAATGTCGACAGTTGAAAGACGAGATTGAAGGATTGATCTCGAAAGGTTATTTAAGACAGTATGTCAAAAACCAGAATACTAATCAGGCGTCTACGAGCCAGAGGGCAGCTGCGCCACAACCTGCACAAAATAACAATTCCCGAACAAGGGACGAAGATAGACCCCCTCTGATTGATGGAGAAGACGTAATAACCATCTCGGGTGGACCTCATCTCACGGGAATGGGCAGGAATGCCCAAAAGCGATATGTGAATGGGCTAAAGACTGGGGACAGGTCTCCTTATGAACCCGAACCTAGAGCTCCAAAAAGCCAAAAGATAGAATCTCAACCAATAACTTTTACCGAGGACGACGCGTCCCATGTCCAATTCCCTCACCATGACCCGCTGGTCATCACTCTCCATCTCGCAAATAAAAGAGTTCACCGAGTTCTCATAGACAATGGGAGCTCAGTAAACATTCTTTATAAAGACACCTTGGAGAAAATGGGACTTACTCTCCACGACCTGAAAGCGTGCGCAACAACGCTGTATGGATTTTCAGGAGAAGGGACTGCCTGTATGGGGTCCATAGAACTCCCCGTGACCTTGGGGGACTACCCAGTCTCAACAACCAAGATGATGGAGTTCGTAGTAGTAGACCTACCTTCAACCTACAACGTGCTGCTCGGAAGACCCGCCCTGGTTGGGCTGGGGGCAGTCTCGTCCGTAAGGCATCTGGCTATTAAGTTCCCGACCCCTAGTGGCATCGGGATGTTAAAGGGAGATCAGTTAGCTGGAAGGGAATGCTACAACATTTCCTTAAGAGGAAAGAAACAGACGAGCGCACATGCACTCGTCATTGTTCAAAATAAAGATGGGATGGTCTTGGAGATTGATGAAGAAATCGATCCAAGGGTTGAGGAGAAAGTTGATCTCGAGCCGTTAGAAGAGCTCGAAGAGATCCAGCTCGAAGAGTCTGATCCCTCGAAAAAGGTAAAGGTTGGGAAACACCTCTAGGAATAAACCAAATAGCAACTAATTTGCTTTTTGAAGAGAAACCAGGATGTCTTCGCATGGTCACATTCTGATATGGTAGGAATAAATCCGAACAAAGTGAGCCACGCACTAAATATCGATAAAAGCTTCCCACTGAAGCAACAAAAGCGAAGACAATTGGATGACGATAGAAAAAAGGCACTGAAGGAGGGCAAACCGGTTCATTAGGGATGCTTTTTACCCTGACTGGGTAGCCAATCCGGTGTTGGTCCCAAAGCCAAATGGGACACGGCGAACCTGCATCGACTATTCCGACCTCAACAAGGCTTGTCCAAAGGACTGCTTTCCCTTACCGAGGATTGATCAGCTTGTGGATGCCACGGCAGGACATGGCCTGATGTCATTCATGGATGCATATTCTGGATATAACCAGATTGCCATGCATGCCCCTGACCCGGAATATACGAGCTTCATAACGGACAAGGGGCTATATTGTTATAATGTCATGCCATTCAGGCTCAAAAATGCTGGGGCCACATACCAGCGGCTCGTGAATATGATGTTTTTGGAGCAAATAGGGAACAACATGGAAGTTTATATTGATGACATGCTAGTCAAGTCTCAACTTAACGATAACCATGTTGACGACCTTGAAGAGTGTTTTGGCGTGCTCCGGAAATATAACATGAAACTAAATCCTCAGAAGTGCTCCTTTGGGGTATCATCAGGAAAATTCCTGGGCTTTATTGTAAACGCTCGTGGAATAGAAGCCAACCCAGACAAGAACCACGCCCTGATCGACATGCCCTCACCTCGAAGACACAAAGATGTCTAAAGTTTGACCGGCAGGATGGCGGCACTGAGTAGGTTTATCTCGAAATCTACAGATCATTGTCTTCCGTTCTTCAACCTATTGAGGGGAGGCAAAAAATTTGAATGGACGGAAGAGTGCGAGCTGGCCTTTCAAGAGCTTAAAAAGCACCTCGCAGAGCCCCCCATCTTATCAAAACCTGTTACGGGAGAAGTACTATACTTATATCTTGCCACTACCGAACATGCAATAAGTGCAGTGCTCGTGCGAGAAGAGGAAAAGGTACAGAAGCTTGTGTATTACATCAGTAAAAGATTACTGGGGGCAAAGTCGAGATATCCCTTGATGGAAAAGCTAGCTCTCAGCTTAGTCCATTCATCTCGCAAATTACGACCCTACTTTCAAGCGCACCCCATCCATGTTTTAACCGATCAACCGCTTAGGCAAGTCTTGTCTAAGCCAGAAGCTTCTGGTCAGATTCTTAAATGGGCGGTTGAACTCGGGCAATTCGAGATCACCTACCACCCGAGGACGACCATTAGGGCACAGGCCCTGGTGGACTTTATAGTGGAATGTACTGGCATGACCAACGATGAAGTTATAATCCCGGCCCACGAGTTGTGGAAACTTTACGTCGACAGGTCATCTAATGAAAATGGATCGGGAGCAGGGGTCATTTTGATTACTCCCGCAGGAAGCAGATTTCATTCTGCCTTAAGATTCGACTTCAACGCATCGAATAACGAGGTTGAATACGAGGCTTTACTGGCGGGACTCTGTATAGCCAAAGAGCTCAAAGCTTAAGCAATACATTGCTACAGCAACTCCAAGCTTGTGGTTAACCAAATTTTGGGAGAATACCAGGCTCGTGGCACGAAAATGGTAGCTTACTTAGACAAGGCAAAGTCTGTGTTGGAACATTTCGAGTTTTATGCAATCGAACAGGTTCCCCGAGAGCAAAACTCAAATGCAGATGCCTTAGCTCGACTGGCCACTTCCACCGAGAATGATGAGCTAAATGTTGTGCCAATAGAACATCTCTCGGCGCCTGGTATTTGTTATGTAAATTCGATACGCAAGTGCACGTAATCGTAACAAGTAATAAAGAGTAAGTGAGATCGTTCCCACGAGGACTGTATATTAAGTACCAAAACTTAATTCCTATTTCTATTTGGCTTACGATAATTGAGTCTCAAGAATTAACTAAAATTATAAAACAAAAATCTGAAATGAACTTCAAGAACTGAAAATAAACAACGTTAAGAAAATTCAATGGATTAAAAACTAGGGCAATCAATTTCATCAACCATCCCCTTTAATTCTTATTAACACAAATCTTAATATTCAATTCTTCTCTTGTGATAGCAGGTCAACAATAATAACTTATATTCGTACTAGGATATATAAGTCTCAATCCTATGCAAATTTTCTACATCTCTGTGATAAATAAACATAAGATAGACATTAAGATTAACAACCCTAAAACTACACAGACCACATAGGTACTCTCGTCCTAATATGAAATCTATGTTTATTCAATTACAGCATATTCAATTCTCACTTCTCAGATTACGAATTAAAATCATACATTTCATGTCAATGGTGATCAATCATTCACAAGCATTAGATTCAAATTGAATAAATCACAAGATAAAATTGAAATCATAAAACTTGCATTAATTTAAAATAAAGGTTCAGGAGAATCCATTAACACCCTAGAAAAATAGTTTAGTTCATGATCAAATCCATAATAACCATAGAAGAAATAAAAAGCATCCAAATACAGAAATTCAAAGTAGAAAAGAAGAAAACTGTAATGAATTCTTCGATTCCGCTTGCAATCCTCCACAATGTGCCTTTAGCCGTATCCTAGGGTTAATCTCCTCTTAAAAATGTCATTAAGAAAGCTTTTATAACCCCTAATTAATTATGTGCGAAAGGACAAAATTGCCCTAACTTCGGCTTCCGTACGGACTGGCGCCGCAGCTCTAGTCCACTTTGCCATCCGGAATTCGTCTCTGACTTCTTGTAGCGTCGCAGCTCTAATTCATATTTTAATAGAGCCTTAGCTCTATCTGATAGAGCTGCAGCTCTAATGCTGACAGATTTGTTTTTCCTTCTCTGTAACTCTTAGGGCCGCGGCTCTAATTCCAACTTTTCACCAAATCATCAATTTGACCCCCAGTTTCGCCTAGTTTCCATTCCTTAGCCCGTTTAACACTGTTTCTTCAAGAATTAAGTGCTTTTCCTCCTATTTCAAGCTATTTCCTTCATAACCACACTTAATCCTGAAAACACAATAAACACTGGCATAATATCGCACAAAAACAAATAAAAGATTAAAATTGCATCTTAAAACACGCCATAAAAACATACCAAAACTAGCCCTAGCAGTATTAACGACCCGGGGCAGGAAGACGTGTGTATGGTTGATTCCGAGCCTACCTAGATGACCCTGATAGTCGAATATCTCGAGACCGGGGTCCTTCCGAAAGATCGGAACCAAGCTCGGAAATTAATGTATCAGATTCCCCGTTACACCATTTTGAATGGAAAGTTGTATAGAAGGGGATATTCCATGCCATTACTTCGGTGTGTGACCCCACCCAAGGCCAAGAAGATCATTGAAGAAATTCATGAAGGGTTCTGTGGAGACCATACCGGGGGGCATAGCCTGTCCAAGAAAATCATACGCCAAGGTTATTTCTGGCCTACCATCAAATCGAATTCTTTCGACTACGTAAAGAAATGTGATAAATGCCAGCGGTTCGCTAATATTCCTCGAGCTCCACCATCGGAGCTAACCATGATGACTTCTCTATGGCCATTCGCGGTATGGGGAATCGACCTCATAGGCTCTCTCCCAACTGGCAAGGGCGGTGTAAAGTATGTTGTAGTTGCCGTAGATTACTTCACAAAGTGGACAGAGGCTGAGCCATTAGCAACAATAACTTCCAAGAAAGTCCTTGACTTCGTGATAAAGAACATTGTATGCCGATATGGGATACCGAGGAAAATTGTATCCAACAACGGGACCCAGTTCGATAGCGACTTGTTCACCAACTTTTGCGAGAAGAATGAAATAATAAAGAGTTTTTCGTCAGCAGCGCATCCCCAGGCGAATGACCAGGTCGAAGCTGTAAACAAAACTCTCAAGAGTTCGCTAAAGAAAAAGTTGGAGGAAGCAAAATGACGATGGCCCGAAGAATTGCCCCAAGTCCTATGGGGATATAGGACTACAGCTCGAATATCAACGGGACATACCCCGTTCTCTCTGGCATACGGTTGCGAAGCTATGTTGCATGTTGAGGTCGAGATTCCTACAATTCGAACCCACGCTTATGACCAAAGCTCGAACCACACTCATCTCGAAGAAACATTAGACTTGATCGAGGAAAAAAGAAACGAAGCTCAGCTGAGGAACGCTGCCTACTAACAGGGAGCTACCAGGTACTTCAACAAGAGGGTTCGGGATCGAAAGTTCGGCGTGGGAGATTTGGTGCTATGGCGTGTATTTTTGGCAACACGAGATCCAGCTGCTGGCGTGCTAGGGCCAAATTGGGAAGGACCATACCAGATAGAGTCAGTCATCCGGCCCAGTGTCTACAAGTTAGCGAAATTGGATGGGAGCCTGGTACCACGAGCATGGAATGGCGAACACCTAAGACCTTACTATCAATAGTATAGGAAGGATGTTGCCTGTAACCATGCTTGTGTTATCTATACTGTTTTGTCGACTTTTGGATTTTATCAAATAAAGATTTATTTCGTTCAAAATGTTATGTTTTTCTTTATTTTTGCAATCTCTCTTAATTTAATAACCTATGGTCACACTAATATGATATTAAGGGGACATCATTGGTATATATACCATCAGCTTGAAAAATAAAATAACATACACGAAATACATGCAAGTGTTTGGATGTAACCAAATGCGCGAGCTAAGAACATATAAGTGTATGGATTACAAACCAGTCACGACCTTAACAATTTTGGAGCAAACCAGCTAAAAATAATCGACGATAAGTTGGAACATAAACCCACTTCGGGTTAAGTCGAGATCGAGGCTGGAGTATCTTATAAAAAATAGTTTCGAACTCATAACCTCGGAGAGATAACCGAGGACGAGAAAAGTAACTAAAAAAAATAAGATATAACTAAACTATTTGCCTACACACCATATAAGTACTTTCGGGTTCATGGTTAAAGTAATATTTGACCTTGACGAATAACGAGATCGGAAGTGGATAATTCGAGCAAACTGTGCATGAATGCATTGAGCCTCGAGCCTAAGTCCAAAATTATGTTTGTGCAAATAAACAAGCATACACGATTCTTTAAATAAAATGTGCAAAATATTTCGAATCAAGAAATGTAAAGCATATATATTAAAAGAAAGAAAAAAAGAAATTATATCAACCCTATGGGCGTAAATTAAAACAATTACAAAAATAAAGGGACGCAGCCCCGAGATGAGATTCAAGAAGGAGCAGTCTCCTTAGACTTCTCAGCACCAGCAACACTAGACTCTCCAGGTTGAATAACATGACTATCCTTTTGAGCAGCCTCCTGAGCAGCCTCCCGACCAGCCTCATCCGCCTCAAGTCGAGCATTCCACTGATCTACGAACTTCGCCTCAAGAGGACCTAGAAAGCTGGTGTCGAGGTCATCATTGTTGACCCAGATCTTGTACATGGCTTGGTCGACCGCTTTGTCTTTCTTCTCTTTGAACTCGTTAAGGAGGCAGGCCTTCTCATTTTCGATTATCTCAAAAGTGGCAGCTTTCTCCTCCTTGAGTTTGGCATTAGCTTTCTCCAGCTCCACAAGATGAGCTTTCACCTTTTCAAGCTCTGCCTTCGAGTCTTTGAGTTCATCAGCCGTTTTAAGCTGGAGATCCCTCGAATCTTGGGCCAGAGACATGCTTGTGTGCACCTCATTAGTCAGCTTATAATTAAGCTGTGCCGAGACGACGAGGGCCTGAAACACAAAGAGATTGAATTAGAACATAAGCCAAGACATAAGAAATTAAAGGTAAGTTACGAAAATTACCGCGTCAGTAAGTTCAATACTCTTATCATAGAGAGTATTGCAGTCGCGGGCCTTATTCACAAAATCTCAGTGATCAGCGCCGAATCCTGAAAGACTCTGACCCACCCGAGAAAGGACATCCGAACCAAGTATGGCTCCGTGGGTCCCAGTAGTACCATCAAGCACGAACTCATCAACATGAGGTCGGGCCGACGGCAGGAGTGCCTTGGAGATTGAGGGTTTCTTTGGGGGTCGGCCGAGTGTTGGGAGAGTTGTGGATGGAGGAAGCGTGGCAGGTGCGGTCGAAACAGATGCATCGACCTGGGCATTCGGGTCCTCGGATGTGCTCGCAGCAGTTAGAGCCGGTGGGGTCTTCTCAGTGCGCCTGGGGATTTTAGAGGGTCGATCTAACTTCCGCGAGCCTCTCGGGCGCTTACTCTTTTGAGCTCCCTCATCACTGAACAGCACGACGTCAAGGTCGGAGTCCATAACACCTGCACAGTTGCAATCAAGGTTTAGCATGGTGCTAACAAATTTAGAAGATATATAAAAAAAAAAAACAAGTGGAGAAAAACCTAACTGGAACTCTCCCCCGAGCTTGAGCTCGGAGACCATGAAATTCCCCCATCTTCAGAAGAGGCGGGGGGAGTACCTTCCCTATATGTGGATGTCAACTTCGAAAGGTCCCTATAGTCATTGGTCCTGTATTGGACGACTATTCTGTTCCATACCTCATTCAGGCTATACATAGTATCGTATTGCTCGAGCCAGCTATCGAACCTATGGACCCGTTCATCTACCCAAGTCCACACATAAAAGTGGTTCCTATCATCTTCGCATAGAACTAGCCTATCGGGTTTGTGCTTTAACAGGGTGGGGGACCACATTTTCGAGCTTAGGATGACTGTACCTTGATCATCCGAGCCCGAGCTCGAGGCTTCATCGTTGGCCTCGTTCCCTGATTGCAGGCTCCTTCGGCGAACTGGAGGCGGGGGCCTTACCTCTCTCCTCAGGGGGAGGATGCCTGTTGGTAGGGGCACAAGCTCCCAGCGGTCGTATTTTTTGTTGGACTAGTCCGAGGTAGACTGGCCATTTCCCAAGAGCCCGCAAGCTCGAAGTTTACCCTCGTTCAAAAGGTATGAGAGGGATCTCCGACCATAAGGGAGTTAGAGCAGGGCCTCCCTGCGCTCCTTCATCTCGGTAGAAGGAGTGGGGCGACGATAGTTGGTTGGAAAATAAAACACATCTCAACTAAGTATAAGCCTATAGACAAATGTTCGAGCACAGAGATAAAGGAGGTGGGATACTTACGGATCTGTCTAAAGGAATAGCATCGTGATGGAGCCAGGCCATCCGTCCAGAAGAAGGCCTTCTTAAAATCAGGAGGATGATTGGGAAGATCCTCAAACATCTTTTTCTCCTTCGGGTAGCTCGAAAGGTAGTAGAAGCCGTCTCCTCCCCGAGCTCGGGAGGGATTGCTTTTCAAGCAGAAAAGATATAGGATCTCCTCTGGCCTCGGTCCTTCCCACTTCAGCTCATGTTATATCGACCTCAGGGCAGATAGAACCCTATATGAATTAGTGTTGAGCTGGAATGGAGCTAACCCAACGAAGTCCGTGAAGTCCTTGAAGAAAGACTTCAAAGGCAGTAACGCTCCTGCCTTCATATGCTCCTGGCTCCAAGTCGCATACTTCAGCTTGTTATCAAGATTTCCATCTCCTGGAGCATAGCAGCTTCGCTTGCTGGAAGTAGGGGCTCGACACCTTAAGGAGCCTGACAGTCTGAGACCGTGAAAGGCCAAGATATCATTTATCTGACCTAGCGAGGTAACCGAGCTCTAATAGTGCTCGACCTCGAAGAACCCCTTCCTCGGCTGCGAGGTAGAGGGCTCCCCCATCTGTGAGAATTGGAGCTCTCCCGGGTTGTACGCGATTGTCACTCTTAACCTAGGATCAAGGGGGATCAGCCTGGGCCCTGAATCAGATTCCGGATAAAGAGCCTCTCGAAGGATTCTTCTCTTCTTTTCTATGACCTCGACGATTTGGCGGCGATAGTGAGCTTGGGTTTCTTTCTGTTCGCGCGCGAGATTGTATTCATGAATCAGACGTTGGTTCCTAGCAAACAGCGATTCTGGGCTCGGAGATTTTGGCGAGTACGGAATGGCAAGCAGCGACCCCCACCATCTTTCCCAATTCTGTGACATCTAGCGAGAAAGAAAAAATGGTGAGGGCCATGCATGCAAGGAGTCAAGAATAACGAGCTTGGTGAAACAAGCTCGGAAGTGCTTGGGTACGAGACGAGCTCGATCCTGGAAACCCGATTAGGGGTCAAAACGTGTATTCTACGAAAAAAAAGGAGGGAAGTGGGTCTAATTTTTTAGAATCCCGAAATATCAGGGAAAAAGGTGGCGGTTATTCAAAAATGGCAGTCTTGGGTATCGTGCATTCTTTAAAACCAAGATTTGGTACCCAATATCTTGATGTACAAGATACATCTTTTAAATTTTGAAAACCCAAGAAAGAGAAGACCATGTTTGGGTTTGTTCTACATACAAACTGGATTTAGAACCAGTAGTGGGAAAACCTAGACCTGAATACCTATTGATCAAAACGTCCTAGTTTATCAGATTACAAAGTGAACCAGTACATCCCCAGGAACAAAAAAAAGAAGAAAAAAAAAACACAGCAAAGCCAGAAACTGATAAAAAAATATATATATGTATATATCAGATACTTACACAATGAAGGCGACGATTGCAGAGAAATCGTTGATTGAAGAAGAGGCTGTAAGTATAACCCCACAGTCTCGAGCAAGCTTGCGGTCTTTTGCTTCTTTGGATTGGAAAACATGCAAAAGCGAGAGTTTTTAAGGATACCCTCTGGTTTCTTTTTCTTTTCTCTTTTTTCTTTTCTTCTGGTAAACGTAAAAATGAGGGAAAGAAGATGACTGAAGCCTTATATATAAGCTATCAGAAATGACAATAGAAGGAGTGATCTGGGCCATTGACCTGATTCCGTAACAAATCCAATGGTCGGGGATAGGAGACAAGGTGGTGCTGTAAAGGTGGCAGGCGAATGATCGTGGGCTGATTACCGAGGCACTCAAGTACCTTGAATAAGCAATACTCAACTGACGCGTGTCCACACTCGAGTATGTGTGACGGTGCGGTTCCCAAAGAAAGTAGTTCAAAAGTTTTCTCATAGGATTCAAACAAATACTTTTGAGGGGGTAAAATGTTACACCCAGATTTCAAGACTTGAGGATGTAACCTCGAAAGCTGGATCCGTCAGGGGGTGAGTCCGAGATGGTCAAAATACATGAATATAACCTAGATACCGAACCTTCAAAGCAGGTGACAACCTCGAAGATGGGCGGCCTCGAAGTCTTTCAAGCTTGAAAGACAGAACATTAGAGTACGTCCATTATCAGATGACCTCGGATCAAGTGGCCCGAGATTGGCATAAGTGTGAGCTCGAGGTAAGGCAGCCTCGGTGGTACTTACCCTCTCCAAACTGGTTTCGGAAAAATAAGGCAACTTGTACTTCGCTCAGAGACTTAGACGGACATGGTGCTGGTTGCTGACCTTGAGCGGCTTGATAGGTCACTTAAAGAGACAGTCCATGCATTCAAGATATATTGTTGTTGTAACCTCCTTATAGTAAAAAGATATTTATTAGTCAGTTACACGTCCCCTGGTCTTCAGGGGATGTTTCCTTGTACATAGGAGTTATGGGCTTTAAAGCCATTAAATTTGTTAATATACAGAATAACTTCCTTGAATGTGTGTGATAGTATTCTGAGACTTCCTCTATAAATAGAGAAGTCGTGCACCTTTGTAAATGACCGAAATTTTGTGATCTTGAGAGAAACTTTGGAGAATTCATCATTGAAGAATTTCCAGAAATTTCCTAAGTTCTAATAACAAAGACTCGTGGACTAGGCAGAGTTAACTGCTGAACCACGTAAAAATCCTCATTGTTTTATTGTATTTTTTGGCCATAAATATTTACTGTTTACGTGCTCTACATTTCAAATTGACTAAAAACGGCGTCAACAATATACACAAGTATATCTCTTTTATATAATAAGTGTGTAGATAACGAATTTTTTTAGTTTTAACGATTTTTATTTGTTTAATGTTAACTTTAGCAGAATCTTTTTATATTTAACGATAGTTTGTAAACACTTAAACTTAAATAAAATAAAATAAATAATTAAAAAAATAAAAATATGATATTTTTGAGATATTTTACAATAATAATTATTTTAAAATAATAAATAATTAAACGAATCAAAATATGATATTTTTGAGATATTTTACAATGATAATTATTTTAAAATAATAAAATCATTCGTTTTATAACTTAAATAAAATTTAATTAAACTTAAACTCACTTATTAGAATAATATTATATTATACATATAATATAATCTAATGTGAATTAGCGACAAATTGTTTTTTTTAAAAAAACTAGCAAGAAACTTAAATTTAATATTCACGTGTAATATTTAATATTACATTAAACATATAATATACAATCTCTTGTTGTCACTCCCAAATTCAAAAATTAGAACAAACATAAACTTAAACAAAAATAAATAAATTATTTAATTAAAATATATTTATTTGAAATTTATATGACATTAATATAAATTTAATAAAAATAATTAATAAATTCTATAAATAAAACTAAACAAACATGCATATTGCACGTTATTTATATCTAGTATATATATATATATCTTCTATACAATAAGTGAAATTCTTAGTTTTAAAGGTTTTTTATTTTTTTAATGTTAACTTTAACAGAAATTTTTTATATTTAACAGAGTATTATTATATTTAACAGGTAATTTGTAAACACTTAAACTTAAATAAAATAAAATAAATAATCAAAAAAATTAAAATAGGATATTATTGAGATATTTTACCATGATAATTATTTAAAAATGATAAATAATTAAACAAATTAAAATAGAATGTTTTTGAGATATTTTATAATGATAATTATTTTAAAATAATACATAATTAAACAAATTAAAATATGATATTTTTGAGATATTTTACGATGATAATTAATTTAAAATAATAACTAATTAAACAAATTAAAATATGATATTTTTGAGATATTTTACAATGATAATTATTTAAAAATAATAAAATCATATCTTTTATAACTTAAATAAAATTTAATTAAACTTAAACTCACTTATTAGAATAATATCATATTAAATATATAATATAATCTACTGTGAATTAACAACAAATTGTTTTTTTTTTTTAAAAAAATAGCAAGAAACTTAAATTTAAAATCCACGTATAATATTTAATATTACATTAAACATATAATATATAATCTCTTATTGTCACTCCAAAATTAAAAAACTAGAATAAACATAAACTTAAAACAAAAATAAATAAATTATTTAATTAAAATAAGATATTTCTTTGAAATTTATATGATATTAATATAAATTTAATAAAAATAATTAATAAATTTAATAAATAAAACTAAACAAACATATTGCACGTTGTTTGTATCTAATATATATATATATTAAAATATAGATGTTTGTTTGTTTAGAGAGAGAAAGTGAAAGTGAGAAAACAATTTGTAAGCAAAAATGACATTGTATCAATTATTTTTATTTTTGCTAAATTCTTTACTTCTATTAATTTTATCATTTAAAAAATATTTTTATAAGAAAATTATTTTATACCACACATTTTTCTTTTCCTATCAAACACAAGCACACATTTTTCAATCCTTACATTTTCCATGGTTTTTCCAACCCCTTTGCATAATTGTATATGGGAAACAAACAAAAACACTATGATAAGAAGAAAAATATCCGGGAGCAAAGCCACACACTAGGACAAGTGGGCCAGCTGCCATATTTGGAATTAATTTTTGAAATTTTTACATAAAATACTCATTTTCACTTAAAGATTAAGTTTTTATGATCAAATATTTTTTTTTATTTTATAATTTTAAGGAAATTTTTACATTTTTATGGTTTTGTCTTTTTTTTTTTTTTTGTGTTGTTTTTACATTATTTTTAGGTTTTTTTTTTTTTTTTGTTGATAATTGTTTTTTTCTTTAAGTTTTTTTTTCTTCAAGTTTTTCTTAGTTATTTTTCCTAAAAATTGTATTTTTGTAATTATGAAACTTTGAAAATTGTATTTTTGAAAACTTGAGTGCGTATTTTTGAAAATCTTATTTTTGGAAGCGTAAAAAAGTAAAAAAAAAAATGTGTTGACCCTCATTTTGGCCAACTGACACGGAGTCAAATGCTTGATGTAATCGAAAGTATTAAATAAGATCTAATGGAAAGAAAAATAGACAACACAACAATTTATAGTGATTCGGCCCCAAGAATTGGTAATGACCTACGTCCACTTAAGCTATTATTAATCTTGATTCTCAAAGAGGTGATCAAAGAACTAGAGTTATTGAGTTTCACAAGCCTTTGAGGGATGAGTAATACAACCGAAAGATAATAGCCAAAATTCTCTGCTAAAGCATAAACAAAAATGAGCCAAAAGTCTCTCCCTTGAGTTACTTTTTCTCTATTTATAGGCTCAAGGTGGGTTACATGAATCAATCAAAGATCTTTTTACCTAATTAATCGAATAATCAGGTATAAATGGAAATAATCTCGGATATGATTACAACTGTATAAGATTACTAAAACATATACGGTGTATACGACCAGTCTGGTCGTATATAAAACTCCAATGCTGTGTCAAGAGAACATCCCTGATCAATGGTCAAACAGAACCTCTGCCAGGTGTCAGCCACGTGTTGAAAAATATTTGCCACGTCATCCACACCTGCTTTTTGGACAACAAAATGTATTTAAGAAAAAATCTCTTAATTTTTTCATATAATTATGTAGGAAAAGTCTTTGATGTGGGGTACTAAATACTAGCATCCTAATAATTATGTATAGTTAGATATAATGTTTTGGAAGCTTCTTAAGTAGGTGTATGAGTTTTGCTCTATCGGTAGGAGCGTCTCTATTTTTGGCACAAAGGTAAATTATATCTAATTTTTTTATATGACGGTATACATTGTAATTATAACAGACATTCTACCAATTTTCCTAAAAAATTGAATAATTTGCAATACCAAAAACAGAGTTCAAACAACTAGTTGTACGCGTATATTTTTATTAATGTAAAATAAACTATTTGAACCCTAATTTTGGTACCATAAATTATTTAAAATTTATTGGTGGATGCCTCTCATAATTTATATTATAAAACTCTTATAATTTTTAGTATACTAGACGCAAGCAATGTACAATGTATATTTGCTTAGTTTTATTTAAAAAAAAATATTAAATATATTTATTAAGTTTTTATGATTGTCATATAATTTTTAAATAAATAAACAATATTATATATGTAAAAGAATGATATAAACATATTAAAAAAATAAACCTAAATATTGTTTATGGTTTTTTTTTTAAAAAAAAATGATAACATTTTAGATCATAAACTACACATTTATGATTGGAGAAGAAACGTGTTTATTCTTGATAGAAGATAAATGTTATTCTAATTTCTTATGTAGTTACACAGTCATACTATTTATACACATACGACACCATGTGTTTATAATGTTTGCTATTATTTAATATGAATATATATTTAGTTAAGTTACATTAAGTAATAAAAAAACCATGTTTTATAAATATTAAGAATATGTATTATATATTATTATAATAATGATATTTTATAATATTTGAATTTATATTAATATAATTAATAAATATCTATTTTTAATAGCTTTTAAAGGTATATTCCATTAAATATTGGTAATATTCGTTAAAGTTAACTAAAAGATCGTTGAAACCAAAAAATTATGTTATCTACACATTTTTTTTTTATATATAATAGATTTATAATTTAATTTTTTGTTACATCCAGATTTCGAGACTTGAGGTTGTGACATCGAAAGCTGGATCCGTCAGGTGTGAGTTCGCGATAGCTAAAATACATGTTCGTAATCTAGACGCCGAATCTACAAAGCAGGTGGCAACCTCGAAGAGGGGTAGCCTCGAAGTCCTTATAAGCTCGAAAAACAGAACAATTGGAGTATATCTATTGTCGGGCAGCCTCAGATCAAGTGGACCGAGCTTGGCATGAGCGTGAGCTCGAAGTAAGGCGGTCTCAGCGGTATTTACCCACTCCGAGTTGGTCTTGGGAAAATAAGGCAACTCGTAAGTTACTCAGAGACTTAGATGGGTATGATGCTGATTGCTGATCTCGAACAGCTTGATAGGTCACTTGAGGAGACGCAGTCCATGCATTCAAGAGATATTTATTGTTGTAACTTTCCTACAATAAAGGGATATTAACTAGTCGGTTATACGCCCCCTAGTCTTCAAGGGACGTTTCCTTGTATATAGAAGTTACAGGCTTTAAAGCCATTAAATTTATTAATATACAGAATAACTTCCCGAAACGTGTGAGATAGTATTCTGAGATATCCTCTATAAATAGAGAAGTCATGTACCATTGTAGGGGACCGAAATTTTGTAATCAGGAGAGAACCTCTGGAGAATTCATCCCTGAAGAATTTCCAGAAATTTCCTAAGTTCTAATAATAAAGACTCGTGGACTAGGCAGAGTAAACTGCTGAACCACGTAAAAAACTCTCATTGTTTTATTGTGTTATTCTTGCTATAGTTCTTTACTGTTTACGTGCTCTACATTTTAAGTTGACGAAAAACAGGGTTAACATTTTCTAAATGGTTTTTTTTTTCTGATGCAGTCCTCATTCTTTACATTTTGTAACACTTAGGTCTCGAAAGTTGATTTTATATCAGTTAAGTCCCAAACCTTTTCAAATCGTATCATTTAGGTCCCTAAATACTATTTTTTTTTTCAAAATACATAAATAAAATATAAAAAAATGGTAAATAAATATTAAAAAAATTAGACCACTTAATTTATGACAATACCAAATATGATATTGAAAAAAATATATATTTTCATAACATTTTAAAAAATATTTAATAGTTTTACAAATTAAATTAATTTTTCATTAAAAAAAATACTTACCAATATTTTTTTTAATATTAATAACTTAACTATCAGAATATTATCAATATTTATCATGTCCATATTTATTTATTTTTTTGTCAATTTTTTTATATAACACAACTTATAATTAATCATATATATATATACACATAAATAACTTTACATACACTATTAAATTTATAAAAAAATATATGAAATAAACAAGCATAAATATAATAAAAATTGATAATATCAAGATAATTGAGATAATATAGTTATTAACATTAATTATAAAACAACAATGTAGGTAGGAATATTTTTTTAATAAAACATTAATTTAATTTATAAAAAACATTAAATATTTTTTCATGTCATATTTGTTATTATCATAAATTAAATGTTCAAATATTTTAAGAATGATTCACAATTTATTTTGTATTTTAAAAGAAAAAAAAATAAAAATAACATTTAGAAACTTAAATCATAAGATTTGAAAATGTTGAGAATGTGATACAAAATCAATTTTGAGACGTAAGAATTACAAATTGGAAAAAATGAGACTACATTTGAAAAAGTCCATTTTCTAAATATATTCCATCTCATTTATTTTCTTTTTTTATTTGGCCCACCTATTAATTTAAATTTCTGTCTTGCCGGTGATATTGTAATCTAACACCTTATTTTGTAGCAAGCCTAATAAGCATCATATATGGTCCGAATAGTGATATATGAAATAATAAATCAAGGACATCTATTGGACGTTAAACCCTCATATTAAATATGAATAAAAATTCACGCTCGATCTAATCTTATGCTAAAAATTTTAAAAATATATATAAAAAAAAATCTTCATGAACTGTCCAAATATTATTGAAAAACTCAAAGTTTGTTATTTATCATCGTTGCAGAGTCCAAAAGTTCGTACAAATAAAAATATTTGCACGAGCCTAAATGTCACAACTACTTTTGGTGTATATATACACATGGATATAATAGTAGTGGTGATTTGAAGAATTTATCAAAAAAAAAAAATAGTGATTTGAAGAAGAAAGAAGCAAACTTGACAGGCGTATGTGGTCCTAGACAATTTTATTTCATTCTTCTTTATTAGTTTGATTACATTACAGGTAAAAGCACTTTAACTCTTTTTCTGAGCATTGTTGGTATCTGGGAATTTAGTACTATAATCCATTGACATGTATTCTGGTTGGTTGTTTTTGCTAAAAATATATTTTAGAATCGATAGTCAAACTCGATCCCAGTTTGATTTTATTGTATTTTGTCTTTGTGTCAAAACTATATGTATAGATATATGGTTGATGGGGGTGAGTTTATGCAGGGTTGCAAGGGAGGCGTAATATGGACCCGCATGGAGATGATGATGGTGGTTGTGAGGTGGTGGAGACTCAAGAGCTGTGGGACGGGAAGGAGATCCGAAGGTATTGGTCAGAGGTATCTGTGTCTGTCACCGATGATAAGAGCTTCTCCACTACTCAGCCTCTTTTGCTGAAGAGGCGAAACACCACTTCCCAAATTGCCATAGTTGGCTCCAATCTCTATTCCATCGAGAGTCTTGACTATGAGTAAGTAGACCCACTTCTTCAAAAAAAAAATTAACTGCTAAAACTCTGATGAGTAAATCAACCCACCTCTTCTTCTTCTTCTTCTTCGTAAGGTGCTAAAGTCAGATTAACAAGTCAAAACCCGACAAGCCAAATAATTCTAGGAAAATCCCTTTTTATTGCTGCAATTTTTGAGATTTGTTGGTGAAAATAACATTTATTTTTTGTATGTAATGTATTTTGGGCTCATATTACATTTTGATTTGTGTTTGAGAATGAATAGTTGTTTGAGTTTTATTATACTTCTAAAGGTGAGATTCTGTTGGAAATATAAACTGGAATTGTTTGCTATTTTTTTTCTTAAGTTAATTTTTCTTTTTTCTTTTCGTTGAGGCTAATAATAAAACAAGTTTCTATCATTTGAATTCAGGATTGCTGAAAATGAACTCTTTAAGCAGGATTGGAGATCAAAGAAGAAGAAGCAAATATTTCAGTATGTACTGCTCAAGTGGGCATTTGCTCTTCTCATTGGACTCGGAACTGGACTAGTTGGCTTCTTAAATAACATTGCAGTCGAGAATATTTCAGATTTTAAGCTTCTGTTGACTACTAATCTTATGTCTGAGCAAAGGTGAGCTTTGTCTCCCCTAACTCATTTATCTTTAGAGTTTTTCCTTTATTGTTTTATCCTGATTTATTTTAATGACCATTTAATAGGATATCAGTAATTGATAGAAATACTTTTCATCATAGGTTACTACTTAGATTCATCAAAGACTCATCCTACTCTAAGCCAAATGCTAAAGAAAACTCCTAATAACTAAGACAATAAACGTGGTTCCAGTGCAGATACTACACGGCTTTTGCAGCATATGCTGGTTGCAACATTTGTTTAGCAGTTGCGGCAGGTGCGCTATGTGCTTATATTGCTCCAGCTGCAGCAGGTTCTGGTATTCCAGAGGTCAAAGCCTATCTCAATGGGATCGATGCTCATTCAATACTTGCTCCAAGCACCCTCTTTGTCAAGGTATACAAGAAAAGTCTCTTTAGCATATCACTTCTCTGTTTTTGAAATCTCCTTGCCACTTACTTGGTATCCTTTACTCGGGTTTGGAAGATATTTGGATCCATTCTAGGAGTCTCTGCAGGCTTTGTGGTGGGTAAAGAAGGGCCTATGGTACATACAGGGGCTTGCATAGCCTCTCTGCTTGGGCAGGGAGGTTCCCGCAAGTATCATTTGACATGGTCATGGCTGAGATACTTCAAGAATGATAGGGATAGGCGAGACTTGATCACTTGTGGTGCTGCTGCTGGTGTAGCTGCAGCATTCCGTGCCCCCGTTGGTGGTGTTCTGTTTGCCCTTGAGGAGGCTGCTTCCTGGTAATTACCTTCCATATCTTGCCTGTGAAATAAAATTATAATAAATAAAAGAAGTATTTTATTGCAGTACTAAAGCTTTGTGTTTGGTGTCTTGGAAAATGGTGGTTTAGGTGGCGGAGTGCTCTTCTTTGGAGAGCATTTTTCACAACAGCAGTAGTTGCTATAGTACTGAGAGCTTTTATACAATTTTGCTCTACGGGAAATTGTGGTCTATTCGGGCTAGGAGGTCTGATCATGTATGATGTAAGCTCAGCTGAGGCAATATTTAGTGCCCCTGATATCTTGGCTGTGATATTCCTTGGTGTTATTGGAGGATTACTAGGAAGTCTCTACAACTACCTTGTGGACAAGGTCGTTCGAACTTATAGCATTGTCAATGAGTATGTGCCGCCTTCTCTGATTTCATTAGAAAAGAAGCCATACTATGATATCAGTCAGTACTAAGCATTATTTAATTTCATTGCAGGAAAGGTCCTGTTCCAAAAATCTTACTGGTTTTGACTATAGCCATTTTGACTTCATGCTGCACTTACTTCTTGCCTTGGTCTGCCAAGTGCATCCCTTGCCCCGAAGACATCACAGTTAGCTGCCCAACTGTTACTTCTGGTAACTATAAGGCCTTTCAGTGTCCACCAGGCCACTACAATGATCTCGCCTCCCTCTTCTTAAACACCAACGACGATGCTATTCGCAACCTCTTCAGTACAGGCACCAAAAAGGAATTCCAGATATCCTCACTCTTCATCTTCTTTGTAGCTGTTTACTTCCTTGGAATCGTAACTTATGGAATAGCTATTCCCTCTGGCCTTTTTATCCCAGTCATACTCGCTGGAGCTTGTTATGGCAGACTTATTGGAAGACTCTTCGAAACAATCTCTCACTTGGACACTGGTCTCTTTGCCTTACTTGGTGCAGCCTCTTTCCTCGGCGGCACCATGAGAATGACAGTTTCCTTGTGTATCATACTGCTTGAACTCACAAATGACTTGTTGCTGCTCCCCCTTGTGATGATTGTTCTTCTAATATCTAAAACTGTGGCTGATATCTTCAACAAGGGAGTGTATGACCAAATCTTGAAAATAAAGGGATTGCCTTACATGGAGGCTCATGCTGAGCCTTACATGAGGCATTTGGTTGCTGGTGATGTTGTTTCAGGTCCATTGATCACCTTTTCTGGCATCGAAAAGGTGGGAAATGTTTTACATGCTCTGAGGACAACAGGGCATAACGGGTTTCCGGTGGTTGATGAACCACCTTTTTCAGCCTCTCCAGAGCTGTGTGGTCTGGTGTTGAGGTCTCATTTGCTGGTTCTGCTAAAGGGGAAGAACTTTACCAAGGAGAAAGTTATGTGTGGTAGAGAGATACTAGGAACGTTTTGTGCGTCTGATTTTGCAAAAGCAGGATCAGGGAAAGGAATCAAATTGGAGGATCTTGATATTGAAGAGGAGGAGATGCAGATGTACGTGGACCTTCATCCTATTACAAACACATCTCCATACACAGTGGTTGACTCAATGTCACTTGCCAAAGCTGCCATTCTCTTTCGCCAACTTGGCCTCAGGCACATGTGTGTGGTGCCAAGGAGCCAACGGGTATGCATGCTTGCTCTCATCTATCTATGCTTTATTTATACTCTCTCTAATTATATAAATTAGTGTTAATTGTGTTATACTTTTCAAATAGCAGACAGATCCAATTGTGGGAATTTTGACGAGGCATGACTTTATGGAGGAGCACATTTTTGGACTGTACCCTCATATGGATCCTCACAAGCTAAAGTAATGCACCATGTCATGTCATCAAAAGTGTGTTTGTTGTTGAGTGTTGACACATGACAATAGTGTACATTTGGGAGGAAGCATTCGATGTCAACTGCAATGACATTTCTTCAATCTGATGTACAGCTGAGTTGGGTACTATACTATGGCATCTATATGATATCCTCCGCCCAATGTTGCAACTCTCACACTATGATTTCAGCTTTTATCCTCTTCAATTCATCCATTGTTTGTCACATATAAAAGTCGGTTTCATTGTTTTGGTTTTACTTTTTTGGGGTAGTTTCTTTCTATTGTTATTTTTTTCTCATTAAATAAAATTTTTGCTATAAGGCAATAATGTGGTTATGGTGCCTAATTTTATGAGTGTTTGGATTTAGGATGAGACACCACTCTTAGTGGTTTAAAGATTTAGAATTTAAATACAAATATTTATAATATACCACTTCCAGTGGTATTTGACACCGTATGTGCCTTATAGCAATAAACATGTAATGTTTACGTGTCTAGTTTTCCTGTATTCTCTCTTTTTTGTATTATTTATTTTTATTAAAAATACCCCATTGTAATATATATATTTAAGAGAAAGAAATGTGTTATTTATCAAAAGAGATTATTTACAACAACAACCTCAATTGGTGGGGAACATCTTCCATTCATATGTATATTTCTAGTGAATTTTATGTTTTTTTTATTTAATTTTTTGTTTTAGATATTTTATTTTAAGTTAGTCAACAAATAAGTCTAAGTCTTTTGGATTTATTAGACTTGTTAGAAAGATAAGATTTTAAATTCAAAAAATATTTTGTTATGTTTCAGCTTTATTTAAAGAACAATGATATGAATAAATCGTATTAGAATTCCAATTGCATATCTCTTTCTTTAATTATAGCTATTTTTTTTTTTAAACTTTTTCTTTTTCACAAAAAAAGATCAACAAATAGTATAGAGCTATTTCTTGAGGGACCTGCGAGTTGAGAAAAACACAAAACAATGACCTAAAAATTCATTACCCAAAAACCATAAATACAATCCATAGACACAAGTCATGGAAGGAGAAACAAATAATTTCTCGAAATTTGCTCTAGAGATATTCGACTGAAACAACTATCATCTTTAGGCAGTATGTAAGGAGACATACTTGGAAGCTTTGGATCTATGAGATTTTGTGGAAGAAGACTATGAAGTTCGTGCACTTCCGAATAATCCAACTATGGTACAGATTAAAGCCCATAAAGACAAAAAGACAAAGAAATCAAAAGCAAATGCTTGCTTGTTTGCTTCGGTCACAGCCACCATTTTCACACGCATCACGTCTTTCAGGTTAGCCAAAGAGATATGGGAGTATCTCAAGAATTAAAACTATGCAAGTCCTGAATTTGATTGGGAGATTTGAACTTCAAAAAATGAAAGATTGTGAAATGTTCAAATAATGTTATGACATGCTTCTCAATATGGCAAACAAAGTAAGATTTCTTGGAACTCAATTTTTTAGAATCTAGAATTGTACAAAAAAAAATTGTTACAATTTCAAAAAGATATGAAACGACAATCATTACCTTGGAGAATACCAAAGATTTGTAAAAAATATCATTGGCGGAATTAGTTAATGCATTACAGGTACAAGAGCAAAGAATGATGAGAAAAGAAAATGTGATGGAGAATGCTCTCAATAGAGGGTGAATCAAAACCATTAAGAACATATGAAACAATAGATAAAAGTCTAACATCATCAGCCTATTGGAGACTATAACTTAAAGTCTTTGCTTCCATTTCTGCTGCAGAATAGTAGCAACAAAAAAAAAACGGCTTAAAACAGCAGCAATTGTACCACCATTACAGTCACCCACAATAACTCCAACCCCATTTTGCCATTGGTTGAGTTAAGAGCAACATCTACATTTAGCTTAAGATGGTCTTGGGAGTGAGGGTGCCAGGAATGAGAGGAAACTTGCTTCGACATAGGTGCAGCGGGCGAGAGAGTGGTTGCACAGGCAGCATGGAATTGATGAAGATAGTCACGAGCATAGGATGGGAGCTGGGCACCGAGGTGCATCGAGGTCTATCAAAGTGCATCGAGTTTCTTCAAATTTCAAAGTTTCAGATTTGAAAAGGGTTGCAAAAAAAAAAAAAACCATGCCTAGATTTGTTCGAAATGTATAGATTAGTGTTTTAATTAACAATTTTATTTGTTTAAGCTTTGAATCATCAAAAAAATTTGATGGTGTCAATGGGATGGGAGCTTCGAAATGAGAGGAGATGGTGTTAATGGAGGTTTACCTTCCACATTAACGACAGAGCTCCTCCTCGTGAAGAATGAAGGATTATTCTGAATATTTTTTCACAACAATGAGTTGTGATGGTAGTGTTGTGGTTTTCGTAGGTAGAAGGAAATAGAGGAGAGAAATGAAAGAGCGAGATGAATATGAGAGGGTTATTTTGAGAAGAATGGCAAACAATAGCTTATTTTTTTGTGAAAAGTTGAGAACCACCTACTTTTAGGAGTAGTTAACTAAAATTAGACATTAAATATATTTTCTTAAAATTTACCCATTTTTATCACGAGACATCCCAAAATGCCCTTATTTGAGCACATGATTATCTTTCCTTCTCAAACTCATGAACAAGAAAGTCTCCACCATCTCCGATTTTTCTAGCCACCACAACCACCTCCACCAGTCACCAAGATTCTACCACCACCACTAGGGGTGAACATTTGACCCGCAAAACTCGCAAACTCGCCCGACCCGCAACCCAAAAACCCGATTTTTGACAATACCCATTGGATTCGGGTTAAATCCGGTCCAAACCTGACATGGCTCGGGTCGGGTTCGGGTTTTGAATGTTCGGTGTTGCGGGGTCGGGTTTAGACCCAAAACCCGAACAGCATTAAAATTTATGTTTTTTTGTTTTTTTGGTATTTTTGAAAGTGTAAAAAATGGTATTTTTGACAAATTTGTACCAAGGCCCATTTTCAGCCCATAGCTCAATTGGCCCAGCCCAACCCGAAACCCGGCCCTACCAAACCCAAAAATTCGGACTGGATTTGATACCACTTTTCTCTACCTGAAACTCACAAAACCCGAACCCGATGCACCCAAAACCCGAAAATTTAACCCGTGTGCACCCCTAACCGCCACCATATGTCCTCTTAAACCATCACTGTGGTAATTTTCTTTTTAGTTTGTCTTTCTTATATTTTTCTCTCGTAATTTTGTTATATGCTCTATTTGAACTAATTACCTTGAGGACAAGGACAAACAAATGATAAGTGTGGGGGAGAGATTTCGGTTTGACTCTTAATTTTTTTCAAATAGCTCACCAATTTTGTTACTTAAAGCAAACTCGTCACTTTAAAATGTTAAATGTAAACAACTAGGCTTAAAATCTAAATCTCAAATATTTAAAAATTAAACCACAAGACTTAAAATTTAAATTACGACTCTTTAAAATTTAAACCACAAGACTTAAAATTTAAACCACGACTCTTTAAAATTTAAACCACAAGACTTAAAATTTAAACCACTAGGCTAAAAATCTAAACCATTTCTCTTTAAACTATAAAGCATAACGTTTAAAATCTAAACCACAAGACTTAAAATTTAAACCACTAGGCTAAAAATCTAAACCACATCTATCTAAACTATAAAGTATAATGTTTAAAATCTAAACCACAAATCTTTAAAATGTAAACCACAAGGCTTAAAATTTAAACCACTATACTTAAATTCTAAACCACGACCCTTTACACTATAAAGCATAACATTTAAAATCTAAACCAAAACTCATTAAAATTTAAACAACAAGGCTTAAAATTTAAATCACTAGGCTTAAAATCTAAACTACGAGCCTTTAAACAATACAACATAACGTTTAAAATCTAAACCACAATACTTTAAAATTTAAACCACAAGGCTTAAAATTTAAACCACTAAGCTAAAAATCTAAACCACGTCTCTTTAAACTATAAAGCATAATGTTTAAAATTTAAAATTTAAACCATAAGACTTAAAATTTAAACCACTAGTTTTAAAATCTAAATCACGTTTCTTTAAACTATAAAGTATAACGTTTAAAATCTAAACCACAATTCTTTAAAATTTCAAACACAAGGCTTAAAATTTAAACTACTAGGCTAAAAATCTAAACCACGTATCTTTAAACTATAAAGCAAATCTAAACCACAACTCTTTAAAATTTAAACCACTAGACTAAAAATCTAAATCACGTATCTTTATACTATAAAACATAACGTTTATAATCTAAACAAAAACTCTATAAAATTTAAACCACAAGGCTTAAAATATAAACTACTAGGCTTAAAATCTAAACCACGCCTCTTTAAACTATAAAATATAACATTTAAAATCCTAACCACAACTCTTTAAAATTTAAACCACAAGGCTTAAAATATAAACTACTGGGCTTAAAATCTAAATCACGTCTCTTTAAACTATAAAGTATAACATTTAAAATCCTAACCACAACTCTTTAAAATTTAAACCACTAGACTAAAAATATAAACCACAACTCTTTAAAATTTAAACCACTAAGCTTAAAATCTAAACCATGTCTTTTTAAACTATAAAGCACAATGTTTAAAATCTAAACCACAACTCTTTAAAATTTAAACCATAATGGTTAAAATTTAAACCACATCTCTTTAAATTATAAAACATAACGTTTAAAATCTAAATCAAAACTCTTTAAAATTTAAACCACAAGGCTTAAAATTTAAACTACGTATCTTTAAACTATAAAACATAACGTTTAAAATCTAAATCACAACTTTTTAAAATTTAAACCACAAGACTTAAAATATAAACCACTAGGCTAAAAATCTAAACCACATCTCTTTAAACTATAAAGTATAACGTTTAAAATTTAAATCATAACTCTTTAATATTTAAACCACAAGGTTTAACATTTAAACCACTAGGCTAAAAATCTAAACTACGTCCCTTTATACACTACAACATTTTTGACCAAATATTATGGTAATATATCACGGATTTTAAAAAGCGTTATTAATGCTTTGTGTAAATGAAAAAAACACTTACAAAAATTTGGAGCCAAATGAAATAATAGGCGGTAATTGGAAAAAAATAGGCGCCAAATGAAATACATGAGTCCTTTTTTTCTTTCTTTTCTCTAAAGTAACCTATCGCATTTCCTCTCTCAACTCTCTTCTCTTAGCCTCAACCTCTCTCTTCTTAGCTCTCTATCTCCCTTCTAACCTCTCAGATCTCTCTCCAAGTCTTCTCTTGCAGGTGGCTAGCACAGGAGGCTCGACGGAGACGGTGACGGGGATCGACCTTACGTGGGCTGACGATATCCTTCTCTCTCTGCTTTTGTTGTTGCAAGTCTGACGGTTATGCTAATCTACGAAGGTTATGCTCTTATTTTGAATGGATTTACTAGCTTTCACCATTTATCTTTCTTTTTTGCCTTAAATTGCAGCTACAAATCTTTCTTCTTATGGTAATTTTGGACCTTATTTGCTCTTATGTACTCCATTTTTAAGTTTTGTTATTTTTTTTTTATTGTGAGATACCCAAACTCTTGATTTCGAGATTTAATATGTGAGTTATATTAGTGATTTGGGGATACTGTAACCCTTAATTGATAGCTCAGTATATGGACACACACAAATGTACATATATAAAGACCCTACTTCCATTTCCAAAAGGTGAAGATACTATACAAATGCATCAAACCGAATAATCAACACTCCAGGTTTAGTTTCTTACTTTTCTATTTTTTCCTTTCCACTAACAAGAACTCGTTGAAATTTATGTATTAATTAAAGGCATTTTTTAAAAATTTGCTTTTGGTCGGTTTTTGTAGAATTACGAAATACTAATTGTGTTGTTGAAGTTTAGGTTACGAAAGTCCAATGTTGAAATTGCATTTGATGCTAAATGATTTGAGACAGTTGGCAGGGGCTTTGAACTGTGTGTAATATCTCTTTCTTTTTCTATTATTTAATCTCAGTGCACACAATTACACTTGTTCTGTTAATTTAATTTCTTATCTTTTGTGGGTTTAGCTTCTATTAATATATATACACATCTCCGTGCCTATTGATTCAGCTGAGGAAAAAACCTTTTATCCATGTGTAAAATCACACCAATGAGGATTGTCTAATGTCTGATCAATTTGAAGAAATAAGAATTTCTATTTAATGACACATTTGGTTTATATATTGTTATTAGCTTATTGTTGTCTCGTCTGTTTGGAAGTATTTCAGGGCATGAATTGCATGTATAGACACTATCATTGATAGACTTAACTAGTTGTGAGTATAGGCACCTAAGGGATGGCTTGTACTAGTTGGCTAAAAGCTAATTTAATCACAATTGTGCCATGCTAGCTGTAAGTTACCAATTCTTTTATTTTGTTTATGTTTTTATATATGTTTGTGTGAATAGAGCGGTTTGATCTGATTGATTTTTAGTCTTATTTTGTGTTTGATTCTTAGTATCTAGCTTTTGATTATTCTGAGTTTGATTTTGACTTTGGTTTTGTTTTCTTTGTATATAGATTCTAATTTTGACTTGTGATTTTTTTTATCAATGGGTTTTATTCTGATTTTGAAGATTCTTTTTACTGGCTTTATGTTGTTTGTTGTCACTTTCTTTAATTGAGATTTTTTTTTGTTTTGCAGCATGTATAAAAGACTTTTTCTTGTAGTGTCACTCTTCTTTCTTTCTCTCTGCAGGTATTTGAATTTCACCATATATATATGTGTATGTATAAGTGGGCACTCTATTATTTGAATAAGGATATTGATCTTTTTGTTGAGCTCTGGACAAATTTATTTATACAAAATAAAATGCATCAACGCTAGTCAATGTTTTGAAGGCTTTTAGTGCTCCTTTTGAGCATTTACTAGTACTGAGGGGACCATTTTATGCTTATACCCCTTCTTTTGAGTGATTAAAAATATCTAGAAAGGAATCACTCTTAAAAAGTAAGCAGTGCGAGTACAAGGTGTTTGGAACATAAAGCCATTGTATGTGTGCTGGTATTCTTGTGGTGCCTTTTACTTTTTTAGACTTTAAGTAGTCCTAAGACAACCTTTATCCTTGGACCTTCATACACGTCTTCTATATATGATTTTTATACAAGGTGTGATTTAAGTTCATGTGCCTATCACCAGTGAGAGATTAGATGAATGGTTAGACCATTTGTTTGCCATCATAAAGTCTGAGATTTGATTCCTTATAAAGGTCTACCTATTAATTTTCTAGAATTTTTTATCTCATACCATATATGATTTTTGGGTTTACTGAGAGAAATGGTAAAAAAAAACATGGCTGTCAGAGTTTACTGTTTATTTCATGGAACTTGTTTTTTCTAGAAGAGAGTACACAATGTTTGTGGTAGATAATGTCGTGTATAAGGTCAACAATATAATTAGGTTATCTATAGTGTGATCAGAAATTACTTTTTCTAGTTCCTAGTGATACTATCTTATTGTAGTTGGGTAATATATATATATATATATCCTATAGACAATTACTTTATCTAGAATTTGCTTGCTTTTGAAGAGTAAGAAAAGTTTCAAATCTATGTGCATTTCTACTCTTTTTCTTGTTTTCCTTTTATCTCCTAAGAATTTGCTTGCTTTTGTCTAAACAATAGTTCTTACATCCATCACATAGGAGATAAAAGGACCTAAGATTTTGGAAATCAATAAAAGACAAGATATTTCTATTTCTTGAGATGTTCTCATATTATTAATAGGTTCTTAACCTCCAAGGTTCCACAACTTGGTTTCCTACACATTTGATATTGTTACTGCATAGTAGTGATAACCTCTTTCCTATTCATAGCTTATTCTCCTTTTGTCGAGTTAAATATCAAGCACTTTGACCTTGGCCTCCCAAATGCCACCAATGATAATGTCACAGTTCAAAGTGTTGAAGCCACTCTTAAGTAAGTTCTATAACTTAGTATTCTAGCTTTCTAACTTAATGTCAAACATACTAGATGAGTAAAATATAATTGCCAATTTGGCATTTGTAATATATATATATATATTCTTTCTTACGAAGTTTAATTTATCGTTCTATGATCTATGCTCTTTAACTAGCAGCAAATAAATTGAAATGAGGCATGTTCTCTATGCTTGGAGTTAACCTTTATATGTAAAAAGTAATCACTTTATATATTTACATATACCATGTAGAAATATTTCTCTGCAATAAAAATAAAGAAATAATAAAGAAATAAGTATTAATTTTAGTTCATTTTGCTATTTTATATGTTTGTTATTGAACCAACAATATACTTATCCCTACTTTTAATGGACTTGTGAAATCCATGTGTGTACATTGTCTTATACATATACATAATTCCTTTTGTTTTAATCTTATTGTGCTGTGAAATCATTTTCACTTGCTTATACTCTTTATGTCTGGCATAATTTTTCTTTTATCATTTCATCTCTTTAGGTACAATGTAGTAAGTAAGTGTGCAACTATTACTCTTGCTGGGCACTCCTAACCAAAGTAGAATTATGAATATAGATTACTTGGTTTAAAAAATGTTTGGAATCATTGTCTAATGGTACTTAGGCATTGTGATATGACTGAGAAATGACGTGTGAAGGAGTTTAACTTGAAACACATAACCAGACAAAATTGCATAGAACAATAAAAAGAAGGCCAATCTCATTTCAAGCTCAGTTCTGCAATTTTTTCCCTTGTATTGAAGCATTTATCTATCTCATTTCAACATTTCATATTTGAGGTGTAAAATTTGAGCCTCTCTCTGTCATTTTAAATTTTCTCTAGAAATCCAAGTCTCTCATCTTTTTTTTTCTGCAATTTTGGGTAAAATCCGAATCTTTCTATTTTATTTCAATCTCTTGCCCCAACTTCTCTCTATTCATTTCTATTTCAGATTTTGTTTTTAGAAAAAAACTTATATTCTTATATTATATTGTTTTAATTTGTTAAGGAATTTGGCAAGTCTAGATTAAATCTACAAATGTGGAGTTCAGGTGTAACATCCCAAATTTCTTAATGTAGCTCAGTGCCTGGATTAGGGGGTCGGGAGGCAATAATTGTGTTATTACGTGAATTATATTATAAAATAAGTATGCTTGCATGTTAGAAATATTAACTATGTGTGTGTGGCCCGTTTCTTATAAGAAGGGTATTATAGTAATTTGAACCGCTAGGGGTATAATTGTTTAATTTGAGACTGTGTGATTGAGACCACATTATTATGTGGATATATTTGGGTTATTCGATGCGAGGCGATCTTGATGAGCAAGTTAGCGGAAAAGTCACAACGGAGTTTAATACCGAGCTCGGGGTGAGTTTATGGGTATTTTTAGTAATTTAGTACATTACCGGGATTTAGTGGGCAATGGGAAAATTATGTGGCGATCATGTGAGAATATTGGAAATAACGGGAACTATTGGACGTAAATTGTGAATAGCGGGGTATGAGACGAAGGACAAAATTGCCCTTGAGAGCACATGATGAATAGGCTAAGGGCAAAGGTCAATTTGGTCATTTCTATCCAATATAGGACTTGGCGGCTGGGAACTTATCAGAAGGTTTGGGAAATTAAAAAGGAATTCTCAGCAGCTCTCATTCTCTCTCCCTCGTTTTCTCTTTAACTTCTGGAGCTTTGGGTGGCTTAAGTCAATTTGAAGGAAGTTATCTTGGAAGTGAGGCTTGAAACTAGAGATTGGTTTGAAGAAGATTAAAGCTTGAATCATACAGGAGAGGTAAGGGTTTTAATTTGAATTCCTCATGTTAGTTCAGCTGAATTATTTAGAGCTATGGTGTTTTGCTTGTATGTGAGTTGAGAGAGTGAATTTTGGATGTGTTGATGAGTTTTGAGTTAATAATTGCTAGGCTTTGTTGCTGGAAAGGGTTATTGATGGACCCCAAACAGGTTTGTTTAAAAATTTAATCGCAAGCGCACGAAACGTTCATATAGAATAGTGATCGTGTAAGCAAGGATGTCGAACCCAAAGGAGTTGTCTAAAATCGAAAAGAGAAAACTATTTTAAATCAAAAGTAATAAATTCTAACCTAGCTCCAAAGATTGATGCAAATTTGTAACAATAAAAATAAAATAAAAGACAATAGTATAGAAATTAAAGACAATATATATAAATAAATAAAAGACAATATATATAAATATAAATTAATAATAGAAATGAAGATGGTAAAATAAGATTATTAAGGGTTAAAATCCACAAAATATAAGTTCAATAATATTTATAAGTACATTGATTCCCAAGTTTTAGTGATAGTTAAAATAAATTAAACTATCATTTTCCAAATAGAGTTATAATTTTAAGCACAAATTACTTCTAAAAAGATAAAATTTTCCTTCACTTTTCAATATTATAATTTCAAAGCATTTAGTGTAAATCAATCTAATGAAATAACAAATAAATCAATGAACATTATTTATAAGGCAAAACATAATATTTTTGTTCTAAGCATGAATGTGTACAATTTAATGACACATCTTACACAAAGAATATTATGTTTATGCACTAATGAAGAACAAAGTGTAAATATGTGCCAACAATCCAAAATACATGATATTTAAGATGAAAGAAGATATTTGAAGAAGAAAATTCCATAAACTTTGTTGCACAAAATGGGAAATCAACATACAAAATAAATAATATCTAGTTACATAATGTTTCATCATCACCTTAATAATCTTAAAAAGATTAGAAACTCATAACTAGAATAGCAAATACATACTAAAAATTACAAACATAAATAGGAAAATTTAGAGGAGAAACCCCCAAATTTTTCCTCTAAAAATACATAGAAAAAAAATAAAAAGAAGAAGAAGATGAAGAGAATGGAGAGGTTTTGAAATGTGTAGAGTTTTTGGTATGGTAACCTCCCCCAAAATATGACATCCTAAATGGTCTTCAAAACTCCCTATTTATAGCCAAAATGAGTAAATTAAAATAATCAATTTAAATTAATTAAATTGATTAAATTATTTTAATTAATTATAATATGATAAATAAGGGTAAAATATAGGGTGTAATAATGATGTTTTGGGGTAAAATATGTAGAAAGTGTAGTAAAAAGTGGTATTTTTAGACAAAGGAATATAGAGCATTTTATGGGCTCAAGAAAGTGTAATAAAGCAGCTGGTTTGGGCGTGGTAGTGGGCAGAGGCGGCTGGCATTGTTGGTGGTGTGTGCTGAAGGAGAAATGGGCTGGCCTTGACCTGTTGGTGTAGCAAGTTGCTGGAAGGAAAGTGCTGAAGGTGAAATGGTCCTCACGTGGAAGGCATGTTGATGGCAGGTGAGTCTTGGGGAAGTGTGGCTTGGGCTTCATGTGATGGGCCTGGAGACTTGGGGAAGTGAGATAGCAAAAGTGCCAAATTTTGTTATTTCCTCTTCATAAATGCCACAATTTTACTTTCTTTTCCTTGAAATGCCACTTTTTTTCATCATTTTCATTGCTTTTCAAGAGCATAAATTTCTTACAAAATAAATCATAATACAATATTTTCAATTATAAAATAAATCAATTTAATTCTTTGAAAATATTAATTATAACTTAATTATATTTTACATTTAAGTTCAATAATACAACATTTTTTTACCACTAACTTAACAATAACAATTCAAATAATTAACTACAATATTTTACAACAAAATACTATAAAAACACACAAAAGTATATAAAATCATGATAAGACTAATAAATTCAAAATTACTTAAAAACTTAATAAATTACTTAAAAACTCAAGAATTAAGCAACAATTAGCACATAAAAAGTGGTAAAATAACTCTATTTTGTAGAGTTATCAGTTATGTTAATCATGGGAATGGAGTTGAAAGATTTGAGGTGTAATTAAATTGTTTTTAGTTGGGTTCGGCTAAGGAAAACCCAGAAAGTCTTAGTTCGAAGGGCTGGGCCGCGGCTCTGTTCTTGGTGTGCTACGACCCTATGGAGAAAGAGGAGCCATGATGGCTTGGAGGCAGAGGCAGGCTGCGGCGCCGCAGGAGAAGCGTCGCGGCGCGTGTTTGTTTTTTTCAGGGAGATCGAGCCTCTGATTAGAGGCGAGTCGCGGCATGGGTCCTTAGGGTCGCGACCCTTAAGGGGAATTTTGGCCCTAATGAGTTTTCTAGGTCGGGAACTTAACCTTTTGGTCTCGGGATCGATTCTACTTCCTTGTTGAGTTGAATTCGATGTCCTGAAGGCTAGGATTTGGTCTGGAAGCTTTTATTCTCTTGTTGTTGATGGAATTCCTTATAATGGTTGTGACTAGGTCTACGCTAAGGGCTCAAATTAGGGATCGTACTCAAAGGGCATCGCTAGTTACTTGCATTCGGATCGAAGGTAAGAAAACTGTACCCAGTATGTGAATGTGTGGTTAGGGCTTAGTTCAATGGTCAAACATAAACATGATTAAGGCTTTAGCCCTGTTAATGAGCATGATTATTGTAACGCCCTGGTTACCCCAGAACAGTTACGGTGAACAGTGAACCAGAAATTTGACTCGCTACCCGAGTCCTTTGGTTAAAAACGTGATCTAGGTATTATTATCAGGTTAAGGTGAAAAACCAATAAAAAGGAAAGGGTACATTTCATTAAGTAAATAAACTGCTCATGAGCCTTTTAAAACGTTTACAAGATGTCTATAATACAAAAGAGTTGCTACAGTTTCTGATTTACAATCCCCGCCGGCCTAAGCGGCAAAAGTAGGGTAAACCCCTAGTTCCTCTGAGAACTCCTTGACCGTGGCAGTCAAGCGGCCCTGTATGTACATCACATCGCCCAAGCTCTCCACTCAAGGCTGGCCAAGCTTTTCCTTTCCTTTACCTGCACCACATAGCACCCATGAGCCAAGGCCCAGCAAGAAAACATAATAAAACATGATGTAATATCAACAACGATCATAATAACCATTCAGGACTATCAGTCCAACAAATAGGTGACAATAGCCAAAAGTCACAATAGTGAGCATCGCTCCCTCTAGCCATGTGACGATAGGGTCACCAGGGCTTAACTGATAGGTGATTTCTTTCATAAGCTTGTTCAGGACAGGTGCATGGTGATTGGTCACCAACATAACCTTCCACACGACTCTAGGGTCGAAGCTATGGACAACGTCCCTTAGCCACGTGACAAACAGTCACCGGGGTCATACACCTTGGCTATAGTCATCTGGTCGTATACCAGGCAAGCGCTTATAAGTTCTTCGACCTTAGGGTCGGTCCCGCATTAATGCCATAGAGCCATTCAATGCGTGATCATCGACTTTAGAGTCGGTCCCTGACTAGTCAGTGTCTCAAACAGGTAATCAGCGTTCACTGCATTTAACATGCAATCCATGTCCACATAAATCAACCAACATGCCTCTATATCAAACCATGCATGTCATATACCTATATAGGGTGCAACTGTATTCATACACTGTTTTCTTACCTCAGATTCGAGCTAGAAAGATTAAAAGAACGGCCCGTGAGAGCGATCAGCCTTTAGTCCCTTAGCGGTCACCTAATTAAAACCAAACATGAGACATCATTAATAATAATGATCAACATAGGTTCTCACACCAATAACTAGCCTCCAGAAGATCAATCCCAACTAATCCAAGTGGTAGGAACACTCCCGAGGCCTAAAACTAAGTTCCCGGGGTCAAAACGAGCAAACGAGGCGAAAACAGGGCAAGGGCTGCGGCCCTAGCGCCTTGGGCCGCGGCCCCCAGGGTTCCCAGAGGCTAGGGCCGCAGTGCCCAGCGAGCACAAGCACCCCACCTGCTTCTTCAAAGAAGGGCCGCGGCGCCTCAAGAACAGGGCCACGGCGCTCCACCCTGGGCCATTCCCAACCACATTTCTAACACTTCAAAGCCTCCAAAATCATCCCTAAACATTCCCCAATCATCAAAGCAAATTTCCCAAGTTTCCCCATACATCAAAACCCTCAAAACCCACGGCTTGAACGAACCGAAAACTCAACAATTCACAAAATCAATTCAGAGCTTAGAAACTCGGAAAAACTCAAAACTTAAACTTCGATTACCTTCAATTGGGTTGTTTTCCGTCAAATCCTTCGGTTAAGAAGCTTCTAATCTCTCCTAGGATCACTACGCCTCAATCCTTGCTTGATTCTGACTCCTAGAACTCGAGATATCTTCGAATATGCTCAAACGGTAAAACGGGCTATTAAAAGGAAGAACGAGAGGTTTTTCTTATCGTACGATCTATCTGACAGCTACTTCAAGCTTAAGTAACCTAAAATAAAACCTAGTGCTCGGGGTCCCAAAAACACCCCCGGGGACATTATAGTCAAAACCTCCGAAATTTCACCCTGATCTCAAATATTCCCAATTTTTCATCAAATAAGCATTTCTATTACCCCAAAATTGACCCCGTTATGACAAAACCGCTAATCCATTATATATGACCGTCTCATGCCGAATAGCTCGAATATATCTCCATAATAATGGGATCTCATTCACAAATCAAGTTATGCACCCAAATACACAAATTCACCCTCAATGGGCCAAGTTATCAGAATAGCATAATTATTTAAATGTGGACCCTCATGCACGCATATAACATCGTACCATAGTATAATTCACATATACATGCATAAACACATTTAATGGCATAATTAAACAATTATGGCCCTCCCGGCCTACTAATCCAGCCATTAACCATAACAGAGAATCCGAGGTGTTACAATTATAATTATGATTGTGAATATCTAGTTAAGTACATTGGAATGCGCATAATTATGGTTATGCCTATGATTGTTGTTTGAGTGTATTATAATGTATTGTGACTGTAAGCACGTATGTGATATGAGATACGTGATTGTCGGTTGTGACTAGAAAGCCCGATTTATAAACCAGAGGATTGTTAGGATGTTAATTGGGGATCGAATTATTAGTCGAGGGTCATAAAGCTTCGACTTACAAGTCGGGGGCATGTGAAGCTTGACTAATAAGCCAAAGATTTGAAGTACTCAGTTTATCAATTGAGATTGGCATTGTGCACGTGGAGTGCATGTTACCATGGCTGGGCCACCCTGGGAGTGCAACACACACTTGACTGGCTCGGATGCCAACAAATTGAAAGGAAGTGTGACACGCACTTGTGTGACCCTATGGTTGCTGATTTGTATAATGAATACACCAGATTCAGCTATTACTATTCGATAGATATATTACATTGTGAATTGTTTAATATGTTTTCTTGCTGAGTCTTTTGGCTCACAGGTGCTTTGTGATGCAGGTAAAGGTAAAGAGAAGCTCAACCAGCCATGAGTCGGAGGGCGATAGCAGTGACATGTACATATGCAGTTCGCTCGACCACCACGGCCGAGATGCTCAGGGAAACTAGGGTTAAACCCAACTTTTTCAGCCTAGGTCGGCTTATTATGTGTAATGCCCCGAATTTTCTAATAAGGGTTAGGACTTTGATTAGGAGGCCGGGAGGGCCATAATTGATTTATTATGATATTAAGTGATTATATGCATGTTTATGTGAATTATATTATTATATAATGATGAATGCCTTCATATGAGTGTATTTATAATTATAAGGGCATTCTGGTAATTTGGTCTGTTGATGGCAATTTGCATATTCGGGTGCATATTGTAATTTGTGAATGAGATTTCATTGTTATGGAGATATATTCGAGTTATTCGACATGAGACGATCTTATATTATGAGTTAGCAGTTTTGTCATAACGGGGTCGATTATTGGGTAATTAGAATGTTTATTTGATGATAAATTGGGAGTATTTGAGGTCAGGAGGAAATTCTGGAAGTTTTGACTATAATGTCCTCGGGGGTGTTTTCGGGACCCCGAGCACTAGGTTTTATTTGAGGTTACTTAAGCTTGAAGTAGCTTGTCAGATAAAACGTATGTTAGAAAACATTTCCTCTCTCCTTTGTTAGCTCATTTTACCGTTCGAAGCCTTTTTGAAAAAATCTCGAGTTCTAGGAGTCGGAATCAAGCGAGGATCGAGGCATAGCGATCCTAGGAAAGATCAGAAGCTTCTTAACCGAAGGATTTGACGGAAAGCAACCCAATCGAGGTAATCTAAGTTTAAGTTTTGAGTTTTTAGGGTTTCTAAGCTTAGAATTGGGTTTTGTGAATTGTTGAGTTTATGGTTCGATTGAGCCTTGGGTTTTGATGGTTTTGGACCATTGGGAAGCTTGGGAACTTTGATTTGATGATTTGGTAATGTTTAGGCATGATTTTGGAGGCTTTGGGATGTTGAAAATCGTGTTTGGGGATGGCTCTGGGTTGGGGGCCGTGGCCCTGTTCTTGGGCGCCGCGACCCTAGCTCGAAGAAGCAGGTGGCTGAGTTTGTGCCTGCTGGGTGCCGCGGCCCTATGTAGAGGCGCCGCAGCCCTTGTTTTAGAGGTGGCTAGGGGCTGCGGTCCAAGGTGCTAGGGCCGCAGCCTTGAGCAGGGTTGAGCCTGTTTGTGCATTTTGGCCCCAGGAACATGGTTTTAGGCCTCGGGATCGTATCCTACTATTCGGATTAATGGGGATTGATGTCCCGGAGGCTAGATCTTGGTTTGGGAACCCTTGTTTATCATTTTATTGATGGTGTCCCGTATTTGGTTATGACTAGGTGGCCGCTAAAGGACTAGAAGTTGATCGTTCTCAAGGGTCGTTCTTTAATTCATTCTAACTCGAATCTTGTAATGACCCACTAATCTAGACTATTTGGACCATTAACGAAACTATACATAAAACTTACATTTTTATGAAAATACCATAATTTATTGAAAAACTTGCAAAATAAGAGTTATTTACAAATAAACAAAATACTAAGAAGGATTATGGGATCCCATTGTCTTTAAAAAACAAAAGATGATTTAAAATAAAAGACATTACATAATTGGTGCGGAAAATACACATAAAAACCATAAAATCATAAAATGAGACTACATCCTCGAATCGAATAACGCTCGGACCCTTGACTCCATTCATCATCGATACACATCCTCCAAGCATCACGAATCTTACCGCCTCTAAGCTTATTTTCCTGCACATAAACAGAAAGGAGTGAGCCTAATGCCCAGCAAGGAAAAATCTAACACATAGTCATACACATCAATTTCATAATAACGTAAAGACATTGTTGGGTTTTATGCCCTTAATAAAACCATTTTTCTTATGTAACACGTTATTATTATCAATAAAAGAAGTAGAAATCATTTTGTTTATTCAATTGCATTGTTCGCTTGTTTTATTACATGTTTATTCAATTAATACAAACATTCATAAAATCCTGAACATATGGATAGTTACAATTATGGTGACTAGGTCACAGTGGATTATAGTTGTAATTATATGTTCAAAAGAACAAGTCCTAGATTAGATCAGTGCATTGGATTTTCACTGATTAGGAAATCTACGATATGATCTACTTACACATTAGGAGTGTGATGTCTTGTCCAAGGCATTGACCAAGTAGATATGATCGGATGTATTTGGTTACATCGGACTAGGACCGATATTGATTATTGATTGATAAATAAGTATCGTTGTTATCGAATCTAATCAATATCACAACGTTGACCATAGGTTAAGTCGATCTTAATTCTGAGTGATAATATTCTGCTAATTATATTATTTAAATCTTTTGACTTGTTCGTTACCAGCTTACCCTACGGTCTAGCCCATACTTACATCTTGGAGATTTAGTAATGAAATTGAGTGGGAGTATTATTCATAGATATGAAATCTATAACTTCTGTATGAGAAGTGAAAAGATGATTTCCTTAATTGCTTTGTTCAAAAGGTTAAATGATTGAGATCTCATTTCTGTGATTAAGTTCACGGAAATATCATTTATAAGGAACTTAGTGGGAGTTAAGGATAAAATACTGATGAGGGGTAAAACGGTAATTTTCACCCAGCTTGTTAGTAAGTCATTGATAGAGGATTGACTAACTGTAATGGTTATAACAATGGATAACGTATTTATGCTTTGGAAAATACGTTCTATGAATTCAAGAGTTCAATTCCAAGTCTATAGTGGAGTCACGAGGAATTAATAAGGTAGTGAAATTATTCGTAAATAAATTCACGGTAACTTATTGGAGCTTGATTTCATGGATCCATGGTCCCCGCATCACCTTTGAGTAAATCATCTAGAATGTCTCAATTAATTAATTTAATTATCAATTAGGATTTTTTTAAAGTTGACTAGGTCAATTTTGGAAAATTTATAGAGATATGAGATTTAGAGAATAAAAGAGAATCTTTGGGTAAATTTATTAATATTGATAAATTGGTGTCAATATAAATAAATAAAAATTAAATCAAGTTTCAAATTATAATTAGTTAATTTGAATAAGGATTTAGTTAATTAATTAAAATAAATAAATAAATAAAAGGTTTTGAATTTAGGCCCAATTGTGATTTAAATTCAAAATAAAAGTATTGGGCCCAAGTCCATTTGTGGGAGCCCAAGGCTTTTATCTTTTTGTTTATTAGTTTAATTAATTCAAAATTTAAATTTAAATAAAGCCCATTAAGTTGTCTATATAAGGAATATGATATCTAGGGTTTTTATAAGTCAGTATCAGTTAATTCATTGGGTAAGTGAAAACCTAGACACTCTAATCCTTTCTTAGCCACTTTCTCTTCTTCTTTTCTAGATCTCTTTCTCATGTGTTGAGAACCAGCCCACACTAGTTCTAGATTGATCAAAGGCTTGGTGAGGAAGACTGTGTTGCTAATCTAGTTCAATCTCTTGATAATACTCTGCTACAGAAAGGAATCAAGAGTTAGATAGATTGAAGGAAGGAGTTGTTCCAGTTCCGCTGCGTATTCGTAAGTTTCTACATCATTGTGTTTATGTTAATTTACGAATATAATGTTCATATGTATGTCATGTTATTCTATGTTTCTATTATGTGTTTGGAAAAATAATAGGAAGCATGCATCTAGATTTAAATTTTAAGATCCTACAGACATATCATAACACATAATACACTTATTATAATGGCCATTATTACTTGGGGTCCCATCGACTAAACAAGCTTATGCCCATGAGATTAGTGGGGTCCTACCAGCTAAATAGGCTTATGCCCACAATCTTTTTGGGGTCTTGTTAGTCAAATAGGGCATATGCCCAAGCCTACAACATACACATCAATAACATATTCATAACATATGAAAACACAACACATAAGATAACATAAACATAAACATATAGATTCTAGCCTATTTTCCTTACCAAAGTTACCGGGATATAATGGACTTAGTTGGGACTTTTGGAACACTCCTAAAACCATAATGAACAAGAGTGAGTTGAAAGAAGGAAAGAGATGAAAATGAATAGGAAGACTAAACCATTGAGAATTATGCTTACCACAACTTATGTGCTTAAGAACTTGGATTCCCTAACCAAAATAAGAATGAGGTTAGGGGACTGAGTATAAGGTTTTGAGAAAGGAAATAACATGAAATAGAGTTTCGGGTTTACCTCAAAGATTTGCAAGATCAATCTAACCTCTACTGAAATACTATAGAACTCACTTCCCAAAGTGTTTGATAAGCTTATGATGTTTAAGCTTATAGTTTTTCCCCAAACTAAGTGTTTACACTCTCACACTCACTTAACACTAGCAGCTTCTGAACTTAGAGCAAATGGTGAATAATGGCTGGGTACTAGGTCCTATTTATAGAGTTTGGGAATGAAAGTATCTTGATTTTACTTGAATAAAAATAATGGCTTTTTAGGTGAAAATCATTTGAATAATCGTTCAGCAGAGGCTGAAGACTCGTTCAGAAGATGCTGGACTTATGGAGGAGTTTGAATGGCTGAAAGGAAAAGAATTCAAAAGTATTTGAAAACATGTTGGAGGAGGCGATATATCGCCCCCTATAGGCGATATATCGCCTGGACCATTGTTCCCGAGGCGACCGTGCATCGATTCGTGTTTTCCGTATCTACGTGCTGCGATATATCGCCCCCTATAGCTGCGATATATCGGCACACGCTGAATATTTAAACACGAATTTACACATTTTTAGCTAAGTTTGAATGGAGTAAACAACCTTGACTAAGTCTTTAACGTACTCAAAGCTGCTGACTGACCCTATAACATTCAAACTTTACCCTTATTTAATTTAATCCTCAAAAATACTTAATCCTTAATTACCATTCATAACATGTGCTTAAAATCCTATTGGTTGATATCTAAACCTTATAATATAACAAATACTATCCTTAATATCAGTCATATAGTCAAACCTTAGGTTATACTTAATATTCTTAAACTATAGGTTAAACTTAGAAAATCTATAAGTACTACTATGAATGTCCAAATAATTCCCGGTCTGAACCAAAAATCCATAGTAACAAAGATAACACTAAACATACTATAATACTACTAAACAATTAGCTAAGTAAAGTTCTTGGACTCTACAAATCTGAGGTAAGAAAACTGCACCCTGTGTATATGTGACATGCATGGTTATTATTGATGCATGTTGGATTGTTAAATGTGGCATGCATGATTATTGTTGAGGCATGTCAAGTGGTTAAATATGATGCATATGATGCACGAGAAACATGTGATTAGGACATGCTTTGTATACTGAGTATGATATTGTTCAGAGCTTGAGCCTCTGTGTTTATGCATGATCCTAATTGTGCTAGTATTTGTTAAGTAAGCATGCTGAATGTCTTGTATTCGAATATTGGATATGTGATATATATTTGGTGGCATTGCTTACTTGTATATGGCACTGACTAGTCAGGGATACTGACCTAAGAGTCAAAAACGGCAATAGCGTCCTGAATGCAGGGCCGAATGAAGATTAGATCTAATCGATATCAGTGTTGATTAGACCTAAGAAGATGATGTCAACTGTCTGTGAAAAACCTCCAACAGAACCACCTCTGGCTACTAGCTATGGAGCAGAAGAAAAATATGCAAATTGGATGAAATCCGATCGGTTGGCACGTTATTGCATGCTTTTAACCATGCCTGACGAAACAAAGGAAAAATATATACACTATGACTCAGCACATGAGATGTGGCGAGCAATGACAGAGGAAGTCTATGCTGAGTGTCATCGTTTATATCAAATGAAAAAGGTAAATAAGATTTACATATATTTTTCAACTTTGAATAATAGATTCAAATACAATGAATATCAGATTCAAATTTTTGGATAGTAGATTAAAAAATATATGCCACTAAACTATTTTTCTTTTGTCTTTCCTTTTGCAGAATCAGAACCCTGAAAAGGAGGAAGAGACTGATGAGGATTTTGGTAGCAAGTAAGGAGCTGGAGAAGTTGGAGAGCAGTAGTTTTTATTTAGTAATTTTTTTGTTAGTTGAACAATTTAATTTTCTTTATTTTGTTTTAGAAATTTTAGATTTTTTGAACATAGAAAACTATAGTCTAGAAATTTAGTTTATTGTTAGTTTTCTTGATTATTAATGTTTGGAAACATAATTCTATTTTGCATAACATTTATTTTTTTATTAATAAAGTAGTTATTATTTAAAGAAATTATCTATTTACTTGTTATGCAAATGCTTTGGGATAAACAAAGTTTACATACTTACAATGAATGACAATTTTTTTTATAATTCTGAATTATTTAACACAACTAATCCTAGATCTATTTAACTGATTCCAATAGTGAGACATATCTGTGGCACTTGAGATTGGACCATATTGGTCTAGACAGAATAAATATGCTTGTAAAGGATAGTCCTTTTAAGAGAACCATCTAATTAGATCTCTCACTGTTTAAAAAATCCTGTCTAGAAGGCAAAATGACCAAGAGACCTTTCTCTGCTAAAGGTTCAAGAGCCACAGAACAACTTCAGCTAGTACATATGGATGTTGCAATCCACTTAATGTACAAGAAAGAGGAGGTTGTGAATATTTCGTCACTTTCATTTACGATTATTCGAGATATGGTTACCTATACTTAATGCAGAGAAAATCTGAGACTTTTGGAAAGTTCAAAGAATTTCAAGCAGAGGCTAAAAAGTAATTAGGTAAATCACTAAAAAGCACTTTGATCTGATCGAGGAAGAGAGTACTTGGACTGTGAATTCAAGAACCATCAACGTGAGCATGACATTCAATTCCAACTCACTACACCTGAAACAACACAGTAAAATGATGTTTCAGAAAGTCGGAATAGAACGTTATTAGATATGGTTAGATGAATGATGAGTTTCTCATCATTACCACTGTCATTCAGGGGCTATACGATTCAATGTATTCTATACACATTGAATGATGTTCCACCTAAGTCTATCCAAAAGACATCCATAGAATTATGGAATGGTTGTAAACTTAGTTTACACCATTTTAGAATTTGGGGGTGTCATGCATACGTGCTCAAAAGGAAGACCGGAAAGTTGGGAACGCGCTCTGAAGTGTGTATGTTTGTGGGATATTCCAAAGAGACTAGAGGTGGAATTTTCTATAGTCCAAAAGAAAATAAAACATTTTTATTGACAAATGCAACTTTTCTTGAAAATGACTATGTTAATAACGACAAACCTCACAGTAAGGTTGTACTGGAGGAGATGGTCTCAAATAAAGTCACAAAGTCACCAGCAGCAATTAATGATAAAACAACCGAAGAAACCACAATTCCTGAAAAGGAAAAACCAGTGCAACGTCATAGTGGGAGGATTGTGAGACAACCTATTCGCTAAGAACATGAGGCACACGTTCTTGTATTAGATACTGAAAAGGATGATCCATTGACTTTTAAAGAAGCAATGGAAGACCTTGATATTGATAAGTGGCAAGATGCCATGAATCAAGAAATGGAATCAATGTATTCCAATTCAGTCTGGGAACTTGTAGATCTGCCTGACAATGTTAATGCCATTGGATGCAAATGGATCTACAAGAAGAAAAGGGGTGCAGATGGAAAGGTAGAGACATATAAAGCAAGGCTTGTGGCCAAAGGCTACACACACAGAGAGCGTGCGGACTATGAAGAAACATTTTCTCCTGTGGCCATGCTTAAGTCCATTCGCATACTCTTATCCATAGCCGCCATCTATAATTATAAGATATGGCAAATGGATGTCAAGATAGCTTTTCTGAATGGCCACCTTGATGAAACCATTTATATGGAACAACCAGAAGGGTTTATAAAGAAGGATCAAGATCAAAAGGTATGCAAGTTGTTGAAATCCATATATGGATTGAAACAAGCATCAAGATCTTGGAACTTAACATTTGATGAAACTATTAAAACATGTGGTTTCGAACAAAATGTTGACGAAGCATGTGTTTATAAATACATCAAAGGAAAGATTGTGGTTTTCTTAGTTCTTTATGTTGATGATATCCTACTCATTGGGAATGATGTAGAGACATTATCAAATGTAAAGAAATGGTTGGCTGACAAATTCCAAATGAAAGATTTGGGAGAAGCGAGCTATGTTTTAGGTATTAAAATTCTAAGAGATAGAAATAACAAGCTCCTAGCACTTTCACAAGCAAATTATATTGATAAAGTGCTTGAAATATTCTCTATGGAGAATTCCAAAAGGGTCAATTGCCGACCAGACATGGAATTACTCTTTGCAAAGATCGGTGTCCAAAGACACCGCAAGAGTAAGAGGACATGAGAAAGTATCCATATGCATCAGCAGTAGGGAGCCTAATGTATGCAATGTTATGTACTAGACCTGACATATGTTATGAAGTAGGGATTGTCAGTCGTTATCAATCAAATCCAGGTTTGGAACACTGGATTGCGATGAAACATATTCTCAAGTATCTCAGGAGAACGAGAGACTATATGCTAGTATATTCGGGTAGTGAACTCGAACCTACTGGATACACTGACTCAGATTTTCAATCTGACAAGGATATTAGAAAGTCTACTTCTGGGTCAATATTCACTCTCGGTGGTGGAGTAGTTGTCTGGAGAAGCATTAAGCAATCCAGTATAGCTGATTCAACCATGGAAGCTGAATACATAGCAGCTTGTGAAGCAGCAAAGGAAGCAGTTTGGCTGAAAAAGTTCTACTCAGATTTGGAAATAGTTCCAGAAGTGGAGAAACCACTTGTTCTTTACTGTGACAACAGTGGAGCAGTGGCCAATTCTAAAGAACCAAGAAGCCACAAGAGGGGAAAGCATATAGAGCGCAAATACCACTTAGTCAGAGAAATCGTACATAGAGGAGATGTGACCATTCTGAAAATTGCATCAGAACACAATCTGGCGGACCCATTCACGAAGACGCTTCCAGCAAAGCAATTCGAGGGTCATGTACATAATATGGGATTGAGAGAAATGCCTCACTTGCTTTAAGTACAAGTGGGAGATTGTTAGGAGTGTGTCCTAAAAGCATGTAAAGACATTTGTTTTTCTGTGAATAAATAAATACAATAGTTTATTATTGTTGTTATATTTAGATTGTTAGATTATTGTTTGAATAATTTTGTAAATATCAGAAAAATTCCATATTCATTATTGAGGATGTGATCTTGTATTAGTACGAGAGAATTAAGATCACATGAATGAATAAAAATAGTCAACAACAACAAATTAAAGTTATGGAATTCTTTAATTGGAGTTGTAAGTACGGTTTACTGAGTATCATAATGATACAGATAATCTAGATTCGGATTATTGATGTAGAAAGACATCTCGGTAAAGGTGCTTTATATAATATGATTATATATGACATGGACTGATATGAATTAAAGTCTTTATCCAAAAACCATTTAACAATAAAGACTTGTAATTCATATCATAACTGATGATCAGTTATTGATCAACCTAAATCCTGAGTGTTCATGAACTCTTGTTCATGTTTATTAAATCTTTTGATTCATTCGTTAAGGTCTCTTCAAAGAATGAGTCTAATGACTTTTGTTTTGGAGATTTAATATCATGGATGGCTGGGAACATGTATCAACAATACGAAATCTAATCTTTCCTAACGGATCGTATATTAGTTCCCTTAAGGGTTAATTCTGGAACTGAATGATTTTGAGCTCAAATCTATAATTAGATTATAGATTAATTATTCACTAGTGAATTAATGGTACTTAAGGAATAAGAAGTAAATTAGAAAGGTAAAATGGTAATTCTTCCATTCTAATTTATGAACTAATTAATTAGAGGGTTGAACTATTGAAAGATGGTTATATCAATGGATGACTTACGATAAGATTTCTGTAAAAGTATATCTATAACATAAAGAGTGCAATTATGAATTTATAGTGGAGTAATATCAGAATTAATAAATTAACTATTATAATTAAAGAGTTTAATTATTTAGTTTATTTATTAGAGCTTAATGTTATAGGTCCATGGTCCCCGAAATGGCTCAAATAAACACTGACAAAGGTAAATACAAAAATGGGCAAAAAGGACTTGTTTACCGAGTTTTTCGGCAACTATAATTATGAAAGATAAGAGAGCTCAAAAAGAAAGGATTTCGAAAATGCAAACAGGATTTTTATGTGGTTGGGGCGTTAATGAGCCTTAGTCCATGAGTCAGTTGTATTAGAGCTTAGAGAGCTTTTTTACAATGGAGTTTTCTGCAAGTTTGAGCAGAGTGATCGCTTACAAGCAAAACCTGGGATCCCCCTTACTGTGCACAACTGGCACTATTTATAGGCAGTCTTGTGCAATGGGCTTGGGCTGGACTAATCCTAGCCCAATAGAGATGTAATCATAGTTTGCTCGCTAATGGAGCCATAATACAAATGATTTGAAATATACAACATATATTAACCAAGGCCCATTGGGCCAGCCCAAACATGATCACATTATAAGACTCGCGACAAACAGTTGCTTTAGTCTGGGTGTTACAGTCTACAAGGAAGATTCGGGGGACAAGATCTGTCATTGTAGTGGCAGCACTGTTTCCCAGGAACAATGTACGCTCCATGCGTAACTTCTTGTTCATAGTTGAGGAGACCAACTTCTGTGTTTCTCAGGGACCTGTCAGATTCAGGGAAGACCAAACTTTCCCTATCCGGACATCTTGTCCGGGTTCATTTACTAATGGCCCGGACCATTCTGGACGGGGACACCTTGTCCGGGTTCATTCACTGATGGCCCGGACCATATGGATGGGGACACCTTGTCCGGGTTCATTTACTAATGGCCCGAACCATTATGGACAAGGTCTATCAGGACTTTCTCCCCTGTTCATTGGGCTCAGGGTGGGCCTGGATCTCTTTGAGGGAGCCCATGCACCCATCGTGTCACGCCACGCGTCCCGGGGGAAAACAAGGATAACAAGACTTATGTGATAAGTAAAATATTTTTCTATGTATCAAACATAATTATTGTTTAATTATGTGTAATTAATTAATTAATTATTTGATTTAACAAAAATATAATTAATTTATTTTTGGGATTTTTGGTATTTAAATAATAATAAAAATTGGGAAAAATCACATGTCATCATTGGCATGTGGTACACGTGTGCACAGTGCACAATCACTGTGCTACACGCATAAGAGACTGTAATCAGTTTCTAGGTTCCACAATTTTAGTTATTTAAATATTAAATAAATAATGAGATATTGTAATTTGATTAAAATATTATTATTTAAACAAAAATCTGATAACTGATTAGTTATTTTCAAATTGTTTAAAATAACTAAGATTTTATTTTAATATATAAGATATATTAAATATAGGAAATCAGTTTTACAGAACGTAACTTTTCAGGGATAGAAAAATATCTAGAAATCTCTCTTAGAGAAAGAGAACAGTGACACAAACAAAAGTCACTGTTCTTCACAAAACCTAGGTCCAAACTTTATCAAATCTCATGTGTTGAGAACATATAATATATAGTTTTTTGCCTATTGTTTGTATAGCGAGCCCACACTCGTTCTTTGTGTGCTAAGAACATTTTGGAAGATCTTGGTGTGAGATCTCAAGGATTTAGCCATACAAATAGATAGCAGCAAGGAAGGACTTGAGGTAATTTTTCTATTATTGTCTTTGATTCAATATATATATATATATGCATGTGAAGAAGTAGATCTAGAAATCTTATGGGATTAAACTAACAATTTGATTGTTGTTTCGCTACGTATAATCTCTGATTTGATCAATAAAAACCAACAATGTTCACCAAAGAGGATATAGAGGCCTCACATCAACATCATTCCTCAACCAGCAAAGCTTCAGGAGAATTGCACCTTGGGAAGTTCTTTCAAAACAAGTTTGAATTGAAAACCAAAGCATCCATATTTGCGATGAAGAATAATTTTGAGTTTATGGTGAAGAAATATGGGACTGATGTGTGGTACATTACTTGCAAGGATCCTAATTGTGGTTGGAGATTGAGGGGTAAGAAAAAAATGCAATCTGAAATGTTTGAGATTACTGTATACAACGAAGTACACACCTACTCACAAGAAATTTGAGATAAGGACCACCGTCAAACATCACTGTGGGTTGTTGGGCACCTAATCAAGAGGAAATTTGCTACCGATGGTACTCGATACATGGAAAACAACATAAGGGAGGACATGAAGCACCATTTTGGGGTCAAAATGAGCTATGAGAAGGCGTGGAAATGCAGAGAAAAGGCTCTTATGTATGTCAAAGGGTCACCTGAGGAATCATACTCCAAGTTACCTGGATACCTGCGTCAGTTGGAGCATAAGAACCCAGGTACAATTACTGATTTTGTAGCAGAAGATGGTCGTTTCTTATATTGCTTATTTTCCCTCGATGTTTCTAGGTGTGGTTTCCAGTATTGTCATCCTGTAATTTGTGTGGATGGCACATTCTTGAAGAATAATTATGGTGGCCACATGCTCTGTGTTGTTGCGTTGGATGCAAACAACTACCTGTTTCCAATTGTGTTTGCATTGGTGGACAGTGAGAACCATAACTCTTGAACTTATTTCATGAGAAAATTGAAGGAAGCCATAGGGGACGTTGAGAACCTTGCTTTTGTATCGGACAGGCATAAAAGCATTAATCATGCTTTGGAGCTTGTGTTCCCAGATGCCTATCACGGTGCATGTTACCATCACATCTGTATGAATGTGGTGGCAAAATTCAAAACTGACCAAGTGTAAGACATCATGGATTGTGCAGCGTACGCATTTCGAAGAACGGAATTTCACAAGTTCTTTGACAAGATTAAGGTAATTGATCTGCCTATTGCTCAATATCTAGAGGGAATTGGCTTTAAAAGGTGGAGTAGCGCTTATTTTCCTGGTAACCGATACAATATCATGACGAGTAACTACGCATAAAGCTTTAACAATACAACCAAGGAGGCAAGGAGCTTTCCAGTCGCCACTTTTCTTGAATTCATAAGATTCACTCTTCAGTCTTGGTTTGCAGATAGACGTGAAAGAGCTACAAAAGCAACAACTGTGTTATCACCTGAGATGAAAAAGGATTTGAAGCAAATAGGTGATAAAGCAATTTTCCTGGATGTCTAAGTCCTTGGTCATCACGAATTTCTTGTGGTCGATGGTAATGGTGATGGCGAGGTGAACTTGGCCACAAAATCATGCTCTTGTAGCATGTTCCTAACCATTGGGATAACTTGTGTACATGATTTTGCTGCAGCCAGAAAAAGAAGCATAAACATTTACTCATTGTGTTCCCCTTACTATAGAATTGAGGCATTGAGGGACACTTATAAAGATACTATTTACCTTGTTGGGAACGAGGATGAATGGGTAATCCCTGATCACATCAGAGATACGGTTGTCGGCGTCCCCATTGAGAAAACCCCTGTAGGAAGGCCCAGGAAGCAGAAAGTGGGTAGGCGATAGACAAATCGCTATGCTTCACGCGGGGAAAAGATTGTCAAGCCACGTAAGTGTAGCAGATGTGGTGGTAGAGGGCACAATAGGAAGTCATGTAAGGCTAGGATTTAAAAATTTGTGTTAATTATTTATTCAATTGATTTTGCTGCATTTATTATATGGAGTACTTCTTCTAATACTTTGTTGGTTTTGATCTAAATATATGCATTTATTATTATTTAGCTATCGAGGCAGATTTGGTTTGACCCATTGCGTTTTGTCGAGGCAGACACATTATGTGAATTTAGTAGTTTTTTATTTAATAACTTTTTCAAAAAATATTGTTTCATAAAACATAATATACAAAACGAACTATATGTTATAGGAAAGTTAGTCGTACCGGCTCTTCCCAGCTTCCTAGCTTAGTTGGTAGCTGACCTAACCTACGCTCATCTCACTCCGGCCTTGCTTCTTAGCGCTCCCTGGAATGAAATAGTCTGGTTTGATAGAACCAGGGACGCGGGAACAGACTTTGATATTCTACGATCTGATCTCGTCTATTTCAAATCGTCAACTATACAAGATGCGTATCAAGAAAATGTAATGAGCATCACGGGGACAAATTCTGATAGAATAGGTCCACACACCACTTGGTTCTGAAATGCTGGATGTTCTCATCGATAACGGTATCGAGTGGTAGCCTGGCAACCTAATGCTCGATATGTTTGATGGCAAACATACCACAATCCCCATTGCATATAATCGATTTTGTGTCAATACAAGATAAAAATAACTTTGATATTCAGTTTTCAAAATACACTAATTAAATAGGGGAATACCTTGTCCTAGTCTGAGGACACTCCTCTGGAGGAATACGACAATATGAAAAAGGCCTTGCGTTCTGCTCAGGAGATACCTGGAGGTCCTCATGGTCGTCAAACATGCCAGAACACCATAACAACGAAGGCAACAATAAGCACCAAGGCTTGATCACTTCCTCCAACAGAGTCGGACTAAGCATGCTATGGTCGTCAAACATGCCAGAACACCATAACAACGAAGGCAACAATAAGCACCAAGGCTTGATCACTTCCTCCAACAGAGTCGGACTAAGCATGCTATGGTTGGAATCATAAATGTTGATGCACCACATTGGAATGGAGACTTCAATGGCGATCCAATGTGCGGCTTTCTCGACGTGCAAGGCAAAATATACTTCACTCATATTTTGCCATGATACGAGGAATTGATTATCATCGCCCTTCAACATTTTCAACACATCGTCGTCCCATGTATACTTAGTGCTGGTCTCTCTGAAATGATTCCAACGACCTAGGCACACTTGGGGGAATGTGGTGTTCATGATCGCAGCATCCTGTCGAAATGCAGCATGATAAAAGTGGCGTCGGCGGTGTAGCATGTGCAAAGCAGCATCAATATGCTGAAAAAACATGAAAATTCCTTAGTACCATCAATATATTTTAAGATTGAATTGAAAACATAAATGTAATTAACATACTGAATCCCAAAGCCAAGTCTGGATTGTGTGCAACTACAAGAACCATGCCACACCGTGCGTCCCAGTATGGACGTTCCGATCTCTCTTGTTGTCGATCTTCCCGATGATCCACTTATGGAAGCTCTTCTCCTGATGTGGGTCGCACTTCCTCAACGGTTCTGCAACTAGCCCCTGTTTATCTTGTCTCATCCTATTCGTTGGGTCGGTGAAGTCATCAAAACGTTTGGGCCTGCGTTTCTTCCTGACAACTTCAAGGCCAGCTGCCTCCTCAAGCTGTAGTACTCGTACACTGGGACTGTCAGCATCACTGGCAACTACAGATGTCTGGGCCTGTGGAGTGGAGGGTTGATCACCGGGCTCGTAGTCTGCAGGCAAGATATCAGACTATGTATCTGATTTTACGTCGATGGATCGACCTGAGACCATTGAAAGCAGCTGCGCCAACCAAGCCATGATCGTAGTCTGATTCTGAAGTAAGGTTGCCTGGCCCTCCTGAACCCTCTTGAGCCTCTGCATCAATTGCTCATAATCAGGCTGGGCAACCTGACTAGAGGAAGCTGCTTAGGCCTGTGAAGTGCCCTCCTCAACCCTCGAGACATCCTCGTAAAAAATGGAGGCTTCCTTTGCAACTTTTTCCAGCTTCTCTGCCTCCTTCTCAGGTACTACTACTTCCTCCGCTGCAGTCCCAGCCTCCCCCACAGTTGATTCCAACTCAGGGAATAACCTGGAATCAACTTCTGGGAGGCTATTGTAGTAGACTACCTCACCAGGACGTGGCTTCAGCATGGAAAATACCACTAACTGCATGGTTGAATAACATGTGTCAGGAAAAATTTAATAAAATAAATCGTTAATCAATTAATTTGTGACATTTAACAAGATAAAATGGAACTTACTCGACGGTTGGCGAATATAGGAACCAACTGAGCTGTCGAAATAGTGATACCAGTCTTCGTAGGCCAGCTAAGCATCCTCGGTATCTGGTTCCCACTGTTCTCACCAAACTTACTCCCGAGAGATGGCATGGCTTCAAAAGCCCAGTAAAGAAGCGCGGGTGCATAGCCATAGAAACTATACTTGGCCTCCTTCTGTTTTTTGCTTGAACCCTCTTTCTTCTTCTCCTCGTAGTGTTTCAATTGCTTCTTTATGTCCTTCTGAACTCATTTGCTAACCTTCTTAAATGACAACTTCCCCAATGGATACTTGAAAAAGTAATCAAGATCCTCAACCATCCTCGGGGAATCACCCCATATCGTCGCTGTCTTCTCTGGGGCATTCAGTACCCCCTCTATCAAATAACACAAACCCAACTTAAATGCATCTTCTGGGTTTGTCGAGGCCTTCAAAGCATCTTCCAACTGACCAAAACTAACCTTCGAATCACCATTAAAATATTCCTGGATGATCTGATCACTTGAAAGATGCTCTTTCAACTCATCTGGGGACGGTGATTTCCCAAAATTTAGTCCGGTTACTAGGGCAAACTCTGCAATACCAAATTTACACAGAGTGTTGCCCATGTAGAACTAACCCTCTTCAGGCTTCTTGCTTTCTACCTTACACAACATTAGCTGATACAGCAAAACCCCAGAAAAACTAAACGGCTTCGCCTTAAAGAACTGTCCCAACGAGCACGCTTGTGCCCTTTCAATAAGACCATGCCTCTGAAACTGCTCAATAAGGGTTTCCAAGTAGGCATTACCCCCATTAAGTGACACGGCTAGGAAAATGCTTCTCCAACGACACAATAAGGTCAGGCATCTGAAAAAAAAATGTTAAAAATGTAAAACAATCTAGTAATTATCGAGGCAGTTACTATCGAGGCCTATCGAGGTAGGTGCTAAACAATCCCAAAGCATGATATCATCTAGTTACTATCGAGTCCTATTGAGGCCTATCGAGTCAGGTGCTAAATCAACCATGTAACCCATATTATCGAGTCCTATCGAGGCATATCGATTCCTATCGAGGCAAAGGCTACATAAGCCATATGGCCAATAGCATCAAGTCCTATCGAGGCAAGTGCTCCAATTAGCCATGTACCCATATCATCGAGTCCTATCGAGGTCTATCGATTCTGATCGAGGCAAAGACTAAATCAGCCATTTGGCCAATAGCATCGAGTCCTATCGATTCCTATCGAGGCAAAGACTAAATCAGCCATTTGGCCAATAGCATCGAGTCCTATCGAGGTATATACTAAAATTTTCTATATGCCTAAAATATCATCGAGTCCTATCGAGGCACAGTCAAATCCAGACCCTAACATACATTATCGAGTCCTATCGATTTCTATCGAGGTGCATAAAAAATCTCGAAAAAAACTCAGATTTCTTCATTCCTCAGCCCCGATCTATCCTATGAACAAAAATCAACAAAAAACTCAGACACATACACATATTGCAGATTAAAAACGAAATCCCTCACCTTCGCTTTCTTTGGGGTTGTTTCCTCAAAGTTTGGTCTATTTGCTCGACGTTTTCTCCTTCGCCTTCTCCGATCAAAAACTCCGACAATATATGAGCCCTTGTTCATGGCCGTGGAAGACAATGCTTGGGTTCTGACGAATTCAATTGGGTTTGAGTGTTTTTTTCCTTCGGGACTAAGGTATTTTGGGAGAGACCGAGAGAATACGGAGAGTCCGTGGGAAAAAATGTCAGGGGTATTTTGGGTAGTAAGGTAATTAGTAGGACCAAAATGAGAGTCATATAGTGATAGGGTATTTTTTAAATGCAGTGTGACTTAATGCATTAAAAGTCAAATTTCCCTTTAGGAATTTAAGTCTTCAATAAAAGCCTAAGGTATACTTTCACTCATTGTTTTGCTTGCTGATTTTAGGAATTTGAGTTTTCAATAAAAGCCTAAGGTATACTTTCACTCAGATTTGCCTAGGGTATAAAAGGCACATACATATTTAGAAATTATCACATATTATGACAGGATTAGTAGAAGATAATGAAAGTGATTGAGTTTGTATTACTACCTGACATTGTATTAAACATTAGTGTTTTCATTTTCTTAGTATGACTGAATATTTTCTTTGTCTAAATGAGTTTTATTTTATAAGTTTCCTCTTGTCTTGCATTTTTTTAGTACTTTTATTTGTGCTCTTGTAGTTTACTATTAAGTATGAGTTTGAGTATTAATCATTTAATTTCTTATGTAGTTAAGTGAACAGGCGTCACAGACTCACAACTAAAACAAGATCATAATGAATCATTGATTGGATGGCAGAATTATCTTCAAATATTTGATTATGTTTACTTCACTTTTTAAGTAAACATGTGGAGGACTAGTAGTTTGTTATGTCTTGAGTATACTTCAAAACTTCAACTAAGAATTTTATGAAGTGGTGATAACTATGGTTTGAATTGAATATTGTAAAGGATTTGAATTGGTTAATGTTATAATTCTCATGTTTTATCATGTCAATTTAATATTAGATTTTTTGATCAATTATGATATATATTTAATCAAAATATAATAAAAGTTTTTTAATTGCAAAAAAAAAAAAAACTCATAAATAACGTTTTACAAGACAATTACAAATCTATTATATGTGTAGACTACAAATTAAAATAATGTGGAGCCTTTATAATATTTATACTTGTTTTGCATATATATTATAAGTGTGACAAAATGTTATACTTTACAAAATATAATTAACTAAAAATGCTATAAAATAATCTATTATAACATTTGGAAAGTGTTATCCAAAAATTTTAAGAATAAACTACAAGTTTGTAAGAAATTACTCTAAAAGAATGTTATTATTTAATATTATAGCAAATAATATGTGTTATTGAACAGTTAAGATAGCAGTAAACATATCATCTGAAAACTGTTATCGAAAAGTCTACACTTTTAATAACAGGGGCTATGTTAGCGTTTTGAAAAGTGTTATAAATACTTCCGGTTAGTAGTTTTCAAGTGTTATAAAAATTGTTTTTTCTTGTAGTATATACTATAAAGTATAACATTTAAAATCCAAATCACAACTCTTTAAAATTTAAATCCTTAAAATTCAAACCATTAAGCTAAAATTCTAAATCACGTCTATTTAAACTATAAGCATAATATTTAAAATCTAAACTAAAACTCTTTAAAATTTAAATCATGTCTCTTTAAACTATAAATTCAAACTATTAAACATAAAGTTTAAAATGAAAACAAAAAATCTTTATAATTCAAACCACAAGACTTCAAATTTTAACCACGTATCTTTAAACTATAAAGCATATAACGTTTAAAATCTAAACCAAAATTTTTATAACTTTGTTTTGTAGAAACCTATCAAGTATTATAACTTTTAGAACTTTTTTTAACCAAGCAATTATATAAGTATTAGTTAAACTTGAGACTATAAATATATATATATATATATATTTATATATATATATAAAACATTGTTTCAACAGGAGACTAATCCCACATCTCACAAAATATTCATTTATACAACATTGTTTCAACAATAAATTAGGTATATACAAAATATTGACCCCTGTAAATACTTGTGCTCCATTTTCATCTCACGAGTCGTAACTTTTTTTGGTCTCTTTCATGGTTGTAAAAAGACGCAGCAAAGGCATAAGGAGAAGAAGAAAATGAAGCTGAAGAACAAGAGGACAACTTTACTTTACTGAAGGCCACCTTCAACTGCAATGTGGGTCATCGATGCTTGCCACACATCCTTCGAATCAGTTGTTGGTGCAATAAATATATCTTGATTCCTACAACCAATAAAGTTCCCATAGTTCAAACTTTATTATTTGTAAAATACTCTCTGAACCTCCCTGGATATTAGTAAGCTTTATTTTGCAAATAGTAGACAATTACCTGCCTCACTGAAAACTGAAAAATTCACAACCTTCGATTCAAATCATAGCAGAAAATAACAATGATTATTGGTAGAGAGCATAACACTCCAAGCATCAAAACACATGAACAAGGAAGTAAACATGCTGAGCCAAACAATACAGAGATGTTGTAAGCCACACAGAATTTATCACCTTTTACAGTAAAGATTAAAATAAGGGTTTATACATTTCTGTACTATGTGTTTTGTCTCTGTTTGTACCATTTGTTTTGACAAATTATTTTTTAGACCCTTTGTTTTGATAAATTACTTTTTGGACCCTATATTTTGTAAAATATTTAAAATAGAATCTTAAACCCGATTTTGATCAAAGTTTTCTCAACTGAAATCACAAATAATTCACTAAACTAACATTCAGATGAAAAATAAAATCATTTTACTTAAGAATTGTATTGTTATATTTAATTTTTTCTTTATCAAAATTGAGTTTAGGAGTCTATTTGAATCATTTTACAAAATATAGGGTCCAAAATTAATTTTTTTTAAAATACAAGATCCAAACATGTAATCAGAAAAAATATAGAGTACAAAAAAGTATAAATCCTTAAAACAATTCTCTCTTTATACTTGAAAAGAAAAATCAAACTACAGAAAATATCAATCCCTTTTTTCTTGTCTTCTTGGTTTGTTTGTTAGACTCTCCTACTTATCTTCTTTTCTTCTCAAGCAGAGGAACAAATGAAAGAAATTGTTAATACATAGATATTTAATACAAGGGTTTATATTTTTTTGGACCCTGTATTTTTTCTTATTACTTATTTGGACCTTGTGTTTTGACAAATTACTTTTTGGACCCTATATTTTGTAAAATGGTTAAAATAGAACCCTAAACCCAATTTTGGTCAATGTTTTTTCAACTAAAATCACAAATAATTTACCAAACTAACAATCCAGAACAAAAATAAAATCATTCTGCTTAAAATCTGTGTTGTTATATTCAATTTTTTCTTCATCAAAATTGAGTTTATGGTTCTATTTTACAAAACATAGGGTCCAAAAAGTAATTTGTCAAAACGCAGGGTCCAAACAAGTAATGAGAAAAAATACAGGGTCCAAAAAGGTATAAACCCTTAATACAATTAGTAAGAGAAAAATAAACCATTACGAAGTTGAGGTTTTACCAATGCATCACTTTTGGTTTCCTACATATTTTGCTATTATGGCTAGACTTTTCATTTTTTTTACAGTTCATTACCAAACCAATATTTCTCACTATGTAACTTGCAAGAAGCTCACCAACATAGGTGTTTGGCTTTTTAACTAAAAAAATTGTTTTTTATTTTTAAAAGCTAAAAACTGTTTTTTGAAAATAAGTTGGGGTGTTTAGCATTGTTGTAACGCCCCAACTCCAGGGACCATTACGGTGCACATTGCAAACAATGCTAAACTCGCTAATCGAGTCATTTGGTCATAAACATGTAACTAAGTATGATTAGCAGTTTAGGGATTAAAAATTTCGGTTAAGATATAACGTTTCACTAGAACGTTTACTGTATACATTGGGATCCCAAAAATATAATTTAAAGGTCTATTACAACAAAAATATTTACAACCAGCCGATCTAAGTGGCAAGACAGGGTTTGGCCCTGGTTCCTTTCCTTCAAACCTCGGCCGTGGCGGTCGAGCAACTGCATATGTACACGTCGTCACCTAAGCTCAACTCAAAGATGGTTCAACTTCCTTTTGCCTTTACCTGCACCACATAGCACCCGTGAGCCGAAACCCAACAAGAAAACACAGCATTGCATATAAACATTATCAAATGATTATCATTATAATCACACAGAGCTTATAGCTCTTAAACAAATGAGTGAATATCACTTTGAAGTTCTAGGAAACCATACTGGGTGACTAACAAGCAAGTCACTAATTTAAACCGAAGAGTGGCTGCTAGGTAAGCCACTAGCCTTAAACAGACAATAGACTGATAGGTAAGTCTCTAACTTTAAACAAAAGAGTGGTTGCTAGGTAAGCCACTAGCCAACAGAAGAGTGGCTGCTAGGTAAGCCACTAGCCTTTCAGATGAGTGACTGATAGGTAAGTCACACAAGTGCTTATAATATTCATCGAACTTGAGGTCGGTCCGACATTAATGCTCTTTGAGTCATTCAATGCAGATATCGATTAGATCTAATCTTTATTGGCTTGCGTTGAACACGCTAAGGCCGTCCTGACTTATGAGTCAGCACTGTGTGACTAGTGCCCAGTACCACTGCCGAACTTGACTAATGAGTCACAGCTTCACAGTTGATACTGACACATTTGCCAATTATGACTAATTAGTCAGTGCCATGCACAAGTAAGCAATGCTATCAATATGTATCATATGTCAATTATCCAAGGGTAGGGCATTCAGCATGCTTACTTAACAGTTGCTAGCATAATTATGATCATGCACAAATACAGAGACTCAAGCTCTGATCAGTCTCATACCCAATATTCATGGCATGCCCTAAACACATGTTCCTCGTGCATCGCATATATCCCAGTTAAACATCCAACATGCATCAAGAATAGCCATGCATATCACATATGGGATGCAATTTTCTTACCTCTGGTCCGAGCGAGAATTAGAACAAGAACGACCCTTGAGAACGATCGATCATTTAATCCTTTAGCGATCACCTAGTCATAACCAAATATAATCTCCAATTAATGAAAATCAACAATGATAGGGTCTTGGTCTAAACCCCACTCTCGAGACCTCGAAATATGCCCACACGGTGAGTAGATTCGATCCCAGACCTTAAGGATTGAAACCCCCGAGCCAAAAACCCTTTAAAACACTCAAAACAGGGTTCTGAAGAAACAGGGTAGCGCTACAGCGCTGCCCTCCTAGCGCCTCAGCGCTCAAAACAGAGCCAAACCGCCCTAGCCTCCTCTGCAGGTAGCGTTGTAGCGCCCTACACTGGGCGTTGTAGCGCTACCTTCAGCTAGCAACTGCCCAGAAATCTCTTCCTTCAATTCCACCATTTCTAACCCAAACCAAAAGCTTCCAAACATAAAATTAAATCCCAAATGAACCCAAATACCACCTCCACATGTCCTAGGCACCACAACCCCAAGAACCCTAACCAAAACTCCAATCAATTCCCCACTTTCCAACCTAAAAACCAGCTGGAACTTAACTCAGAAAACAGAGCAAAAACAATAGTTCTAATGGCTAAAAACTCACCTCAATCTCAGCAACACACCCTCTTCAATGGTGGATCATAACCCTAGCTTATCCCGGCTTGGTTCCTTGGGTTGATTCCTCAAACAAAGCTTGAAAATCCAAAGAGAAATGAGGGAGAAAACCTATCGGGAGAGAAGGAGAAACGATACTTTGTTTTTGTTACTCTTCTACAGCCTTAATGGCTTATATCAATCTCTAAGGGTGAAAAGTCCTAAATGCCCTCAAGTCTAAAATAAAGCCTTAATAGCCACCAAGGGCAAAACCGTCCTTTCGCACCTATTTCGTTAATCATAATTAACACCCTCCAATTTCCACTATTCTCAATATTCTCAAACACCAATAATCCATATCCCAATTACCCTTTAATTCCCGGTAATGCTCTAATCATTAAAACCACCCCGAGACTCACCCCGAGCCCCGAACTTAAACGCGTTATGACTAGACCAAACACTTGCATTTCATGATCGTCTCACGCCGAAAGGCTCGAAAAAATTCACCTATAATGTGGTACCATTCATATCTCACCCACATGCACGAAAATACACAACTACTCCCTCAACGAGCCAAATTACCAAAATGCCCTTATAATTATAAATACACCCATATGCATGCATTTACCATCATATAATAATATAATTCACATCAACATGCATATAATCATTTAGCATAATAAATCAATTATGGCCCTCTCAGCCTCCTAATTAAGGTCCTAACCCTTATTAGGAAATTTGGGGCATTACAGTTGTTTTCAAAAAATAATTTTTAAAAGCAAAGTTACAAAAAACAAAAAAATTTGGGAACAACAAAAAGTTGTTTTCTGTTGTTCTCAAAAAAAAATTTGTCTATCTTTTTTTTTCTCACATCACTTTTTTAATTATTATTATCTAACATCATTTATTATCACATCATTTTCTCTCTCATCACTTTCTCTCGCATCACTTTCTCTCTCATCACTTAATATTTCCTCATTTTCTCTCTCATCATTTTTCTCTCTCGCCATTTCCTCTCTTTCTACTCACTTCTCTCTCTCTTCACTTTCTTTCTCATCACACTCTCTTTCATTTTTTTTCTTGCATCGATCAATTTCTCTCTTCTCAATTTCTATTTCTTCAAATTTTCTCTCTTTACTTTCTCATTCCTTATTTTTTATCATTTTTTCTTTGAAATTATTTTATCTCATTATTTATTACAAACTTTTAAAAAAAAATTATCTTTGTAAATATATTAATTTTTTATTTAAGATTTAAAAAATAAATAAAACTAAAAAATTATCTTTAGAAAACATTAACCGGACATCTTTTGTTTTTTGAAAACTACAAAAACTGTTTTCTGTTCTCATTTATGATAACACAATTTTGAAAACAGAAAACAAAACCAAACAGGCCACTTTCTTAGAATGTCTTGATTTTGTCTACGGAAGGTTTCAAATTTGGCCATGACTATGGGTCGTACATTTGATCTTTGGAGAACAAGTCATTTCACATGCTTCTTTACAGTAATAAGCATTAAAATTACTAATTGGATTGGGTTCGAATTCATTTCCAATATGCAAGTCAGTGCATGTATGCAAGCAATCCATTTAATTTTCATCTCTTTGCAAGCACAAACTCTGGCATTCAAATCAACCACACACTCTTCTGATGTCACTCCAAATTGAAATTGTGACTAACATAGCCATTTAATCTTGCATGCCCAACCCATTCTCCATATTTTCTAAGATTTCTTTGGCTTTGGGGAAAGTTGAATACTTGTGTTTTATGATAGACTTCATCTTGTTATCTACCAATTTATCCATCAAGTAGCTTTTGATCCTCTCAAGAATAACTATTGCTAGGCTGAAGTGTATGACTTGTTAAATATCACATTTGGATAAATCCGAAATTTCAAGTGTGAACTACTCCACCTGTAGTTATGGGTTGGTTTATCATTTAGCCATATACAAGGCAACTAGATTAACTCGAGTGAAGACAGTCGTGTGTTGCTGAAATCTTATAACAATTGTTGATCTTGCTGTAGCCCAAACCATCTCCTTCAATGCTAAATAACATGATGTTTAGACTTGAAATTATTAAACACATGCCTCACATGTATTGGTGATGAGTGGAGTATCGTGTACTCTTATGTATTGTTGAATGTAACCACACACTTTCCATGTGGGATATTTTTCTCTAATATCACTCTTTTTGACTCACTATCCCTGAATCACAAGCGACTCTTTTGGCTATCTTTTTTTGACCGATTTTGGATTTGAATCGGATACATACTCGTTAGAGTTTTCTTTAACTCTTGATACCATGTTAGAATATAAAAAGTGATCTAGAAGTAGAATGAGGTGCATAGTAAGAAACATGAAGTTTCATCTTAAAACTAATTGGTGATAAGTAGAGTAAAATGTACTCATACACTTTCCGTGAGATAATTTTCTCTAACTCAGAAGTATTCATTAATAAAATAATTTAATGATAATGTACAAAAAGGAATGTAATTGAAAAGGACTCCAAGAAGATGAAAAAGGAATAAAAAATTAAATCATTTCTTCTCAATTTAACTAGGAAAGGATTCCTTAAAACTCGGTATCAAGTAGGCGAGGAAGGAAACACATGAATAGATAGAATTAGCAAAAAAATTTCTAAATACCAACGTTAATGCATCATCATCTTAGCAACTAAAAGATAAAATTGAAATAAAAAAATAAGCTTAACTGATATCTTATTCAAGAAAAAGAATCAAGAAAAAATAAGCTTAGATTGGTTTGGTTGTGATGTGGAAGATGATGGGTCAGGGGAGGACGCTGGGGTAATCGACTATGGCTGGCGACGACATTGTTGTGAACGGCTGTAGGTCGCGATGCCAGATTGGTGAAAAAGCTTAGAGTTCGGCTGGGTTGTGGTGTGGAAAATGATGGGTCATGGGGGACTATATCTTAGCTGTGTTTGGGATTGAGCAAGAGAAAGTGTAACTGAAGGGTATAATTGGGCTCTTATTTTTTTGATGTATAAAGTGTGATGCATTTTTTTATTTTAACCCCCGCATAATGCATAAATACTCAAATTTCCTATTCAAATATCATAATGACTAAGATGTTTGGTGATTTTGCTTTAGTAAAAATGTATTGTTAAATATTTTTGTATTTCTTCAAGTTTCATTTAGAGTCTTTACCTTTTTTTTACACAATTTTTTATGATATGAATTTTCTTAAAACTTCTATTGAGATATTTCCATAAAATTAGAGAACCGAAATTTTCATCAACACCCATATTTTCAACTTTGGTTCAGCATAAAGCAAGAAAGATAGAAATGACGCATTAGGAATAATGGCAACTAATAACTGAAACCTATTTTTATTCTTATTTTTTAAATTTTGATTTCTAAAAAATTTAACTTATCTATCACAAATGAAAGTAGTAAATGAATTACCACTGATACAAATCTAATTTTTCGTGTAACAATTCAATTACAAATTACTACTGGTAACATTAGAATGGAACTAAGATATGAGAATAATGAAGAAGAAGCATAGCTCCCTCATGCCAATTAGGACAAAAGCATTTCTCAGGAAAATCTTCCAGTAACACAAGGCCTTTTCCTTCGAAAGAAGAAATTCATTAGCAAACACCTGACTCTCAAATCATCAATCAAGTAAAAGAGACTTATGTAATGAAATGAACCTTCATTAGACCAGCTAATTCAGTGCCTACTTTCCTTGAAATCTTGGACATGGAACATAAGCTGCAAAATACCAAACTTCAGCACAGTGATGCAAATAATAACAGCCACAAAACAGGAGAAAGCTCCTCAATGAAAAACTCGTAATGGTGGTTGGAAAGAGAAAAAAAATGAAAAACTAATAGTTTCATGCCATCACCTTGGTTCCCACGTAAAATGATACCAACATTCCAGCCAGAACAGGTAACCCTGCACAAAATAATATTGGTTTCAGCTCAAAATGATTACATTTCCTAGATGAACTCGCCACCAAAAAAAAATGTATGAAGTTGTGGCATACCCTCTTTCTCAAGAAATCGAGAAGTCAACCAGTTAATCCCCGATGCCCCAATAACAAAACCAACAAGGTTTGCGACCTGCATAACAACAGCATTGATAGAGTATCATATGCAGATTTTGCACACTTACAAGTACTAGTTCAAACAAAGATTTGTTTTATCAGAAGATTTTCTTATTCCTCAAAACAAGTAAAATCATGCCAGACCATAACTATTGAATAAACAATTCAAATTTCAGCAGCAATTCATTATTGCCGAAGAAGTCCTTTCTCAAAGATTAGGAAGCAGCTAGAAAGGATATATGAATGCTTCTGTGAATAAACTTGATTAAAAGCATATGCCTGGTAAAGTACTCAGCAAAATATATATAAAAATGAAAGAGCAAGACAAAAGCACAAGCATGTAAATGCTGTACAAAGTTCTTGTGTAAATGCTGTACAAAGTCCCATTTCTGTCATCATATCGAAGTAAATGGAAGTGTGCTTTTCTTTCAAGAGGGGGGGCGGCTTACGCTAATTCAATCAGTGCTTTCTTCGCTTCCAGTGTATTATTTATCGTTATTTCGAGCTCCCAAAGGGGTTCTGAAGGATTTTTTTTTTTAAAAAAAAAAGAGGCTGAGGCCTATGTCTTAGACTGACCTCTTCTCACATAAATAAATAACCCTAAGGAAAACCGTGGTGACAAACGAAAACAAACACAACAGAGAAAAAAGAAAAACAGACAGCACAACCCAACTACACAATCAAAAAACTACTCCACTCCCTAGTGGAGGTCTAAAAAGGATAACCCCTGAAGGATTTGGAGAAGTTGATGCGCAATTTTTTGTGGGAAGGAGTTGATCTTTCGGGTTCAGATCAACTAGTAGCTTGGAGTGAGGTTTGTAAGCCTTTACTACAGGGAGGTCTCGGGATTGGTAATTTAGAAGACAGAAACAAAGCGTTTCTGTTGAAGTGGTAGTGGAGATTACCGTTAGAGTGTGATTCGCTTTGGCACAAGGTGGTTTTGAGCCGTTATGGGAGAGCTGATAATTTCTGGGATACAAAAATGGTGGACAGATTTTCTGCGAGGGGCCTTGGAAGGATATTTCTTGTCTGTATGATGAGTTTTTTGGTTTTGTTCATTTCAAGGTGGGTCGAGGTGATTTAGTGTGGTTCTGGGAGGATGTTTGGATTGAAGGGAAAGCTTTGAAGTAGCGGTTTCCTGACTTAGCGTTAGTCTCTCATGCAAAGAATGATTCTATAGTTGATTTGGGGGTTGGCAGGGAAGATAGTGAAGGTGTAGTTTGGGATTTGCATTTTAGCAGATCTCTTTTTGATAGAGAGTTGCCTTCTCTAAAGGAGTTGTTGAGAATCCTGGAGTTTGTTAAACTGCCGACAATTTTGGATGACAGAAGGGTTTGGGAGTCTGATCCCAGTGAGTTGTTCTCTTGTAAATCAGCTTTCAAGAAGCTCAAATCAGTCAATGCGCGGGATGATGTGATGTGGGCTAAGATTTTGTGGAAGAGTTATTTGCCTTCTAAAGTAAAAGATTTTGGTTGGTTGTTGAGAAGTTGAATGTTAATGTTATTCTGCAAAGTCGTCGTCCTTGCCAGTGCTTGTCCCCCAGTTGTTGTGTTTGTTGTAAGAGGGGGCCGAAATCATGTAATCACCTTTATTTGGATTGCGACTTGGCTCAGGAGTTATGGTCTAGAGTTGTGGGGGAGTTTAGATTGAGTTGGTGTATGTCTGCTTTTTGTTCTCAACTTTTTTCTTGTAGATTATCGGGAGATAAGAATCTGAATGAGATCTGGAGTTCTACTATCTTGGCTTGTTTTTGGGCGATTTGGTTAGAGCGGTATAGTAGAATTTTTCACGGTAAGTCTTCTTCGGGTGATCACATTTGGGAGAGGGTAAAGTTATGTGTTGCTACTTGGGTGCATTGTACGAAAAGGTTTCGAGGGGTTATCCTTTTAAGATCTCACTAGAGAGTGGAGTAGTTTTGTGTTTATGTAGTTTTGGGGGTCTATAGCTAGGTTTGTTTTTTGTTGTTGCGTTTGTTTTGTTTGTTACCACGGTTTTCATCCGCCAAAAGTGAGGTTTCTAATAAATTGTGGGAGTAGACCACTAATGTACATGTGGACTCTCTCTTTTTCAAAAAAAAAAAATTACTATTCAAGGACCATGCAGAAAAGTCCAACTTACTTGGAGTTGGAGGTATAAGACAAACAAGAGCACTATTACAATCTTTAAATTTCATTACTGATGATTCACAAAACTTCTCAACAAGGGAAGGAGAGTTTAGGAGTAAAATTACAAAGCACAAGATTTGTTTTGCAGCAACATATCCCCAAAATCATATGAATGAAGGTGGTATTCATAAGAGAAGAAAGAAAGCAAAGAAAATTACTTCATACAAAACTACCATACTGATAAATAGCATGGAAATGCAAAGTGAATTGGTGAATAATGGTACTGGAATCTAGTAAATGTTTAAGCCTTAAGAATATCATGAACTAACCATGAGGCAAGTGATTGTAACGGCACCAGCAACTGCACGAAGTTCACGGAGAACAAACTTCCTAAAAGCATTTGTAGCCTGAAGGAATTGATAAACAATAATAACAAATATTTATATATACATATAAAGATTAAACAACAGGAAGAAAGAAATGTATCAAAGAAGAGAAAATTGCATTATATTATGAAATAAATTTATCAGCACCAATTACTATCTAAAGACGTGTTCTATCTTTGACAATAGAAAACAAGAATGTTTGTATGATTTTTCAATAAATTAGAGAAACTACATATATCAAGGTTATACCATTAAATTTATACAGTTGAATTCTGGTTTTCAGTAACAAATCAACAGCCCAACCTACCCAATGTACATTTCATTTATACTATGTGGGGCTTACAAATTGTCAGCATTTTGTATATGCAACTTCCAGCCAACACCACCAAAGTCTTTTATAAATTACTGATTAAAAATTGTTACCAATAGTCGTTGTCCATAAAATTAGTTACAGCCAAATTGAAAAAAATGATAATTCATTTCATTCCCTGGAATCCCTTCCTTTAAACCCTCCCATATAGCTTTAAAAAATTAGGGCTTTTAGGTAGCTGTTGGTACTAGGAAAAGTTCAACATAAGATGTTTTACATACAAAATGGCATTTTCATTCATCTTTGAATCCACAATGGTAAATCTTGAGAACAACCGAGAGAACTTAGCCCCGTTTTTATTTTTTATTTTTGCACCATACAGTGGCATTGCAGCTTTCTATTAAATTGACAGACGAACATAATAATGAGCAAGTACTGCCAAAGAAATGTTTTCAGTTACAGGATCTTCATATGAACATACAAAAAACAGTAATAATTAAAATGACATCTGCTGGGTGACTTGGCTAAAAAGAAATTAAAATGATGATTGCAACAATAATGGACTACAAATTGTTGGAGAGAGTATAAAGACTGATGCTATGTAGATTGAGGAGTGGGGAGCCTTTTTACATTGTTTTGGTTATCATTTGAAGTTCGGTACCAGAGCACAAATTGTTCTCTTCTATTGGTTTTGTATTTTTTCAATTGTTCCAGTAAATTCTGCTTCTTTTATTAGATAATATATATACACACACACGCATATAAATATATATATATATATATATAATGAAAAAAAAAAGATACGGGTTACCTGAAATGCATTTGCTGCTGATTTAAATAACATTTCTGGAATAAAGAACAAACATGTCAACCATGCCCATGAGAGAAGCTTCCTGATATCAGGCAACAAGAGCAATTCAATAAGGTGTAAGTTGGACAGATTCTCTGCTTCTATGTTTGCAAGAAAATATCAATAAGAAAAAACACTATGAACAATATAAGTACCACTCTAGATCATGCCATACGGCGACAAATGTGAATATGACCCAAACAATGAGTAGCTTCCTTTGTGATCCCCCAAGAGGAATATAGATGTACCTAGTATTATTTTATTTATTAAAAAAATGAAGTCATGAAAAGAAACAGTTGTCCTGAAGAAAGACAAGAGTTGAAAGTTTCACCTCACAAGCCATTTGTTGAAGGAAGCATGCCAGTTTTTCCAAAAGCTTTCCAAATTATGGCAGTTATTGATGCACCTTGGCATGTTCTCAGGGGCCTCAATTCCACATATCTGCAACACGGGAAACTCGTCACCATTGCCTTTGGTGTATACAGAAATTATTATTAAATGCTAAAGCTTTCTATGAACAAATAATAAAACATAAGAAATTTACAGAGAAAAAAACGAAGGCCACAACTAAGGAAAGGATATAAATTGCACTTTGAACTAACATACCAGTGACCAAAATCGAAAGTAGCGCCAAATCAGGAAGAACTTTAGCCACATGAAGTTTAATACCTGTACACAATAGAATAAAATAATCTAAACAATGTTAAAAAGTACAACCAAAAATTATTAAAAAACACAATTGAAATATTTTAAATTAGGCTATAATTACATTCTTAGTGATCACCTCTTACCCCATATCCAACGATAAACACATCAAGAGGAGATAGATGTCTCCATGTACCACTATTAAGCAAAGAAACGTAACATGTTTACGATAACAAACCTTGCACAATCAACCAAATTTAAAATATGGTACACCTTTAAACTTGTAAGAGATTCACCTGATTGCAAAGGCATTGTAATAAAATAGATGGGTCATTACTTCCATCAGGAGTAGACTGAAGACCCAACGAACACCATACCAAGCCACATTTCTGACTGAAAAATGATTTTGAGGCACATCTATCTGAAAGAATATAGCAAAAAAGAATAAATGATAAGATTTGAAAAGACACCAACCTTAGCATTAGGATTATCCAATCTAATTGATGGTCCTTATATACAAAAATCGTTGAGTGCATATGCTGTTTAGTGGGTGTCTTTTGCTCATTTTTCCTTGTATTAATTCTCTTTTGTTGAAATATGTTTGAGGTGTTGTTTCAGAAAAAAGAAAAAAAAAAACAGTTGAGTGCATCTGAGTTGCTTAAAGTGGAAGCACTCGGTCACGCAGTAGATTTTTAAATTTTCATATAGGATATCCACAACAATATTATTTTAAATGTTCTGGTGGAAGAAAGGTCCAGTAGAAACCAAAGTATTAAATTTCATATCCTAAAACATAACAATTCAAGTTTGCTTTTAATAGGGAGGAAACAAAGAATCTATTTCTACCTGAAAAGGAATTGCCAACACTATCATATGAATAGTTTCACAACCTTACAATAAAGAAACAGGATCAAGAATAAACAGCACAAAAAATGACTACTAACCTGTGAGGCAAACGCTTTGAAGTTTATAATTGGCCCAGTGAGATAAAGAGGTGCATATAGCAAATAAGACAGGTATATATTGAAGGAAAATTTGTCATCTGAAACGCTTCTCTCCTGGACATTAGGAAAAATTCATTCTGATTAAAGCTGTATCAATAACTCACTAACTATAAGAATATCAAGAATTATGCTTAGAAACTAAATAAATAAACATTTGAAAGGAGTACTGCTTAACAAACACAAAACTAACCTGCAAAATTTGGTAGCAAATTTTCCCTGATTTACAGATATGACAATGTTGAATATGTTTCTGCAATCAACAGAAAATACAGGAGCTTAGAGGACCGATTCCTATAAAAAAGTTGACAGTCAAGACACATAAAACCTACAATAATTCCAAGTAAACATGCACTCAAGTGAAAGTAAGTACAAACTAATTTTGGTAGAAAGCTTTTGGTTATACAAAAACTGATGAAATAGGGAGAAAATAGACTTTAATTTTTAAAATTAAGAGCAATGATAAAGTTTGCGTAAAATGTACCTTATAATTAGGTCGAGAATCTTGATGTGCCCAATGGTAATCATAACCGAAGCTTATCATGCGTAAAACAACTGCCAGACACAACAAGTGTAAGAATATGACATTTGCTCGAATCTCTACATTCAATGTGAGATTATGTCTAAAGAAAACAAAGGGCTTACAAAAAATTTTATGCTCAAAGAGAAATCTACTTAAAAATATAAAGAAAATAAACTAATTAATTATCTAATTTAAATATATATAAAAAAAAATACACATTGAGTGTATGCTGGACATCACAGTTCAAAGGGGATACTCAGATTAAAGATCCAGTCACCGTTAATCCTCTAAGGCCTACCACTATCTACTATTTAGCATGCTTAAACCAACCAAGGCATAACTCACAAGCTTCCAGCAATTATCTTGGTTTCCAGGGAATAAGCCGATGAAGGAACAGAAGATTATCTCACTTAATTGTTGCACGTCCAATACCAATCATTGTAGGCAACCTCTTAATGATTCTCTACCCATTAAAATCTTAAGCAAAGATGCAAAGATGATGGCATATTTGAAACTTCGAAATAAAGTATATATTCTTTCCAGATAAGGCTACACCATTATTCCCTCCCAAAGCTCTTAACTGAAATTACCAAAATCCTTGGAGCTCATATAGCAACATATTAAATTTTGTGTTACTAAAACTTCGTCTCCTAAGACTGAACTACATTGAGCTGCTTGAGGTTTTCCAATAAAATAAAACATGATGTTTAGAAACCACAAACACACCATTAAAGGTCCGACAAAATAATGAAAACAAAAATCGGAAGAAAAGAAATGAACAAGGAATATGAGATACCAAAGTTGAAGCATATGTGCCATCGGAAGGTTCCTCGAAAGTTGTCCAAAAATGCCCAATGTTGACTATGCCAAATAAACAAGCACGAGTGGTAAGCAGCTATAGAAAACTTCTTGGATCATTATTCTACTACCTACAGCATAGGATAACTACCCAGTTCATGACACTCACCCAAATATGGAGAATGAATATCCTTCATAAACACGGTTGCATATAAGGAAAAAAAGGTTGAAAACCCAAAATACAAAAGAGAAGTACTTGGTTCGTGCAAATATCTGCATATGACAACAATAAGAAACATTATCTAGATAACTACAAAGATTAATGGAATAATAAATAATCCATATTAGTGTTCAATTTTATCACACAATGACTTGGAAAAAAAAACAGCAACAACAAAGAACATCAGAAAGGACGGCGCATGTATTGGATGAATATACATAACAATTTCTTTTTTTTTGATAAAAAATCAATAAACCCTACAAATAGTAACAAAAACAAAAAACCAAAATTTTAAGATGCTCTATCTAATATAATATCATCAAAACGCACCTTCACCACTAAAAAATTCAGGGAAGCGATCAAGATGATGAATACAATGCTTGCAAAAAGAAAGATGAGATAAAATATCAGTTTCAGCTCAGCAGATGTTTAATTACATATAAAAATTATTGTTAAGAAAAGAATCACACATACCAAGCGCCGTGAAGATATATGAGGTATGCCAAAGATATTACGAGCCAAATTAGAGACATCCCTTTTGCTTTAAAATGAAGAAAGGTCCTCGAAACATTGGCCAGAAGAGCAAAAATGGTGAAAACGATGGTGAGAATAGGTAAATTTGCACGAAAATTCCTCCATTGAGCATCCGAGACATCCTAAGTTACAAAAACATAAAAAATGTTATCATCTATCTAAGCCTGTGCAAGAAGATAAAGACCGAGACAGAGAAAGAGAAAGAGAAGGTGTGTATACATTGAGGCGTTGAGATATGAACCACCCAGGACGCAAACCAAAGAGTTTGGTGTGGTGATCTGCACTGCTTATATGAACCATTAGAACACATGAATACATACATATAAATATATGTGTGTGTAAGAAAGAGAAATGGTTTGGGGGTTTTACCGCGAGAAAGTTGAAGAGATCTACGAATGATGAAGGCATAGAAAGCAACAGCATAAGCAAGGAGAAAGCCCAACTCTGTCGACTTCATATCCTCAAGGCGACCTTTTGAGTTGATAATAATGGTAACGAATCAAGTAAAAACTATTTATTGAATTAAGAAAGAAGGAAGTTCATCTGAAAACTAAACAAACACCCAAATAAAATTGCCAAAAACAAAAAGACGAACCAAAGGTGTCGCTGAATCACCGATTTTAGTGCTGTAATTGTGGTTGGAGAGAGAAGAGAACGGCAGCACCAATTCACAAACTAAAATTGAACCCCAAATCCCTCGTCCCATCCCATGACATTAAGTTCATTTGAAGCTTGACCAGTTATAGCAGGTAATGTTAACATTATTCAAGACAATTTAGTGTAAGAATAAACAAAACCTTGATGAAATAATACCAATGGACTATTAATAATGTAATTAACTTATATGAATAATAAAATGATATGAAATGTAACCAAAGCTAACAATTGCAATCGTATCCTTATACATTTCCCATTCGATTGTTAGAATCCCAGCCCGACCCATGCTCAAAATACGGTTCGAACCCAGTCCGACAAGAGTCAAATGGCTCTATCGAATCCCAAGCTATCAAAAAACATTGAGACTTAAATAACATACCTTCCACGGCGAGGGAGACGACGGAGGAAGGCACGGCGATGGCGAGCGACGGAGAGGTAGAAGGTTATATCAAAAAATATATATATATATATATATATTAAGTGATACAAAATAAAATATAAGGAACATACTTTTTAAGGGAACAAAGCATTTTTTAATAGTTTTGCATCATTTTTCTATTTCGATTTCGGCGTCTGAATAATCATAGTAGTAAATTTTTTTATATAATATTATATATTATAGCTATCTAGAATATTTTATAAATTTTTATTCAAAAAATTTTGAATAAATTATGGTACCAAAATAGGGTTTAAACTATCTATTGCACTCGTGTCTGTTTTTTTATCTGCACGAATAAAATTTGACAGTTTAAACTCTATTTTCAATTTCGTAAACTGATGTTCCCAAAAGAGGGTGTTTTAATATTTAAACTCGCAAGTGCACGAATCGTTTCGGAATATAATGTTCATGTAAGTACGAGGTCGAACTCATGGGAGTTGACTAACATCAAAAGAAACTATTTCAAACAAAGCAAGAATATTCTAACCTAGTTCCAAATATTTGATGAGATTTTGTTTTAGAAAAATAAAAGACAAATAATAAAAAGATTTAAGATTAAGTAGAAAAATGGTTTTCAAATGAGATATATAAAATAAGATTATTAAGATATTAGAATCCACAAAATGTAAGTTCAATAGTATTTATAAATATATTGATTCACAAGTTTAGATATAGTTTAAATAAATCACACTATATATTTTTTTTCAAAATATATTTTCTATTCAAGCACAAGTTACTCTTTCAAAAATGTAGGATTTTTCTTCACTTATATAAGATATAATTTCTAAGCATTAGTTGTATTACAATCTAATGAAACTACAAAAAAATCAAAGAGATTATGTTTAGGCAAAATATGATACTTATGCTCTAAGAATTAGATGTGAACAATTTAATAAAAAATATTTAATCAAATAATATCATATTTTTGCATAATGAAGAACTAGGTGTAATATGCTTTAACACTCAATAATAGATGAAAAATGCATATCTTTGATAGAAAAATCCATAAACAATGTTACACAAATGGGAAATCAACATACAATAAAAAATACTATCTAGTTACATTTTGCTTCATCATCATCTTAATAACCTTTGAAAAAGATTAGAAGCTCATAACTAGATAAAAATTACAAAATAACATACTTGACATGCTCTTCAAAAGATGAAAATGGTAGAGAGAAACTAGTGAAAAGAAGAGAGAAAAATGTGTAGAAGATGTTGAAAAAAAATGAAGAAGAAGAGCTCCCCAAATGGTCTTACAAGACTCTATTTATAGCCAAAATATGGAGATTAAATTAATCAAATTAAAATAAATAAATTGATTAGTTTAATTGTGTTGGGAAGTGGTAGGATAAATAGAGTAAGTGTAAGAGTATTGGAAAGATGAAATGTTTGATTGGGTAAAATGTTAGTGAAAAGCTAGGGTAAAAAAAAATGAATTAGGAATGTAAATAGGGAAAAGGGAATTGATATTTGAGTGAAAAATATTGAGAATAAAAATGTGGTTTTTTTTGGCCTTTTGGTGGCTATTGGCAGCTTGATCTAGGCTGTCTTGGGGCGGTTTGGGCTTGTGGAGTTGACTTGGGCCAAAGGAGTGGAACAGCTGGGTTGATTTGGTGTGATTTCGGTTGGTGCTGGGAAGGAACCGTGGGCTTGGGGTGAGATTGGGCCTTGAGCAATTTGGGCTGCTTTGTTGATGAGGGTTGGCATGTGTGGAGATGATGATATATGTTGAAGAAAGGAAGTGCATGAAGAGCGAGGCGTTGGGGCTTCAGGTGTGATGCGTGAGGTGGCATTGGTGGAGATATGTTGCTGCTGAGGTGTTATGTGCTGGGAAGTTGGAGAAACCAAGCTGAAATGGATGGGTGCTGGTGGAGTTGGGAGGCAACCGTGCCTTGGTGTTGGGCCTGCTGGACTGGGCCGAAGGTGGCAAGGCAACTGGGCTTGAAGGGGATGCTTGGGCCCTTGCTCAAATGTCAAAATTTCTTTACTATTTTTCACAAAAATGTCACTTTCTTTTCATCATTTTCCTTGCTTTTCAAAAGCATAAATTCCCTACAAAATAAATATAAAATAAATCATAATACAATATTTTCAACTATAAAATAAATCAATTTAATTATTTGAAAATATTAATTATAACTTAATTTATATTTAACATTTAAGCTTAACATTATATCTTTTTACTCCTAACTTAACAATATTAATTTTAAATAATTTAAACTATAACATTTTACAATAATATAACTATAAAAATACACAAAAATCTATAAAATTAAAATAAACCTAATAAATTCAAAATTACTTCAAAAACTTAATAAATCAATTAAGAACTCAAGAACTAAGCAACAATTAACACATAAAAAGTGGTAAAATAACTCTAATTTTTAGAGTTATCATAAACTATTCAAAATTTCTTGAAAATTTACAGGATATTCTAAATACCTACAATGTACACCGCTATATAAAATTTTTTTGATTATATCTATCTAGGTGCCGAAATAGAAAAAAAAACTTGTATTGCAAAAAAAAAAAAAAATGCGTTGTAATCGTTCCCTACTTTTAAAAAAATATTGGATATTTTTGTTGATATAATGTCTGCTAAATTACATAATATTTTTCAATGTACTTTTATACTAAAAATACTTAAATTTATTAAAATATAGAATTCAAATACCTACATATATTTTTTACTAGAAAAATTACTAAAGTTGTTAAAATATAGCTTTTAAATATCCGGTTAAAATCATATAGATAAAAAAAATAAAAATAGAAAAAATGATTAAACAAAATTATTTTTTAAATGTTTGAGAATTTAAATGTTACATTTTAGAAATTTTGGGTATTTTTTCATTAAAAAAAATTGAATATTTAAATGCTATATTTTAGTAACTTTATGAATATTTAATGTAAAAAAAATTAGGTGTAAGAGTGCAGAATTTTAAAATATTAAATATTTTAGTTGCCTTTTACTCTTTTATTTATATACTGTTGTGATGTTTTATTAATTTCATAATACACAATTGAAATAGAATATAGAATATAATATAATATATATTGATTTCACTTAAATTAGATTTCAATCTTAAAAATTTTTAAATATTTTATTTTGCAAAAATATACATAATAATAAGAGATATTTTATGGCAAAACCCCTTATTCTTACCCATTAGTTCGGGCTATTAAGTGTAAGCGAGGACTCAAGTGGCATCATCCTATTTGTCTATGTGTCGCTAACGTGTCCAGATTTAATAACATATATATTTTTATTTTATAACAAAATTCATTTAAAATAAATAATATATATTATATTGAATTTAATATATTAATTAAACTTAGTTTAACAAATTAAAAAAATCTTAAACAAAACTCATGACCACCCAAATATGGGTTTATCTTCTTCAATCGGATCTATATCTTCATCTTTCTCATCAGCTCCGTCCAAATCCCATGGCCACCATTTTTTTCAATCTGAAAATCTCATGACCACCATTACGCACCAACTTATCCTATTTCTTTATCTCTCTCAACCATGCCCAAATCCTTTCCATCACGCTAGACCCCGAACAAGGATGAAGGGAGGTGGCAGATTTAGGTTTGTTGGTTCATTCGCAGCCCCCTCCATGCTGGTCTGTTCGACGAAGATGGAAACGTCCATTCACTGACGTTGGGCAAGATGCACGCGGGGGCCAGCACCTTGCTGCCATTGTTAGAGTAGGGAGGTTTGAAGGTGCTACAAAGAAGGATGAACTCGGTAGATTTATAGGTTTCGTGTGCAATTTGAGATATGATTTTTGTAGTGTGTGTTCATTTGTGTAGAAATCTAAACATATAAGATTTTGAGATTTTTTTGTTTTTATTTTTCAGCATTTGATGGATTTGCTGGGTTTTGAGTTTATGGGCACTATGCCAAAAGAGGGCTCCAGCGTCGCTTCTTTGCGTCGGTCCACACAATTGACCGACGCAATTGTTTTATTAAGGACAGGAGCGTCAGTTCTGAACCGACACTACTATTAATAAAAAATGACGGTTACTAAATCGTCATTTACATTTAAACCGATACTAATTAGTTTTAATTAAAATGCACATTTTGATTGTATTGGGTATAGCGTCAGTTCATAACCGACGCTAAGGTGGAAAACGCGTCGATTATGAACCGACGCTAAACCAAAAATATAACCCTCATCCCCGTCCTTCCCCCTCATTCTCTCTTTTCTCTCTGAACTAAAAGGCGATTTCAGCGACGATGCCCCCCTCGAACCCAGTCCCTAGCCCATCTCCCGTTGATTAGAGCTTTGTTTCCACCCTACTAGGGTACCCGAGCCTCTCTCCGCCCCTTTCATCGCCCCTCGCGGCCTCCGAAGCTCCACAACTTCGAGAGGCTCCGCCCCTCGCGGCCTCCACAGCTCCAGTCTGCCCCTCCACCGATAGGTTAGTTTTTGAATTATTTTTCAATTTTTAAGTTAAGTATTTTTCAATTTTTTTTAATATAATTAGGTTAAATTGATAAATTCGATAATTAGATTTAAATTATAGTTATTAGAATTTAGAAATTGAATTTGAATTAAATTGGAGAATATTGATATTGATAAAATTGATAATTAGGTTAAATTATAGCTATTAGAATTTAAAAATTAAATTTCTTTTTAATAGAGTTAGGTTTATTTTTAGAATTGGAATTAAATTGAGAATTGGGATGTGAAATTATGAAATTTAGAAAATGATTGTTAGGTTAATTAGGAATTTTGAGAATTTAGAAATTAGAAATTATGTATTGCCAATTTAATTTTTTTGTTTAATAAAGTTAGGTTAATTTATGAGAATTGATAAATTTATAGTTTGTTTGATTTTTTTTTTAAATAAATATGTATTATTTATAATTGTGGTTAGGTTTCGCTTTTTTTTTGCGGTTGATTGGATTTGGCGGTGATCCCATTTAACGTCAAAGCATTTATCTTGGACGAGATAATTCAATGAAACTTTAATAGTTTATATATATATATATATATTGAAAGATATAGTTATATTAAATTTAGTGGAATTTAGGATTAAAAGTTACTGAAAATAGGTTATGGGACTCTGTGCTGCGATGATATAAGGTTGAAAGTATGCATGTTGATTGATTGTTTGATATTTGTGTATTATACGTTGTGTATTGGTACTTTTTGAAACTGGGAAATGTTGTAGAAATAGGGGAAATGCTGCCCAATTTTTTTTAAGATAATAACATTGATAGTTATGCATGTTAAATATTGACTGATACTTATGCATGTTGCTATTGGTTGTTTGATTTTTTTGTATTAATATGTGATGTCTATATGTAATATATGAATTTTGGATATGATATAAAATTAGAGGAAATGCTCCCTAATTATTTTTTTTTTAATATAGTAAATCTAGTCTTTGGCAAAATTTAAAATTTTTGGCTTGTTTGTTTTGTTTATTAGAAAATTGACATTGGATAGAGATTTGCTATCTTCAGATAGGCTATCAGTGAAATATAGGAAAGTTGTTGAGTATTTCTTGCAGTTTTGTGCAAGAAATTTAGAAAATCTAGATTTTGCTCCTTGTCTGTGTCTTTAAGTGCAGTAACATAGTGAAGATTAAGCTTATTACAGTGAATGAACACTTATTTAGGAACAGATAGACAATAGTTATAAGGTTTGATTTTTTCATGGAGAAATAATTTAGGGAGGAAGGAACCTCTAAGAATGATAAGGATGTTGATTTAGATTGTGAAAATGATCACATTGCAGAAATGATTGATGATGCACAATATGAATCTTATGTGGATCCAGAAAAATTTCAAAACATCTTAGAAGATGTTGATAAACCTATATACCCTAACTGTAAAAGTTCACTAAATTATCAACCCTTGTTAGGTTGCATAATTTGAAGACCAAACATGGTATTTCTGATAAGGTTTTCTCAGAATTACTTTATTTCTTAAGTGAATTATTACCCGAAGATAATGAGATGCCCTCGAGTTTTTATGAGGCAAAAAAGATATTGTGTTCGTTAGGCATATAATATGAAAAAATACATGATTGTCCTAACAATTGCATCATATATATTGATAAGCGTACAAAATATACGCTTATTTATAACATTTTCAGATTGATTTGGTTGTTTTTCTCAAGAGAAAGTTTATATTTAATTTGTTTGGTGAACTTGTGCAGCTTGTCGTTATAATTCTGATTTGTTCGAGAATTTGGATAAATGTTTGTTTTAGTAGCCGAAAATTGGCTAATATTTGGAAATATGGTACAGGCGATATATCGCCTGTCTTGGGCGATATATTGCCGCTTGTAGAATTCCAAATTTCGGTTTAAGCAGAACGACATCAGAAACTCGCGTTTTTATCGAGAACATTCAGCAGACGATATATCGCAGCATCATAGGCGATATATCGGCACAAGGGCATTTTTTGGAAATTTTCATGGAAATTCGTAGGTTTTTGGATTTTTGTAAAAAGAATAAAAAGAAGATCGAGAGGGACAGAAAAGGGAGAAGCATTCTGACGGCAGAGGAAAAGAAACAGAGAAGAATCCACGTTTATTTTGTTTGTGTTTATTTATGCTTTTGAATTTTAGATTGTGTGATGAAGTTTAATATTATGAACTAAATTTTTATTTAGATTATTTTAATGTAGTCACTGGATATTCTATTCGTCTTTAATGCAATTTCTATGAATCTTTGAATTTATGGTTATCTATTGTTCTTATGTTTAATGCTTGTAATTGATTGGCCATCTGTTGCATGATTATTGGTTTTAATTCAAAATCTGAAAAGTGAGAATTGGAATAGCTCTAGACAATAGACATAGATTTCAATTTAGAACGAAAGTATCTGTTGACGCGGTTCTTCGCCAACAGATAATTAAGAGAAGAAGAGAAAGGGATTAGTGCTGAATATAGAACCGTCACTGATATAAAATCTTAGAGAACGAACTAGGTGACTCAAGGCACGTTTTTTAAGTGGTTCAAAGGTTAAAATCATTCTACTCCACTAGTCAATATTACTGATATACTCTGGGTATCTGGTTACAAAGCATATATCTATCCAGAGACTATTTTTCCCAACCCTTATCAACTCCCAGGTTCTCCATATTTATAGGAGAAGGCACCTGAAAGTTGGTAAGGAGGTCATCCCGTGATCTTATTATTTGTCATATCAACTCTGTGACATTCATGATTAATTCTTAAACCTGACACATAAGTATGGTCAAATCGATAGGTAAGAAGATAATGGGCCGCACGACCCAACCCAGCCGTGGGTTTCAGAACATGCACGTTCCTGCTGCGTGTCCGAGAAGTCAGGGAGATATCAGACACGTGATGTCAGATATGTGCACGTTTATCTTGCGTGTGTTGACTTTAGAGAGGGTCAGAGCTCCGTATATAGCTCGTACCACGAGCTTCTCCCCTGACCCGACCTTCGGCCTTCAGGTTCTTTCCCCTAATCTTGGGCAACCTTGGCGTGTCCTTAGGGATTGCTCGAGCTAATAAGGTACGACCTCGAAGCGGGAGCTCCGGTCTTGGGGATGTTCACTGACTAATCACGATTAGTCAGTAACTCTGCCTGCTAATCAGCCCGTGGGAAAATCAGGGCGTACATCTGCCCCCCAAGCTCCTTCTTGTGGTACATGACGTCGTATATAAGACCACAGTAGGGGCTTTTAGACTTCCCCATAGACTCCTCGCATTCCACCCTTACGCAGGCGTCTGACACGTGGAGCGTCGTGGGTGGTGGCGGTACGTCTTACGAGAACCGCATTTAATGGCCTAGCCTATGCCCCGCCGTCGTTTCGTATTTCGAGTGGAAGGCCTCGGATCCCTCACCAGGGTCATCCAAGAGTCTTCTACACGTGATCCTTCACGTATATAAAAAGGGGGTGGCCACCCTACGCACGGGCCACCCTTTCATTCGAAATTTTCCAAATCTCCTTTCTTTTTCCCTCTCCATATTTCAGAAGAACAAAACCCTCAACCCTGTTGCTGCCATTTTCATCGTTCACGAAGCTGAGGCGCACGGATTTCTCCGAAGCTTTGGAAGCTACTACACTGACGAAGCTCCTACCAACGCAACGCCCTCATCCACCTCCCAGCCACACACTGTAAGTTTCCTGACCCTGTTCACTTTGAAAACATGCTACTGTAGCTTAGGTAAAAAATTTCACTGTAGCCGCATGCAAGGGTTTTCTGGGTTGTGTGAATATGGGGGGTGACAACCCTTTTTAGGTTAGGGCACATTTGTTGTAGGAAATCACTTTAGAGTATGGGTTTCAGGATGCTTTTTCTGGAAAAATTTATGGGCAGGAGTTTTGGGAATTTTTGGGTGTAAAACCAGGTAGCTTAGGGAACACGCCTTTAAGCGGTTTTGTAATTTTCCGCCTGTTGAAACTTCCCCCCCAAGGAAAATTCTATTCTGAACCCCTTGACACGCGAATTCCAAGTAATCTGGGATCCGTTGGGAGTATACGCGCGTGTTCACTGAATCGCGTGGCTCCACTCTCCACGGGCTGGGCTTACCTCAGCTCGTGCAAATAATAATTACTTCTTTCTCCTGTTTGGGTCACCTTTTCTAAAGTGTTTTCTTTTGCCTCAAAACCAGCCAGGATCAGAGGGGTCGAGGTGACGGGTTTTACTATTTAACCCGTTTTCCCAATACGGCGGCGGTCATCGAGCTGCCCAGCCACCCAAATGACTTCAAGGATCAGTTATTCATGTCAACTGGGTTCCGGAACTTCGACCACCACTACTTCAATCGTCCTCGTAAGTACCCTCCGATCTTAGCTCGCCTTTTGAGTTTTATTTTATCTTAGCTTCTCCCGGATCCCACTCTGATTCGAGCCAATCTTGCAGCCATCTACGCGAGGACCGAAAAGTCTGTGACCCTCGGGGGCCAATATGAAACACTGGCGGGCTTGCCCCCCAGTGAGAAGGACTATCGCATGCTCGTGACGGACGAGACGATGGTGTTCTGCAAACTGATTTTCCCAAATCAGACCCTGAACCTGAAGAGGTCCCGGGGGCCGCCTCCAGCCCGTGACAACAGACCTATCATCGTGGAGGAGGTCGCGGTAGAAGAAGACGAGGAGGACGAGGCGGCCGAAGTTCCGCTCGTGAGGAATAGGAAGAGGGCCTTGGAGGAGAGGATCCAATCCAAAGCAGCCGCAGGTCCTTCCGGCCAAGGTAACCCTTACTTATTTAAGCATGTAGATAGGGCCACTGCAGACCCCCGGCTGGTTAGGTTCAATCCTAGGCAGCTCGTCCACCGTCACCGAAGGGACCCGGACCTGAACACACTCCTGCTCCATTGTGTTGACCGGCTCGTGCTGGATCACCAAGAGAGCCGGCCTAGGGGTACCGTAGTAGTAGATAACACCCTAGCTTTTAGGTCGATCTTATTCGAGGAGTATGGGACCAACCTACGCACATGGCCATCACTCCAGAGGGGTATCTATGCTCCGGGGCTTAGGCAGTATGTAGAAGAGTCTAGCCCTGAGTCAGAACCGGAGCTAGAACCTGCGCCAGTTCGCGAAATAATCGTCTTAAGTTCTTCCAGCTCGCGGGGTAGGGCTCCCTCAGTATTCACATGCTTTTTATCTTTAAACTTTTGTCCTTATCTTTGTATGATTGCTAACTTGTAATAACCATGTTTTTTGTTTGACAGAAGAGATGTCTCAGCCCGAGGATAGCTTGCGGGGCATAGTCTTCGGGGGGAACCCCCCAGCCGGGCCAAGAGCGAAAAGGCTCCGGGGTTCCAAGAGCTCTGCCGGGGTCCCCACTAAATCTCCTGCGAAGGAGAAGGAGAAAATCCCGCCAGCCCAGGTCGTGGGCGCGATCCTTCCAGCTACCGGAGCAGGACAAATGCTCCCACCGCACCAGCGATCTCCATCAGCCACCCAGGACGTGGGAATGGAGATCGGGACTCCGACCGTGGTGGCCCCCGAGGTACGCATCCCGGTCGATCTCCAGGACCTGGAGAAGATCCCAGAGGCCTTCCAGGGAACGGTGTACGAAACGGCGAACTACGCCGTCAGCCATTTTTACAAGTTCAAGGAGAAGGAGCTCTGGGCTATTGAGACAATGAGCCCGGTTGACGTAATAGAGTCTTCAATGGGCATGACCCTAACGGTAAGCTGCCCCATTCTTTTAAAGCTTTTACCTTTGCATATTGCCTTATTTTTCCACTTAGCCAATTTATCCTTCATTTCTCGTAGGGCGTCGCTGCAATCCATCGGAGCATCACCAGGGCCAGAGCTCAGCTCGAGGAAATGAGGACCGAGCACCAGGCCGCTCTCCAGGAGGCTCAGGCGGCAAAGGATGCGTTGGCGACCTCGAAGGCTGAGTTGGAGAGGACACGCTCGAAGGTTCAAGAGCTCGAGACCTCCCTTGCCACCTCGCGGACAAACCTCGAGGCAGCTAAGACTGAGGCCCAGGCCGCCCTGGAAGCAGAACGGACCACCTCGGAGCAATCCATGCAGGATCTGTTCTACCATTGCTGGGCCCACAACCCGGAGGTTGACTTCTCTTTCATGCCACCGAGCCTCTGGGCGCGCTTGCTGGTGAAGTTCCAAGCTCGCCTCGACAAAGAGGCGCCACCTTCGGAGACTGGGGAAGCCTCTGGTGCGGCGGAGCAAGGTGAAATGGCGACCTCCAAAGGGCCGAATGACGGAGCTTAGGGCACTCTTCTCTTTTTCTCTTTACATATTTTGAAGTATTTTGTGTAACCTTTGCATGAGGTGTTTTCACCTCGAGACGCTTTTCCTTTAATCCATACTTTTTAACTTAGGATTTTTTCATGCTTTTGGCTACATTATATATATATTTTTTTTAAAACTTAGTTCGTGCTAACTTTTATCCATATCTCGAGTTCTTTAAGAAGAACCACGATCAATAAATTTAAGTTAACCTCCAAGTTTTATGACCTAGTTAAAACCAGGAACTTATTTTGAAAACTTAGTTCGTGTTAACTTTTATCCATATCTCGAGTTCTTTAAGAAGAACCACGATCAATAAATTTAAGTTAACTTCCAAGTTTTATGACCTAGTTAAAACCAGGAACTTATTTTGAAAACTTAGTTCGTGTTAACTTTTATCCATATCTCGAGTTCTTTAAGAAGAACCACGATCAATAAATTTAAGTTAACCTCCAAGTTTTATGACCTAGTTAAAACCAGGAACTTATTTTGAAAACTTAGTTCGTGTTAACTTTTATCCATATCTCGAGTTCTTTAAGAAGAACCACGATCAATAAATTTAAGTTAACTTCCAAGTTTTATGACCTAGTTAAAACCAGGAACTTATTTTGAAAACTTAGTTCGTGTTAACTTTTATCCATATCTCGAGTTCTTTAAGAAGAACCACGATCAATAAATTTAAGTAACTTCCAAGTTTTATGACCTAGTTAAAACCAGGAACTTATTTTGAAAACTTAGTTCGTGTTAACTTTTATCCATATCTCGAGTTCTTTAAGAAGAACCACGATCAATAAATTTAAGTTAACTTCCAAGTTTTATGACCCAGTTAAAACCAGGATAGGACTTAGTTGGCGTTAACCCTTATCCGTGTCTCGAGCTCTTTAGGAAGAGCAACGATCCATAGATAAAAATCAACATCTAAGTCGTTAAGGAGACCTGGTTATATCCAGGTACCATATGCCCCCCAAGTAACTGGGAAAGGGTCTTTCGTGGTTACTTTAAGATTACACTTGCAAATATGCGAAAAAAGCTGATTTTTATTAATACATAAAAAGTGGCCTTCCAGGCCTTACAAGTGGATCATTGATAATATTTCTTTAAGTGGATGGCGTTCCAAGTCCGTGGGAAGGCCCCTCCATCAAGTCGAGCTAACTTATAAGTTCCCTCCCTGATGACTTCGATGACCTGGTAAGGTCCTTCCCAGCTCGGTCCCAAGACTCCATCTTTGGGATTTTTCCCGGCCAGGAAAACTCTCCTTAGGACCAAGTCGCCAACGCTAAAGGCGCGTTTTCTGACCTTGGTGTTAAAGTAGCGAGTGATCTTCTGCTGATAATTGGCGAGCTGGAGTTGCGAATCCTCTCGCCTTTCATCAACGAGGTCTAGGGAATGACATAGGAGCTCGTGGTTCCGATCTTGGTCGTAGGTCTGAACTCTATGCGACAGAACCTTAACTTCCACGGGGAGGACTGCTTCACTCCCGAAGGTTAGGGAGAAAGGAGTATGACCCGTAGGAGTCCGATGCGAGGTCCGGTATGCCCACAAGACCTGGGGGAGCTGTTCCGGCCAGACTCCCTTTGCTTCATCTAATCTTTTCTTGAGGCTCGCCTTTAGAGTCTTGTTGACAGCCTCGACCTGGCCATTTGCCTGAGGATAGGTCACGGAGGAGAAGCTTTTCACAATTTCGTGCCTTTCACAAAATTCGGTGAACAGGTCGCTATCGAACTGAGTGCCGTTATCGGAGACGATTTTCTTCGGCAGGCCGAATCGACAGATGATGCTTTTAACCACGAAGTCGAGTACCTTCTTCGATGTGATTGTTGCCAATGGTTCTGCCTCGGCCCACTTGGTAAAGTAGTCGATGGCTACTATAGCATAACGGACTCCGCCCTTTCCAGTGGGCAGGGCACCCACCAGGTCTATTCCCCAGACAGCAAACGGCCAAGGGGCCGAGATCATCCTTAGCTCGACTGGAGGAGCTCGGGCAACTGCAGCGAATCGCTGGCATTTGTCGCACTTCTTCACGTATGAGATCGCGTCTTTGGACAGAGTTGGCCAGTAATAACCTTGCCTGAGAACCTTTAAGGCCAGGCTTTGCCCCCCAGTGTGGTCTCCGCAGAATCCTTCGTGAATTTCCTGCAGGATGGCTTTCGCATCTCCTGGAAGAACGCACCGAAGGAGAGGTAGGGAGTGCCCACGTCGGTACAATAACCCATCAACTATTGTATATCTAGGGACTTGATATAGGACTCGCCGCGCGTCGTTACGTCCTTCAGGCAGCTTGCCCTCGACGAGGTACTCAAGAATGGGGGTCATCCAGGTCGGCCTGGCGTCGACCATCTCGACCTCCGCCCGATATCCTTCTATACTTGGCTTTTCCAAGAATTCTATTGGTACCAACCCCAGGGTCTCCGTCTCTCCCGAGGTGGCGAGTTTGGCAAGAGCATCTGCAATGGTATTCTGTTCTCGAGGAATCTGTTCGATTGATCCTCGCTCAAATGCGGGCAACTCATCTTTTACCTTTGCCAGATAGGCGGCCATCTTGGGTCCTCGCACCTGATATTCGCCCAGAACCTGGTTTACCACGAGCTGGGAGTCACTAAAGCACTGGATGGAGCTCGCCTTTAACTCATTGGCCATCCTCAACCCGGCTAACAAAGCTTCGTATTCCGCCTCGTTGTTGGAGGCCTTGAACCCGAACCTTAGCGCCGAGTGGAACCTATGTCCCACGAGGGATATCAGAATGATTCCGGCCTCGGAGCCATTCTCATTGGATGAACCATCTACAAAGATCTTCCACAACGATTCGGGCGAGGTGAGCTGAGATGAACCTTCTGATGGATCCTCCTGGAATCCCGTGCACTCTGCCACGAAGTCGGCCAAGGCCTGACTTTTTATAGAAGTTCGTGGAGTATAGAAAATCTCGAACTGACTGAGTTCGACCGCCCACTTTAACAAACGTCCTGATGCTTCAGGTTTTTGCAAAACCTGCCTTAGAGGCTGATCGGTCATGACGTGTACCGAGTGGGACTGGAAGTACGGCCTGAGCTTTCGCGAGGCCGTGATTAGGCAGAATGCCAGTTTTTCCATCAGTGGGTATCGTGATTCTGCCCCGAGGAGTCTCTTGCTGATGTAATAGACTGGCTTCTGAACTTGGTCCTCTTCTCGTACTAGTACGGCGCTAGCCGCATCCTCAGTGACGGCCAGGTAGAGGAAAAGAGGCTCTCCCGCCTTGGGCTTGGATAGCACGGGCGGTTCAGACAGATGTGCCTTCAAGTCGAGGAATGCGCTTTCGCATTCTACTGTCCACTCAAACTTCTTGTTTCCCCGGAGCAGGCTGTAGAAGGGCAAACACTTATCGGTTGACTTGGAAATGAACCGGTTGAGTGCTGCCACTCTTCCTGTGAGGCCTTGGACATCTTTCTACGACCTGGGGGAAGGAAGCTCGAGCAGTGACCTGATCTTGTCGGGGTTTGCCTCGATTCCTCGAGTATTAACTATGAACCCCAGGAACTTCCCGGATGCGACCCCAAAAGTGCATTTCTGGGGATTGAGCCTCATGCCGTAATCCCGTAGTATTTTAAAACATTCTTCCAGGTCGGAAACATGGTTGTCGGCAGTCTTTGACTTGACGAGCATGTCATCGACATACACTTCCATGTTTTTTTCGATCTGGTCCGAGAACATTCTGTTTACTAGCCTTTGGTAAGTAGCGCCGGTGTTCTTCAGACCGAACGGCGTGACCTTGTAGCAATAGACATTAGTCGGGGTCATGAAGCTGGTGTGTTCCTGATCCGCCGGATTCATCGCGATCTGATTGTAGTCTGAGTACGCGTCCATAAGGGACATGAGCTCGTGCCCCGCCGTGGCGTCCACCAGCTGGTCGATCCTTGGCAATGGAAAACAATCCTTGGGGCAGACCTTATTCAGATCAGAGAAGTCAATGCAGGTCCGCCATTTCCCATTGGGCTTCGGAACTAGCACGGGATTAGCGACCCAAATTGGAAATTTGGCTTCCCGGATAAAGCCACATTTTTTGAGTCGGGCTACCTCTTCTTCTAGGGCTTCAGCTCGGGTTGTCCCTAAATGCCTTTGCTTCTGAGACTTGGCGGGAACGCTTTTATCCAGATGGAGCGTGTGCATGATGACACTCGAGCTAATTCCTACCATGTCCTCGTGCGACCATGCGAATACATCTAAACTAGCCCGGAGGAACGTAATCAGCTCCGCCTTCCTCTTGCTGCAGAGGTTTTTCCCGAGCTTGACCGTCCGTGACAGATTTTGTGGATCAAGGTTCACCTCCTCGAGCTCCTCAATAGCCTGGAGCTCGGACCTATCTTCGCCTATTCGGGGGTCAATGTCCTCACTAAGGGAGACACTTTCCCCTTGGGCGTTTTGAGGTTTTTCAATCTCAGGAGCCACCAAGGGCTTCTGGGATTCCTCTTCACTCAGAATAGCCATAGCCAGCTGCCCGGGTTTAGATTTTCCCTTCATGGAAATGTTGTAGCATTCCCTGGCAGCGAGCTGATCGCCCTTGATGGTGCAGATTCCTGTTGAAGTAGGGAATTTCATGGCAAGGTGTCGAATGGAAGTGATAGCCTCGAAAGCTATGAGCGTAGGTCGGCCCAAAATGGCGTTGTAGGCAGCGGAGCAGTCAATGACCACGAACTCAAGTAGTTTAGAGACTGTCCGAGATTCTTCCCCTAGGGTGATCACCAGCTCGATCGTCCCTATTGCTGCCGATCCTTCTCCCGAAAAGCCATACAGCATCATGGAGGTCGCCTTTAGGTCGGCGACAGTCAGACCCATCTTCTCTAAAGTGAAGCGGAATAAAAGGTTCACCAAACTCCCGTTGTCCACCAGCACCCTTCTGACTTTCCGATTGGCGAGCTGGACTGTTACAACCAACGGATCATTGTGAGGGAGCTGGACATGGCCTGCGTCTTCCTCCGTGAAAGTGATCGGTTGCTTCTCTAATCGTTGCTATTTTGACTGACGCTGCTCCGGGACGAACTCCACTCCGTTGTGGGCCTTTAATTCATTCACATATCTCTTATGGGCGCCTCTGCTCATTCCAGCCATGTGCAGTCCTCCAGAGATGGTGGATATCTCTCCTCCGACCACGGGAGGAGGGACGTCCTGATCTACCCGAGGCCCGGGCTGACTGGCTGGGACTTCCGGAGCGGGTCGACTTGCTGGGACCCTGTTTCGTGAGTATTGCGCCAAGGGGCCTGCTCGAATGAGAGTCTCGATCTCATCTTTGAGATGCCTGCAATCGTCGGTATTGTGGCCGACGTCGTTGTGAAAACGGCAGAATTTGGAAGTGTCTCTCTTTCTCTTGTGGTGTTTCAATGGTTCCGGCCTCTTCCAGGGGACCCGAGTAGAGTTGGCCAGGAAGATACTTTCCCTGGATTGGGTGAGTTCGGTATATGTCGCAAACACGGGCTTAAACTTGTCTACAGACTTATTCTTCTTTTGGCCTTGCTGATTGTTTTCGCCATTTCCCTTTCTTTTGCCTCCACCCGGTTGGTTGTTCTGTATGGCGCCTGGGGTCGCTGCCACGACCTCCGTCCCTACTCCGGTGGGCTGCTCGGGAACCTGGCTGGTTCCCGCGGCTGAGGCTTCTGCTTCTTCCAAGTTTATCCACTCTTGGGCTCTATTAAGGAATTCGTTAACTGAGCTGACTCCCTTCCTCTGTATATCCTTCCATAGGTCTCCCCCGACAAGGATTCCGATTCTCATTGCCATGAGCTTGGAGCTATCATCCGCGTCCCTAGCTCGGGCAGCGAAGTTCGCGAATCTGCTCAGGTAGGCCTTCAGCGTCTCGCCGGGCTGCTGTCTCACATTGGCCAGGGAGTCGGCTTGAACACGGGCGGCCTGGGAGGCGCGGAAGGCCCTTTTGAAGTCGGCTGAGAAGGCCTTCCAGGAGCTGATTGACTGTTTTTTACTTTGCTTGAACCACTGTCGAGCAGGTCCGGTCAGTGTGGAGGGGAAGATCAAGCATCTCAGCTCCGGGCCAATATTATGCGCCATCATTAAGGTCTTGAACATCCCTAAATGGTCCGACGAATCTCCGTCCCCGTTGAACTTTGATAAATGAGGCATACGGAAACCAGGTGGGTATGCCGTCGCTGCTATGTTGGGGGCGAAGAGTTCCATCTCGTCTCCCGAATCATATTCATCTTTTTCCTTTTCTGATAAGAGCTTCTTCATCAATTCCTCCATCTGAGTGAGGTGCTCGAGGGTTTGATCCTGAGATCCTTGGTTATTCCGGGGCTGTTCAGCAGCTCCGGATCCATTGTACATATTAGGCGGGTTATTGCCCCTCCTATCTTGAGATAGGTTATTTGGGACATTCCCTCCGTTACATACTTCGGATCGGGCCCCCCCCCCCCGAGCGAGCCTGACTACCATCTCTAGCCCTGTCCTCCCTGTGAGAGTTGAGGTGATCTCGAAGGTCGCCTCCCTGGGTGGTCTGGTGGCTTTGTGCCGAACTTAGTCGCTGACTTAGATCTCCTCCAGAGAGATCACTTCGGCGACTACCGGTCCAATGACTCCTGCTGGACAGACTTGGAGTCCGTCATTGGTGGTGAGGACCTGGGCTTTCTTCTGGCGCCCTGCTACGCCGGGAAGGTCCCGCTGATGGTGGGTTTCTCCTACTACTCCCGTAAGCTGGGATGTCTCGGACGGGCCGAGGAGGAGACGGATATCTGATCGGAGATGGAGGATGCCTGACTGAAGAAGCGATCCTGGTTCCATCTGGACGGATCAAATTTGGTGGGGGCCTTTCGGCCCTGCTAGCTTGCTGGTCCCGCACCGGGCGACCTGGACGAGGCGCAGGACGATCTTCGGGGACGGGCTGACGTCTTTGACCCTCCGCAGATCTCCTCCGGGAATTTCCTCGAGCTCTCCTAGGCGTCCTCGTGGATGGTTGAGAGCTAGGAGTCGACGTCCTAACTGAACGGCTGTATTGCTGTTGTCTGGTCCCAGGCATTTCCCCGAAGTTTGCGTCTCGATGGTGTGATGAAAGGGTGGAGTTGGCTGCTGGAAGTCTATCCGAACGGCTATGCCTGGACCGACTACCTCGGCGAGACTTAGGAGCCTCACCTTGCCTCTCTCCAACGTTAGCGTTGGTTGTGAGAGGGGGTAATCGGGCCAGGATATCTTGGATTTGCCAACTAGCCGTGGCCAACTGGCTCCTCAGCTGAGCATTCTCCATCTCCACTGCAGTATAATAACATGGGTTCGGATTAGGTGGCCGGGGCGCCGAACTACCCGTATCGTCTTGGCCCGCTGGCTACTTTCCTGGCCGCTGCTGGACTTCAGGAATTTGTTCATCAGGGATGGCAATATGATGAGCCTCCTGCCCATCATGCTGTTCTGTCTCGTTGCCATGCCTGGATTGAGTAGTCACCATAGTTGGATGTTTGTGGCAGCACTAATCAAACTTGCTCTCAATGAAAGCACCAAACTGTTGACGCGGTTCTTCGCCAACAAATAATTAAGAGAAGAAGAGAAAGGGATTAGTGCTGAATATAGAACCGTCACTGATATAAAATCTTAGAGAACGAACTAGGTGACTCAAGGCATGTTTTTTAAGTGGTTCAAAGGTTAAAATCCTTCTACTCCACTAGTCAATATTATTGATATACTCTGGGTATCTGGTTACAAAGCATATATCTATCCAGAGACTATTTTTCCCAACCCTTATCAACTCCCAGGTTCTCCATATTTATAGGAGAAGGCACCTGGAAGTTGGTAAGGAGGTCATCCCGTGATCTTATTATTTGTCATATCAACTTTGTGACATTCATGATTAATTCCTAAACCTGACACATAAGTATGGTCAAATTGATAGGTAAGAAGATAATGGGCCGCACGGCCCAACCCAGCCGTGGGTTTCAGAACATGCACGTTCCTGCTGCGTGTCTGAGAAGTCAGGGAGATATCGGACACGTGATGTCAGATATGTGCACGTTTATCTTGCGTGTGTTGACTTTACAGAGGGTCAAAGCTCCGTATATAGCTCGTACCACGAGCTTCTCCCCTGACCCGACCTTCGGCCTTCAGGTTCTTTCCCCCAGTCCTGGGCAACCTTGGCGTGTCCTTAGGGATTGCTCGAGCTAATAAGGTATGACCTCGAAGCGGGAGCTCTGGTCTTGGGGATGTTCACTGACTAATCACAATTAGTCAGTAACTCTGCCTGCTAATCAGCCCGTGGGAAAATCAGGGCGTACAGTATCAAATTGGTTTGTGTAGCAATTAGGTTTTTGTTCTTAATGTGGTTTATGTGTCGAATTTATCACATATATGTAGAGAATTCATAAGTAAACTGAATATTTTATATCTTGAGAAAGAATAGAATTGTCAATAGTAAACTTGCTATAATCATAGATCAAAGAAACATATTAGTTGTATTATTGATTGAATAGAATTGAAGGTTGATGAAATTAGAATACTCTAATCTTTCGCTTATTTTAAATTTCGTTAATTAAATTGTGCTTTCTTAGTTTATTGTTCATTGTTAATTGTCATTAAAATTTTATTAGTCAAATAGAAATAAAAGTTTGCTATTGGTAATTATTAGATCAATTCCCTGACGGAACGATAATATATTTCTACTACTATTACTTGTTTATTCGATTGCGTATACTTGCGCAGTGGTAAAAATTGTCAAAAGAGATTTGCGGATGCAATTGCATGTCCGACATGTGGTGAATCTAGATGGCAAAAGAAAAAGAATTCAAATGCAGTTAAGGATAGTGTCCCTGCCAAGGTGTTATGGTACTGACTACCTATACCTCGTTTGATTAGGTTCTACCAAAATGTCGAATATTGTAATGCCTCAAATTTCCTAATAAGGTTGAGGACCTTGATTAGGAGGTCGGGAGGGCCATAATTGATTTATTATGTTATTAAATGATTATATGCATGTTTATGTGAATTATATTATTATACGATGGTAAACACATGCATATGGATGTATTTATAATTATAGGGGCATTTTGGTAATTTGGCATGTTAAGGGCGTAATTGTGTATTTTCGTACATGTGGATTTTTTCGAGCTTTTTGGCATGAGACGATCATGAAATGCAAGTATTCGGTCTGGTCATAACGGGTTTAAGTTCGGGGCTCGGGGTGAGTCTCGGGGTGATTTTAATGATTAGAGTGTTGCCAGGAGTTAAAGGGTAACAGGACATGGATTATTGGTGTTTGAGAATATTGAGAATAGCGGGAATTGGAAGGTGTTAATTATGATTAACAAAATAAGTGAGAAAAGACGGTTTTGCCCTTGGTGGCTATTAAGGCTTTATTTTAGACTTGAGGGCATTTAGGCCTTTTTACCCTTAGAGATTTATATTAGCCATTAAGGTTGTAGAACCTTGTCAAAAACAGGTCTCCTTCCTCCTTCTCTGCCGATAGTTTTCTCCTTCATTTCTCCTTGAATTTTCAAGCTCTTTTTGAGGAACCAAGCTGGGATAAGCTAGGGTTATGCTCCACCATTGAAGAGGGTGTATTGCTGAGATTGGGGTGAGTTTTTAGCCATTAGAACTCTTGCTTTTGCTCTGTTTTCTTACTTAAGTTTTAGCTGGTTTTTGAGTTGGAAAGTTGGGAATTGATTGGAGTTTTGGCTAGGGTTCTTGGAGTTGTGGTGCCTAGGACATGTGGAGGAGGTATTTGGGTTCATTTGGGACTTAATTTGATGTTTGGAAGCTTTTGATTTGGGTTGGAAATGGTAGAATCGAAGGAAGAGATTTCAGGGGAGTGTCTGGCTGGGGGTAGCGCTACAGCGCCCATTAGAGGGCGCTATAGCGCTACACAAGATTTGTTTGGGTGGTTTGGGGTTATGAGTATAGCGATGGGGCGCTATTGAGTAGCTGTGACGCCCCACATCACTATGGCTGCTTTCTGGAATGACGACTAGCCCTACAAACCAAGACAAGTCTTTCCAGCGTGCTTTGTCCTCACTCGCACACTTCCTGGGAAAACTTCCCAGGAGGTCACCCATCCCTAGGTTATTCCAAGCCAAGCACGCTTAACCATGGAGTTCTCAAGTGATGGGCTACCGAAAAGAAGATGCACCTTCCTGATATAAGTAGTACCCATCAATCCATTTAAGCCCTCTTCAACTGTGTAGTCCCATACCTACACAGTCTTAGAATCATTACACTTGACCTTTCCCAGGCGGTGTGGGATTGCACAGCTTACCCGATCTTTCCCCTTACGGATCACGGGATTCTGACTGTCACAATCACTGTGTGTTTAAAAATAGTGCGGGACTTGCTAATCAAGTCATTTAAACAAAGTGTGAATTCAATGTCATCAACAAGTTAGGAATAAAAGATTTTGGTCATAAACAGGCTATTTTCATTTAAAATGACAGTTTAATACATGAAAACTCAAAACGGGGTTTAGACGACTTAGTTACAGCAAACTCCAAGAGTTACAAACAATTTAAGCTACTCTATGGCAAAATAGACATTTTAGGTTTCCGTTCCTGTACAATTCCTCGACCGTGGCGGCCGAGCAGCTGACGATGTACACCCCGCCCCCATAGCTCTCCAACTCATGGTTGACTCAGTCTACCCCTTGCCTTTACCTGCACCACGTAGCACCCGTGAGCCGAGGCCCAGCAAGAAAGCATAATATCATGGCAAGATCAACATCAATAATTAAACATTCAACAATGCATAACCAGGAATTCAGCAATTCATGACATTTATCCAATCAGTGATAACACTCAGCAAATTAACGGTTTGTCGTCCAGACAGTCAACCAACTATATTCATAACACAATATTCACGTTCATAACCAATACATTATCATATCAATCAAATAACATTCAGGGTTGGCGCCCTTAGTCGCACCCTCTATTTAACACATTGTCTTCGGCTCACTTGAGCCGCCCCCAGTGTAATACTCACTGACTCCGGCCAGCTTAACCGAGCTCAGTGATAAATAAGCTACCTCAGCTACCAATGGCCGAGCCGCGCCCTGTGCGCAAACATTGATTCCGACACTCTTAGGCCGGTTACTGCATGTCCCATGGCATAATAATGCCATCTCATGACATGATATACAAGTATAGGGAGCTCTTAGTCCCGTCGTGTCCACAAGGTTAAACACATTCACATAACAATGCATACAAACATAGGGAACACTTAGTCCCAACCTAGCCACATAATCAGGTGCAGCTTTCTTACCTTTGGCTTTCAAACGAGCTAGCTACAAGCGATGCTCCTTGAGCGCGATCCCTGAGCCCTAGCTTAGCACCTAGTCACAACCAAGATAAAGGATACCATTAACAATCTTAAATGAGCTTCTAAACCAAGTTCTGGTCCTCGGAACATTGAACTTCACCAACTATGGTAAAAGACTCAACCCCGAGCACCCTAGGTTAAATTCCCAAGCCTAAAATCTCAAAATCCCAAAATCTCTTAAGCGTCGCGGCATGGGCCATCCATGCCGCGGCATGGCCCTTGACAGAACCCTCCATGGGCACAAAAACAGGTAAGGGCCGCGGCATTGCTTGGACCATGCCGCGGCCCGCCCTCCTTCCTCAGCATGCCACAACATCGAAGGGCCGCGGCTCACCAAGAACCATGCCGCGGCCCGACCCTTCGAACCCAGAAAAAACCACCATTTTCAATCTCTAAACCTCACCTAAAGCCATCCTAAAGCCCCCAACTCAAAACCAATTAATAATAACAACATTAGAATGATTTAGACAACGCAACCCAACCAAAAATCCAGCCTAAGACTCACCAAAATCTCAATTCCAACTTCTGAAATTTCAAACCCACAAACTCAAAACCAGCCATGAAAACTCTCAAATTTAACCATCAAACTTCAAATTAATCCTTACCTCAGCTGTAGAATCGTTCTAGCATCCAACCAGCCTCAAGCCCTTCAACTCCTCAGGTGCATATCCCTGTATTCCATCCAAAACCCAAACTTAAAAACTATCTCATTAAACTCATAAATTCACATCAAAAAACCTTAAAACTTACCTCAATTGACTGGCTTAACTCTGCTAGTTCTTCAAGCTTCACCAAAGTCCCTAGCCCTAAGCTCCATCCTGAGCTTGCTCTAGAATTCCAGCTCCAAAACCCACAAGGAATGGTGAAGAGATGACCCAGCCGAATGAGAGAGTGTGAGATAACACTAAGTGTTCTGTTTTTCTTTCTTTCCTTCTTCTTTTCTTTTCCTTAAGTTTCTAAGTTTATCTACAACCTCCACTAACATCATAAAGCAGAATATAGCCTAACCTTAAATAAGCCAAATGACCACCTTGCCCTCCCAATAATAACTAAACCTTAAACATTCCAAGGGCATTTTAGTCATTGCTCCCAATTCCCACTAATTCCTCAAGTGTCTTAAATATTTACCACTTAATTCCCGTCATCTAATTAGTCACCAATTATATTTCTCAATACCAAATCATCCCAAATACATTCTCCAAAGTCCCATTTATACCCCTAGGCTCACCCCGAGCCGGGTATAAATCCCCGCCATGACTTTTTCGCTAAACTGCTCATTAGGATCGTCTCAAGTCACAGACCACAGATATATCCACATAATAATGTGGTCTCAACATTAGCCTACCAATATACACACAAGTACACAATTACGCTCTCAATGAGCCAAATTACCAAAATACCCTCACAGTAGAGTATATAACCCCATGCATGCCTTTATCATCATATAATAATATGACTCACATAATCATGCATATAATCATATAATAGCACCGTAAATCAATTATGGCCCTCCCGGCCTCCTAATCAAGGTCCTAAACCTTATTAGGAAATTTGGGTCGTTACAGTAGCGATGTAGCGCTACTCTGTTTCTTCAGAACCCTGTTTTGAGTGTTTTTAAGGGTTTTTGGCTTGGGGTTTCAATCCTTAAGGCCCGGGATCGAATCTATTCACTGTGTGGGTACATTTCGGGGTCCCGAGAGTGAGGTTTAGATCAAGATCCTATTATTGTTGATTCTCATTTATGGAGGTTATATTTGGTTATGACTAGGTGACAGTTAAAGGATTAAGGATCGATCGTTCTCAAGGGTCGTTCAATTATTGTTCTCGCTCGAACCAAAGGTAAGAAAACTGCACCCTGTGTATATGTGACATGCATGGTTATTCTTGATGCATGTTGGATGTTTAAGTGTAATGCATATGATGCACGAGAAACATGTGATTAGGACATGCCGTAAATATTGAATATGAGATTGTTCAGAGCTTGAGCCTCTGTGTTAATGCATGATCCTAAGTGTGCTAGTAATTATTGAGTAAGCATGTTGAGTGCCCTGTATCTGGATATTTGACATATGATATATGTTTGGTAGCATTGCTTACTTGTGTATGGCACTGACTAGTCAGGGTCGGCATTGGTCGAGTATACAGACCTAAGAGCCGAGAACGGCATAGCGTCATGAACGCAGGGCTGATTAAAGATTAGATCTAATCGATATCAGCGTTGTATGACTCTAAGGCATTAACGCTGGACCGACCCTAAGGTCGATGAATCTTATAAGCGCTCAACTAGTCTAAGCCAGTTACTCAGAGTAGGGCCAAAGGCTTAGGTGATAGTTTTTCACATGGATGGGGAGCAGTACTCCATGGTTATGACTCTGTGGTCATGAGAAAGGTTATGTTGGTGACTAGTCATCATGCACCTATCCTGTTTAAGCTAGTGAAATGTTCACTTATCTATAAAGCCCCGGTGACCCTATCATCACATGGCTATTGGGGATAAACCCACCTCAGTGACTATTACAGCTGTCACTCTTCTATTTGGGGCTAAAAGCCCTGTATGATTATTATGATCATTGGTTGATGTGTTATACTCAACGTTACGTGAATTCATTTGCCTGCTTGAATAGGGCTATCTCCGCTAGGCGTGCGCCTTATGTTTTGATGACATGTTATTACTGTTCATGAGCATATTAAGTTTTCTTGCTGGGCTTCGGCTCACGGGTGCTATGTGGTGCAGGTAAAGACAAAAGAAAGTTGGACCATCCTTGAGCTGGAGAGCTTAGGTGACGATGTGTACATATGCGGCTGCTCGACCACCACGGCCGAGTGTTGGAAGAGGAACTAGGGTTAAACCCTGTTTTGCCGCCTAGATCGGCCTGTTGTAAATATTTTCTTGTAATAGACTTTTAAATTATATTTTTGGGATCCCAATGTATATAGTAAACGTTCTAATGAAACATTACATCTTAACCAAAAATTTTAATCCCTAAACCGTTAATCATACTTAGATACACGATTTTGGCCAAATGACTCGATTAGCGAGTTTAGCACTGTTTATAAGGCACACCGTAACGGTCCCTGGAGTTTGGGGCGTTACAAATATGCTAAAAATTTAACTTGGCATGTCGACGAGAGGGTAAATGATAGAAAGATGAGACACCTAACTGACTCACTGGCTTGAAAAACAATTGATGAGATATGGGCGGACTAATTTTAATTGACTATAATTTAACCTACTAATTTTAAATAAGTCTTACTTAATCTTCAACCTAATATAACGTTTTAAAATATTTGTCTTATAGTCAACATTCTAACTTATGGTTTATTAACATCTGTGACGAGATTTTAAGAATTGAAAATGCTGTCATTTATCAATTGAAGTGTTATTAATTTGATTTTTGATCACGTTAATTATGTCAATTTTAAATTTTTTGGATTAACTTAAATTTAATTTATCCAATTAAATCAAGTTGACATTATTTGACTATATATTTATAAGAACTTCCAACTTTTGTAATTTTGTGTAAGTTTCGAATCTTGTGATCGTATAATAACTAAAATTATTATCCCTAATCTTAACAACTCTACTGTCGCACCACGAGAAAACTATTTTATATTTGCATTGTTTTGGTCAACTTAGACTATTTGATTACGAGAATGATGATCCCTTACTCTCTAAAGTGAAGCTCAAAACCAACTGTTTCTTGTTCTTCTTCTTCTTCTTCTTTCAATTCCATTGCCCAAGTGGGGAATTCTTAATTATTTTTTCTATTAAAACAAAAAAAAAAACTCACTAATGTAACAAAAGATGAAATTGTCAATAATGACTTAAGAGCCTAATAAAATATTTGCAAGATTAATAATTATCAAACACTACAATTGTCATGAATATTTTATCAAGGTTATATTATATTAAATAAGTTTTTAATTAGTATTTTTGTGCAAATTGGTATTGAATTCATAATTATTGAAGAAAAAGTAGCAACAAATAATAAAATTATACACTCGTTTCTCATAAAAATACTCTCCAAATGAACTGTATATATGGTTGCCAAAAACTCCATAACCATGAAGAAGAAAAAAAAGACAAAAGACATTGCAAAAGAGCCATTATTAAAGATTATAATAATAATGAAATATTATAAAAACAAATGTAGAGAAGAGAGATTCTTACGCGTTCTCTCTTTTTCAAATAAAAAGTTGATTTGATGAGCTTGTTAAGGTAGGCTATAAGGTAATGTGACATGACTCTTTATTACAAGAAAATGAGTACTCTAATTAAAGTAAATTTTCTGGTTGAAAAATAAGACTCTATGTATATGCACCAATAATTGGATATCGTGCGTCATTATATATAAATACTAGTACGGAAACTGAATAATTATTATTAATTTTTTAATGTGGTCCAGCAATAATAATAATAAAAAAATAAAATTCTCTTTTAAAAAAATTGAGAATATAGATAACCTACACAACGAAGAAAAAAAGTGAGCTCCATCCACCATGTGAAGGATATGAAGGTTTATGATCCATCAAAAAACTACTTCTGATTGAGATAATAGAAGATAGTGAGAGACTATAATCTATATAATGAAGTTGTAATTAATACTTGATATATAATTACATACATACATGAGTGTTTTAATGTGAAATTCCGTTTTTAATAATTACCAGATTAATTAAAACAATGAATTAATTAAAATGCGGAATGGTAATTAGATGTTTACACAGAAAGCAATTTTGTCGAGACAGAATCCGAACTTGTCACGACAGAACTGAACACAAAAATTAAAGAACACAGCGAATTTTTACAAGGTTCAGAAACTCTTTCGGATATCCTACTCCTTGGGGCCACGCCCAGAGAATAAACCAATTAGTAAAGAAACAAAGTGTACAAAAGCATTGACTTAAACAATGTAAGACTCCCTCTTAAACTATTGCCGCAATCTTGTTGAACTCTTCTCTACGAATCTGGTTTGATGAAACGCTGATTCTCTTGAACTCCCTTCAAAGAACAGCGAGTGCACACTTCCTCCCGAAGTGAGACTTAGATGGAATCCTCTCCCGAAGATCCTTATGAACACGTTCACAATAGACACTATCTGTTTACAATGGACTAGATAGATATCCACAAGTACACTCAGCACTCTCACAAAGATTAATGTGAACAAACTTAATCTCTACAAATAAAGACACTCTTCAAATAATGTTTACAAATATTGAAAATGGAAGAGGTGAAAATTCCAAAGGCCTTGGCAAGGTATTTATAGGAAGGGAAATTGTCCAAGGCCATGATTTTCTGGTATCTTTGAAATCAATTTGCGAATTCCTTTGATTTAGGAAAACAACCAGCCAGATGGATTCTGTGTCGACAGAAAAGGAAACTGATGAGTCAGCAACGTGATCCGTTTGATCTGGCAGAACGAACATGGTCATTTCTCTTGACCAAGTTCATTTTCGACACCTTCTTTATTTCCAGGATAACCATAATCCCATATAATCCCTTAAAATAATCTCAAGATATTTGCACAAATATATTGTTACCAAAAATTGATTATTTGAGATAAAAAATGTAACAAATATATTCACATGTAGAGATCTTTTCACATTACAAAATCAGCTGAGAATATTGCCAAATAAAACCGAAAATCAATATGGAGATACTATTGATTTTCTTTAATAACTTTAAAATATTTTGTCTAAAATAAAGTTAGCCAAAAAAGGACTTTACATAATGCATAAATATAAACTATAACTTACGTTATTAAGGTGAACCTGATTGATATATACATGTTTGTGAAAATTGTTAAATAAACAGAAGTTACATAAATAAAGGTTGTATACAATGGTGATGCCTAACTATTGTATTATAATTTAAATATATTATACAAATGATAATATAAAAAGACTAATATATTTTAATTATTTTTTAGATTAAAAGATAATAGTTGTAGAATTTAAACCTATAAATAAAGACTGAATTTTCTAGAGAGATCACAAAAGTGTTTATAGGACTTTTTAATTACTTGAAATTCTTATTGTTAAATCAATTGTATTCTTCAAATAAAGAAATGGAATAAAGAATTAATAGAGAATGAATAAGAAAAGAAAAAGAGACTTGTTAAGTAAAATTAATTTATTATCAATTGAATAAGAGTAGTACCGGCGGAGGACCAAGAAATTACCCGCCCCCATACATCTGTAACAGTTACAATAGTATTGTTGAAACTTGCTTGAACATGAATAAGTATACAACAAATATATCAATTATATATGTTATTATATTAATAAAATAATATATATCAATTAAAAAAATATACATATATAAACATATTTTATGTGTTTGTTTTACTTAGTAATTAATACTAGTTAGGGGTGTACACGGGTCGGATTTTCAGATTTCTGGTTCATCGGGTTCAGGTTTTATGGGTTTCGGGTTGAGAAAAATGGTACCGAAACCGATATGAAATTTTTGGGTTTCGAGTTGCACTCGGGTTCAGGTTAGGGTTTCATTCGGGTTGTCTGCAACAAACACAATACACAATATATAAATGAGTTTGTCATGAATTTTAATCCTCTTAAACGTTTTTATGAACATATATTATATATATATATATTAAGATTAATGTTTCTGAATATATATATATTAATGTTTCTGTTTCTCATATGAATATATATATATATATATCTATTAATGTATATATATATATCTATTAAAGTATATATATATCTATTAATGTATATATATAATCTTAAATTTAACTTAACAGAAAAAAGAAAGAAGAACATAACTTACTAAGGGAGGCGATCTGTGGTGGAGGTGATGGCTGGCCTGGCGATGGCGAGGCGTGTCGCGTGAGTGAGGGAGAGGGAGGGAGGCGATCTGGTGGTGGCTGGCCGTGCGGGTGGTGGCTTGGCTCTGCTGAGGGAGGCTCTCGATCAGTCCGGTCGGCGCCGTGTGTGAGTAAGGCGAAGGGGCTAAACTGAAAGCCTGAAAGAGAAGAAGACAAACAAAAGTAATTTTAGTTTTTAGGGTAAGGTTATCTGAGATGAGAGAGAGAGACTTATTCATATTTGTGGTTTTTTTTTTTTTTAAATTTAGTTCGGGTTTCGGGTTACACCCAAACTCGAAGGTGGCGAATTTTTAAACCTGAACCCGACCCGATATGTTACGGGTTCTGTAATGCCCCGGATTCCCTATTATGGTTAATGGCCGGGTTTGTAGGCCGGGAGGGCCATAATTGCTTAATTACGCCATTAAATGTGTTTATGCATGTTTATGAGAATTATATTATAATATAATGTTAATTGTATGCACGTCGATGATATGTGTTGAGACCACATTATGATGTGGGTTTGTTCGAGATGTTTGACTTGAGGCGATCATAGAATATTGATTAGTGGTTTAGTCACAACAGGTTTAAGTATCGGGACTTGGGTTGAGTCTCGGGGTGACTTTGATGACTAGAGCGTTACCGGGAGATAAAGGGTAACGGGATGTGAATAATTGATAGTTGGGAACATTGAGAATAGCGGGAATTGGAGAGCGTTAGTTATGATTAACGAGTTAGGAGGAAAGTGCCAAAAATGCCCTTGGGAGCCTTTAGAAAGTATTAATTGACCTAGGGGTAAAATAGACATTTCACCCCTAGGATAGATATAACCCTTGATGGCTGAAGAAGATGATGGAAAAACAGAGTATACTTTAGAGTTCTCCCGTACCTTCTTCTCCTCACTGTTCTTTGTGGTTTTTGAACCAATTTTGAGGATTCAAGCTTAGGAAGCAAGCCTTGGGAGTTTGGGAGTGTGTTCCACCATTGAAGAGCATCCTAGGCCGAGCTTTGGGTAAGTTTCTAACCATGGTTTTCTCTGGTTTGCTCTGTTTTGGTTTTGTTTTGCAGCTGAGTTTACTAGGGTGAATTCATGGTTTTGTTGGGAGTTTTGGCTAGGGTTCCCATGCTTGTGATGTTTGGGGTGTTGGGATGGTTTTTGGGTTTATTTGGCATCAAGAATAGGCTTTGGAAGCTTGGAAATCGAGTTGGAATCGAAAGAGATGAAGAAGGTCGGTTCAGGGGTGTTTGGGCCTGGAGGTAGCGCTACAGCGCCCACCCTAGGGCGCTATAGCGCTCCTCAGGAGGCTTTCTGGCGCTTTGGAGGTTCTGTGTAGAGCGCTGTGGCGCTAGGGGTTGAGCGCTGTAGCGCTACCGTGTTCCTTCCAAACCCCGTTTTGAGTGTTTTTAAGGGTTTTTGACTTGGGGTTTCAATCCTTAAGGCCCGGGATCGAATCTACTCACCGTGTGGGCATGTTTCAAGGTCCCGAGGGTGATGCTTAGGTTAAGACCCTATTATTGTGGATTCTCATTAATGGAGGTTATAATTGGCTGTGATTAGGTAACCGCTAAGGAACTAAAAGATCGATCGTTCTCAGGGGTCGTCTTTATCATACTTCTCGCTCGAACTTGAGGTAAGAAAACAGTGTGTGGATACAGTTGCACCCTCTACAGGTATATGACATGCATGGTTTGATATTGAGGCATGTTGGTTGATATAAGTGAACGTGGATTGCATATTAAATGCTAGTGAACGCTGATTACCCATTTGAGACACTGACTAGTCAGGGACCGACTCTAAAGTCGATGATCACGCATTGAATGGCTCTATGGCATTAATGCGGGACCGGCCCTAAGGTCGATGAACTTATAAGCGCTTGCCTGGTCTACGACCAGAAGACTATAGCCAAGGTATATGACCCCGGTGACCGTTTGTCACGTGGCTAAGGGACGTTGTCCATAGTTTCGACTCTAGAGTTGTGAGGAGGGTTATGTTGGTGACCAATCACCATGCACCTGTCCTAAACGAGCGTATAAAAGAATCACTTATCAGTTAAGCCCTGGTGACCCTATCGTCTCGTGGCTAGAGGGAGCGATGCTCATTATTGTGACTTTTGGCTATTGTCACCTATTTGTTGGACTGATAGTCCTGAATGGTTATTATGATCGTTGTTGATATTATATCATGTTTAATTATGTTTTATTGCTGGGCCTTGGCTCATGGGTGCTATGTGGTGCAGGTAAAGGAAAGGAAAAGCTTAACCAGCCCTGAGTGAGGAGCTTGGGCGATGTTGTGTACATACAGGGCCGCTTGACCGCCACGGTCAAGGATTTCTCAGAGGGACTAGGGGTTTACCCTATTTTTGCCGCTTAGGCCGGTGGGAATTATAAATTTGGAGCTGTAGCGACTCTTTTGTAATACGAACTACCTGTAGACATTTTGAAAGGCTCATGAGAAGTTTATTTACTTAATCAATGTACCATTTCTTTTTTACTGGTTTTCACCTTAACCTGATAATAACACTTAGATCACGTTTTTTAACCAAAGGACTCGGGTAGCGGGTCAAATTTCCGGTTCACCGTAACTGTTCTGGGGTAACCAGGGCGTTACAGGTTCAGGTCGGGTTAAGCCCGAAATTGATGAGTTTTTCAAAAAACTGGGTTCTTGGGGTCCGAGTTGGGCGGGTTTTGCGGGTCCCGTGTGCACCCGTAGGTACAAGCAACATTTTAGTTTTATGTATAGAATCTATTAATTTCATTTATTAAATTTGTATCATTGTATATAAATTTCAAATAAATAAATAATATTATATATATAAAAATAATATACACATATTAAATAAAAAAATTAAACAAAATATTGCATATGATTTTTTTATATGTATGTAATATGATAACATTTTTAAATATTAATAATAAATTTTTTTAATAAAAATGTAGATTATATATTATATATTATAATGATATTTTATAATATTTAAATTTATATTAATATAATTGTTATCCCCGTTTCTTCCAAGATGTACGGATCCACACTCCAAGTCTATGGGCCGCCTTCCAGGGAGTTAAAGCCCAGATCAAGCCTAGTAGACAAAGGGAAAACGACTATTGGCAGTCTAAGTCTCGGAAAGGCCCATAAGGGCATCCGGGAGAATAAGCCAGGACCATCGCTGGGGCATGTTGTATAAACCCTGGACCGCGTGCCGGGATGTCTCCCAAGATGCAGTAAAGAGGTCGCGGCTCCCAAGTCCGAGATTGGGCCGGGATCGCTGTGGATGAACCTGGGTCCAGGTAAACGAACCGGGACCCTGGTAAACAAATAGGGATGTTGGTAAACGAAAGAGTTTGGGGTGCTAAAGTACCCCCAACACTGACATCATCCCAAGAAGCGTGGAGCTGTGTCCCCACAAGTAACCTGCAGAGGAGACTACCTCGGGAATGTACGTTGTTGGTTCAGAACTGCGCCGCCACTCCACTGGCAGATCTTGTCTCCCGAATCTTCCTCATAGCCCATAACACCCAGACTGAAGCACATGTTTGTCGCGAGTCTTATAATGTGATCATTTTTGGGCTGGCCCAATGAGCCTTGGTTAATATATATTTTATATATCAATCATTTGTATTGAGCCTCCATCAGAGAGCAAATAATATTTACACCCTTATTGGGCCCAGATTAGCCCGACCCAAGCCAAGTGCACTCACTTGCCTATAAATATGAATAGTGGTGCACTGAGAAGGGGATCCCATATTTTTCTCTTGTAAGCAATTACTCTGCTAAAACTTGTAGAAAACACCACTGTCAAAAGCTCTTTAAGCTCTAATACAACTGACTCGTAGACTAAGGCTCTTTAATGCCCCAACCACGTAAAAACCTTGCTTGCGAATTCTAAATCCTTTCTTCTTAAGCTCTCTTATCTTTTATAATTCTAGTTTCCGAAAAACTCAGTAAACAATAATTAATAAATATCTATTTTTAGTTAGTTTTAAAAGTATATTCAGTTAAATATTGAATTATTTCGTTAAACTTAACGAAATAAACCGTTAAAACCAATAATTTTTGCTATCTATACACTTTTTATATAGAAAGAGATATATAAATATGTAGGGCAATTCTATGGTAGGACGTTACTTTTTCCCTTACTGGTAGGGTGTTTTTGTTTTGGCATGTGAAGAAATTACAACTCAAATTTTTTATATGACACTGTACAATATAGTCATATCAAGTATTTCACCAGTTTTCGAATAATTTACGGTGCTCAAAATATAACTCAAATTGTCAGTTGCAAGCGTGCAATTTTTTATATACGTGTGCAATTGAATATTTTGAACATTGTTTTTTACACTGTAAATTATTTGAAATTTCCCAAAAACTGGTGGGATGCCTACTAAAATTACAATGTATACCGTCATATAAAAAAATTAGGTTATAATCTTTCCACGTGCTGAAAACAAAGACACCCCCCCTACTAGTAGGAATAAAAGTGATACCCCATCATAAAATTCCCTTATATATTACCATATTAAGGGGCACACGACCTTTTTGCTTCTACCGTGCTAACCTTGGTTGTATAGCACAAAATTTAGCCAAGCTACTACTAGAGTCAAAGCTATTGAGCATAACCGAGCTCTTCAAAAAGACAAGAACATAGCAAAAAATGAGATCATTTGCGAGTGTTACTATTTGACACCTTAAGGTGTCCAACACTACATGAGATGATAAGAGATCCAGTATTAAATTAAAATATAAGGGATCCAATATCGAATTGCACCAATAATAAGATGATACATCATATAGTGTTGGACATAGTAGTACTCCTTAGCAATCCTCGTCATTTTCTATTGGCTAGGAAAAATTACTTGTTTTCAAAGACAAAAATAAGCCTGAGATTAGAAATGTGCAAGTATCTTTCCCGTCAGCTAGGGGTGTGCAGGGTGTGCAGAAATCATCCAACCCAATTAGAACTGACTGCCAAAAATTAGATATCCAATTATGATTGGATTGGATTGGATCAGGTCAGATTTTGAAAATCCAAATTGGATTAGATCTCTTGTTGGATGATATATACAAAAATTCAATAAAACCGAACCGATCCAATCATATATATTTTTCAAATATATTTATATTTTTAGGATTATGCTTATAATTTATGTTGTATTTGTATGATGTTGTATCATTTTGAACAAATTAGTCTTTTTATTTATAATATTATAATTTTTTTGAACAAATTAAGTTAAATAAATTGCTCAAAAATATTAGATGATCCAATCTGATCAAATATATAAGCAAGGGGCACATCCAATAGATAAAACCAATCCCACCCAATGGATAATTGGATCGGATCGGATCAGTTAATACAAATTAATTGGATTTGATCAGTTGTAAAAATCCAACATCCAATTAATAATTTGTTCAAATATACCTAAAAACATTATATATATAATCCAATGAACACCCCTCCCGTCACCTATTAGCTCCCATGGTTAGTATATGTTCCATCTAATTTATTTCCTTTTATATTTACTTTACCTAATTTCAAATTCAAACTCCACCTGCCACCAATTATCTAGCATAATAGTATGATCCTGTAGTCCCATCAAATTCATATAAATTTATATATATTATTAGTAGTAATTAATTAGTACTGAATATCCCAAATAGAGTATTTTCATAAGATATCTTATATGGCTAATACCATCTTTATCTTATATTATAGTTAAAATATATTGAATACGTTTCATTATCAAAACCAAATGAACAAGATTGTTGTACATATATATAATTAAGAAAAAAAAAACATTGCAATAAGGAGCAATTTGAAAGATAATATTCTTAAAATAATAATACTAAATAATAAAATATTATTAAAACAAATTTAGATATAAATTCATAATTACGTAGTGTGCTGACCTAGTCTTTCTTTCTTACTAAACCAAAAAGTCCATTTGATGAGCTTGTTAATTAGAGTAACATAAAAAAAAGGTAATGTGAGACATCACTATATATATTTTAAGGAATCAACCGTTATTAATGGCAAACTGTTAAGAGGATACTCTAATTAAAGCAAACTTCATGTTTGGAAAAAATAATAAAAAGAGAGAGATTCTATGTCACCAATATATAATAGATGGTGGTGGGACAACCATAATATGATATACTAATAATACTAATAGGGGAACTCAAGCCCTTTAATACATTTTTTTAACGTTTTAAATTATATTCTTGTAAATTAAATCAGTATTTTTTAATATAGTCCAAAAAATAGGAAAAAAAACAAAGAAATCTCTAAAAAAAAATTATGAACGTAAATAGCACCAATAAATAATAAAGTTAGCTCCATCCACCAGATAGAAAATTACGATCCATATATCAAAATACGACTTTTTGTTTGGGAGAATAGATAAAATTAGAGAGACCCATTAAATATTAATACGTGATATATACATACATGAGTTTTTTTTTGGAGGGGACATTTTAAAAGGAAGGGTTTTGTTAAATAAATAAAGGTTAAATAGTAGAAAAGTAAAGCTAAGCTACTAAATGGAAATGGACAACTACACTAGTAGAGTCAATCATTCAGCAAAGAGTCTAATTGGACAAAATAATATGATATATATCAATATGAGATTTAAAATATTAATTCTTACATATTATGATAATAAACTGTGACAATGACTATTTTGCCCATCCTACGGTGTTTTGCCATATAACAACACTCAATGTTTAGCAAGGAAGAGAATTGACAAGTGTAATAAGTTTAGAAATTCATGTTTGTCCCATTAGAATTAATTAATTATCATTAGTATTAACATCTGTAAAGATAAGACTAAGCAAATTGAAAAGAGATTAATTACTTATTAGAAGTAGTGTGCACACGGGATGGGGAATTGGCGAGGAGTGCTCTCCCCGTCTCTGTCCTCATTTATATTTTTAATCCCCATCCCCGCCTATTTCCCGTTAGGGACAGGGTGGGGAATCCCCACGGGGAACTCATTTATTTAAAAAATAAATTTTAAAATAAAAATTATAAATTATATGTAAATAAAAATATTGCACAATATTTATTATTGAAAATATTAAACACTATCCTAAATAAAATTTAAAATATTAAAAAATTTACTACTATACTACAAAAACACATAAAAATATATAAAATACATATAAAATATTACAAAATATATAAAAAATTAAACGAGGCCCCGTCGGAGCGGGGAGTGCTATTCTTGTCCCCGCCCTATTTAACATTCGAGGGTTAAAAGTTATCCCCATCCCTGCTCCGTTCCCCATTTAGACGGAGATTCCCCACCCCATTAGAGGTGGGTCCCCGCGAGTCCCTGCAAGTCTGCGCAGGGCCGTCCCCATGGTTAAAATATGCGTACCTAATTAGAAGTGTATCCATATATCCCCTCCACGCTGTCTTTGTAGACTTTTTTTTTTTTTTTTTTAAAGAGGCTGTCTTTATAGAATTCAGTTGATTTGTTTTGATTTCAATCCCTGCCTCAAATGAAAAAAAGAAGTGAAACCATGACATGGAGGAGAAATGTTCTCTTCAAATCGAACTTCTTTATTAACCCTGGCAGAAGCCGATGCATTTCTTACACCTCCCTTCTTAATCAATGTCACACATAGAGGAATGAGCTTCTCTACAGATTTTGATGCTAACCCAATGAATGCACGCACATGCCTATCATTTTTTATACGGGTAGGTTTGACGAATTGTGATAAGCATGTGTACGAGACCTCATTTTTCAAGTCATGCACACATTTATCTACTTTAAGCTCATCGTACAGAATGTCAAGCAGTTTCTCATACGTCACACCCTTCTCCACAGGCAGAACTTGATTTTCAACATCTCTGAAAATCCAATCCCTATTTTCGAGTTCACAAACACCATTGAATGCAGAAAATACGGAAATAGTCGAATCTGCAACAAAAAAAACAAAAAAAAAAAGTCAAAAAGTTAAACTACAACATAAAACAGAAAATATCGATTTCTATCGATATATGTCGAGTCCTATCGAGGTCACACATATCGAGTTTTATTGAGTACAGTCGAGGACTATCGAGGCAAACAATCCAATAAAATTCGTATACACCTATCGAGTTTTATCAAGTACAATCGAGGACTATCGAGGCAAACAATCCAATTAAACTCTTATACACCTATCGAGTTTTATCGAGTACAATCGAGTTTTTAAATCCAATTAAACTCTTATACACCTATCGAGTTTTATCGAGTATAATCGAGGACCATCGAGGTATTAACATCCTAACACTTTCGAGGCACGTCGAGGTCCATCGAGCCAACATGCATGCAACACATCGAGACCTATCGAGTTTCATCGAAACTCATCGAGGCAGGAAAAAAATCCATAAAAAACGCACGAAGTATCCAAAATTCATTCCGACAGTGAAAATTTGCAATAAAACATGAAGGCATACACAGATCTATTCGAAATAGGACAAGTAATGTAACCAAACAAGTTTCCTCACTACATATAACAAATATATACTTACCCATACGATTTTTTTCCCCTAGATCCGAAATCCAAAATGAAGTTTCTTGACTTGAAATGACTCACAACTTGCCCCTAGATTCGAAATGCAAATTAATGGTGGCTGGCTTTTTTGTGTGTACGAGATTTTGAGAGATAGAGAGGGAAAACATAAGAGATAGAGAGTGAAGACTATGAGAAAAAGAGAGGGAAAATTATGCCAGGGGTATTTTGGGTAGTAACGTCATTAGTAGCACCAAAATGAGAGTTATATAGGGATAGGGTATTTTTTAAATGTAGTGTCACTTATTGCATTAAAACTCAAATTTCCCTAATATAATTAGTACAAAATTATGATTATATATTATTATCATAATAATAATTTTTAACATTTAAATTTATATTAATATAATTATTAAACATTTGGTCTTGTATTATATATTATTACAATAATGATATTTTATAACATTTTAATTTGAATTTGTATTAATATAATTATTATATATGTAGTCTTATATTAAATACTAATATAATAATGATATTTTATAATATTTGAATTTATATTAATATAATTGTTATCCCCGTTTCTTCTAAGATGTACGGATCCACACTCCAAGTCTATGGGCCGCCTTCTAGAGAGTTAAAGCCCAGATCGGGCCCAACAGACGAAGAGAACACGACTATTGGCAATCCAAGTCTCGGAAAGGCCCATAAGGGCATCCGAGAGAATAAGCCAGGAACATCACCGGGGCATGTTGCATAAACCCGGGACCGCGTGCCAAGATGTCTCCCGAGATGCAGTAAAGAGGTCGAGGCTCCCAACTCCGAGATTGGGCTGGGATCGCTGTGGATGAACCTGAGTCCAAGTAAACGAACCGAGACCCTGGTAAATGAATAGGGATGTTGGTAAATGGACCTGGGTCGGTTGGTCGAGTTTGGCGTGCTAAAGTACCCCCAATATTGACATCATCCCAAGAAGCATGGAGCTGTGTCTCCACAAGTAACCTGCAGAGGAGGCTACCTCGGGAATGTATGCCGTTGGTTCAGAACTGCGACGCCACTCCACTGGCAGATCTTGTCCCTTGAATCTTCCTCGTAGCCCATAACACCCAGACTGAAGCACCTGTTTGTCCCGAATCTTATAATGTGATCATGTTTGGGCTGGCCCAATGGGCCGTGGTTAATATATGTTTTATATCTCAATCATTTGTATTGAGCCTCCATCAGAGAGCAAATAATATTTACACCCTTATTGGGCCCGGATTAGCCCGACCAAAGCCCAGTGCACTCACTTGCTTATAAATATGAATAGTGGTGCACTGAGGAGGGGATCCCAAATCTTTCTCTTGTAAGCAATTACTCTGCTAAAACTTATTGAAAACACCACTGTCAAAAGCTCTCTAAGCTCTGGACTAAGGCTCTTTAACGCCCCAACCACGTAAAAACCTTGCTTGCGAATTCTAAATCCTTTCTTCTTAAGTTCTCTTATCTTTTATAATTCTAGTTTTCGAAAAATTCGATAAATAATAATTAATAAATATCTATTTTTAGTTAGTTTTAAAAGTATATTCAGTTAAATATTGAAAAAATTTCGTTAAAGTTAACGAAATAAAGCGTTAAAACCAATAATTTTTGTTATCTACACACTTTTTATATAGAAGAGATATATAAATATGTAAGGCAATTCTATGGTACGACGTTACTTTTTCCCTTACTGGTAGGGTGTTTTTGTTTTGGCATGTGAAGAAATTACAACTCAAATTTTTTATATGACACTGTACAATATAGTCATATCAAGTATTTCACCAGTTTTCGAATAATTTACGGTGCTCAAAATATAACTCAAACTGTCAGCTGCAAGCGTGCAATTTTTTATATACATGTGCAATTGAATATTTTGAACCTTGTTTTTTACACTGTAAATTATTTGAAATTTCTCAAAAACTGGTGGGATGCCTACTAAAACTACAATGTACACCGTCATATAAAAAAATTAGGTTATAATCTTTCCACGTTTTTAAAAAAAAAAAACCGTACTAGTAGGAACAAAAGTGATACCCCATCATAAAATTCCCTTATATATTACCATATTAAGGGGCACATGAACTTTCTGCTTCTACCGTGCTAACCTTGGTTGTATAGCATAAAATTTAGCCAAGCTACTACTAGAGTCAAAGCTATTGAGCATAACTGAGCTCTTCAAAAAGACAAGAACATAGCAAAAAATGAGATCATTTGCGAGTGTTACTATTTGGCACCTTAAGGTGTCCAACACTACAAGAGATGATAAGAGATCCAGTATTAAATTAAAATATAGGGGATCCAATATTAAATTGCATCAATAATAAGATGATACATCATATAGTGTTGGATATAGTAGTACTCCTTAGCAATACTCGTCATTTTCTATTGGAGAGGAAAAATTACTTGTTTTCAAAGACAAAAATAAGCCTAAGATTAGAAATGTGCAAGTATCTTTCCCGTCAGCTAGGGGTGTGCAGGGTGTGCAGAAATCATCCAACCCAATTAGAACCGACCGCCAAAAATTAGATATTCAATTATGATTGGATTGGATCAGGTCGAATTTTGAAAATCCAAATTGGACTAGATTTGTTGTTGGATGATATATACAAAAATTTAATAAAACCGAACCGATCCAATCATATATATTTATATTTTTAGGATTATGCTTATAATTTATGTTGTATTTGTATGATGTTGTATCATTTTGAACAAATTAGTCTTTCTATTTATAATATTATAATTTTTTTGAACAAATTAAGCTAAATAAATTGCTCAAAAATATTAGATGATCCAATCTGATCAAATATATAAGCAAGGGGGCACATCTGATCAATTTGACCAATGGATAATTGGATCGAATCGGATCGGTCGAGACAAGTTAATTAGATTTGATCGGTTGCAAAAATCCAACATTCAATAAATAATTGGATCGGATAGACCTAAAAACATTATATGTAATCCAATGAACACTCCTCCTGTCACCTATTAGCTCCCATGGTTAGTATATGTTCCATCTTATTTATTTCCTTTTATATTTACTTTACCTAATTTCAAATTCTAACTCCACCTGCCACCAATTATCTAGCATGTATATATAGTAATAGTATGATCCTGTAGTCCCATAAAATTCACATGAATTTATATATATTATTAGTAGTAATTAATTAGTACTGAATATCCCAAATAGAGTATTTTCATATAAGATATCTTATATGGCTAATACCATCTTTATCTTTTATTATATTTAAAATATATTGAATACGTTTCATTATCAAAACCAAATGAACAAGATTGTTGTACATATATATAATTAAGAAAAAAAACATTGCAAAGGAGCAATTTGAAAGATAATATTCTTAAAATAATAATACTAAATAATAAAATATTATTAAAACAAATGTAGATATAAATTCATAATTACGTAGTGTGCTGACCTAGTCTTTCTTTCTTACTAAACCAAAAAGTCCATTTGATGAGCTTGTTAGAGTAACATAAAAAAAAGGTAATGTGAGACATCACTATTTATATATTAAGGAATCAATCGTTATTAATGGCAAACTGTTAAGAGGATACTCTAATTAAAGCAAATTTCATGTTTGGAAAAAATAAAAGAAAGAGAGAGATTCTATGTCACCAATATATAATAGATGGTCGTGGGACAACCATAACCATAATATGATATACTGATAATACTAGTAGGGGAACTCAAGCCCTTTAATACATTTTTTTTAACGTTTTAAATTATATTCTTGTAAATTAAACCAGTATTTTTTAATATAGTCCAAAAAATAGGAAAAATAACAAAGAAATCTCTAAAAAAAAATTATGAACGTAAATAGCACCAATAGATAATAAAGTTAGCTCCATCCACTAGAAAGAAAATTATCCATATCAAAATACCACTTTTTGGTTGGGAGAATAGATAAAATAAGAGAGACCCATTAAATATTAATACGTGATATATACATACATGAGTTTTTTTTTTTTGGAGGGGACATTTTAAAAGGAAGGGTTTTGTTAAATAAATAAAGGTTAAATAGTAGAAAAATAAGCTAAGCTACTAAATGGAAATGGACCACTACACTAGTAGAGTCAATCATTCAACAAAGAGTCTAAATGGACAAAATAATATGATATACATCAATATGAGATTTAAAATATTAATTCTTACATGTTATGATAATAAATTGTGACAATGACTATTTTGCCCATCCTACGGTGTTTTGCCATATAGCAACACTCAATGTTTAGCAAGGAAGAGAATTGACAAGTGTAATAAGTTTAGAAATTCATGTATGTCCCATTAGCATTAATTAATTATCATTAGTATTAACATTATTAACATCTGTAAAGATAAGACTAAGCAAATTGAAAAGAGATTAATAACTTATTAGAAGTAGTGATGCACACGGGTTGGGGAATTGGCGGGGAGTGCTCCCATGTCCACGTCCCCGTTCCATCCTCGTTTATTCCCCGTCGAGGACAGGGTGGGGAATCTCTGCAGTTTAAAAAATAAATTTTAAAATAAAAATTGTAAATTATATGTAAATAAAAATATTGCATAATATTTATTATTTAAAATATTAAACACTATCCTAAATAAATTTTAAAATATTAAAAATTTATTATTATACTGTAAAAACACATAAAATAAAATATATAAAAATTATAAAATATATAAAAAATTAAATGAAATCCTATCGGAACAGGAAATACTATTTTTATCCCCGTCCCACTTGACATTCAGGAATTAAAAATTATTCACATGCCCGTCTCATTCTCTGTTTAGACAGAAATTTCACACCCCGTTAGAAATGGGTCCCGTCGAGTATTCGCAGGGCCGTCGCATGGTTAAAATGTGCGTGCCTAATTAATAGTGTATCATATATCCCCTCCACGCTGTCTTTATAGACTTTTTTTTTTTTTTTTTTGCAGGAGGCTGTCTTTATAGAATTCAGTTGATTTGATTTGATTTCAATCCCTTGAAAAAAACAAGTGAAAACAGCGTTGCCCAACAGGACTCCGCCACATCTCAATATTCCTTTTTATAATTTTAATGATTCGGTGGTGGCTTTCGTGGGCAAAAGTCATATGGACTTTTTTGTCCCCAAAAAACAATTGGTATACCATAATTTATTCAAATTCATATTATTAGTACTATTAATAGAGCCCAGCGCGGGTTCGATTGTGACCATTTACAACTACAGTTTAGATGAATCCAAAATTTTAGGTAATGATGTAAAAACAAAATTGTATGAGTCAAAAGTTATAAGATGTAAATAGTTGTATTGTATTGTGTAAGTCAAAATTTGATGTGAATATGTTTGTGTTTGCACTTATAATTACTCGTAATAGATAATAATATGACCTTGTCAAATTGTGTATTGCTTTAGTAGTTTAAGACAATTAAAACCCATGATTAGTTATTAATTACTACCATTAATGTATAATATGTAAGACAAGAACATATAAGTCTATTTACTTAAAACGACTTATTTCAAATCAAGTCCAAACTCTAAAGTAAAGGAGACCTGTTCTCCCAACTTTTTTTTTTTTAAACTAGTAAAGGAATACCATTAATTTTTATTTACATTCTTATCAAAACACACTGTATTTTTGTATCTTATTTCAGACAATCAAACATCAAAAAGAAGAAAAAAGACTTTTGGGGTGGAATTTATTCCCAATCAATACTACTTTAATTTACTTTTCTTTATAAATTAAAAAGCTGTAGATCTCCATTATATACACTTTTCTTTATCTCTTTCACAATCATAGTAGGAAAATGAATAATAATAATAATAATTATAATAAAACAAAAGAGACCAGTCAGACCATGTGCTTACAAGAAGCACGAATATATATATATATATATATACATAAATTCGAAAATGTTTTTGTCTGGACAAAATACCTATAACACCGGTTGTGATAACAACTATATAATTAACTAGAGTTGACAATATTATATATATATGTATTTGTAAACATATATGGTGTAATAAGTTTTGAGCTTTTCAATATTAATATCATTAATTTTATATCCAATTAATTAATTACAAAGTCTAGTCTACATAGTTATCCAGACCTGTGAAGTGATACCTGGTAAACAAGCTCAGGTTGCTTAATTTATTTCATTAATTTTTCTAATTATCAGATTATTCGTTACTTAACAATAACTTAAAATAATAATTATATATGTTATGCGTAATCAACTTTATCTTGTAGCCATGACAAGACAATGACATTGATGACATGTATTTTTTTTTCTCCATGCTTGGATTGGAAGAATTTATGTACACATAATTGAAGATGTGGTGGCTTTTCTTTATATAAACTATTATTATTATTTTTTAAAATAGTGACAATTAGATATACGATACTTGCTAAATAAATAAATACGAACAAGTTGAATGGATTTACTTCTTATTATTTTACTAAATAATGAGATGAGAGGAAAGTTCCGAGTTATTAGCTTGAATAAAAGCCGACTGGTATTATTTGATATTTTAACGTGTCTAACCCCAAAAATAGGACTACAATTGATTAATCATATTTTATAATAATTATTAAATTTAAATATATATCTTCTAATATTGAATTTAATTAATAGTCGGATTTCACCTTTTATTTTTTTGGACACTTAAGAGATGTTTCTTATGGAGTTTTGATTTGGTAAAAATAAAAATGTGAAATCAAACATATATTTATTAAATTTATTTTTAATGACTTAATGATTTGTATTTCCAAATTGATTGTATTTTTTGATTTCATTTTGAGAATAATCTTTAATCATTTAAATATTTGAGTTTCACCTTATTATTATCCATCCAAATCGTGGCTCTCAATTAGACGAAATAGACAAATCAATCCAAATCGTGCCTCTGAATTAATTAGACGAAATAGACAAAAGGTACACATTTTAGTAACGTTAATAGATCAGGAAATTTTTTTAACAAACCCAAAAATTCAGGGACATATTTAGTAGGGGTAATAGTTGGAAAAAAAAATCATAATAAGTCTTTAATCTAAAACCCTCTATCTCTCCTCCTACCAACCCGAATCTCTTACGAAAGAACCTTAGTTCTCATGAAAGTGAGACGAAAACTCCATTCAAACCCTTTAGATTATTAAATAATTAATACTTAAATTTTAAATGTCGTAGCATAGTTGAGTTGAGTTCCATCTTCTTGGATTGAAAAAAAGTCGTAAATATATATATGATATATCTTATATTATATTAAACAAAAACACTAAAAACTACGTTAATTTAATGAATATATATTGTTTTGATTTCTATTTCCAAATCATTATTAGAATGAAGAAGATGATTTGGAGGTTGGTCGTTTTTCTGGTTCTGCTACTCCCGCTGCCGGGGGCGGCGGCGGCAGCGGTGTTACCTGTTGAGAAACAGTTCGGACCATTCGACCCATCTTACTACAGCATCTTCTCCGTACTAACGCCAGCCACCATAAGCAACGGCGCTCTACAAGTGACTCCAGACTCGGCCGGGAACTTCACCTTGGCCAACCGCTCCGGCCGAATCTTCTTCAACCAATCTTTCAAGCTCTGGGACGAGTCTTCCAATAAGGTGGCCTCCTTCAACACTTCATTTCTCTTTAACATGTTTCGGAACAACGGGTCTTCGGGTCCGGGAGAAGGTTTGGCTTTTGTTATAGCTCCTAATAACGTGGACCTTCCTCCGGGAAGCAGCGGTCAGTACCTGGGTTTGACCAACGCCACCACTGACGGAAATTCCAGCAACAAAATCGTCGCCGTCGAGCTCGACACGGTCAAGGAGAGCTTCGACCCGAATGACAACCATTTGGGTCTCGATATAAACTCAGTCAAGTCCATCAAGACTGTCAATCTCTCCGCCTTCGGCATCGAGATCGCCCCCGTCGGTACCCGGTTCCATATGGTCTGGATCCAATACGATGGCGATTCGAAAAGGCTCAGCGTTTTCCTGGCCGAGCAGAAACGGGAAAGTGATTTGACTTTCGTGATCCAGCCCAGACCCACCAAGCCCCTCATGACGGCGAATCTTGACCTCAGCAAGCTCGTCAACCAAAATTCCTACCTGGGTTTCGCCGCATCCACCGGGGACACATTCCAGCTGAATTGCGTGCTGAGATGGAATCTGACGGTGGAGAAGCTTCCGGGTGGAGATGATCAGACTAGCGGAGGGAACAGGAATATCGGGGTTGCGGTGGGGTTGGGGGTGTCCGGAGCGGTGATTCTGGTGGTGGGATTAATGGGGTTGTCTTATTACATTTATCGGCGGCGGAAGGTGGCTTCGGACCCGGCGATTTTGGGGGCACTGAAGAGCCTTCCGGGCACGCCTAGGGAGTTCATGTTCAGCGAGCTGAAAAAGGCGACCAACAATTTTGATGAGAAACGGAAATTGGGTCAGGGAGGTTTTGGTGTGGTTTATAGAGGTTTGTTGCCTAAAGAGAGGGTCGAAATTGCTGTGAAGAAATTCTCAAGGGAAAATCTCAAAGGCAAAGATGATTTCTTGTCCGAGTTAACCATCATTAATCGTCTTCGTCACAAACACTTGGTCAGCTTACTCGGTAATTATTTCCTAATTTTTGCCTTGTTTTGTTCCAAATCACATTAATGTTCAAGCTCATTTATTTCAAAAGATTACAATCATTGATTTCTGTTTCTATAGGCCTTCCGTACTAAGTTTGACCGCTTGACATTTTAGTCTAAATTACAAATCATGTGAAAGTGGTTATGTCATGACACTCATTGAAATTGTCGATTATATATGCATTTATGAGCTTTGATTAAAGTACTCACTAATGTGTGTTGCTTATATAATATTGAAGTTAGTACTGATTATACATGCAATTGATTTGATACACCAGGGTGGTGCCACAAGAACGGGTCATTGCTACTTGTATACGACTACATGCCCAACGGCAGTCTGGACAACCACCTCTTCTGCAGCCCGGAGCAGGAGCCACTGAGCTGGAACCTCCGTTACAAGATCGCAACCGGGGTGGCCTCGGCCCTGCATTACCTCCACAACGAGTATGAGCTGAAGGTGGTCCACCGTGACCTCAAAGCCAGCAACATCATGCTGGATGCTCACTTCAACGCCCGCCTCGGTGACTTCGGCCTGGCGCGCGCCATCGACAATGAGCGCACCTCCTACGCCGACCAGCACCTCGACGGCGTCCCTGGCACGCTAGGTTACATTGCCCCTGAGTGTTTCCACACCGGCAAGGCCACCCGCGAGTCTGATGTATACGGCTTTGGTGCTGTCCTGCTTGAGCTCGTCTGCGGCCAGAGGCCATGGACCAAGATGGAAAGCTTCAACTCCCTGGTAGATTGGATATGGTGGCTGCACCGGGAGGGCTGCCTTCTCAAGGGGGTCGACGAGAGGCTGGGAAGTGACTACACGGAGGAGGAGGCTGAGAGGCTTCTGCTGCTGGGATTGGCTTGTTCCCATCCTAATGCCGGGGAGAGACCAACAACGGAGGCCATCATTCAGATCATCTCCGGGTCGGTTGCGGTGCCCCATGTCCCGCCTTTCAAGCCATCTTTCGTGTGGCCGTCGTATATGCCCGATGGGGCGGCGTTGGGGTTGGACAGTAGCAGTTACACTAATTCTAACGCCAATAGCATGGCCACTAGTATCACTACTGGCTCCTCTTGGCACGTTGGTTGGACGCCTTAGCATCTCACCAGGCACCACACTCGGGATAGCATAGCAACGGAGGAGCCTCTTGTTCTATTTTTATATACCTAAAACATTCCTATAAATACATGTTTTCATTACCACTTCGTAATTGTTTCGAGTCGAATAGAAATCGAGGTGTTGACATCAAATATTTATTCTACTTTGGTCTCTGATTTTTTTTTTCCTTGGGTTATTCACTTTTTTTTAGTTAATTATTGTTCAATATTGTAGGGGAGTGGAGGACAAGGGTTTTGGCCGTGTGAATTGTACAGTCTGATTATTCGTCACGTATATAAGAAATTGTTTTGATTGCTTTATATAATTTTTTTTTTTTAAATATTGCTTTATATAATTTATATACAGTTAACTCATATTCGCACTCTCCCAAAACAATCAAGTTTAACAAAAAGCTGGCTTCTGTTGTTTAATCTAATCTAGTCTAGATTTTCAATCTTTCATAATGTACAATAAACCACCAACTTATGTGTACCCGTGCTCCTCGTCGAATATAGAAAATTGAGTATCAATTTTTATTCAGTGAATCTTATCTATATACCAATATGCTTCAAAGAATGAGGCTGTACATAATTACATTTTTTCTTAATATATAAAGACCCACCTCGATCTGCTATAAAAAAGGGGTGGGGAGGAAGAAAAGGAGAATACACATGCCTGTTACCTGTCCTGTAAGTAAGAAAAAAGAGTAAGACCATCTTGGAACAGAAACTAACTACAAAATGGGAGTTGTATCAGACAAGTGCATTCTCGGGTTTGATTGATTTGTCACATGTGGATTCCCAGTGTCATCCAAATCAATAATGGCAGTGTCACCAGGCTTGTAATCTCCAGCAAGTAGGGCTTCACTCAAGAGGTCTTCGATTATCGATGTGATCTCCCGCCTTAAAGCTCGGGCACCATAAGTCTTGCTGTAACCTTGCTGGCATATGAGGTCCTTGATCGACTCTGACACTTCCAAACCAATTCCTAACGACACCAGCCTCCCCTTCACCTCTTGCAGCATGATGTTAAAAATCTCAAGCATCTGGATTGAAAACATGTACACGAGTGAGTTGTAAGGAGTCAATAATAAGTTTTGAAGGAGCAGTATCAGAGTTACTTTCACATGTGACAATGGAAGGTGCAAACCTGAGGCTTTTCAAGGGGACGAAAAACTACTACTTCATCAATACGGTTGAGCAATTCTGGACGAAAATATGCTTTCAGTTCTTCCATTACAATTGCTTTCATTCCAGAATATGAACTGGGTTCATCAGAGAGGAGGAAACCGATGGAATTCTGTCTACCCTTTGCTATGGCAGACGACCCAATATTGGAAGTCATCACCACCAATGCCTCTTTAAATGATACTCTTTTCCCCTATTAAATCCAAATATCAGGAAGTAAGAGACTATAATGTAAAGACACTAGCAGGGGAAAATTTTCAGACAACAGTAACTGAAGACTTGTTTCAGTTTTGTCTCCACATATTTTTTCTTTGTTACTTCAATACTTCATTGCGTAAAAGTCACTTAAAAAATGACATTTCTTGTACGTATCACACTTCAATGATGTTAGTACATCCATATTATGACATCATACCTGAGAATCTGTAAGGTGACCATCTTCAAACAGTTGGAGAAGAATATTAAATATATCTGGATGTGCCTTCTCAATTTCATCGAATAATACAACTGTATGTGGACGCCTTCGAATAGCTTCTGTTAAAGTTCCCCCCTCTCCATAGCCAACATAACCAGGGGGTGATCCAATTAATTTGCTCACAGTATGTCGCTCCATGTATTCACTCATGTCAAGGCGGAGCATGGCTTCCTCCTGTGTTGTTGACATGCAAAGAAGATGCAAAATATGATAAGACCTTTAATGCAATAACACCGATCACAACTAAATATCTGATAATGAGAAACAGAATTACAAACCAATGACCACCTTACCATGTGGAATCAGATGGTTATAATTATTGTATAAAAACTTACCGATCCGAAGTAGCTTGCAGCCAATGCTTTTGTTAGTTCAGTTTTACCAACTCCAGTAGGTCCACAAAAGAGCAGAGCTGCGGTGGGTCTATTAGGATCCTTCAGACCAACCCGAGATCTCTTCACAGCTCGACAAATAGCAGTGACAGCCTCGTCTTGACCCACAACCCGTTTCCTCAGCTGTTCTTCAAGACCAATAAGAAGCATTCTATCATCTGCTGTGAGCTGCTCAACAGGGATTCCTGACCATAGGGAAGCAACTTTTGCAATATCATTTGGTCCCACCACTGGAGGTCTAATAGATCATTAAAAAAATTAGTTAGGCAGCAATTTTGGCAAATGGGAAGTACAAGTCTATTGATTTAACACCATCATACATATTTTAAGGGACAAAAGTCATACTCATCATTTGATGAAGTCGGCAAAACAGAGTCTGAATCGATATCATCCATGCCAGGAGTGGTAACATTTCTTGACTTGCTTGCAAGGACCTGCTTCCATTGAAAACAAACATTAGTACTAAATTAGTAAACAAACACACGGAACAACAGTAATGACTATCATTACCACTTCATGCATGGCCTGCGTAGTTCTAATCTCTTGCCAATACTCATCAGGAGATTTCGAAAGTACACTAGTTTGATGTTCTCTTTTCTTCTTGAAAGCTTCAATACGAGCTTTACTTCCTGCCTCATCAATGAGATCAATAGCTTTATCGGGAAGGTATCTTTCGGAAATATATCTTGCTGATAAACTCACAGCAGCATTTATGGCTTCCAGAGTATATCTGCAGTTGTGATGGGCTTCATATTTCTTACATAGACCTAACAGTATCTTCACTGCATCATCCTGAAATTATTTTATTCCATAAATATTGAATTAAAATAAACACGCTAGTTGACAACTGATGGTAGTGGAATGAAGGTAATGAAATAAACCTTGCTTGGTTCATTGATCCACACTGGCTGAAACCTTCGTGCTAGTGCTTTATCCTTTTCAAAATGTAGCCTGTATTCATCAGCAGTTGTCGACGCAATGCACTGCAAATAACAAAATATTGGCTTAACCTAAGCAACCTAAACACATGCATGAAAATGCTAATACTACCAGATTGTGGTAAATGTTGTATCAATTAATGAGATGTATTTTCAAAGCCACCCAATTTAATTAAAATCCAAAGAATAATATGACATAAATATATATATAAATATTTAATATGTGTACTCTCATGAATCTACAAACAAATATATTCGATTAGCAAAAAAAATGAATAGTCACCTGTAATTCACCCCTCCCAAGTGGTGGTTTGAAGAGATTAGCAATATCAAGACCAGACCCCTTATTTCCTTGTCCAGCCGTGCTGTATTCGACAAGTATGTGGACTTCATCAACGAAAAGAATTACATCCCCTACAATGCAAGACATATCAAGCTTAAGAAACAATATAGAACCACTTTTAGACCATCACAGAATTCAAAATATGTGTTCACCAGCTTTTTGTATTTCACTTATCAGTGTAGTAACTCTTTTCTCTAATTCTCCCCTCTCTTTTGCCCCAGCCATTAATAGCGCTACATCCAAGGACATTACGCGTTTTGACTGTAAGAAAACAAGGCTAATAAAAGTTGTAATGTATTGTATATATCTTTGTCATTTAAGTAGAACTGACCACATTGAAAAGGTGTAAGAACAAGAAGAATAAGCATGGCAGATCATATTTGAAATGACTAACCAAGAGATAACCAGGAACATCTTCATCTGCAATTCTAGTTGCCAGTCCTTCCACAATGGCTGTTTTTCCTACCCCACTTTGACCAAGAAGAATAGGGTTATTCTTGGTTCTGCGACAAAGTATCTGAACAACTCTCTGAACTTCGACATCTCGACCAATGACAGGATCAAGAAGTCCCTCACTAGCACGAGCAGTCAAGTCCAAACAAAATTGGTCCAGAGCACTTTTCTCTGACAAGTACAGATTGTTAAATTGCACTCTCTCCTCCAGGTGTTTAAAAAATGAAAACAAAGTAAATAAATAAATAAATAGAGGGGTTTCTTTCTTACCTTTTGTTCTCCCAGATAATCTTGTCGTAGTAGCTTTGTCGGACAAAGATTTTTCACCCAAACCTTGGGATGCTCCAGGCAATTCTCTACCATCTTTGGCAAGCTCCCCTTGAAGTTTGGAGGCTGCCACAGCAGCCAACTTGTCCACTTTTGCCCCTAATCTGAAACAACAAGTGTTTCCATGATTATGAATAGATATAGAGGTTTTCCACAAAAGTCTTCGAACCCATAAATCCCTTCAAATTATATCTATACTACTATACATAATAAGTGCATTTTCAATTAGACACATAAGCGTAGAAGGTTTCAGTGAGTATGGTAATTGATTTTTTTAAAAGAAATAAATAAATAAAGCAATAAGGTTGTATTTGTTTCATAGAATGGGAAATTTTTACAATTCTATATTTGTGAATTGTGATAATTCCGTAATCAAAGGAATTTGCAGCCGCGTGAATAAGCCAACTTATATCGCATCCAACATGTGTGATAAATTATAACTATTTTCTGTTGACTCTTAAATAACCAATTCTCACACGAGCATTCAAAAAACTAAATTGAAGAGTCAACCAAACTCTAATTTCTATGTAATGGAAATAGATATATAAATTACCTCTGGAGGACCCGAGCAGCGCTGCCATCATCGGAAGTAAACAGGCCGATGGCGATGTGCTCAGGGGCAATGAAATTGTGACCCCTCGCCCTGGAATAGTCAACGGCAGCCTCAAGAACGCGTTTGGTGCTAATGGAAAAGGGGATTTGAACAGAAGAACTGAAACTGGGATCAGATTGCGAAGGAATTTGGTGACGCCAGATAGTGCGAACGGCGTGACGGGCCTGGTCCATGGTGATGCCTGATCCAAGAAAGCCATTTCCACCGTCCTCGGCGATCAAACCCAGCAAAAGATGCTGAGTAAAGACCATGTCGCAGCCTAAGGCTTTGGCTTCCCTCTGGGAGAATATAACAGCCTTAATTGCTCGTTCAGTAAAACGCTCAAACACTGCAGAGACACGGAGCTTCCTCGTCCTGGTCCTCGTCCACTTGCTTCGTCTGGTCTCCAGAAACGGAAAAGGCAAATGGGTTTGCGTTTGGGAGAGCAGAAAAGAGAAAGAAGAAGATGAAGAAAAAGCTGCGACCCCAAGAGAGGAAAATCGGCGGTGGACATGATCGGAGGAAGTAGCAGACGAAGACTTGAGGAGTGAGATTGGCACAAGGCATGGGACAGTGACTGGTGATGACGAGAGACGCATGAGCGTTGGAGGAGGATGAGGAGACATTGGAGATAATTCTTCTTTTAAGTTTTGACTCAGAGGTTTTTGGTTTTGCAGTTCCAGAAAATTGGGGTGTCAGAAAGTACTAACTTTCTTCCATGTACAGAAAGAGGGAAAAAGGGAAGAGTTGTGAAGAAAAGGTTGTTGCTTTGGTTTTCTTTGCCTGGTTCGTTTTTTGGTTACTTTGTCTTCTAACGGAAAGGAAGGAAAGGAACAAATAAGTTTGGCTTTAGAAGACCAAGAAAGGTATTTTGGTAGAATTGGATTACATTAAGTTAAGACGACACGCCACTTTCCTACCACTATCATAAATATATATATATATATAAATACATATTTATTACATATAAACAGAATCTAAATTTCAGATTTATCAGTTTCAATCTTCACAGCTTGTACTTAGTCATCGTACCAAACCAAAATTGTCATATATGGAATTTGAGGATTTCACTGCAAGTACTATTCCACGCACTAGAAGTTGAGGATGACATGAAACCCACCAAGATCTCCATGTACGGGTTCGGAAAAATAAATGAATATAACGAGGTTCAAGATATTGAAGTTACAAAATAAACATGGACAATTTATGGTTTGATACTTAGAACCCAACAAAGAAGAAAACAATGTTCAAATTTCTCTTAGCGGATACAGCCAAAAAGAAATGCTCAGATTAATAAATAAAATAAAGACTAGTCCAACATTTCTTTTTCTAAAAGATCACAAGTTGTTTCGTATGAAAAATTGTAATTTGCTTTGCTTCACTTTATACCAACATTTCTCCCACCATCATCAAAGAAGCTTTATCAGATATCACATATACTTGTTTAGCCTTATTTGCAGTTCTAGATGCAACTCATTCAACATCATCATCATCATCATCAGCTTCTTAACACCTAATATTAAAATCAAAATACAGCAGATGAAACAAACCTCAGCTCATTATTTCATACAACCAGTGAGCCAAAAAAATAAAATAAAGAAAGATTTGCTTAAGAATTCAAATTACCTTGGCAAAAATATGGCAGTTAGGTTTCCGGGGGACGGAGGATTCTGGTGAATCAGTCTAACAAGAGACCCAGCTTTTGCAAGCGCATCAGGATCAGTGATTGACAAAACTTCTACATCCTCAAGACCAATTTGTCTTTTGATCAAGTCCAAGTTCTCCCGAAGCACTTCTATCTCTCCGAATGGAAGCTTCAACTCTAAGGCCTGAGCCCCTAGTGCAATTGCCTCATCCTTCTTGAACCTCATGAAAGGCATACAAACCTTCTGGGTTAATTTAAAATTGTCATTTGGGCGTACAGGGCTATTTTGGATAGCTTCTAATATCAGCCCGTCCTCATTTGAAGTAAAAGTACGTGTGCTGTTGTCGAATCTGTCTCTAAGCATTTTCAAGCACTCTGCTTTCCATCCATCAAATTGTTCGTTGACGTAGATCAAACCAACTAGATTGTTGTCTTCAGTACACGTCGTTACAGGCACACCCTTCTTATTGCCTTTCTTTGAACCTGAAATTTGCTTTTGAAGCAGCTTTCTCATTAATACTATAGAGTCTTGCAAGTACTTATTGGCAGTCTTCAAGGTTAAATCTGGAACCTCAGCCACAGGCCAACCAGCAGTAATCACAAATCCTTCCTTCTTTAAAAGTTCCTTCCAAACATATTCAGCATAGTGAGGGCAAATTGGAGTAATGAGGCGAGTCTGCAAATCCATAAAACGCCATACTAATTCACGGTTCATTCCCCCAGCACCACAAGAAAATCTATACTCATCCCTGGCAGCTTGAAGATCATAAAACCCAGTCTTAAGAGCTTCCCGGAACATATAATTGCGGTAATGCTGTTCAGTCGTTGTCACAGCAATATTTATCTCATTTGCAAAGACACGGTCAGCATAAGTAGATGGGGGGCCTGATCTCAAAGAAGAGTCTGCAGCCAGAACTTCTTCCATCCATGAGATTTCTTTTGTCAGCCGTAGGATGGCAGCATTTGCAGTCTCAAATACAAAATTTGCATCATCAACACCATCACCAGCATCAGCCAAAGAGAAACGTGTAGCATCAGCAGAAAATTCCTCAATTGCCTGGCGGAGTGTTCTAAAATTTCCAGTAGACTTGGACATCTTTTCCGAATTCAGCATTATGTGTCCATTGGCTCTAAAGCCACGAGGCCAGTGTTGCTTCTGCATAATTGCTGTGTGGTTATAAATGCAGAAAGTCAAATGATTTTGGATTAAATCTTTTCCAGAAACTCGGATATCAAATGGATACCAGTACTCAAACTCCTGCTTCATCTTACTAAGAAGTGATGAAGGTATATCAGATGATTTTGGATATGGGCCACCACAAAACAAAAAGTCCCAAACCTCATCAGTCATTTGCTCAGGTGTAATTGGAGATCTACTGGTTCCGTACATGTCTTCGTTATGTAGAAAGTGAGCAATGGTGTAGTAAGCCATGTAAATAGTCGAATCAGATAATGACTCAACTAAGAATTGTTCATCCCAAGGGATTCGTGTTCCAAGCCCAAATGAACGTGAGCATGCCCACTGGTTAAGCCAACTCAAAGTATGCTCAAATCCATGTCGTGTCTCATCAAAATACAAATTCATGTTGGAAAGGCATTCCTCAGCTAGCTTCTTCCATTCTGACTCACCATATGTGATGTACCATTGATCTGTTAGAGCAACAACACATTCATCACCAGATCGGGACATCACCCTCTTCTCTGGTTCGCTATAAATGATTGCTTCACCTGTTTCTATAAGTTTATTCCTTAACAGGGGCTTTGCCTCCTGGACTTTCCGTCCTGCAAATTCCCCAACAAGCATTGTTCCTTCAGTAAATCCTCTCAAGTATGTCAACCTCTTGGCTTCTGCCAACTTATCCTTTTCGTTCTGACTTTTGATCTTCAGATCCAAGCAAACTTTTTCTGCAGCCTTATCTCCGAATTCTGGAATATTGATGATAGGTACAATCTCAAATGGCAAGACCCATTCATCCTTCACACCATACTTCGCTCTAAGAGCTGGCTTTGATTTCAAATCATGCAAAGCCATATAATCATCAGGAGCATCGCTAGGAACACTGGTAACAATTCCAGTACCTTTGTCTGTCAGGATGGTCAGCATGGGAAGAGCATAAATGACCTCATTGAATGCAAGTGGAGACTTCAACTTAAGGCCAATCAAGTCCAAACCAGTCAGCTCAACCAAGCAAGTTGGTTTCTCAGGGACCCTAGAGTATCTTTGATAAGCAAGGTTAAGAGCTGCTCTTTTTGTGAGAATAAGTACTTCTGTATCATTAATTTCAAATGCTCCATACTTCCCGTCGGGCAATACCCATGCATTTGTTTGCCCATACATGGTCTCAGGTCTCAACGTTGCCGAAGCCAGAAACACACTTTTCCCCTCCAACACACCCAATTGAGGAGGAAAAGGTTTCAGCACCTCCATCTTGATAATGGTGTATTCTTGGGGTTGAACTCCTTCACCGGATGCCCTATCATGATCAGCACATGGCTGCCCATCCAATGGAGAATAAATTGTGTACCTTAGATCTTTTACAATCTTTCCCATGGCCTTCAATTTCCTCATCTGCCACCTAACAAAGACATCAAAAAAGGGGTTTTTATCCGTTGTAACAAAGGAACGCCTCCAATCAACACCCATGCCAAGAGCCTTAAGGTCTTCCATTGCCAATGGAGGAAAGAACTCCAACCACTTATATGGATCCTGGAATTCCGGTATCTGACTGTCGGAGAGACCAAAGCTACGCATAATCTCCCACTGATAGACTTGTCCCCCTGCTTTCGACACAGCCTTGGACTTCTTGCCTTTGAACTTTTCTGGAGGTGCACCATCATTTGCATCCTCAGCTTCTGCCTCCTCGGCTACTTGTTCCACAACATTTGAAAAATTGGGCGGATTCCCGAACTGTTGGATCTCACGTGCAAGTTTATCAGCTGAGGCCTTGATGGGCATACCCGTACAATGGAAACCAAAAGGAAACAGCACATTGGCACCTCTTAATCTATGAAAAGCTGAAGCAAACTCTAACTTTGAGAGAGAAAATGCATGTCCAATATGCAAAAAACCATTCATATATGGGAAAGGGAAATTTCCATAGAACTTTTCATCTGGCTTAGGTGGCTTATCACCAGCTTCAGCCCTGAAAACCTGTGCATCTTCCCACCAATTCCGAACCTGTGCTTCAATTTCTAAAAGACGGTCTCTCCTAGCAAAGCTTTTCCCACCTTCCGCCGCCATATCTGAAATCTGACAGAAACTGCACCGCAGAAAGGGAGGAAAACTAAATAAATATATGTCCCAATGAGCCAAAGGTAATTCTCCAAAGTATACCAGACTAAAATATGCCCACTAACCAAAGACAACCAGATTCAAATCCCACTGGTCGAGGGACCCTATAGATCTCCACATAGGGAAAGCCTTAAAAAAATGGAAACATATCGAAACTAGTCGGGGAATTGAGCACTAAATAGCAGAAAATTTTCCAAAAAGAATCATGAGTGGGTTCCTCATTCTCAGAACAAAAAAGTCATCCACCTTGAATGAAGTTTCAACTCTAACTAAGCAAACCCAGTTGAGAAACAAAAGAAAGCAAAAGCATACGATTCTTTGTCCACAGACACAGTAAATGAGGAAAATGGAGAGAGAGAGGGAGAGTGATAATACCTTCGATTCAATATAGCGCAGCAAATGGCATAACCCGTAGAGTTGGGCAGAATTAGCTTGTGTCGAAGCGTATGAAAAGCCAGCGAAGACAGAGTGCTCCCGTGGTTGGCCAAAAACCTAAACTAGGAAGAAGAATAAGCCCTCACTACTACTCACCCGAATAAGAATTATACACAGGGCAGAGCAGCAAAATGAGTTAATAAGATTCGTTAGGGTTCTGTCTGGTCTCATTGTGATATGGTACGGTGCTCCCCACCTTTCACTTAACCTGTGCCTTCGTTTTTCTTCTTTTCTTTTTTTTTTTTAAAAAAAAAGAGTAAAAAAAAATTCCTTTTGTCTTACAAAAACAAATTAAATCAGACGGATGAACTCACAAAATCCCCGTTCTAAAAAATAACTCACATAATCGGAACTATTTTTTTTAAATGAAATATAAGAAATATAGACCAACCAAATAATTTCATCCTATAAAACTATTTTTTTTTCATAAAATCTCAATCAAAAATCTCTTTTATTAAATTGTTAAACATATTCCATAAAATCTCTTTTGTATATGGTGTGTAATCAATTTTTTTTAAAGATGCTTAAACATATATTTAAGACAAATTTACATCTGATATGTTTTTTTTTTTTTTTTTGCAATTTAATTCCAAAAATCAATTTTTTTTTACATATGTCACATTGTCAACAAAATAAAATACCATAATACTGATTGTTACTTTTTTTAAAAAATTGTATTTTTTATATCATGTTAGTGTATTAAAATTACTATCTAGTGTACAAATCGTAAATATTGATAATAAGCTATATAATAATTTGTTATATTTTACTGTAATTTATTATTTTTTAAAATAAATTTGAAAATAACATAAAAATATTATAATTAATAAGAGTATAATATATTCTAAAATGACTAATCTACATTCTAAGAAAACAAATTTTTACAAAATAAATTTTGAAAATAACTAAAATGTATTTGAAATAATATAATCTAAAAATAAAAAAAAATTCAAAATTATTGATCATTATCTTATCAAAATCATTACTTCTAAAAACCCAATAAAATGAAATTCATCTTTTTAAATTCACATATATTATTTTTAAAATTCTAATTTTTTGATGATGTGGAAAAACAATTTTATAAATAAAATTTTTTAAATTATTTTATGTTATAGTTATATAATTAAAAAAAATTCCTATTTTTAAACATTGTGTTTAAAGATTTGCATTATATTCTATTCTTCAACTGTTGACTTCTATCTTTACTTGTTTTAATGTTAAAAAATACATCTTACATACAAACTATTCATTTATTTTGATTCACCTATACTCTTATTGTAGTAATATTTTGCACCTTAATTAATTTGACACAAATCACTTGTATTAAATTTTTTATACATCGGGATTAGAACACACTCAACCATTTGACCTAGTGGCAATTTTTTTAATTAAGAATAACACAATAAATAATAAAACAATCATAATTATTAACTAAATCAGGTACAATATTTTAAGGGTCAGAGATTATTACTCAATAAATAATAAAACAATCATAATTATATATATTCATTAATAATAACAAAAATAAAGAGAATATATTAACTAAAAAATTAGAGATTATTAGTCAATCCCTCCTTTGAAAGATGCATCAACGCCAGTGAAAGGCGGCCGCAATGCATTCTTATTCACCCCTTATAAAAGAGTAAATAAATGAATAATTGTGTGCTGTAATCCTCTGGAAGTATAAAACCAGCAATGGTGAACAAGTTATTAGCCAACAATTTTGACTTTTGGGCTTGGTAGGTGGTAAGCTCAAACAATGGCTAGAGCTACTCGAGTCGTATTGAATCCCATTAACTGCAAATACAACCAAAGTGATGACTGATGCCATTGCCTAAAGCAAATGGATCTACCAATGGGAAACAAAAGCTCCTTCCTACATATCCATGGCAATTTATAAACATCCCAGCACAAACAACAGGACTTAGATTCACCATGGCTGAACTGACCCAGATGTTTTTAACCTTTATTCATACCTGAAGATGATAATGGAATACTAAGTATACTTCAGAGCTCTGTACCAGAATAGCTTTATTTTGGCTTTGATTGACCAACAATGATTGGTCATGAGAGTTCTTCACATGCAAGCTCTTACAAATGTGCTCCAACAGCTAAAACCCGAGGAAATGAAAGTGACTTGTGACCTCATAATACTATAAATTGCCTCATTCCGGTGAATGATCCTTTTTCAACTCTTCAGCAACCCAATTCAAATTTTGGAAGTGAGAGCAAGAAAATTCACGCATTATTTGACCCAAAAAAAAAACTCTAGTAACAGTCTCACAAGACATGATTGTCAGCCTTGAAGGAAGCATCCCGCTACATGGATATTTGGCCCGCAATACAAACAATTTCTATTAATATTCAGGTGGGGTATGGTGGACAGCTAACCAAAATTTATTCCCAAAGAATGATAATGCACCAACATCTGTTCTGCAAAAAAGACAGTGGTCAAACCATAAATCCCAAGCAATTTTTCTTCACCAAAGCTCTTCATCCTAAATCTAAAATCTTCTTCAGATTAAGGGAAGATGGATTTTAGCATGCACAGCAACCAACATGAATATCCTTGTGCCCACTATATTTTGAGGGCACAAGAAAGAGGTGTCTTTTGAAGTAAGAAATATCCTTGTGCCCTTGGCTCCATACCTATCAAATATAACCATTATCATACAATTTTCTTGGCACCCTACAAACCATGAGAGGCCATCAGGGTATGGATAATGAAGAGCTCCCTCACAAGAAAAGAAATGCCACCAGTATATGGAGAATAAAAAAGAACTCCCTTATTTCTAGCGTAGAGAACCAATAAGAATTCTTCATAATCAATTCTAAGATGAGTCAATTTGGCCCCAGAGTATCTGCGCATAAGCATTCTCTTCTTCCTTCTCTTCTGCAACAAAATCAGTTTCCTGAGCTGATTCATCTTCATCAGGAACCTCTTCAACTTCAACATCCTCTTGATTACTAATTGTTGTTAATGCCTCCCTCATTGCCTTTGGTGTTGCTGGCCTATCCCTAGGCCCGTATTTTGGAGCAGGCACAACAAATGGTAGAACAATATCATCCAAGTTCCTGCTAATTTTACTGGCAGTATGCTTTCCATCTGTTGGGGGGAAAATGAAAACAATCCCAAGTTCATAGTTGCACACGTGAAGTCTCGGACCCAAAGAAGATTTAGATTTTCCTTCTTCATCTACTTTTATACCATATGAATTAGAAATTGTTCGTCCCCAAGCAGCTGCACTAAAATTATGTGAGCCACAATAAATCCAACCAAAAGAAGATGCATCTGTCACGGACCTAAAGCGCCTCCGTGCCACCTGCATGCAAATTTTTCTATTTGTTAAATTTAACAAGTGAAAGGAGAAACCATCAATGAACCCAAATTTTAAAAGTGGAAGAATTATTTAGTACATACTAGTACATACAAAGCCAAAAAAAAATGGCAGCTGACTTATTTTAGGGGAAATGAGGAAAGATAGATCAAGATGTAATTTGTAACTCCAGTTGTAAATTTAATAAAATACTACTATTTTAACAAGGTCGCGGCCAAACAATGACTAATGCATTCTAATGAAAATTGTCATTTACATAATTATACAGTTGATGTGTTAGAGCTAGAGAGCAGAACGTCGATCTTTGATATCATATCATGTTGTTCTTGACTTATTCCTGTAGCTTGAAATACATTTTGCGTGTAGTCTAGTACTTAAAAGATACGTGAGAATGATGCAACGAGTAAAGCATTAAGAAGAAGAATTATAAAATTGACATGCATCACAAAAGAGCAAAGCAAAATCTACTTTTAGTCATATTCTTGAGAAACAAATGATAATATTTACATCAGGTGGAAAGGTAAATGAAAGAAAAATATAAGCTAAGAACCTGAATAGGACATAAGTTCTTGTTTAAGAGAGGGAGATATTGAGAAAAGATGACTCTATACTTGTATTTTATTTCAATAATACGAAGTTAAAAGAAAAGAATTTTGGGCTAAAAGAAGACCAGAGAATGCTTCCTTTTCAAATAATCAATAAACTTTTATTTCTGGATAGATTTAGGAACATTCAGGTTTATGCTCCTGGATGAGCATCTGTACATCCAAATAAATAAACCCCAGCACCCGCCTTACACTGTCAATGTCTCAACTTTAAGTCACCAAATTTCTTGAAAACTGAATGTATAGCTGTGTTGTTTTTATTTTTTGGCCGACAGTATTAATTTAAAACACTAGTGTGTAGACATCTAGAAAAAAGAAACAATTTATTCTAGCCAAAGTTAATTTCTTGTTATGAACTAACCTGGAGATACCCTCCAAATTACAAATCTTCAGTAAGAGCAATAAGAAAAATTAAGGAAAAAAAACTGCACTTCGGTATAATTGTTGCACAAAGTTCACAATCATTTAAAATTATAAAGAGAGAAATTATCTTACCTTGGTATGCATCGGGTGGCCTACTCTATTGTAGGGATGAGGAATTGCATCATGAAGTATGTTAATCGGCCTCAATCTTTCCCATGTTTTCTGCATCATAAAAAGTCAATAAAATAAACTTCGGAGCTAACGATTGCTGTATCAAATATCATATCATTCAAACTAAACTAATGATGTGTCACTTTATATGTAACGGTAGTTATAATGCATAAAAATATACCATGCTTCATGGCATGTGGTAGATGATACTATAAAGAAAAGTGAAACTCAACTAATTGTCATAAGCTAAATCAATAGCAATGGATAAAAGAGCAAATATAATAGAAGGTGGTTTCAAAACTCCATATTATACCTTATTGGGAATGTAATGAACATATTATCTGTCAACTAGAATTTGGGACAGGGAGAGAGGAAGGGGTACAACCCATTATCTCTCTCCCTCTATTCTATTTCAACTTGAAAATGGTCAATTCGATCCTTACTATATGTGAGATTCATACAGGTCTAAGACATTGGATTATTATAACCTCAAGCTGAGAAAAAACCATCATACCTCGGAGAAGCAAAGTATCCGCTTCGAAGGCAAAACCCCATTACTTGCATTTTTTACTCTGTTAATCGTTGGGTAGATGACTCTAATGGATGGATTTTTCAATTCTTGACTAGCACTCCAGCAGCCCCACTGCAAAAACAGATATGAGAAGAGAATTAAATAAGGAAAGAAAAGTAAACTCTCCAGACAATCTATAACAAATCATTAAAAATAATTACCTCTGGATCAGACTCTTCTGAATCAAATTGCAATGACGTCTTTCCTGTAGATGCCGCAAATGCGGCCAAAAATCTTGCATCGATAGACCCAATTGAGGATGCGCCTTAAGAAAAAAGCACAGGCATCAAGCAACAGAAAATACAGATAGTATTTCCTTTAGTCATACTGAATATAGTCTTTTGAATAAATAAACACCACACTCACCATAAATGAAATCAGATTCAAGTTGTTCAGGCCATTTGCATTGAGATAGAACCTATCCAAAAAAACAGTCTATATTCAGAAATTAAACAATATTATGAAATCAGTATTTACTAAACAAATTGAAAGGCAGAAACTACTTAATGAAATGCCTGAGGAACATTTAGACACCTGGCTAGGAAGTAATTGAGTCTTAAAATGCAAAAGAAAAGTAAACTTGCTGACTGACTGGCAAAAAGATATAATCTTAAAGAAAGAAACTTTACAAAAGCATGACACAGGTAGGAACAAGACTATTGAATAAATTTAGGAGCATAAAAGTTGAAAAGCTTTGTTCATTCTTCTTAGATTGCCCAATCCCCCATGTCAGACCCTTCCCAACAGAGATTAAAAAAGCACAAAAAGGAAAGGAGAAAAATAGACTACAATCACCTCTTGTAAGCGCCAGAGGCCTGTACACCTTTGAATTGCAGCAACCATTGAGCATAATGCAGCAACATGTTTGGGTTCCATTACTTTTTGTATATCTTGAAAATTGGGTCCCTGGACAAGTACCACTACTTCTTTATTATATGTGCCAACATGCTATTATATATTTTATGCTTCAAGTAGATTACTAGACAAAATAAACATGCCCACTCAATTCCAGAACATCATGCCTGTGAAACGTGTATAAACAGTGTCACTTTCTTGTTACTTCCTCCTAAAGCAGCAGTAAGGGCTTGCTTATGACAAACATAAGCACAGAATCTGAAAAGTCCAATATCCCATAGTGGAGAGATCCACTTTGCAACCTTCCTAGGAAGAAAACCAAGTTGAACACAATCTGGTTCAAGGGTAGGAAAGGTTAATAAAAATTACTTGGCTGTCCAAATATTGAAAAGTAAAAGCCATATACATAATTTGTTTGTGTGAATGAAGAAAATAATTTCTGAATCCTGATGCGTATTTGTGTAGTGGTTTACTGGTTAAGAAGATCTCTTGTGGCTCCATAAACTAACTAAACATTAAATGAATTCTTAACACGAATTGTAGTTACAGAAAATTAATAAGAGAGTGACTAAACAAAACAGGAGTTCAAGAAAGCCAACTCATCCAAGTGCTTTCAGTGCTAAAGAGTCATGGTCATGTTAAAGCAAGAATGTTTTAGTATATCCTGCAGTTAACTATTTACAGTATCATGATTCATGACGTTACGGCATCTTCTATAACAGCTGATACATGTGCAATTTATGGCACGCTATAAGCATTTTCACCATTGCCTCACTCTGCTCTCCTCAACACCATAAATCCACCAGAGGTCCAAATGATATTATCTAATGTGAGAAATATAATTACATAACATAATGTTAAAATGCCGATCAAGTAGAACCTTACCTTGACTAAAGTCCTCATTTGGGCTAGGAACAAGAATGCTCACAGCATTTTCATCTGCACGAACATTTTTGTTTCTCATCAATACAACCTTTGAAAAATTATCTGTATTTTCACATGATTTCCTCATGAAAGAAGCCAGTTTCTTAAGCTGTGCACCATTGGAGTCTGCTGCATTGTGAAAGAGATAGCTCAGACCGACAACAGATGCTTCAACTGAACCAAGAGATTTAAGACCAGATGATGCTGACACATCCTAACAAAACAAACAAGAATATAGAGACAGTTTCAGATCTGGCTTTATCAAGCAACTATTTGAAAAGAGCATTATTATCAATAAAATCTGCAAGTGGAAAATATTGATAATTCTTTTTAAGAAATGTTCATGCATAATCCAAGAAAGTGTCAATAGCTCAAATTCACTTTAAAAAATGAGTGACATGAGTTTGTGGGTAGTCTTAAATCAAATGACCAATTTGGCAATTACAAATGTCGATGCCTAGATATGGCATATGAAAGGAATATTCATCTAAGACAAATTTATCAATATAGATCAAGAAATGCGGGCTACTGCGCATAATCAATGAAAGCACTCACTTGTAAGAATTGCATGGATGGAAACATATTGTGCGGTCTGTACGAATGAATCCCAGGTACTGAAGCAACTAAATCACCCATTGCCTCTCCAAAGTCATACTTTGTCAATTCAACAATCCAATGAGACTGGCTGGGTACATCAGTCAAAAGAGATGCCATGAACCCAGCCAGGTGAGAACAAAAATCAGATTTTAAGCCTTCGTTTACTCCTGGGCTATGAATTTGAGTAAAAAGAGACATGTAATCCGGAACACTTTTGCGGGGAAAATCTTGCCACCAGACTGTGTTAGTCACAGCATTCCACTGAATCAAGAGAATAAAAGGCGATACAACCAAAAACACAAAATCACTAATAAATAAGAGAAAGAAATAAGGCTTTTATTGTTATAAATTACTCTATTAGACATTTCAAACTTTTATGGACAGTCAGTTCTGCATCTGCCATTAATGTTGCTTGAAAAAGATTGACACTTAGACTGTTTAAAGAAGATAACTATATTTTTATCCATTACTGAACAAATTCAGAGCCATTAAAAAAGGTTCGTGATGCCTACTAAAATCTTCTCTTTGTCTCACATATTTAAATGTTCGAGATCTCTTAATATACTTAAATCATTTACCTCTATATCACCTTCATATAAATAACCAGACACTCAGATGTAGAACCTACCCAAGTGTCAATCAAGTTAGATATATATCTTGAGTGTCAAGCAATTAATTCATGCTAACCACTACACATTATATGACTCTTGCTTCAGAGTGTAAATTGGAAAAGAAATTGAAGAGTGCCCAGTGTGATGTAAAAACAAAATCATAAGAAATTACCTGTGTCGGAACTAGATTTGCAGAAGTAATTATAACACGAAGAAAATCATCTCTTTGTAAAACAAATAATTTGGGATGATGACAACCGATTCCTTGTCTTTTCAAGTCTTTACCAAAAGCAATGTCCTCGGGAAATGGGGGATACCTGATTTGATAAACAGAATGATAACACCAAAAAGCTTTCAAGGAGACAACCCAACTTACAATAGTTTGAGCTCAAATAAATCGAAATTGCAACACACTGAAATAATACTCACACTACAACGAGGTTAGGAAAATCAGGGTAAGGCACAGAAGTCCTAGAGTCAATGCTTGGATTCCAACATTTCTCAGTACTATGACAAGCAAGTGTCACAGGTAGATGCCTAGGAATCTCACAGGACGACAAAAACCTACAAAATTCTCCCTAAGATTCATCACTAACATACTATCAACTTAAAAAATAAATTCAAAAATTTTAGTGTACAGCGACAGAATTATAATTGTACAAAATTAAAAGGAACAAAACAACTATCATTACAGGGACACACAGATAGGTATCGACTACTGTACCATAAAATGTCACTGGTGAAAGTTGCAATAAAAATTTGTGAAATGCTTTCAACAGGATGAAAAAGCTCTTGTAAGGATATATCATTAGGATGACTTGAAGAGCAATCATCCATAAACCCAAGACGATTCAGATAAAAACTCTTTCCAGGTGGCTCAACGATGTAGCCCCGAGTACTTATGTTCTTCTTTACAGCACCATCAGGAAACGATGAATAATCCATGCCAACATTATTCGACAAAGAGTTCTCCGGATTATTATCTCCGGTAGCAGTACCAGAACCAAGTGGATTATTATTTAGTCTACTCAAACTTTCACTATTAGCGATGTAAATATATGGCTCTGAAGTCACTTCCTCCTCGCGAGGGCGTAAGAGCAAACTCGAACAAGGCGGAATCGGGCTAGCCCCTTCACTACTTTCCAAAGTCTGGTTCACATGTCTGCCATCAGATTGACAAGTTGGGACAGTAGTGGCTCGAAGATAAGGTACGGGGTCGTCACTAAGCAATATGCGCCTGCAGTGACTCAACAAGCAGTTTGCTCTGGCAATGAAATCTTCACATTTGGAAACTGCAGGAGAATCCTCGTCACTGACCTTTGACGCAAAAACTCTCTTGTTTCCCTTTTGGTTTGATACAATTGTTCCTTGAGAGTACTGCGACTGCGACTGAGATTGTGATTTCTGGGTCTCAAAAACAATTGTTTGAATAGAAAAGCCAATACGAACAGAAGAACAACAACGACGCCTGTTTGAACAGACAAGCGAAACTTCATCCCCAGCGGCCAACTCCACGGCCATGCCTCTCTTAATCTTGACACCATTAACAAACACTCCATTCTTAGAAGCCTTAACCCGAAGAGCAGAATCGGAATCGAATTCACCGTCGAGAAGATAGAGTTTGCGGAGGAGAGGATCGAAGAGAATCTGGCAGTGGCGGCGACCAACGCGGCGATCACTATAGACAAAATCGGAACGCCGAGGGCTGCGACCAATGGTGGAGTAAGGGCGATGAGGAAAGAGGCGAATAGAATCGACCGGAGAACCGGTGGTTGCAGAAAGGAGAGGGAGATCAAAATGCTCCAACTCCACCACAACGCTTCTTCGGCTTCTTCTTCTTCTCCCTTCATCTTCTGTGCTTCTTCTTCTTCTCTTGTTAGATTTCGAGGAAGAAGAAGAAGAATTATCGCCTGAAATACAGCAATCGTCCATTGAAACCTCAACTGAACAAACTCGATCAATTCATCATACTAAAAATTAGAAGAAATTGTAAATTGATTTTGAATCAATAATTTGATTTCGAATTTACTAGATACTCTGCTGCTGCTCTGAGAAAGAACCGCTCAATCTAAATTCCGTTTCCAAATTTCATTTTTCCCTCCAAAATCCAAATTTATCAATTCGTCTAACCTATACCGGCCGGCAACCGCGGTCAATTCATTTTCGAAGAACTTAGCCCGGCCCATTATCCATTAATTGGCCTGGTCCGAACCCTCAAAAAAAACTTAAATTTACCTAGAATTTAACCTAATACACTAAATTGTACTAAAAAAATTACATTTTAATGAACTCACAAAGTTTTTTTCAATTTTATGATTTTAAGTAAATTTTTATATTTTTACAATTTTGCATGTGTTTTCGTCTTTTGTGTTGTTTTTTAATTGTTTGATTGATATATAGTTGTTTTTATGTTGTTTAAGTTTTTGTATAGTTGTATTGATGTCTAATTAGTGTTTAGTTATTTTCAAATATATTTTGTTTAAAAAAAAAACTTGTTAGTATGTGCAATAGGTTGATTTTTAGATGTTGTCTAATTATTTTTTTTTAATGTGTTAATTTGCAGTGGGCTGATGTATAATTATTGTCCAATTGTTGTTTTTAGTTACTTTTTTTACTCTGTATTTTTGTAAATAAATAATTTTTAAAATCATATTTTTAAAAACTTAAGGTATTATTTTTGAAAAAAAAAATCAAGGACCATAAAAAAGTAAAAAAATATGTATTTATGAAAAAAAACTCAAAAAAAAAACTTTGAATTGGATTAATTTGGTGCCAAAATAACTTAGTTTATCAATTTAAAGAATTTTAATATCTAAGTTTTTTGTTTTACGGTTGAATTCATAAGAATAAATAGCATTTTTGACCCCCGAATTATAATCTATGTATGATCGTGCCCCCAATAATTCACAATGTTAAAAATTCTCTCGAACTATACACTCTATTGAAATATGGGACTTCTGTTAGATTTCGTCCTAGGTGGCTAACAAATTGATAATATGACATTTTTTCACTGTCATGTCTAGAATAATTAGCAATTTTACCCCTCCCCCTCCCGAACTTTGACTACTACCAAAGTATGTCATTTTTATTAAAACTAATTTAAATTTTTTAAGAAAATATAATTTTTTTTCTTATAAATAATAATTAAATTCTTAAAAATAAAAAATATATATTTTAAAAGATTAAGAAAATTAACAATTCAAAAAGTTTCAAATTAATTAAATAAATTTTCAAATATTCAAAATTTAAAAATCTAATTAATCACAAATAACTTTTTTTTACATTTTTTTTTACTTTTTCTTTTCTTTTACAATATAAAATAAATATATCTTAAAATAAAAATTAAAAGTAACCATAAAAAAATATTGTTTCCCCTTTGTCCTCCTCTTTTTAAATTAAAAGTTTTTTATTTGTTTAAGTCATTTGCCCTCCTTCTCATCTTTGATTAAAAGTTTTATCTTTGCTTTAGTATTTATTTTTAATTTTTATTATAAATATATTTATTTTATATTGTAAAAGAAAATTAAAGGAAAAAGTAAAAAAAAAAAAAAGTTATTGTTATTAATTAGATTTTTAATTTTTTAAGGATTTAATTGATATTTTTAATAAAAAAATGCACAATTCGGTAATAGTCAAAGTTTAGGGAGGAAAATTACTAATTATTCTACATATGACACTGCCACATCAATAGATAAAATGTCACATCAATAATATGTTAGTCACCTATGACGAAATCTAACAGAAGTCTCATATTTCAGTAACATGTATAGTTCAATGGAAATTTTTAACATCGTGAATCATTCAGGGGACACGATCATATAGTAGTCATACTTTGGGAGACAGAAATGTTATATATTCAAATTATAATTTCTTGACAGCAATAGGTAATTCATGCTTAAAAGTTAAGTAGATGCATGTGTACGTGGTGGTACACGATTGGTCCAAATTAATATTTTTATTTAAAAAAATCATTTAAATATTTAAAATTCAATCAAAATTTATTTTAAATATTAAAATTCATAACCATGAAACTACATGAAAAAAATTAAACCCTGATAGATGTGCCTCTCTCCACTTTCTCCTTCTTCTTCCCTATTTGGCTTTGGTATGGGGAAAATTGGATGGGGGCTTTTAGGTTGCGGGAAGACGGGACCATGTGGCTAAAAGGTGGGCATCTAGGATCGGATGGGGAAGACGAGATCCCCGTGCATTTGGGCAAGTTTAGATGGGGATGCGCGACTTAGGTATTCTGTTTAAGTATTCTTTTTTTTTAATAATTCTAAATGATTTTTTATTTAATTTTTTAAATATTTAAAAGAATTTTCAAATAAAAAATATTGATTTGGACCAATCGCATACCATCACATAGGCACCTACCTCACACTTAACGACCGAGTGCCTGTCAAAAAATTGTAATGAAATGTATTTTATCCTTTAATGCTACAAATTGATAAACTAATGTATTTTCGCATGTAAATTATTCATATTTTTAAATATTAAATAAATATTATTAATTTTGTTTAGAATTTGATTAATCAAAAGACTTTTATTTATAATACTAGATGCAAGCAATATACAATGCACATTTACTTAGTTTCATTTAAAAAAATTATTAAATATATTTATTAAGTTTTTATGATTATCATATAAATTTTAAATAAATAAACAATATTATATATAAAAGAACGACATAAATATATTAAAATAAAAATTAAACCTAAACATTATAATATATTTGCTGGCGAAAATATATTCCATTCATGTGTTTGTTGCAGCCGTGAGTTCCAACCGTTAAGTATGTGACATGTTGATGAAAGTACCAAATTAAATGAATATGTGTGGTGAGAGTACCTAATGCAATAAATATATGGGGCAAACGTACCCAAATTATGAGATATTTGCGGTAAAAGTACTCAAATTATAAGCAAACGTGATATCACATGGTGGATTTAGCGACGAAATAAACAACTTTAAGCTACAAACATAATAATTTTGATATTTTCGCCGCAAATATCCCTAACTAAAATAAAGAATTGAATTAACAAGGGTTTATACATTTTTGGACCCTGTGATTTGTCTCATTGCTTGTTTGGACCTTGTGTTTTGACAAATTACTTTTTGGACCCTATGTTTTGTAAAATTGTTTAAATAGAACCCTAAACCTGATTTTGGTCAAAGTTTTCTCAACTGAAATCACAAATAATTCACAAAACTAACAATTCAGAACAAAAATAAAATCATTCTGCTTAAAAACGGTGATGTTATATTCAATTTGTTATTCATCAAAATTTAGTTTAGGGGTCTATTTGAACCATTTTACAAAATATAGGGTCCAAACAATATGTTACTTCCTTTAAAATGCGTACTGATAAACCCCCTCTTGCAACTATTCATAGCCTTCTCATTAGTTTGGATGCCATGCTACAATCTCAAAATGCCCTTGATAAGTTGGATCTGACTCACGCACATCTCACCCATACCAATCGTCCTAAACGCCCATTTTATTCCCCCAAACCCCCTGCTTCTACATAGCCATCTTCTCCTTTTGTTCCTCGCTCCCCTACCCTAGCTGCGGGTGTCTTGGGCAAACCTCCTAGCCCTCCTAGTGTCTGGCGTCCCTCTAACCCATCTACTACTTGACCTCAATGTCAGATTTGTGGCAAATTTGGTCATACTGCTCTGGTGTGCTACCACCGAGCCAATTTTTCTTACCAACCAGCTCCTTCCCCTACTAATCTCAATACATTTCTTCCATCCTCTAAGTACTATACATTACCACAGCCTCGCACCCCATATGCTCTGGTTTCATCTACGTCGTCTGTTGTTTCTGATGCTCAGTGGTTCATGGATTCCAGGGCCACACACCATTTTACTCATGACTACAATTTGATGGATCTCGCTTCTCCCTACCGTGGTTCTGAACAGGTGACAGTCAGGGATGGTAAGTCTCTTCCTATCTCACATGTAGGCCATGCTAAATTGATTACTAATTATGCTTCTGTTAATCTCAATCATATTCTTCATGCTCCTTCCCTTTCTCATAGACTTATCAGTGTTACTAAATTATGTCGTGACAACTCTACTTATGTCGAATTCTATCCTGAATGTTTTCTTGTGAAGGATCGAGTAACTCGGAAAATCCTCCTCCAGGGACTGCTTGATCGTGGTCTCTACCGTGTCTCCAATCAGCATGTTCTTCCAGTTTCTCATTCCTCTCTTTCCTCTCCTCAGTTGTTTCTCAGTCGCACGACTAATTCTACCATTTGGCATCTACGCTTGGGACACCCTTCTTTTCCTATTGTTCCTTGAGTTTTGGATTTATGTAACATTGCAAAAACAACAAATAGTTTTGTTCCTTTTTGTTCTTCTTGTCAAATGGCCAAGAGCCACATATTACCCTTTCAATTGTCAAGCTCACGAGCTGAAGCTCCTTTTGATTTAATACATATGGATTTATGGGGTGCTGCCCCTTCTACTTCTGTTGATGGTTTTAACTATTTTTTATTGATTGTTGATGATCATACTCGGTTCAGTTGGTACTATGCTTTACGTTCTAAGGATGAGGCTTATAACTCATTTTTACATTTTCATAAAATGATTGACACACAATTTTCGGGTAAAATTAAAATGGTTCAATCCGATTTGGGTGGGGAATTTCGTTCCTTGTCTAAAGTACTCTATAGTCTTGGCATCCATCACAGACTCTCATGTCCTCATACCTCGGCCCAAAATGGTCGTGTTGAACGTAAACATAGACATGTAGTGGAATTAGGCTCAGCTATGCTTGCTCATTCTTCTATTCCTATTTCTTTTTGGAAATATGCTTTTCACACTGCTGTTTTTCTAATCAATCGGTTGCCTACTTCTGCTCTTCATTTTGTCTCTCCTTTTTATACCCTTTATGGCAAACATCCCTCTTACTCTCAACTTCGTGTTTTTGGCTGTGCTGCTTTTCCATTTTTGAGGCCTTACAACGCAACAAAACATGGCATTTGGTTCCTTCTACTTTGGCTTCTCATGTAATCGGGTGCAAGTGGGTTTACAAGCTTAAATTGAAGCCTAATGGTGACATTGAGCGATATAAAGCACGATTAGTGGCCAAAGGATATAGTCAACATGAGGGTATTGATTACTTTGAGACATTTAGCCCCATGGTTAAACCTACAACAATTCAGGTTCTTCTATCTTTGGCTGTCCAACATCAGTGGTATCTTCGTCAATTGGATGTACAAAATGTCTTCCTTCATGGTGATCTAACAGAGGATGTATTCATGTCTCAACCTCCCGGTTTTGTGGATTCCTCACTGCCTGACTTTGTGTGTAAACTTGATAAATCCCTTTACGGCCTTAAGTAGTCACCTAGAGCGTGGTTCACTAAGCTCAGTTCTTCTTTACTTGCAAAAGGATTTCAAGGTTCTCAATCCGACTCCTCCATGTTTGTTCTGTCCACTTCTGCTTGTTGCACTGTTGTCCTCATTTATGTGGATGATATCATAGTGGCTGGCCCGAATGCTTCTCATATTTTAGATTTCATTGCTGGTTTAGCTTTTGAGTTTGCTATTAAAGATTTGGGCGACTTACACTATTTCTTGGGCATTGAAGTTTATCGTGATCCTACTATTCTTCATCTCAGTCAGTCCAAATATATTTTGGATCTTCTTGCCCGGGCTGCCTTCTCTGACTCTAAACCAGCTGCTACCCCCATGTCAACTGCTCACGTTCTTTCTCTCCACTCTGGGGTACCTCTTCCTGATGGTTCTGAGTATCGTTCTATTGTCGGAGCACTCCAATATTGCACCTTAACCAGACCTGATATTGCTTTTAGTGTTGACAAGGCCTGTCAGTTTATGCACTCTCCTACGGATTCCCACTGGCTTGCTTTCAAGCGTATTCTCCGTTATCTGTCTGACACTGTTGACTATGGTTTGTTCTATCAACCGTCTGTTGATTCATCTGTGCTTTGTTACACTGATGCTGACTGGGCATCCTATCCGGATGATCGCCGGAGTACTAGTGCGTTATGCATCTTCCATGGTTTGAATCTTGTTTCCTAGTCCTCCAACAAGCAGCGTGTTGTTTCTCGTTCTAGTACTGAGTCTGAGTATCGTAGCCTTGCAAATGGTACGACTGAACTCTTGTGGCTTCGATCTTTGTTTTCTGATTTGCGTTACACGCTTCCTTCTTCCCCCATCTTCCTTTGTGACAATATTGGTGCCACTTACCTCAGCTTGAATCCTATTTTTCATTCACAAACCAAACATGTGGAGCTCGATTACCACTTTGTGCGTGAAAAGGTTGCTGATAAGTCCCTCATTATTCGCTACACACCTTCTGCTGAGCAGCTAGCTGATGCTCTCACTAAGCCCCTTGCTACTCCTCATTTTGTTTCTCTTCGATCCAAGCTCACCGTCCTGCCTAGACCGCTGAGCTTGAGGGGGGTTGTTAAGCCAAATTAAGTATCATTATATTTATACTTAGCTTTACTTAATTAATATGTAAATGGTAGTGTATAGGGTACACGTGCCCTTTGGTTTACACTGTACAGATACTTTGTATATATAGTATGTCTTGTACCTTTTGCTCCTTGAGCAGTAACTGTAACGCCCTACTACCTTAGAGCCGTTACTAAGTGAGTTTAAAATGTGCAATTAACTCGCTAAACGAGGTGTTTAGAACAAAAGTGTGACTAAGCAAAAGTCAAGGCTGTAATCTTTGAAAATACTCTATTTCATTGAAAATCTCAAGTGTCTAACATTTAGGATCCCAAAATACAGTTTATAAAATATTTACAACTCAAAATGAGTTTACAGATAATTAACCAACAAAATTATAGTTTAATACAGCCATTTCTCAAAATGCCCCCAACCAAAGCTGTAACGCCCTGGTTACCCCAGAACAGTTACGGTGAACCGAAAATTTGACTCATTGCCTGAGTCCTTTGGTTAAAAACGTGTTCTAAGTGTTATTATCAGGTTAAGGTGAAAACCAATAAAAGGAAAGGATTTGTTTTATTTGATATATAAAACTGTTCATGGGCCCACAAGAACATTTACAAGTTATTTACAACTCAAAAAGGTCATTACTGTTCCAAAATTTCAAACCACGCCGACCTAAGCGGCAAAAATAGGGTAAACCCCCTAGTTCCTCTGATAACTCCTTGGCCGTGGTGGTCAAGCGGCCGCATATGTACACATCACCACCTAAGCTCTCCACTCAGGGCTGGGTGAGCTTTTCTTTTCCTTTACCTGCACCACATAGCACCCATGAGCCAAAGCCCAACAAGAAAGCATAGCATTATATGTAAACATCATCAAATGATTATCATTATAATCACACAGAGCTCATAGCTTTCAAACAGATGAGTGAATATCACTTGAGGTTCTAGTAAACCATACTGAGTGACTGACAAGCATGTCACTAAATCAAATGGAAGAGTAGCTGCTGGGTAAGCCACTAGCCTTCAACAAATGAGAGACTGATGGGTAAGTCTCTATTTTAACAAATGAGTGACTGATGGGTAAGCCACACAAGCGCTTATAATATTCATCGAACTTGAGGTCGGTCCGACATTAATGCTCTTTGAGTCATCCAATGCAGAAAGTCGATTAGATCTAATCTTTATTGGCTTGCGTTGAACACGCTAAGGCCGTTCTGACTAATGAGTCAGCACTATGTGACCAGTGCCCAGTACCACTGTCGAACCTGACTAATGAGTCACAGCTTCACAGTTGATACTAGCACCTTTGCCAAATCTAACTAATGAGTCAGTACCATGCACAAGTGAGCAAGATTTGCTAAGTATTCCACAATCAATTCATGTCCACATTTATACAACCAACATGCCTCATGAATAACCATGCATGTCACATATGGGGTGCAGTTTTCTTACCTCTGATTCGAGCTAGAACGAACAAAAGAACGACCCTTGAGAACGGTTTAGCTTTTAGTCCTTTAGCGGTTACCTAATCATAACACATTATAGGATACCATCAATAACATGATAATCAAAGGTTCTCAAACCAATATCTAGCCTCCGAGAGATCAATCCAAACTAATCCAAGTAGTAGGGACACTCCCGAGGCCTAAAACTAGGTTCCCGGGGTCAAAATGAGCAAACGGGGTAAAAACTGGGCAAGGGTTGCAGCCCTAGCACCTTGGGCCGCGGCCCCCAGAGTTTCCTGAAGCAAGGGCCACGGCGCCCAGCAGGTACACTTCCCCCCACCTGCTTCTTCAAAGCAGGGCCGCGGCACCCCAAGAACAGGGCCGCGACCCTCAACTCTGGGCCATTCCCAAACGTGTTTTTAACATTCCAAAGCCTCCAAAATCATACCTAACACATTCCCCAATCATCAAAACAAAGTTCCCAAGCTTCCCAATGCTCCAAAACCCTCAAAACCTAAGGTTCGAACGAACCGAAAACTCTACAATTCACAAAGTCCAATTCAAAGCTTAGAAACTCTAAAAACTCAAAACTTTAAACTTAGATTACCTTCGATTAGGTTGTTTTCTGTCAAATCCTTCGGTCAAGAAGCTTCTAATCTTTCCTAGGATCGCTATGCCTCGATCCTCACTTGATTCTGACTCCTAGAACTCAAGATTTCTTCAAATATGCTTCGGGTGGCAAAAATGAACTAACGAGGGAGAACGAGAGGTTTTCTAATCGTACGTTCTATCTGACAGTGATTAGTGCTCAAAAATACAAATTTATTAGTTCTGAAGTGTAAAATAAATTAAGTTTTAATTAATATTTTCATGAATTTATTGTAATATATTTTATAATTGAAAATATTATTTTAATTTAATTTATGTTTAATTTTCAGGAAATAAATTGCATTTGGACACTAATAAAAAGGGAGAATAGAGAAATAGTTAAAACTGAAAAAGAAAATGAAGAAAGTGGCATTTTTGAAGACTTGAAGCCCAAAATAGGCCCAGGCCCGCCAACCTCTTTGCACTCCACAACTGCCACCTGTCCGCATAATCTCCTCCAAGGCAGCATACTGTCAAGATCCAGCATGCATATTTCTTACATATATGCATATTTCCTACAGGTTTCACCAACTTCAATGTGACCATTCCCAACAAAGGCCCAAATGCATTGTTTCACCAAGCCCAACGTGACCCAACTGCCCAACATAAGCTCTTTCAGCAAGCTCCCAACATGACCCAAAGGCCCAGCAAGCCCAATCCGAAATCTTCCCAGCAGCCTGCCTACGTGGCACTCCCTCATTGGCTGAAAATGGGTCAAAACCCTCTTGTGTCACCAACCATGTTTTGTGGGTATTGGACTTTGTAAATTGCTATTTTGAGCTTTAAAGCTCATGTTTTTGTGGTATTTTAGAAAAGAGAAAAATGACCATACACCAAAATAACTAGGTTAATATTAATAATAAAATTTGATTTGTCAAAATCATATTTTATTATTAGTATTTCATATTTATTTTGTAAACCTCATTTTGTTGTGTAATTTCTTTTTAGTCATTTTCCCCATCTATAAATAGAGACACTTTCTTCACATTTTGTATGTAATTTTTAGAGTAGAGAAACTATAGCAAAATTTCCACTCAATTTCTTCTCATATTTTCTTCTTAGAATTTTGTGAGAATCATGAGCATAATGGCCTAATCTTCCTAGGAAGGTTAGGGATGATTCCATATGCAAGTGATGTTATTTTGCTACTTTGATTTACTATGTTCTTAATGTAATATATTTGAGTTATTTATGTTCTTTCATCTCTATCTTTATTTTGTTATCTTTATTTACTTATGCTAATAGTATATAGGATTAGTCATGCTCTTTCTATGTGCTTCTAATTAGTAAAAGTAATATTGATACATAATTTTATGTCTAATCTTCTATTGCATTATTGCCCTTGGGTATTTTGTCATTTTTAGATTTTTCATAAGATTAACATTGTGCTTAAAAGTAGAGAACTTTATAACTCAAATGAACTTTTGTTAGAAAAACTATGGACTTTAATGTTAGATTTTCCAAGTAAATGTTGCGATGTGAACTATTTACTTGTGTATTTTTGTAAATCAAGTAACGAAGTAACTAAGCAAGCATATGGATGATTCTTGAAACCTTTCCATTTCTCAAACTCTTGATTACATCTTACATTTATCTCACCTATCTCACTTTATCATTTCATCAAAAAAATACAATACCAAAATCTCAAACCTCTTTCCATTTACAATTTTATTTACTTCTTGTTACTAACTTTTTGTGTTATTTTCTACTAACCTTTTGATTTTAGGTTACCTTCTTATGGATCGACCGCCCGATCTTACTACAACTACCGCTTAGTGTAGTCACATTTTGGGCGTTAAACAGACAGCTACTTCAAGCTTAAGTAACCTCAAATAAAACCTAATGCTCGGGGTCCCGAAAATACCCCCGGGGACATTATAGTCAAAACCTCCGAAATTTCACCCTGATCTCAAATATTCTCAATTTATCATCAAATAAACATTTCTATTACCCCAAAATTGACCCCGTTATGACAAAACCGCTAATCCATTATATATGACTGTCTCATGCCGAATAGCTCGAATATATCTCCATAATAATGGAATCTCATTCATAAATCAAGTTATGCACCCAAATACACATATTCACCCTCAATGGGCCAAATGATCAAAATAGCATAATTATTCAAATGTGGACCCACATGCACGCATATAACATCATATCATAATATAATTCACATATACATGCATAATATCATTTAATGGCATAATTAAACAAGTATGGCCCTCCCGGCCTACTAATCTCGCCATTAAACCATATCAGAGAATTCGGGGCATTAAAAAAGCAGTCGGGCAGGCCAAACATGTACGCGCTGCTTCATGCTCTCCGTACTCATGGCTGGTTGACTTTTCCTTTGCCCTTACTTGCAACACAGAGCATCCGTGAGCCAAAGCCCAGCAAGAAAACTCACACAGCACATAACATAAGCATATCAGATAGTCAACATATCAGATAATTCCTCAATTAAACAAATAGTTCATCATACTAAACAAATACGGTCATGCCGTCCCAGAAGCGTTACCAAAGCCTGGGGTCTCGGTTCTCACCGTAAGGATATCCATTGGGGTCTCACCCTAACAATAAGCACTCCATGTGCTAAGTGTTATTCCCGGCCCCACTGCCGTTCTCAGCCTTCGCTGTTCTCAGTTCCTTGCCGTTCATTATACTATAATCACATATAGCATAACTCAAACAACATTCAAGCATATAATAATTTAATCAAGGGCTACGCCCTAACAGGTAATACAATCTAGGGTCGTGCCCTGCAACAACACAATAGGCCCATGCCCTGCTCTACGGGTACTCTAGTTTTCTTACCTGTATCCCGAGCTTCACAATGCACCAAAGTCACGAACACGGTCCTCTAACTCGAGCCTCTCCGAAAACCTAGTCACAACACATATAAAACACTCTTTAATACTAATCAATCCAAAACCACTTCCCGGGACCAATTCCGTACTCTCAGGACCTCCAATTTCCCTAAACAATGCAACGGAAACATCCCCCGAGCCCCCGGGGCAAATGCCCAAAAATGCAAAATCTCCCTGCCCAGAAATAGCCTAGCACCGCGGCACCCAACAAGGAGGGCCGCAGCGCCCAGAAACTTCTCTGCTGCCTGATGCAGCCTTGCGCCGCAACACCAAAGAATAGGGCCGCAGTGCCCCTTTGCGAACCCAGATTTCTGGGTTTTTCTCCTGCATTTTCCCCGAGCCAAAACACTTCCAATTCAACCCAAACATATACCTAAACCCCAAAACCAATTTAAAACCACAAATGAACCATTTAACAACCTATAAACACCAACAAGAAGCTCAATCACACAATCACACCCAAAATCCACACTTTAGTTTCAAATTCCAGAAACTTAAACCACAGCTTTTAAAACTTAAACCAAGACTTGAAAAATGTAAACCATGCCTCAATATTCTTAAACCACACCAGAAACGAAAATTCAAAGATGCTTAGAGCTCTTACCTCAATCAATAATTCAACTTTGAACTCCCTCCAATTCCAGCTTTAAGTCAATCCCTCTTGATTACCAAGCTGAATTCCCATACAAAACCAGCCACAACTCTCTTTCAATTTCATGCTTACTCTCTAAAAATTCAAACTTGAAACTTAGCAAAATAGGGGATAAACTCTTACCTCTGAACAAGCCTTAGCCTATACTCAATTTTAGTTGCCTCAAGCCTCTTGATTCTCCTCCTAGGTTTCCCAATTTCAGCTCCCCTCTTTTCTTCTTCTTGCCCTTAGTTTTCCTTTTCCTTCTAGTTTCTCTTCCAATTTCAGCAAGAGCTAAATATGACCAAGTGTTAGAACGTGAATCATCTTTCCCCCAGCTGAAGCTATCTAAACCCCTGCCAAAAGACTATTTTACCCATTCAAAGTAATTCCTTTCCTAACTAAACCTCAAGGGCATTTTTGCCATTTCACCTTTCCTACAATTCTACCATTTTTCTCATCTAAATTTGTTACTCTTAATGGTTACTAATGGTCACTCAAGTTACTCAATTACCATTAACCATTAACTCACAAACTCAAAGTATAAAATTCTCAAAATACCTCTAGGCTCCTCCCGAGCCGAGTATTTAATCCCGTTGTGACTTTTAAACTAATTAGCTCCCTAAGACCGTCTCGGCACGTGCATCACAATAATATCACCACTCACACGTGGTATTAATCACATAACATAATTATTACATTTATGCCCTCAGCGGGCTAAAATTACCACTTTACCCCTAACAAACAGACGAGGCCCACATGCATATTTATTCCACCTAAACATGCATTCTAATCCCATAATCATTCAAATTCATATATTAACATGTTAATTCACTTTGTTGACCCTGATTTTGGTCAACTGACACGGAGTCAATAATGCTTGATGTGGACAAATATGTTGAAATGAGAATAATGACCAAAACAATAAAGAACGCAAGAATTTATAGTGGTTCGGCCCCAAAATTTGGTAAAAACCTACGTCCACTTGAACTGTTATTGATATAAGATTCAAATGAGTGATCAAAGAACTAGGGTTCAATGAGTTTCACAAACCTCTGAAGAATCAAGCAATCTCTCGAATGTGATAGCTCTAATACACTTGTAAAACTCTAATCCTAAATAATTAGAAAGCCAAAAGTCCCTTCCTTGAGCTATCTTTCTCTATTTATAGGCTTAAGGAAGATTACATTAATTTGTTACAGATATTCTTTCCTAAATAATCGGATACTCAGGAAATCATGGGAGATAATTTCAGATATGATTATAACTGCATAAGATTTTTTCCAAATATAGCGAGTATACGACCAGGCTGGTTGTATATAAAGATTGAGCGTTGCACCGTAGACATCTTTCTGGTCGATGGTCGAACAAGACTCCTGCCAGATGTCAGCCACGTGTACTAAACGCCTGCCATGTCATCCATGCTTGTTTTTTTGGATAACATTTGCCCCCCAAGTTTGTTTAGTGCGACCAACAATAAAGAAACTTTAGGGAAACAACCGTTTATATGCCCCACGAAATCTGTCAGAATCCTCGTGTGTTTTTTAAAACCGTGACATACTTATGTCTAATCAAGCCTTTTCGGTTTTCAAGAAATCAATTTGACGGCTTATACACTCCCCCACGTTTCGAAAATGGGAAAGTCATGATTGCCACTTTTTGCCATACTTTAGCCTCTATAAGTAACCTCTTTTTCTTCCTTATAATTCTTTACTCACTATTCCAATCAAGAACCTCAAGATCTTCGCTTCGGAGCCCAGAACTTTGAAACCATTCAGACATCCTGCCAAAGATCTTTCCGTCTCAAAATCTTCAATTTTCTGAATCTCCATCTTCGCCCAGGTAATCACTTAGTCTTTTAGACTCTTCATTATGCCATGCATGCTGTTACTGTGCTCTGTGATTTCCTGCATTTTTTAGTAGAATTTTATGAGGATTTTGTATAAACCATCTGATGATTGGTAAGAGAGTGTATTTCTGCTTTATATAAGTTAGGAGCTAGTTCGATAGTAAGGATCATAGGTTTAGGGCGTAAGAACGACGTAAAAATTCAATCTTTAAGCTAGTTGAAAAAACTGGGTTTTTTCCCGCCCTTTAGGAGTTGAAAAAGTTCATTTTCAAGAAACATTTTATTTCCTTTTTTGATCCGTTTTTCAAACTACTAGCACCGAACTTAGTGTATGGGTAGGATGCTGTTGGTCAATAGACGCGAGCAACGTTATCCTATTCTCCCACGTAACTCCGCAAGCTATGTGTCTTATCTCCTCCTTTGTTTGTTTGCAGTTCATATGCAAGACCCTTGGGGAGGAGAAAGACCCATTGAAGACGACCTCCTAGCTCAGCTGCTTGAAGGCGAAGAAAACCTCTCTACTCTGATACTAGATATCCTTTTCTCTCGCCCTAGCCTAAACCCTTCTCCAGTACGAACCCAAAGAATGGCCCAAACAAAAACAAAAGCTCGAAAAAGGAAAACCCCTAACTCCTCAGACCAGCCTACTGCTGATGCCCCCTCGACCAGTGGTCGAGGTGAAAATGTTCCTGATGCCAATGTTCAAAGGCATGCCCGTCCTCGACACGCTGCTCAACCAGATGTCGAGTGGCATGTTGTTCCCCAGAGTAGAGTGACGATGCGGATGATCGTCAACTACTTAAATAAGTATAATCTGACAGGGGTGACCCTGGTCAGACCTTCCATCGACCAGAGGGCCAAACTGCCAGGCGGGGCCTACAGCACCTGGTCGAGGTTCCACATTGAGGTAGGTGCCACTTTGCCTCTCCATTCATTCTCTCAGGGGGTGGCAAATTACTTTGGAGTTGCCCCCTTTCAAATCACCCCAAATGGATATAGAATGCTGGTCGCACTCTATATCCTTTACAAACTTAAAAAATGGCCAGAGCCCACTCCCCACGAGGTCAACTTTCTTTTTGACCTTAAGTCCAACCCTAACCAAGAAGGCACAGGGTTTTTCCATCTTTGCCACCAAGAAACTGTTAGGAAAAATAATATTGCCTCAATGGAAATGGTAAGATAATGTTACAACTCTATGCAAAATATTACAATGGACAAAATTGATTAAATAAAGTGTTACAACTCTATAACTGAAAATACAAATAAAACAAGGGAAATGAAGAAGATGATGAAGAAGAAGAGAATAGTAAAGTACAACTCAAAACAAAAGTTACAAATAAAATAAAGTGTTTGGACCAAATGAAGAGATTACAACTCTTAAACAAAATATACAAGTAAATAAAACAAGAGAATAAGAAGAAGAACAATAGAATAAAAGGAAGAACATAAACCACAAACAAACTCTCACTTACACAACCTAAGTGAAGAGGATTGGGGATCACCAACTTGAACAAGGTTTAAAACCTTTGTCCAAAAGCTTATTTCCCCCTAACTCAAGCACTAAGGGATCTCTCTCAGATTTTGGAAATGCTTTCTGGAATAATCAAGCCTCAAGGTGTTTCTAGCCAAGTGCTCTAGTGGATAGAAAAATGGTGTGTCTTACAAGTGAGCATTAGGCTCCTATTTATAGAGTTTAGAGACACCCTTTGAATTTCAAATTCCACCAACCCCCATGGCTGTTACCAATGATTAATTGGGTGTTTTATGGAATTAAAATAGAGAATTGGGAGTTACTAAGATGTTGGAATCATTCAAAGTTGGATAAAAAACTGAAATTATAGAAGCTGTCAGCCATTAAGGCCGCGGCGCTAGTTCCAGGCGCCGCGACCCTCAGTCAATTTCAGCAACACATTTTTCAGTTTTTTCCAAAACGTTCCAATTTATTCCCACTTGATTTTGTAACTTCCATACACAATATGGGAGTTAAAATCACATCTCTATCAGCCATTTCTCATATGGCTTTAAGAAATCATCTCAATATTGTGTAACAACAAATCTACACAATAATGGGTGATATTTAGGAGTTACAAATTTGTGATGAATTTGTAACACCAAATATGTTACATGTTTGGATATTTCACATATATCCAAATAATGTAACTCTCTATTATATGTTACAATATGTGACACTCTATGTCACATTTATTTAATCTAAAACATTATATTATTTTATAATATAATATCTGAGACTACCGAACTTTCTGACGACTCATCGGATGAAAATGGTATAACAATCTCACTTTTAAATCATTTTCCAATTCCCTCTCATCTATTTGATGGGGATGGCAACTTTAGGAATGCTCCCTCCTTAAATTCAGATTTCTTCCAGGAACTAGGTAGTTCAGTAAAGAATGTTACGACCAGTAGTTGTAGCGCCGATACTTTACTTATAATCCTTTTACTTTTACTCTTTTATCCTTCATGACCATTTCGTCTTACTGTTTGCGTTGCTTCCTTTTGTGCAGGTATGGAGTCCGAGGACGTCTTTGAGCACTACCAAGCTGCTGCTGCCTCTTCTGTCCTGAAGAAGGATAGCAAGAGGGCTCGAGGGGAAAGCAACAAGACCCCCTCGAAGAAGGCTCGAACAGACGATGCTCTAGCCACCGCCTTTTCCAAAGAGAACTCACCACCTCCGCCCCCTTCCGAGCAGACGACTCCCACTCCCGTTAATCCACATCCTTCTTCTAAGGCTGCTGACAAGGAGGCATTGGACACCTCGTCCGAAGGCTCCCTGCCCGGCCTCGTGGTCGAGTCAGCCAGGGAGAGGATATACAAGCTCTCGAAGCACAGACGTAGCCAGGCCGCCATTACTGAAACTGTCTCAATGGAGGCTGATCAAGTCGTCAACAGAGGGCTGAACGAGATAGTTAGCGTAAGTTATTCTTTGCTACTTTATCATTTATGTTTGATTTCTTTTCCTTACTTTATCTCATTCTTTGTCTTTAGAGGCTGCTAACTTTAACTGCTGGCTGGCGCCGTGTTGGGGCGTTGGTTTCTCGGGGAAAGAACTTCGACTCCAGGCTTGCCCAGGCTAAGCAAGCACTTGAGGCTGATAACAACAAGCTGCTCGAGGAGAATAAGGAGCTGTCCAAGCTGAACGAACAACTGTGCGAGGACCAAGCCACTCTCACCCAGGAGCTTCTGGACGCCCAGGATGCCTTGAAGAAAGCCAACGACTCCCGGGAAAAATTCAGGGAAAGTGACAGGCTCATCACCCAAGAATGCAAGAAGCGTGGGTTTGATCTGACCGCCAGCAGGCAGGAGACGAGGGAGCTTGAAAAGCGAGTGCAGGAGATCGAGGAGGACGGGGCCAAGAATTTGAAGAAGTATAAGGAAGCCACTCACCTTTGCTTCGACGAGTTCTGGAAGCACAACCGGGAGGCCAACTTCAACTACCTGTCCGAGCGGTTGAAGAGGACTCTGATGGCGCAGTGCGCCATTCGGCTAGAAGAAGAGGAAAAGGCCAAAGTGCCTGCCGCTGATGCTGAAGCTGGTCCTTTGGCTGACCAAGGCACTTCTCCCAATCCTCAGGACCCTCCTGCTCCTCAATAATTTTTTATCTTTTTTTCTTTTTATTTCGTTTTCATGGCCCACTGGTCGTTTTGTAAAGACAATTGGTTTTTATTGCTGCAATGGCAGCTTTTTACTTTGCTGCAAGGGCAGCTTTTTACTTTTAATTAAACAATTACATCCGAGCAGTACTGCTCGCGGTGTAAAAGAATGCCTTTTGATATTATAATATTTTTGTCTATTATAACATCTGTTCGCATGACCAAAATTAGCATATTACTTTGGCTTGATTTAACAAAATATAAATTTTGAAAAATACTCTAAGTATCGTAGCATGCTTTCACTCATTTTGTTCATGTGTTTACATACCTCTTGGTATGTTTTGCTATCGATGTACCTTATATGCCCCCCAAGTGATCGAGGAGCTTTAGGTCCTTGGTCACTTTCCTTGACCACGACCTGTGCGAACATTACTGCTCGGTAAGAAACGTAACATTAATACAGCAAAACAACACACGTAATGAACAAATACTTGTAAAAATAAATTTACAAAGGTTGGCAAGAATGACTGGCTGCGGACAGTCCCTTATAATCTCGTAGTAAAAATGGACTAAACATGTCTTTACGAGTGATCTAAAAAATAATCTTACACTTATAAGCGATTAGCCATACAGAGCGTGGCTAACCCTTTTTCAAAACTTGTAAAAAGTAAAAATTAATACAAGCCAGTCCTTTAAAAAGGACTGTTTATTGATAATACTTGCGCAGGTGTTCTCTGTTCCAATAGCATGGAACGAGATCTCCATTTAAGCATGCAAGCTTGTATGTACCTGGATGAAGGACTTCTTCAATTTGGCAAGGTCCTTCCCAGTTTGGTCCGAGTACTCCAGCAGTTGGGTTGTGGGTGTTTAAGAAAACTCGTCGAAGTACTAGGTCTCCGACGTTGAACTTTCTTTCTTTTACTTTTGAGTTAAAATACCGGGCGACTTTTTGCTGGTACGCAGCTACTCGGAGCTGGGCTTTTTCCCGTTTCTCTTCAAGTGAGTTTAGGGACTCCATCATCAGTTGGCTATTCTAATCCTGGTCGTATGTAATTCGTCGGTGTGAGGGGGGATCTAACTCGACGGGCAACATAGCTTCATACCCGTACACTAAGGAAAACGGGGTATGACCTGTCGCTGTTCGATGAGAAGTTCTATACGACCAGAGTACTTCAGGCAGCTGTTCTGGCCACACTCCTTTAGCTTCTTCAAGTATTTTCTTCAGGGTATCTTTAAGCGTTTTGTTCACTGCTTCGACCTGTCCATTTGCTTGTGGATGTACAACTGAAGAAAAGCTTTTGACGATCTCGTGCCTCTCGCAGAAATCTGTGAATAAGTCACTGTCAAACTGGGTGATGTTGTCTGAGACAATAATTCGAGGCAAACCATATCGGCAAACAATGTTCTTGATGACGAAGTCAAGAACTTTCTTGGTCGTTATGGTAGCGAGCGGCTCAGCTTCGGCCCAATTGGTGAAGTAGTCGACTGCTACGACTGCGTACTTTACTCCACCCTTTCCTGTTGGCAGGGATCCAATCAAGTCTATACCCCATACTACGAAAGGCCAAGGACTCTGCATCTGCTTTAACTCGTTGGGAGCTGCGCGTGGGATCTTGGAAAATCTTTGACACTTATCGCATTTTCGCACGAACTCCATTGAATCTTCGTTCATAGTCGGCCAGAAATAGCCCTGCCTTAGAATCTTTTTTGCCAAACTTTGCCCCCAGCGTGATCCCCGCAGAAGCCTTCATGCACTTCTCTCATCAGTTCTTTAGCCTTTTCTGGTGTAATACATTTGAGCAGTGGCATGGAATATCCTCTTCGGTACAGAACACCATCGACCAGTATGTACCTAGCAGCCTGTCGTTGAAGAGTTCTGGCTTTGTTTCTATCTGCTGGTAGTACACCATTCGTGAGATACTCCAAGTATGGTGCCATCCATGTATCTTCCATCCGAATTTCCATATTGGTTTCGTTTACTCGTATGCTTGGCTCGCACATTCTTTCTACTGGCACAATATTCAAAGTGTCAGCGTCTTTCGCGCTTGCAAGTTTGGCTAAGGCACCTGCGTTCAAATTCTGATCCCGAGGTATTTGCTGGAGGGTATACTTCTCGAATTGAGCCAACATATCTTTAGTTTTATTTAAGTAGGCCACCATTTTGAGGCCTCGTGCTTGATATTCCCCTAGGACTTGATTCACTACCAGCTGTGAATCACTGTAAATATCTAGCACCTTTGTGTTCATGTCTTTTGCCAATCTTAACCCAGCGAGGAGTGCTTCATATTCGGCTTCATTATTTGATGCAGTGAAGTCGAACCTAATAGCGCAGGGAAATCGATGCCCTTCTGGCGTTATCAATATCACTCCCGCTCCTGCGTGAGATTCGTTGGACGATTCATCCGTGAATAACCTCCACGAAGGAGCTTCATCCTGGGGCTCAGGCGCACTAGACTCTTCGCACTATTCGTTGTTTGGGAGTTCAGTGAACTCTGGAATAAGATCAGCCAAGACTTGTCCTTTTACTGTTGCTCGCGGTGAATATGTAATATCGAACTGCCCAAGTTCGACTGCCCATTTTAATAAATGCCCAGCCGCCTCTGGTTTTTGCAGGACTTGCCGAAGGGGCTGGTCAGTTAAGACTGTGATAGGATGGGCCTGGGAGTAAGGACGTAACTTCCTTGAGGCCAAAATCAAGCAATAGGCTAACCTTTCGATTGGAGGATACTTCAATTCAGCCCCGATTAACCTCTTGCATACATAGTAGACCGCCTTTTGTACGTCTTCTTCTTCTCGTACTAGCACCGCACTGGCAACAAATTCGGTGATAGCCAGGTAAATGAATAAAGTTTCTCCGTCCATGGGCTTTGATAAAATAGGAGGCTGTGCCATGTGGGCCTTTAAGGCCTGGAAAGCCTGCTCGCAGTCTCCTGTCCATTCGAATTTCTTGTTGCCTCTAAGTAGATTGAAGAAAGGGACGCATTTATCTGTCGACTTAGAAATGAATATACTTAGTGCAACAATTCTTCTAGTTAAACTTTGCACATCCTTGCTTTTCATTGGCAATTTCATGTCAATCAGGGCTTTTATCTTGTCGGGGTTGGCCTTGATTCCTCTCGAATTAACAATAAACCCCAAAAATTTCCCTGATCCTACTCCGAAGGAACATTTGAGAGGATTTAATTTCATCTGATACTTGTTCAGAACGTTGAAACATTTTTGTAAATCTCTCACATGTCCTTCTGCCTTTTTCGACTTTACCAGCATTTCGTCCACGTACACCTCCATGTTCACTCCTATCAACTCCTTAAACATGTGGTTAACCAATCGCTGGTAAGTCGCACCTGCGTTTTTCTGTCCGAAGGGCATTACTTTATAACAGTATAACCCCGTATCGGTCCGAAAGCTGGTGTGATCCTCGTCAGGGGGATGCATACTGATTTGATTGTATCCTGAGTATGCATCCATGAAGGAGAGGATCTCATGTCCTGCAGTTGCATCGACCAACTGGTCGATCCTTGGGAGTGGGAAACAATCCTTTTGGCAGGCTTTATTGAGGTCTGTGAAATCCACACAGGTTCGCCATTTGCCGTTAGGCTTGGGAACCAGTACGGGATTAGAGACCCACAATGGATAAAACGCTACCCTGATGAACCCATTCTCTTTTAGTCTTTAGACTTCTTCCTTTAAGGCTTTTGATATATCCTTATCGAGCAGCCTTCATTTTTGTTGCACGGGTGGAAAATTATTGTCTATGTTCAGGACATGGCTGATAACTGCAGGATCTATCCCAGCCATGTCTTTGTGTGACCAGGCAAAGACTTTCTGGTTCTTTCGCAAAAATTTTACCAGTGCGTGCTTCGTGGTTGCTTCTAAATTTTTCCCGACCTTCACAACTCTGGTCGGGTCTTTTTCGTCAAGTTGGACCTCTTCCAGGTCCTCGACGAGTCCAACATCTTCTTCAAAATCCCCAAAGCGATGATCTAAATGCCTATCCTCACTTTGGGCAACACCCTATTTGGTGACTCCATCACCGGATTGGGCTTGTGTATCAATAACCATCTGTAACCTATCTGTGGGAGTGCTCTTTGACGTTCCCTTCTTTGCCTTTGTGATCGAGGCGTTGTAGCACTCCCTTGCTTCTCTCTGATTACCCAACACGCGTCCTACCCCTGCGTTAGTCGGGAATTTCATGGCCAAGTGCCATACCGAGGTGACGGCCCGAAGATCAACCAGTATGGGCCTTCCAATGACAACATTGTACGCCGAAGGACAATCGACTACTATGAAAGTAGTGAGTAATGTCCTGGTAGCAGGCATTGTTCCTGCTGTGATTGGAAGTCTGATTGACCCTGCTGGGGCGAGTCCCTCGCCAGAGAAGCCGTAAATTGTTTGGTTGCAGGGCTCCAAGTCCTTAACGGACAACTTCATGCGTTCCAACGAAGATTTGTATAGGATGCTCACTGAACTTCCTGTATCAACTAGTACTATTTTCACCATCATATTGGAAATTTGAACGTCCACGACCAGCGGATCGGAATGTGGGAACCGGACATGCTGGACGTCGCCATCAGAGAAGGTTATCTCACCCTCTTCTGACCGAGCCTTCTTAGATGCCCTGTCCTCCACAGTCATCATCTCGATGTCCTGGTCGTGACGTAAGGTCCGAGCATATCGTTCCCTCACCTTTCCACTGCTTCCTGCAAGGTGCGGGCCTCCACAGATGGTGAGTAAAGTGCCAGCTACGGGGTCAGGCTGCAAAGGTGGTGAGCGTTGGCGTGCGGGCGCATGCTCGTTGCTACCTGGAGCTTCTCGTTGGGAGTTTCCCGAGGCCCGTACATATCTTCTCAAATGCCCTTGTCTAATAAGGAACTCGATTTCATCCTTCAGCTGGTTGCATTCTGATACATAATTTTTCTACCGCAAGTGTACGGTGTATTGCAATATAGTTTTAAATTAAAAGATGTCGAACCCACAGGGATTAAATATTAAATTCACTAATTACTACTACTGTTAAGTCTATAATTTTAATTAGAAAAGCCAATAAATAAATTAACAATTAACTAAAGAATATGAAATAACCAATTCTAATGCTCTTGGAAAGTGATTAAATAAGAGATAAATGTACTAGAGTAATGATTTCACTATTCAATTATGAACATAGTTTCTTTATTATTCTAATAAATTCTCCTCATTTGTAATTTCTAGAATTATAATATAATGCATTTATCTTTCTCAAGCATATATGCAATTAATCTCAATTAATCAATATGATATCTCTATTCGCTATTAATTAATTAAGACGTCATTAAGCAATAGTTATTCTAAACCAAATTCATAGAGTTCAAGGAATCTCTCAATCTCACAATCACTCTATGTCAAATCTTCTTATGTCCAATCTATGTTTATCTTTCTCAAGCATAAACCCTAGATTTCAATTCACAATAATGATGGGCAAACATTAATATGATAAAATTAAATCAAGAAGATATGAACAAACGAGAAGAATTTCATAGAAATAATAATAGAAACCATAATTCAATAATCAAAATAGATTCATCTAATACTCTAGCACAAAAAGAGTTTAGTTCTCCATTATAAACATAAACATAATAACAATGTATTTGTTCATAATAAAAAAAAAACTAAAAATCAAAGGAAGAAGAAATAAACTAGATGTAATGGTGATGATCTTGATGAAATCTAGCCTCCTCTTCTTCTCCGAGCCTCTAATCTCTGTCTAGTCTCTTCCAAAAACCGTGCTTAGACCCTAATTAAACGTTTCCTTATATATCCCTTGCAAAAAGCCCTCTTTTTCCCTTCAAAAATCTCAATTTACGATTTCCGTACGGCTCCCGGCGCTGCAGCCCCATAAACAGGCGCTGCTGCGCTTCAAATGTGCCAAAAACGAGTCTTTGTTTCAGTCAGGCGCTGCAGCCCTTAAGGATGGCGCTGCAGCCCTAATTCAGCCCAGAAATAGCGATGCAGCCCCTGAATATGGGGCTGCAGCCCTAATTCACGAATTTTGCATTTTTCTTCGTTTCACTTCCGTTTTGTACCAATTTCGCGCCACTTTTCATTGGACTCTACACAAACACAACACAAGCATAAAACAAAACAAAAACACCCTAAACACCTACAAAGTAGATATAAAATGACACTGATAAGTGAATCTAAAATTCACTTATCAAACTCCCCCAAACTTTGAAAATTACTCGCCCTCGAGTAATACTCAAAACAAAAACTAAATAAGAAAAACTAAACACACTCACACAATGCGAATCAAACCAACAATAACAGTCAAGCTTCAATTTATTTAATACCATGCTCACATAAAGCTTCAGAAATATCCCAACAACACAATCCAGAATTTCAACCTCAACTATTGCCATAATCAACTAATTATCATTCACATCCTTTAACTATTTACCATAATGATTAAAACTCAAGTAATTGACATAGTTATGCACATCAAATTCTCACAGTCATACCACAATCCATATTATTCCATAAGTTTGCATTACTCATTATTCTCCACTAATGTAAACAACGCATGCTTAAGAATCAATAGGACTTTAATGGCTTACAATGTATGGCTTAGGTAAGGTAGATAAGAAAGTCATTGTAACGACCCAAATTTCCTAATAAGGTTTAGGACCTTGATTAGGAGGCCGGGAGGGCCATAATTGATTTATTGTATTATTATATGATTATATGCATGATTGTGTGGGTCATATTATTATATGATGATAAAGGCATGCATGGGACTATATATACTCTGTTGTGAGGGTATTATGGTAATTTGGCTCACTGAGAGCGTAATTGTGTATTTGTGTGTATATTGGTAGGTTAATGTTGAGACCACATTATTATGTGGATATATTTGTGATCTGTGACTCGAGACGATCCTAGCGAGCAAAGTGGCGAAAAGTCATGGCGGGGATTTATACCTGGCTCGGGGTGAGCTTAGGGGTATAAATGGGAATTTAGTGAATATACTGGAGTCTATTATGACATTGAGAAATAATATTGATAACTAATTAAGTATCGGGAATTAAGTGGAAAATATTGGAGACACTCGAGGAATTAGCGGAAATTGGGTAAAATGACTAAAATGCCCTTAAGTGGATTAAAGGGTTTAGACTTAATGGGGGAGGGCATACTAGTCATTTAGCTTACAGAAGTTAAATAATACCAGGGCTTTATGTTAGTGGGATTTGTAGAATATTGGAGAAGTCTGAAAAGAAAGAAAAGGAAGGGAAAAGAAAGAAGGGAAAACAGAGAGAGTTCTCAAAGTCGGTTTATGTTTTCTTCACCAATTTCTTGAGGATTTCTGGAGCAAAACTCAGAGGGAAGTTAGTCCAATTAAGCCACAAGGTTACTGAGCAAAGACTGAGGATTTGGCAAGGGTTTAGCAGGATTAGGCCATCACTTGAGGAATTCAGGCTTAAGACTGAGGAGAGGCAAGCCAAGAAGGTTTAGAGACAGCTTGTGGTCGAAATTCTATCAAAGGTATAAAGCCTAAACTCTAACTTTGTAGTTCAGCTGGTTTTGACTGAGTTTTAGAGCTTAGGAGTGGCCATGGTAAATTCTGAGGTTGTGGATGCATGTGCTTAAGTTCTAGATGTTTGGGGGTGTTTGGGATGAGTGGAGTATGCTCATGAGGTTGTTTTTGAGTTTGGGAAAGAGTTGGAAGAGTTTTGGTTCGAGTTGGTTTGAGAAAAATCGCAGAAGAGAAAAATGGTGCTGGGCTGTCTGTGACTAGCGCTACAGCGCTAGCCTTTGGGCGCTGTAGCGCTAGGCCATTATGCTGAGGGGATTTTGGCTTCTGTCTGTAGCGCTGTAGCGCCCTCCCAAGAGCGCTGTAGCGCTACCCTGCATTCTGAAGGGGATTTTTGGGTTGTTTGCAAGGGTTTTTGACCTAGGGTTTGGGGTTTGGTTCCACCACCTTGTTTGGTGGAACTAGGACTTCCCGGGGGCTCGGGATTGGCCCCGGGGCTAGGTTTTAAACTTGGGGATTTATAATGACTTTGGCCATGATTGTGATTAGGTAAGCGCTAGGGCTCGAGTGGGATCGTGCTGAAGGAGTCGAGGGATCAAAACTAGTGAGTTGAAAGGTAAGAAAGCTGCACCTGAGTATGTGGTTAGGTTGGGACTAAGTGTTCCCTATGTTTGTATGCATTATTATGTGAATGTGATTAACCATGTGGTCACGATGGGACTAAGAGTTCCCAATATTTGTATATCGTGTCATGAGATGGTGTTATTACGCCATGGGACATGCGATTACCGGCCTAAGGGTGTCGGAATCATTATTTGCGCACTAGGGCGCGGCTCAGCCACTGGGAGCTGAGGCAGCTTATTTATCACTGAGCTCGGTTAAGCTGGCCGGAGTCAGTGAGTATTACACTGGGGGCGGCCCTATTGGGCCGAAGACAGTGTGTTAAATAGAGGGTGCGACTAAGGGCGCCAACCCTGAATGTTATTTGATGGATATGACAAACTGTTAGTTATGAACATGAATATTGTGCTATGTGTATAGTTGATTGACTGTCTGGGTGACAATTGTTATCACTACGTGGATAGGTGTTATGAACTGATGAACTTCTGATTATGCACTGTGGAATATTTGATTATTGATGTTAATCTTGCTATGTTATTATGCTTTCTTGCTGGGCCCTGGCTCACGGGTGCTACGTGGTGCAGGTAAAAGCAAGGGTAGGCTGAATCAACCATGAGTTGGAGAGCTCTGGGGGCGAGGTGTACATTGTCAGCTGCTCGGCCGCCACGGTCAACAAATTGTACAGGAACGGAAACCTAAAATGTATATTTTGCCATTAGAGTGGCTTGAACTACTTGTAACTTCTAGAATTTGTTGTAACTAAGACACCTAAACCCTGTTTTGAGTCTCCATGTATTCAACCGTCATTTTTAATGGAAATAGCCTGTTTGTGAACAAAATCTTTTTATTCTTACTCTGATAATGGTATAGAGTTTACACTTTGTCTGAATGACTTGGTTAGCAAGTCTTGCACTCTTTTAAACACACAGTGTAACGGTCTTGGTTATCCAGGGCGTTACAGTCATTTAGGCACTAATACCATAAGCATACCAACCTTTCAAACAATCATGTACACATAAATCCCAAACACCCATATTGAACAACCTTGACATGAATGAGAGATATATATATTTCTCTTTCTTCCTCGTTTCTTCTTTAGTTATTATATATATTTTTCTTTTTCAGCTCTTTTTTTTTTTTTTAACACTCACTCCCCAAAACTTTGTGTATACAATATATTTCCTTAAGGGAGTGAGGCTCCATGATAAAATTTTTCTCTTTTTTTTTTTTTAAGAAGAAACTTTCTCTCATTCATCTTTTCCTCTCTTGAAAACCCAAAATACTTTCCATTACAAAACCCCTTCCCACATTATCTTTGTATGCTCATGATATTAATATGGTTAGGATATTTGATAAGATTTTCGTTAGGTTTCAACAATTTTGGGATTTCAACAAAAATAGGCCTAGGCTCAATTAGGGTGACTAAGGATACAATTTTGTCTCGGGTTGGCTAGAAAGGCTCAAACAGACCAAACAAAATTGCCTACATCTTCTTCTTAAGCACACATTATCTAAGATTTCGTCTCAAATAACAAGTAACACAAATTCTAGATTAATCAACCAAATCTTTCCACAAATCCCATTTAACATGCATAACACAGGCAATTAGCACGAATTTAACAATCATGGCAAAAAGTTCAATCTTTCCTCATATATTAGTCAATCATGGCAACAGACAAAATCAAGCACACGGATTCAAAGTGGTTTTATTTCTTAACTTTATGTTCATAGCATTCATTACGTAACCTTGACTTTTATTATTGACTTGATTCGAACACGACTCACAACACCCCGACTCTAAACACATATTTACAAAACAAAAGAAAACTTTCGAAAGAAATCCCTCCCCCAAACTTTGAAACAAACATTGTCCCCAATGTGTAACTACAAAGAAAAGAAAAGAAACTTACAAAAAGTCCATGCTTACGGATAAGGAGAAGGTGGTGGCGGTGGTGGTGGATCTTGCATCCCTTGAAACGGAGGGGGATAAGCGAAATAGTTATTATGTCCTCTGTTCAACGTCCATTGAGCTACCAACAAATTTAGTTGATCCACCTGATTATGCTCATATGCCTCCCGAGCAGCCAAATAGTTATGAGTGATCGTGTTTTGTTGAACAATGTAGCTCAGCATGTCATGCGAGTATTGCATATTACGATCAATTGGACCACCAAGAGCCAAAGGAACATCCACATTCATTGGCCCCTCAACATTCTCCGGAACACTATCATCCTCTTGATTGTCAAGGTCCTCGTCATCACTCTCCCGCCTTCGTCGTTGGCCTTGTCGTCGTGGAGGTGCGGCTGGTGCTACTAAAGATGCATTAGGATAACGCGCAATTCTTGCTTTAGTAAGTTTCCCTTTGACTGGCACCACTATATCAGTTTTTTCCCTTGGTACTTCATACACTACACACATATCGGTGATCAATGACCCAAACGGAAATCCCCTAGTAGTGGTGCCACGAAGAACAAACCTCATACCCTGACGAATAATTCGTCCAACATCGATGGTCATCCCCTTCATAATAGCAAAAACCAACCTCATCCGGTCATTCGTCATATGGCTAACATGACTAGTTGGGATCAATTTGGCTGCCACAAAATAAAACCATGCACGAGCTTCTTGATTAAGTTGCCATAAAAACATCCCATTAGGCTCATCATGAGCATATGCAATTCTAGCTCCTGGGCAACCCAATGTTTCTGCTATAAGAACATAATCATGTTGATCTTGTAGAAACAATTGGTACTCATCATGCTGATTATCAAAGCTCTTAGTATTTAAAAAATCATCGATGGCCTTATAACTCCCCACTGGTAGCCATTTTCCTCTCACAAAACATTCCCCCTTCTCATTCAACTCCGGAAAATTCGCATAAAATTCATACACCCAAGAGATATTCATTTTTATTTCCGGTTGTTTCACAACAGATTCCCACTGCCTACCTTCTATGTTGGCTCTAATTGGCTCAAAGATAGCACACGAACTAGGTTGAGGATCATAGTCAATACCTCTTTCCTTGAGCACCGGTTTCCCCATAAAAGAAGTATATCGATCTTCCGCCTCCTTACTTACAAATTTGGTGGTATCAAATGATGGTGCCCTAGAGGATGAGGGTCTTGAAGATGATGATCTTGCACTATTTCTCTTAGGTCCCATGGTGACTCGGAACAATCCCCAAACACCCAAACAATACCTCACCTCCCAATTAATCACGTATTAACCCCCCTCACAACTAAACAATCCCACCAAACTTAATTCACAACTTCTTCCTCACTACAATTAAGCAAAAATCACCAAGAACAGTCACTTAGGCAATTTCTCAAACACTTGGTGGGCATCAATTATTCTCACTCTTTCCTTCCACTTTTCTCTCAATCTTAATTCCCCAAATCACAATAAAACTTCAAAAACTATCCAATAATCATCAATTCCAACACATCAATTCACAACATTCATCAAAATCAAAATTGCCTCTTACATGACATATCCATTCAAAAACTTAAGTGCTCCAAAGAGATGAGTGAATGACTTACTTGATGAATGTGAGTGTCTTGTGATCTTCAATGGACTACTCCCTTCATAAAATTCAGCCCCCCTTGAAAAGAATAAGTGAGAACTTGATCAAAATAGAAGTTTGATGTGGTATTGATGATTAGGGTATGGAAAAATGAAGAAATGGGATGAGAAATTATATAGATGAGAAGAGTAGGATTTGATGGTTTGAAATTGAGGAATAAGGAAAGAAAGTAGAGTGATGGGTATGGGGTATGGATTTTTCGAAGTAGAGGAGAAAGGAGGGTAATGGTGTTTGGGATATTGATTTTTCGGAGTATGGAGAAGAAGAAGAAAAAATGGTGGTTAGAGAAAAAGAGGGAAGAAAAAGAATTAAAAAAAAACTATTTTTTTTTTCTTTCTGTTCGAAGTGGCGCTGCGGCGCCATAGGCCCTGATGCTCCAGAATTCTTCCTCGCGAATTGGCGCTGCAGCGCCTAGTGATGGCGCTGCGGCGCTTGGGGCTGCTCAAAAACACCCTCTCTGTTTGGGTGTGGCGCTGCAGCCCTTAGTGATGGCGCTGCGGCGCTAATTCCTGCCACAATTGCGCTACAGTGCTATGGAAATGGCGCTGCAGCCCCTGAACACTGCTTTTCATCATTTATTTCAATTTTTTTTTCTTTCTTTTTTCACGATTTTCACGGCTCAAAATAAACTTAATAATTAAAAAATAAATAAAATAAAGTCTACTAAAATAAAATAAATAAAAATAACAATACAAAAACAATGGGTTGCCTCCCATTAAGCGCTTAATTTATCGTCTTTAGCTAGACATTGATGACGCTTCAGTTGCTGTCTTGGAGATACATCGTCTCCACCTTCTTATGAATTTCACCAAAATAATGTTTCAACCTTTGTCCATTCACTTGAAAAAGTGAACCGTCATTATTCCTTAATTCCACAGAACCAAAAGGAGAAACTTTGGTGATAACGAACGGACTAGACCATCTTGACTTTAGCTTACCGGGAAATAACCTCAAACGAGAATTGAAAAGTAAAACTTGTTGTCCCGGCACAAATTCTCGCTTTAATATCATTTGATCATGATATTTCTTTGTCCTCTCCTTGTAAATACGAGCATTTTCATATGCATCATTCCGGAACTCCTCCATTTCATTCAGCTGCAATAACCTCTTCTCACTCGCTGCTTGGTAATCAAAATTAAGCTTCTTGATCGCCCAATAAGCCTTGTACTCCAATTCTACTGGTAAGTGACAAGCTTTGCCAAATACTAGTCGATAAGGAGACATATCGAGAGGAGTCTTGTACGCTGTCCTGTAGGCCCATAAAGAGTCATCAAGCTTTTGAGACCAATCTTTTCTATTCAAATTCACTGTTTTCTCCAAAATAGACTTGATCTCTCGGTTTGATACCTCAGCTTGGCCATTAGACTGGGGGTGATAGGCCAAAGCCACCTTATGTCGAACTCCATATTTCATCAAGAGTGGTTTAATAACTTTGTTGCAGAAATGTGTTCCTTCATCGCTTATTATCGCTCTTGGAGTTCCAAAACGATTAAATATAAACTTCTGCAGAAAATAAGAAACCACCTTGGAATCATTTGTAGTAGTGGCTATTGCTTCGACCCACTTTGAAACGTAATCAACAGCGAGTAAGATAAACAAGTTCCCGAAAGATGGTGGGAAGGGCCCCATGAAGTCAATGCCCCACACATCGAATAATTCCACCTCTAAAATAACATTCATAGGCATTTCATTTCTTTGTGAGATATTTCCCACTCGTTGACATCTATCACAAGTCTTGACAAAAGTGTAACAATCTTTAAAAATTGAAGGCCAATAAAAACCCGATTGCAAAACTTTCGCTGCTGTACGCGATGGCCCGAAATGGCCACCGTAAGGTGCCGAATGACACTGCTCTACTATTGATTGAGTCTCTTCCATTGGTACACAACGACGAATTATTCGATCTGTACTCATTTTGAACAGGTATGGATCATCAAAGAAGTAGTATTTAGAATCATGAATCAATTTCCTCTTTTGATGTGCATTAAAATCAGGAGGTAGCTTGCCACTAACCAGATAATTCACGATGTCGGCATACCATGGAAGTTCTGTTGATACAGCCAGCAGTAACTCATCCGGAAATAATTCTTTGATCGAGTCTTTACATTCAACATCTTTATTCTCTAATCGTGATAAATGATCTGCCACAAAGTTCTCTCTCCCCTTCTTATCCACAATCTCAATGTCAAACTCTTGAAGTAACAATACCCAACGTATCAACCTTGGCTTAGCCTCCTTCTTTGCAAACAAATAACGCAGTGCTGCATGGTCTGTGTATATAATGACTTTGGAACACAAGAGATATGGTCTGAATTTATCGCATGCAAACACCACCGCTAATAGTTCTTTTTCAGTGGTTGAGTAATTTCGTTGAGCATCATCAAGAGTCTTGCTCGCATAATAAATTGCTCGAAAAATCTTCTTTCTTCGTTGCCCCAACACAGCCCCTACCGCATAATCACTAGCATCGCACATAATCTCGAATGCTTGACTCCAATTCGGGACACTCATAATAGGGGCTGAAACCAACTTCTCTTTTATTGACTCAAATGCCTTCCTACACTCTTCATCAAAAACAAATTCAGTATCTTTTTCTAGGAGATTGCATAGTGGCTTGCTGATTTTCGAGAAATCTTTGATAAACCTCCTGTAAAAACCCGCATGCCCCAAAAAACTTCTTATCCCCTTCACATTCACCGGTGGAGGAAGCTTCTCAATGATGGCTATCTTGGCTCGATCTACTTCAAGACCTTCCTTTGAAACTCAATGCCCCAAGACAATCCCCTCTTGAACCATGAAGTGACACTTCTCCCAATTTAGCACTAGATTCTTCTCTTCACATCTACAAAGGACTAATGCCAAGTTGTGCAAGCACTGGTCGAATGATGACCCAAAAACAGAAAAGTCGTCCATAAATACCTCCATGATCTCTTCTACCACATCTGAGAAGATGGCCATCATACATCGCTGAAAAGTGGCAGGTGCATTACAAAGTCTGAAAGGCATCCTCCTGTAAGCAAAAGTGCCGTAAGGACATGTGAAAGTTGTCTTTTCCTGATCTTCAGGAGCGATTGCTATTTGATTATAGCCTGAATAGCCATCTAAGAAGCAGTAGTGTGTATAGCCAGCCAAACGATCGAGCATCTGATCGATAAATGGAAGTGGGAAATGATCCTTTCTAGTCGCCTTGTTCAACTTCCGGTAATCAATACAAACTCTCCACCCCGTCACTGTTCTTGTCGGAATCAATTCATTGGCTTCATTCTTGATCACTGTCATTCCCCCTTTCTTTGGTACAACTTGCACAGGACTAACCCAACTACTATCCGAAATAGCATAAATGATTCCAGCATTCAATAGCTTCAATACTTCTGCCCTCACTACTTCTTTCATGGCTGGGTTCAATCGCCTTTGATGCTCAATAGAAGGCTTATAATTTTCTTCAAATAGAATCTTGTGCATACAAACAGTTGGGCTTATTCCCTTCAGATCTGAAATTTCCCAACCTATGGCAGATTTATATTTCCTCAAAACTCTTAGCAATTTTTCAGTTTCACATTCTGAGAGTTTTGATGAAATGATCACTGGGCGAGTGAAATTCTCTCCTAGATACTCATAACGCAAATGCTTTGGGAGTTGTTTCAAATCTTTCTTTTCCACCACTTCCTTCTCGACTTCTCCTTCCTTAGCTTGACAAAGAGTTTCTTCCACTTTAATACTACTAGCACAAGGAATAGCATTGAGAGCCATCACACATTCAGCCACTTCGTCACCCACAAACTCACCATTCACATTTTTCAAATCAGCTTGAGTAATACTAGAATTAAGGCAATGTTGTAAAGGATCAGCACATAATTCTTTTCTCATCGTCTCTTCTACTACTACCTCAATAGAATCCACACGGTGACATGTGCTCGTGTTGTCATGCTGCTGGAGTGCTTGATAAATGTTGAATTTAACCTCTTCATTGTTAACCCTCAGCGTCAAATGACCACCTTGTACATCAAGAAGAGCTCTTCCAGTAGCCAAGAATGGACGACCAAGAATAATGGGGATTTCATGGTCCTCCTCCATATCCAAAACCACGAAATCAGCGGGAAAAATAAATTTGTCCACCTTAACCAACACGTCTTCAATCACTCCCCTAGGATAAGTAAGTGACCGATCTGCCAATTGAAGAGTAATGGTTGTGGGCTTCACCTCTCCTACCCCCAATTTCTTGAAAACTGAAAGTGGCATCAAATTTATACTCGCTCCAAGATCACACAAAGCCTTATCAAAGGATGACCCTCCAATAGTGCACGGTATAGTAAAGCTACCCGGGTCTTTCACCTTTTGAGGCAACTTTTTCTGTAGGATGGCGCTGCATTCTTCTGTTAACTTCACAGTTTCAAAGTCTTCTAATCTTCTTTTCTTAGACATAACTTCTTTCATGAATTTCACATAATTAGGCATTTGCTCAAGAGCATCTGCAAAGTGAATGTTTATGTGAATTCGTTTGAAGATTTCTAGAAACTTTGCAAACTGTTCATCTAATTTCTTCTTTTGAAATCGTTGAGGGTATGGAATGGGAGGTTGATACACTGGAAGGCTATCTTTCTTCATGTCATTTTGGTCACTTCCACTCTGCTTCTTGGCTTTCTCTTCTTTGTCTACCTCTCGTACCACTGGCTCAACTTTCTCCTTTGAACTAGCTTGAACATCACCCTCTTTAAGCACCTTACCACTTCTCAAAGAAACTGCTTGGCATGATTCCTTTGGATTTACCACAATGTCACTAGGAAAACTTCCCTTCTGATTAGAATTCACCGCATTAGCTAATTGGCCCACTTGAGTCTCAATTTTCTTCATTGAAGCACCCATGTTAGTCATATGGGTTTCTATATTGTCGAGTCTTGCTTCATTTTTTCCGAACCTCTTGTTAGACTCCATAATAAAAGTGCCCAAAATGTCTTCCAACGACTGCTTTTTCTCTTGTTGCGGTTGAGAATTGAATCCCGGAGGTGGTTGCAACACATTTTTATTATTAGCATAAGAGAAATTTTCATGGTTGCGCAATCCTGGATGATAATAATTAGGCATGTTGTTGCTTCTGTAATTATTGGGGAAGGAGCGGTTTGCCATAAATTGGGCTTGTTCTGGACTCATTTCTTGCCCCTGCATTGCAGCAGCCGATGTTACACTCTCCATAACCGTTGGATTATTTTGCGCTGATAGAGCAGCCATTTGGGTTTGTAGAGCAGCAATTTGGGCATTCAAGGCTGTCATTTGATTAACTTCATACAACCCAGCAACTTTCCTTGGGCCTGACCTCTCATTAGGCCACTGATAACTGTTGGTGGCCATTTCCTCCATCAAAGTGAAGGCTTCATCCGCTGTCTTGGCTAATAGAGCACCCCCTGTAGCAGCATCAACTATTGTTCGTGTTGGAGCGTTCAACCCTTGATAAAAAATCTGAACTTGCATCCAATTTTGATAACCATGTTGTAGGCAACGTCGTAATAATTCCTTAAACCTCTCCCAAGCCTCATAGAATGGTTCTTGATTTAACTGTCGAAATTGTCCAATATCGCTGCGTAACTGGGCTGACTTGGAAGGAGGGAAAAACTTAATCAAAAACTTTCTTGCCATCTCATCCCATGTCGTAATTGTTCCAGGCTGCAAAGATTGCAACCAACTCCTAGCTCTTTCCCTCAAGGAGAAAGGGAAGAGACGCAATCTGATGGCGTCATCAGTAACGCCATTCATCTTCACTGTGGCACATACCTCCAGAAATATGGCCAAGTGAATGTTAGGGTCTTCAGTAGCTAGACCCCCAAACTGATTTTGCTGCACCATGTTAATTAGTACAGGTTTCAGTTCGAAGTTGTTGGCAGCAATGGCTGGATTTGCTATTCCAGTGAGATTCTCATTCACAATAGGCATGCAAAAATCACGCACTGCCCGCTGCGCTGGATTAAGAGGAGCCCCAGCAGCTGCTGGTTGATTGATATTATTACCATTGCCACCGTTGTTGTTCACCCCGTTGTTGTCCATATTAAGCTCTTCAGTCCTTTTCTTAGATCTCAACTGACGGAGTGTGTGCTCAATTTCAAGATTCAGAGGCTCAACAGGTGTAGAACTCCTAGTCCTTCGCATATACTGAGAACACAAGAACGATCTATAACGTTAGTAACAAAATAAAAAAATAATCTAATTTAAAATCAAGACTTAAAGTTTCAATATTAGTAAAATTAATTTTAATCCCCGGCAACGGCGCCAAAAACTTGATACAGAATTTTTCTACCGCAAGTGTACGGTGTATTGCAATATAGTTTTAAATTAAAAGATGTCGAACCCACAGGGATTAAATATTAAATTCACTAATTACTACTACTGTTAAGTCTATAATTTTAATTAGAAAAGCCAATAAATAAATTAACAATTAACTAAAGAATATGAAATAACAAAATAACCAATTCTAATGCTCTTGGAAAGTGATTAAATAAGAGATAAATGTACTAGAGTAATGATTTCACTATTCAATTATGAACATAGTTTCTTTATTATTCTAATCAATTCTCCTCATTTGTAATTTCTAGAATTATAATATAATGCATTTATCTTTCTCAAGCATATATGCAATTAATCTCAATTAATCAATATGATATCTCTATTCGCTATTAATTAATTAAGACGTCATTAAGCAATAGTTATTCTAAACCAAATTCATAGAGTTCAAGGAATCTCTCAATCTCACAATCACTCTATGTCAAATCTTCTTATGTCCAATCTATGTTTATCTTTCTCAAGCATAAACCCTAGATTTCAATTCACAATAATGATGGGCAAACATTAATATGATAAAATTAAATCAAGAAGATATGAACAAACGAGAAGAATTTCATAGAAATAATAATAGAAACCACAATTCAATAATCAAAATAGATTCATCTAATACTCTAGCACAAAAAGAGTTTAGTTCTCCATTATAAACATAAACATAATAACAATGTATTTGTTCATAATAAAAAAAAAACTAAAAATCAAAGGAAGAAGAAATAAACTAGATGTAATGGTGATGATCTTGATGATGTCTAGCCTCCTCTTCTTCTCCGAGCCTCTAATCTCTGTCTAATCTCTTCCAAAAACCGTGCTTAGACCCTAATTAAACTTTTCCTTATATATCCCTTGCAAAAAGCCCTCTTTTGCCCTTCAAAAATCTCAATTTACGATTTCCGTACGGCTCCCGGCGCTGCAGCCCCATAAACAGGCGCTGCTGCGCTTCAAATGTGCCAAAAACGAGTCTCTGTTTCAGTCAGGCGCTGCAGCCCTTAAGGATGGCGCTGCAGCCCTAATTCAGCCCAGAAATAGCGATGCAGCCCCTGAATATGGGGCTGCAGCCCTAATTCACGAATTTTGCATTTTTCTTCGTTTCACTTCCGTTTTGTACCAATTTCGCGCCACTTTTCATTGGACCCTACACAAACACAACACAAGCATAAAACCAAACAAAAACACCCTAAACACCTACAAATTAGATATAAAATGACACTAATAAGTGAATCTAAAATTCACTTATCACATTCATTGGTATCATGTCCGTAGTCGTTATGATAACGACATAACTTGGTAGTGTCTCTCTTCGAAATATCTTTTCGAATGGGAGCAGGTTTTTTATAAGGCACACTGGAACTTGTGGCCTGATACACCTCTCCCCGAGACTCAATAAGGGCAGTGTAGTTAGTGAACCGAGGTTCATAACGATTAGCCTTGGCTCGTTTATTGTCAGAGGTGGAAGGCTCATTATGTGGTCGTTTCCCCCCATTCTTGCCATTGCCATTGCCGTTCTCGTTGCCTTTGCCGTTGCCGTTGGGTTTTGACCCATTGGCGACTTTGGCAGGCTCGGCAGTCCCCTTATCCTTGCCTGGGGGCTTTCCTTCACTGGCGATGGCATCCTCGAGCTTGATGTAGCGATCAGCTCGATCCAAAAATTCCTGGGTAGTCCTGACCCCATGCTTTCTGAGGCTGTTCCAGAGAGGCGTGCGGTGCTTAACCCCTGCAGTTATGGCCATCATCTTGCCTTCATCTCCCACTGTTTTCGCTCCAGCAGCTGCTCGCATAAAACGCTGGACGTAATCTTTCAGTGGTTCTCCGTCTTGCTGGCGTATTTTGACTAGCTGATTTGCCTCAGTTGGGTGCACACGACCCGCATAGAATTGTCCGTAAAATTCCTTCATGAACATCTCCCAGGAAACTATACTTGCAGAAGGGAATTTAAAAAACCACTCCTGTGCTGCATCAGAAAGCGTTGCAGGGAAGATCCTGCACCGAGCGTCTTCGGACACTTTCTGGATGTCCATTTGTATCTCAAACTTGTTGACATGAGATACTGGGTCACCATACCCGTCAAAATTCCAAAGCGTGGGCATTTTAAACTTACTAGGAGTCTCTGCCACAACTATCTTTTGAACGAAAGGAGTGCCCTTTCTCCTATCGTGATCAATATAAGATGTTCTTCCCCCGACCAGCTGTTGCACTGCCTGGTTGAGGGCATCTATCTGGGCCTGCACGGCGCCAGGAATCTCCGGGGCTTCTGGTGTTGGGGGAACGTACTCGTCGTGCCGTTCTCGGGGATCGTTGAGTACGTCTCTTAAATCCTCGTCTCTTCTCCGCTGCTCGCTAGCTCCAAGACGGTTAAAGACATTATTGTGCCTGGGCTGCCCCCCAGCGTTACGTCTTTCGGGTTGGTCATCCCTAGGTGGCGGGTTTCTGCCCCCACCTCTATCTTCGTTTCTCCGACCGGCGTTTCCCCTGCCTGAGTCGGCCTCATTATAATCGTGGCCATCTCTGAATCTTGATTGGCTACGATGGGATCGACTGTTCCCTCGGTTGTCTTCTCGGGCTGGAACCTCCCGAGCGTTAGAGGGTGGCCTGCGTTGGTCGGTAGGTCCCCGTGCATTATCATGCCGTGGGGGGCCCCGGACCGCAGAGCCTGTCTCTGAGTTCCTTCTGTTGCCAGAAGGACGCTATCCTCTGCTGGGAGGGTTTGGCTCTTCGCCCCTATGGCGTCTAGGACTGCGGGGCGGTTGCTCGACCCTATTCTGCCTTGGTAGCGGGGGATTGCCGCGACCAGCCTGGAATGGAGGTTGTGCTTCAGGATCCCTTGGTGGGACATCTTCCTGAGGCATTGGTGGCTGCTCGGGCCTTTGGGGGCTCGAGGGCTGGATCGGCGAGCTAGGATTAGGGCCCTTTTGGGGTGGCCCATTTGAAGGTTGATCAGGTTGTGATGCAGGTGCAGCCTGATTCCTAGCCAGCTGTAGGGCTGCTTCGAGGGCTGCCATGGCCTCCCTCTGGCGATGGTCTATCTCCGCCTGCCTTTCACTCAGTTCCAGGCGCTGTCGCTCAATATCTTGTTGCTGCCGTGCCATAATCTCGGCAGCACTTTCTTGGCTGGCCCTCAGATTGGCCAGTTCGTCCTGCAATACCCCAAGGGTATTCTTCAGCGTCTCGGAATCCAATTCTTCCTCATCGAATTCCAAATGTGGCTCATCTTCAGTCACGTTTGGAGGAGGAGGAGGCGGCTGAGATGGTGCAGCGCTAGCCGCCTGTCCAGTCTTCTTGGTAGTTTTCACCATTGATACTTCAACAATATTATATCAAGCTCTCAATGAAAGCACCAGAATGTTGACCTTGATTTTGGTCAACTGACACGGAGTCAATAATGCTTTATGTGGACAAATACGTTGAAATGAGAATAATGACCAAAACAATAAAGAACGCAAAAATTTATAGTGGTTCGGCCCCAGAATCTGGTAAAAACCTACGTCCATTTGAACTGTTATTGATATAAGATTCAAATGAGTGATCAAAGAACTAGGGTTCAATGAGTTTCACAAACCTCTGAAGAATCAAACAATCTCTCGAATGTGATAGCTCTAATACACTTGTAAAACTCTAATCCCAAATAATTAGAAAGCCAAAAGTCCCTTCCTTGAGCTATCTTTCTCTATTTATAGGCTCAAGGAAGATTACATTAATTTGTTACAGATATTCTTTCCTAAATAATCGGATACTCAGGAAATCATGGGAGATAATTTCGGATATGATTATAACTGCATAAGATTTTCTCCAAATATAGCGAGTATACGACCAGGTTGATTGTATATAAAGATTGAGCGTTGCGCCATAGACATTTTTCTGGTCGATGGTCGAACAAAACTCCTGCCAGATGTCAGCCACGTGTACTAAACGCCTGCCATGTCATCCATGCCTGTTTTTTAGATAACACACTTATTGCCCTCCAGGCACGCTAATCAATGTCCTAAACCTTATTAGCAAATTGGGGTGTTAGAGTAACATTCTTCAATAACAGAATTTATACAATTTCTCATTCTCTTCTTATGTCAACTAATTTGTTTTGTTTTGGTATGTTATACAATTGTATTAACAAAATTGGTATTTACGTTGCCAGTTTTCCTTTTTAAAATAACACTAATTATAATTTTTACTGACAATTTAAAAATGCTACTAAATATAAAAAGTTAGAAAGCTTAATTAATCTAATTGTATTTTTTACCAAATGCCACTAATCTAATATAAAAAAATAAATGAACCCTATCTATCTATAGCACGTGCCATCGCACTAATAAGGGACAAGAAGAAGCACCCCATTATAATATATCAAATAGATACTTTAATTTTTTACCAAAAAATGTCAACTGCACTGTAAGCTGAATTAAAAAGCTATTCTCTTCTGAAGCATCTTTCTCTCTTTCAAGGCACCACAATATGCTTCTTCTAATATTACTGGTATTACTGCTCTTCAGTGGAAATAAGAACTCTGTTTTTGCTTATCAAAAGGTACTAATAACGCACTTTTGTTTTTATCTGTTCATAATCTTATGCATTATTCATGATGATATGTATATTATATATATATATTACAAATCTGGGTCTTAAACATTTGATGATATACGAGATGATGTATAAATGTTTGTGGCTCAGAGCAATGAAGTTGACTATAGCAGTACTGAATGTCCAGACAAAATCGATCAATGCTCATCTCTTGAGTGTGCATTTGAGTTATTCGATGCCAGCTTCTTCAACAATACACAGGTCATTACTATTATAATTATGTACAAAATGAAAGCTGTCTGGCTAACTAGTTCTGGGGTTTGATTATTAATTACTTGATGTAGATGTTGGAGACTGTGAAGAGTGCAAAGGAGTTAAACATCCCCACAATTAGGGCCAATAGAAAACTTGTAGCTTCCATTAATGGGGGTTTGCAGTACCCTTCGGTTTTGATCTTCAATCCACAATGGGGCACTACTCAACACTCACCACCAAACACCACTACATTCAAATACCCTTCTTCCTCTGCCTTTCAAAGGCCTTCAAATGACGAAGATATTGCTTTCATGACAGTAAAGACTATTTTATGCTTAACAAAATGTTTAGTAAAACAGTTACAGACTACCTAGATTTATTTTTTATTTGGTGATTTGATGATGATAATCAGATTACTGAGTTAGGACAGCTCTTTAAGACAAAGCAAATTACATCTTTGGAGCTAACTGAGATTTTCTTGAGAAGATTGAAAAGGTAACAGCACTTGATATTGTGTGTGTTGTTGATATGTATTATTTTGGGTTTATACGAGTTGAGGTCACCAATTTTTCCCAAACTTTATTTTGTATTAGTTGTGTGCCCAAACTCACTAAATGTGTATCAGGAAGTCTTTTCTGTTAGAAAATTGTCTGCAGAATGCACAACCAAAATCAAAATCGAATAATGACCAATATTTTTTTACAGAGATACCTCTGCTTATATAAACCTTATTATTTTTAGCAAAATATAAGTACACAACATTGTATACACGTAGAAAAGAACATACAATTGTTTTTATGCTTGATTGATTGTGCAATCATGACACACACACACTTACCTTGATTCTACACCTTATAAAAAATCAATGCTTCTTTGTCCTATATCTATACTGAAGGCATAAAAATTAAATCACCAGGTACAATGGTGTTCTTGAAGCTGTGGTGTCTTACACAGAAGAATTGGCATACAAACAAGCAAAAAAGGCAGATAATTTGCTTGCCAAAGGAGTCTATTTAGGTCCTCTGCATGGTATTCCTTACGGACTAAAGGACATAATCTCAGTACCAAAATACAAAACAACATGGGGTTCAACCACTTTCAAGAATCAAGTCCTAAACACTGAAGCTTGGGTCTACAAGAGGCTCAAGTCAGCAGGGGCAGTGCTGGTGGCCAAGCTTGTTCCGGGGTCATTGGGCTACGATGACATATGGTTTGGAGGAAGGACTAGGAACCCTTGGAATATTGAGGAGTTCTCCACAGGCTCATCGGCAGGCCCCGCCGCGGCCACCTCGGCAGGCATGGTTCCCTTCGCCATTGGATCAGAAACAGCCGGATCCATCTCCTATCCCGCCGCGCGTTGTGGGATTACAGCGCTACGCCCCACATTTGGCACCACTGGCCGGACTGGCGTGATGAGCCTTTCAGAAAGCTTGGTACGTAATACCACTACTCTTCACTCTATAGCTAAATATTGGAATACAGAGAGTGACCTTTCGTGAACCTTGCTACAAAGCCCTATAATTATATGACACTAATATGTGTTGTGTGGTCCAATGAGCAGGACAAGCTAGGGCCTTTCTGCAGAGATGCGGCAGACTGTGCTATAGTGTTGGATGTTATCAGAGGAAAAGATCCAAACGACATGTCGTCCAGAGACATGCCCTTTGAGGATCCATTCTCAGTGGACATCACAAAGCTGAGAGTGGGATATCTTGAGGATGCTGAAATGGAGGTTGTTAAAGTGCTGGAGTCCAAGGGAGTTGAGATGATTCCCTTTAAGCTAAATTACACAGTGGACAGTGTTCAAGGCATCCTCAACTTCACCATGGAGGTTGATATATTGGCTCACTTTGATGAGTGGCAGCGTTCTGGATCTGATCAAGAATACGAAGCTCAATACCAATGGCCGACTGAGCTTCGTCCGGCACGCCTAATTCCAGCTGTTGACTATGTACAGGTAACAACATTATCTATGTCTAAAAGTGAAGTTTTTTTTAATTAATAATCCAGGGAGTTTTGAGTAACACAGCTGTATTATGTAAAAAAATCGAAAATTTTGAAAAATTGGTTTATTTTAAAAATTTAGCATTTCTCATGCCACGGTTTGTCTATTTTTTTTCCCTTATGACAAACAATGGCGGCTCTGTCTTTTCACAAATAAGTTTATAGCATTCGTTAGTACAAGATTCATCTTTGGATTGTTAGTATGTGTTGAGGTTCTGGAACACATTTAACAATATTTAAAAGAAAATGAGTTACTTCACTCAAAGTAAAATTACTATCCACATTCACTATCAAAACTACCTCCCATTATACTAAAAATGCTCTAGCTAGCATTCTCGGTCAAACAAAAAAAATACTTATAAATTAACCTGAAAAATAGCCACACAAAAAAAATGCCACAACCCATAGTTGTCCAAATAAATAAGTAAGAAAAAAAAAAAAAAAATCGAGCCACAATTGGCCAAAAAGAGTCTGAAATACTGTCCAAATAAATAAGTGAGTCAAACGAGTCACAACCGGTCAAATATTATCCAAAATAAATAGTGAGTCAAAATAATCATTGAGCCAAAAGAGTCACTAATGCTTCAGCTATTTAAGATTGGTGAGCATAAATAGCAACTATCTTAAGGAGATGTTAGTGTGTCTCATATGAAAAGTGTGTGAGCATATTCAATAATATATAAGAGCATGAGTCACTTTACTCATCATCAATTGGTTTTGATATGAAAACTTATGTTACTTAGACATTTTACCCGTATGTTTATATTTTCTACCATTACTATCCACATTTGTGATTAACTTCACTACTATACTTATACTTTCTACAATTACTTAGTAAAAATATAACTAATAAATCTCATTATGTTATTAAAAAAACCCACATATATAAAAATGTACAATTTCGTAATTTATATTTTAAACATAAGTTAAAATCCTATGATATATGAAAAACCATAATTAGTGAAAATACTTTTTCTGGTTTATTTGCAGTCAAAAAAAGAAAAAAAAATGCAATAGACACACTATAATTCTATTTCAAATTTGTTAAATTGAAGTATGGTACATTAGATACTTTTTTTTTCTTCTATTTATGTCTTTCTTGTCAAATATGCACTACATATAGAAAACAAAATTACTTGATTAAAAAATATTACATTTTGTACTATGAACTATGTACTTCATTATATCAATCAATGAATATTTGGTTATTTTATAAAAAAAAATAGAAGAAAAGTTATATATTTTAAAAAAATTCCACCCTCTACGTATCAATTAGAAACTTATTATATTTCGTTATGGGCATGGATGGACCCCACTTGATTGTTTTTATTTTTTAATAATTTATATATATTAATATTTTTATTATAAAAAAATCTCAAATATTTAAAAAAACATTTAAATTCCGCTAATATGAAAAAAAATCTAAATTTAAGAAAAAAATGCACTTAAACCTCTTAAATTACCAAAAAGATCTCCAAATTTAAAAAATATTACATTTAAACCCCTAAAATTAATAAAAAAAGCCCTAAATTTATAAAAATTACATTTAAATCCCTTAAAAGTTAAAATTACAAAAAAATCTCCAAATTAAAAAAAAAACATTTAAACCAATCTAAAATTATAAAAATGTAAAATTTAGTTCCTACTCACCTAAAGGACCGACTCCATACTAGTAGGTCTCTAAGAGCATCTCCAGTGGGAGTTGCCTTACATAGAGCTTACTCACAAGTGAGTCCCTATGTGGACTTTTGGTGACTTTTTAACAAAGATTGACACTGCTTGGCAATGTTGCTCATTGTTTAAAAAAAAAGAAAAATAATTATAATTGGCTACTTTTAATACAAAATTAATATAGAATTTTGAGAGTCAACTTCTATTGATGTCTCATTGGATATGCTCTAAGAGCACAGTCCCAAGGTTGCTAGACTGAGTTTGTCAGTTTTTTTGCTAAGTGGCATTGACAAAGTAATTCACTTGAAGATTTTGATGGGTAATGTGTTGCTGGACAGTGGCAACCTTGCTTAGTTTTTTTTATATATTTTTTATTTTGAAAATATTTTAAAAAATTTTGGCAACTTATGAGGATGCTTGAGCGAGCAATCTCAATGATTACTTTATTCTATTTATTAAAATACTTCGTTAAAATCCCATTTTTTTTATTTTACCTCACATTTTTTACATTACACTATACATCAACTACTCTATATTTTCTTTTACATCATTTAAATATTATAATTATAAATATTATTTAATAATTTAAGTAAAAAAACATATTAAAAAGGAAAAAATAATAATAAAATATTTGCTAATGGGAGAGAGAAAGGGAAAAAAGGACAAAAAAAATATTAAAAAATATTTACATAGCTAATATAAGCTTAGTTACATTTAGAATAGAATTTATTGGGTTTAGTGCTAAGTTATTATAGATATATATTTAGAGGAGCTAATAGAATAGATATTAAGTCATTTAGCTAAAAAAATTTACATTTGGACTACTTTAAAGCAGCCATTGGGATTGCTCATCTAATAAGAATAAAGAAATGGTGAATGGTGATATATGTAAAGTTATGTTATGTGTAGGCACAAAGAGGGCGTGGAAGGTTGATTAAAGAAGTGGAAGAAAGTTTGAAGAGTATTGATGGTTTCATTGGAAATGCAACTGATTGGGAGAAAGTATGCATGGGGAATCTAGTTGGGATGCCTCTCATTGTGGTCCCAACAGGCCTCAAACCCATCTCCCATTCACCTCCCAATACTCCACGGAGAACTACCATCACCACCGGAATTTATGCTCCTCCTCAAAAGGATCACATTGTAATTATTATTATTATTATTACTTTGTGTTGATATAAATAGAATAAGGAAATTAAGGGGCTAGGTTTAGACTTTATAGTATTAAGTAAGTAAATTAATAGATTTTGTTTTGCAGGCTCTTGCACTAGCAATGGCTTACCAGTCGGTCACTAATCATCACAAGCAGCGCCCACCCATTGACGAAGATCTGGACTCACACGTGTTGTCATTTAGCATTGCCTAACATCACATGAGATAGCAATTTATGGTTGGTTGTTAAACAAAATGTATGAGATCCGATATTAGATTGCACCAATAACAATGTGTTATTTTCTTGTGGTATTGGACAGCAGTGGTATCCCTTACCAATACTCAATGTGATTTATTTTCTTTTCACGGATCACATAATTTAAATGGACGACATTCACCTAATGTGAAACGAAGCATTCGAAAAACTTGAGGAGAAATTATAGTGACATTTGTAGCTTTAACACTTTCTATTTATAGATTTAGATGTGTTGTTTTATACCATATTGTAATATATAGTACTCTATTAGATTGTTTTATATAGCATATTTTTAAATTGACTTGTATTCTAATAATATATTATACAATTTATACAAGGGTTTATACTTTTTTGGACCTGTGTTTTTTCCTATTACCTGTTTAGATCCTGTGTTTTGACAAATTATTTTTTGGACCCTATGTTTTGTAAAATGGTTAAAATAGAACACTAAACTCGATTTTGATCAATGTTTTTTCAACTAAAATCACAAATAATTTACCAAACTAACAATTCAGAACAAAAATAAAATTATTCTGCTTAAAAACTGTGTTGTTATATTCAATTTTTTCTTCATCAAAATTGAGTTTAGGGTTCTATTTTAACTGTTTTACAAAACATATGGTCCAAAAAGTAATTTGTCAAAACATAAGGTCCAAACAGGTATTTGGAAAATACACAGGGCCCAAAAATATATAAACCATTTATACAATATAACATGGTATAATAGTAGTTACCAAACAAAGCCTTGTATATATGTATATACACAAAATAGATACATATGGGCGGCAATGAAAGAGAGCATAACGACAATTAGTGTTCAAAGATGGACGGCCTGGAGAGGAGAATAATAAAACTGCACCACTATTGGAAGTGGACAGAGAGATAACGATGATACATTATAAATTATAATATCAATATAATTTCCTGAGAAATACAAAATCTAAAATTGTCCTAAAGCTTTATCATCTCAATCAAGCAGGCTTAATTAATTCATAGCCTGATTTTAATAGTCTTATTCTTCCTACTCATACATTAGCCATTTGTTATTAAGCATAACAAATTAGATTTAGCCAAACAAACTTGGGATTTTTTTTCTTTTACTTTATATTATTCTAAACTCCTTTTTTTTTTTTTTACTTTTAAAAATTGAAGTCTAAACTTACTATATAATGTGCAGTTTGCATAATATTTTTAAATCTCCAAACCATAAACCTCATTATATGTCGTGCAATTTGGAGAAAATACAACTCATCAACTCGTAATAGAAAGAAAAAAAACACGATGTACAGTGCAGTTGGCATGAGATGGTATTTTACTACGCAAGTTGATGAGTTACATGTTCACATTTTAAAGCCAGTGTTTTTTTTTTTGCCTCTTTCAATTTTAATATTATTTATTTAGAGGTGCGAACAAAACTTTCTTTCCCACTATTGTTTATATTAGTAATCCATGCATGCATAGATTTTATTAAATCGTTTGATATTTTGGTAATATTTTAAATTAATATTGCAAAACTTGACAGACTAAGCACTTAGTGGAAAAGAGCATAAAAAAATTGTTCCTAAAAATAATAGTAGGGAAAATTCTTAGCTAAGAGTATTATTTTTGTCTTTACTGGTAGGAGTATTTTTGTTTTATTACTTGGAAAAATTATAATATAATTTTTTTTATACGACGATATACATCATAGTTATAGCAGATATCTCATCAATTTTTGATAAATTTGAAATAATTTATAGTGTCGAAATCAAGATGCAAATAGGCAGTTGCACAGGTGTTTGATTTTTTTTATACGAGCCTAAAATAAACTATTTGAACTCTTATTTCGTCACCATAAATTATTCTAAATTTTTTGAAAATTAATAGAATATGCACTATAACTATTATGAATACCATTATGATAGCTCAGCAATGAAAGGGGTATTGTTCGAGTCAATACAAAACTCCACAAGCCAATAAGCTTCTACAATCAACATAACATTTCTTAAATACATTTTCTGCTATTTAAACTTTGGAATTAAAAACTGAAAAAAATAACAAGGTCTAAACAGTAACTGCCTCCACGATTGCTCTTAGCTCCCTGAAGTAAGCCGAAGTTCCAGCGAATTTGGGCCCTAATTTCCTGCTGAAAAATGCAATGGGGTGGCCTTCTTGCATTAGCACGGCCCTGATTCCGACACTTGAGGCATCGGCCTCTATGATAAATTCTTTGGAGAAGTCGGGTAGAGAGAGAACGGGTGTCTCCGTCATGGCTCGCTTGAGATGATGAAAGGCAGCATCTGCTTGAATCGTCCAATAAAAGTTATCCTTCTTCAGTAATTCAGTTAAAGGGGCTGCAATGGAGGCATAGTGTGCAACGAATCGGCGATAATACCCAGTAAGCCCCAGAAATCCCCTCAATTGTTTGATGTTACGCGGTTGTGGCCATTCCAACATGGCTGAAATTTTTGAAGGATCTGCCTGTACCCCTTTAGCCGACACCAAATGGCCCAAATAATCAATGGTTGGCTGGAAAAACTTGCATTTGTTGGCCTTGGCAAAGAAACAGTGGTCACGTAGTATTTGTAATACCATTCGCAAGTGTTGGCTGTGGTCCTCCCATGTTCGGCTATATACAAGTATGTCATCGAAGAAAACTATCACACAATGGCGCAATAGAGGCTTGAACACCCGATTCATAGTTGCTTGAAAAGTAGATGGGGCATTTGTAAGGCCAAATGGCATTACGGTGAATTCGTAGTGGCCTTCATGCGTTGTAAACGCTGTTTTATGAATATCCTGTGGAGCCATGCGAATTTGATGGTAACCCGCTCTCAAATCCAGCTTTGAAAATACCTGTGCATCGCCCAACTCATCCAACAGCTCATCAATGGTGGGTATGGGAAATCGATCCTTAATGGTGATATTGTTCAGCGCTCTATAATCCACACAAAAATGCCATGATCCGTCTTTTTTTTTCACTAACAGAACTGGTGATGAATACGGACTGTTACTTGTCTGAATGAACCCGTAGCTCATCATTTCGCCTACTAACTTCTCAACGACATCCTTCTGAAAATACGGGTAACGATAGGGTCTAACTCTGACTGGTTGAGTACCTGGTTGTAAGCAGATGCGGTGGTCTGCGCCACGGTATGGTGGCAGCTGTGTGGGTTCCGAGAAAACATCAGTAAATGCCGTGAGAATACCCCTGGCTATCTCTGGTAAAGTAGCTTCGATCTCCTCTATCTCCCCGACTGCGTGTTGATGGTTGTCACGGCCTGCTGCCAACATAAACATTTCTGTCACGTCTCCTTCACGCACCATAGAACGCAGCTGAGTAATGGATAATTGATGAGCATCGGACTTCGACGAACCAGCGAGTTTTATGATAGATCCTTGCCACTGAAATTCCATTGTGAGCTCCTTGTGGTTGTGAATGCATGGTCCAAGTGTCTGAAGCCATTGCATACCCAGAACCACATCAAGTCCCCAAATAGGCAAAATGTACAAATCAACCAGGAATTTATGGCCCTGTAATAGTAGCTCAACCCCTCTGCATAACTGTGAACACCATAATGAATTGCCATTGCCCATGTATACCTTAAACCGTTTAGTTTCCACACAAGTCAGACCCAATTTGGCTGCTAATGCCTCTTGAGTGAAGTTATTATTACTCCCCGTATCAATCAGCACCTCCAACTGCTCCTTGCCGTGAAAGGCTTGAATACGAAATATCCTGGGGTCCGTCGAATTAGCTAGAGAGTTTAGACTAACTTCTTCGGTTTGGGAGTCTTTACCATCAGTTATAATTTCCACCCCCGCCTGTGTCTCCTCATCTTCATCCTCATCCCCTTGAGTGCAGAGAATCAGAACCCTGTTTTTACACTTATGACCGAAGCTGTATTTCTCGTCGCAAGTGAAGCATAAGCCCTTCTCCCGTTTTTCTTTAATTTCAGTCGGTGATAGTCTCTTAACCGGTAATGGAGGAGTGCTCGGTATTGAAAACTTCGAAGTTGCTGGTACACTTGTGTTGGACCCGCTGGAACCCGATCCTATCCCCTTGTGAACTGCTGGAATTGGGTGACCAATTCGAACGTCCCGTTTCCCCTCGAACATGGCCTAGTAACTCCTCATTGCGGTCCTCGAACAATTGGGCCTTCACCATAGCGTCGGCTAAATCGATGGGTTTAGCCAATAGCAATTCCCTGCGTATTTCACTCTTCAAACCCCACACGAAAAAATTCAAGAAATACTGTTCTGAAACTCCTGTGATTTGAGTCATCAGCGACTCAAATTACGTCCGAAACGATGATACCCGTCCAGTCTGCACCAGCTTGGAAATTCTACCCAAAGGATCGTCATAAATGGAGACTCCAAAACGCATCCTCAACGCCCTCAAGAATGATTCCCAATCTGAGAACCCTCCTCCCTTCTCCATCCACTGGAACCAGGTCGACGAAGCTCCCTCAAGGTGAAATGCGACCATAGCCAGACGTACCTCCGGTAAGACCCCGTGTAAATCGAAGAATTTGTTGATTTTATAAATCCAATCTTCCACATTCGTACCATCGAAGCGATGAACCTTCACACGTAGCACCTTCAGTAGAGAGTTTATCTCCCGAGAATCAACGGTTGCTGTCGGTCTATGCCCAGACGAAGACCCAATGCCGCTGCTAGCATGTCCGTGAGGTTTCGACAATGGTGTCTGCGATGGATCCACTCGCTCATCCAGGTGAGGTTTCGACAATGGTGTCTGCAATTGATCCACTCGCTCATCCAGGCGAGATACCTGCTCATCCAATCTCGCTGAAAATCGAGCAAATTGTTCCTCTGAATGTTTCTGAAAATTGGTTTCCATTGCCTGAATCATGGCCGCCAGTTCTTCGTTCTTCATGTTGGAGATGAAGATCCAATGAAAGCACCAGTGATAGCTCAGCAATGAAAGGGGTATTGTTCGAGTCAATACAAAACTCCACAAGCCAATAAGCTTCTACAATCAACATAACATTTCTGAAATACATTTTCTGCTATTTAAACTTTGGAATTAAAAACTGAAAAAAATAACAGATTGCTAGTGCTCCCGCGGGTTCCTCAGCTCCTCTCCATTCTAACAAACTCTTGCATCCATCGAGGCTTCACGCGCTTGCGAGTCCCACGCGTTCCCATTCTCTCTGCATGGCTGGTTTGCCTTGCTTCCTTCTCTTCGCTACCTTTGTCAACTTCCTTTTGCTGCCTGGTTTCTTCTTCGGCTGTTCCTTCTTCCAGCCAGCCTTCTATCCTGGTTTGGGCTTTGTTTGGGTCAATCAATATTGGGCCTGGCCTAATACATTATATAAAAAATATTATATTATAATTTCTCCAGTATTAAAAATAGAAATATTCCTATGGTTAGAGTAAAAAATTATGCTCTCCTACCAAAGAAGCTGCCATAATAGTAGTTGATTATTCTAACAGATAAATTCATAGGAAAAAAAAATTAAAAAGATAATATTAAATATGTTCTCTTTTTAAAATCTCTTAGAGAGTCCCATATTAAAACATTATACCATTGAAAAAAAAAAGCATAACATAAGAGTTTTTTATTTTCTTTTTGCGAGTGTTCTATCTTTTAGTTAACACAAAGTCAACTTAAAGATGAAAAAGTGGATTAATCTATTACCATTTTGGTGCCGTGGTCATCCGGTACAGTTTGATTATGAAATATATCTCTAAATTAAAATGAATATAACATTAAAATTGAGGACCCAACATTGACTAATGAGCCAGGAACTCATCGTCAAACCAGATATTTTAGACCAAGAAAAAGTCAAACTTGGACATAGAGTTAGAAAGCTCAGTTCAACTCATCACATTTCACTGTTCCCTCAACTACAAAGATATTAATTTAAATTTCTCTCTTTAAAAACCACAAATCAAATGATCCACAACAACTTCTTTTATCACTTAGAACATGTCACATCTAATTTTACTGGGACTACTACTCTTCAGTAGTGGAAGTGGAAACTCTGTTTTTGCCCTTCCCCATCAAAAGGTACTAATTTACTTTTTTGTTTTTCTTTTCTTTTTAATCAGCTTATAACCTTATGCATTATTCATGAAGATATCTGATTAACATGGTTCTTAAACATTGATAATACATGAAGATGATGTATAATTGTGACACAGGACAATGAAGTTGACAATAATGGTACTGAATGTCCAGCCAAAATGGGGCAGTGTTCATCTCTCAAGTGTGGATTTGAGTTATTTGATGCTAGCTTCTTCAACAATACTAAGGTCATTATCAATATTATAATTATGTACAAAATAGAAGCTATGTAGTTAACTAGTTCTGGGGTTTTTTTAATTTCTTGATGTAGATGTTGGAGATTGTTAAGGATGCAAAAGAGTTCAATATCCCCATAATGAGAGCCAATAGAAAACTTGTGGCTTCCATTAATGGGGGTTTGCAGTACCCTTCGGTTCTGGTCTTCAATCCACAATGGGGCACTATTCAACACCAACCACCAAACACCAATAGATTCAAATACCCTTCTTCCTATGCCGTACGAAGGTCTTCAAATGAGGAAGATATTGCCTTCATGACTGTAAAGACTACTTCCCTGCATATATCTGTTAAAGGCTATTTATATTTATATTTTTATATCTGGTGATTTGATGATGATAATCAGATTACTGAGTTAGGACAGCTCATCAAGACAAAGCAAATTACATCTTTGGAACTCACTAAGATTTTCCTAAGAAGATTGAAAAGGTAACACTAGCTACTTGATATTGTGTGTGTGAGATGTATTTTAGCTAAAGATAAGCAGAGTTCGTTATTTATACACACAAAACAATATAAAGTTGTTCTTATGTTTACTTACCTGGATTCTGAACATTATGTAAATATTTATACTTCTTTATAGTAATTATGTATTAAAGGCAAAAATTATTCACCAGGTACAATGGTGTTCTTAAGGCTGTGGTGTCTTACACAGAAGAATTAGCATACAAACAAGCAAAAAGGGCAGATAGTTTGCTTGCCAAAGGAGTCTATTTAGGTCCTCTTCATGGTATTCCTTACGGACTAAAGGACATAATCTCAGTACCAAAATACAAAACAACATGGGGTTCCACCATTTTCAAGAATCAAGTCCTAAACACTGAAGCTTGGGTCTACAAGAGGCTCAAGTCAGCAGGGGCAGTGCTGGTGGCCAAGCTTGTTTCAGGGTCATTGGCCTATGACGACATTTGGTTTGGAGGAAGGACTAGGAACCCTTGGAACATTGAGGAGTTCTCCACAGGCTCGTCGGCAGGCCCCGCCGCGTCCACCTCGGCTGGCATGGTGCCCTTCGCCATTGGATCAGAAACAGCCGGTTCCATCTCCTTTCCCGCCGCGCGTTGTGGGATCACAGGGCTACGTCCCACATTTGGCTCCATTGGCCGGACTGGCGTGATGAGCCTTTCAGAAAGCTTGGTATGCAATACTACTTCTCTTCACTCTATAGCTAAAACTTAGGGTTGCACAAAACTCGTACAAATAAATATTTGTTAGGATTGGCAGTGGCACAAATAGTATACCATTATTTTGAGTTTTAAAAACTTAGGCTAGTTTGGTATAACTCATTTTCTGTGCTATTATTATGATACTAATTAATACATGTGTGTTGTGGTCCAATATGCAGGACAAGCTAGGGCCTTTCTGCAGAGATGCAGCAGATTGTGCTATAGTATTGGATGTTATTAGAGGAAGAGATCCAAACGACATGTCGTCCAGACACATGCCCTTTAAGGATCCTTTCTTAGTGGACATTACAAAGCTGAGAGTGGGATATCTTGAGGATGCTGAAATGGAGGTTGTTAAGGTGCTGGAGTCAAAGGGTGTTAAGATGGTTCCTTTTAAGCTAAATTACACAGTGGACAGTGTTCAAGGCATCCTCAACTTCACCATGGACGTTGATATGTTGGCTCACTTTGACGAGTGGCAGCGGACTGGATCAGATCGAGCGTATGAAGCTCAAGAACAATGGCCTACTGAGCTTGGCCGGGCACGCCTAATTCCTGCAGTTGACTATGTACAGGTAACAATATCTTATAAGTCTAGAATTGAAGTTATTTTATTGAGTTTATGAAAATGTTTGCTATTTATCCAGTTTAGTATTTTCTAAGCAAAAAATCAAATCAACATTTATCTAAAAGATACAAGAGAAATTTTATATAGTTCAGCCCAGATTAGAAAAATCCACTAAGAATATGAGAGAGTTTTTACTGGATCAAAGTAACAATTACAAAAACATCACCTACTTTGAATTTACACTTTGTTCAAACTTATCTCACTATACTTCAATGTACTTTTCCACTTATGTTGAGCTGAGCATTCCACTCAGTTCTTCAAATTTTTCACCATAGCTCATGACTACTTCAAGAGAAATCGTTCTTATTTTCTGTACCTAATCAACACTAGAAGAATTTTTTTTTTCCAAAAAAGAACACTATTAGTGTAAAAACTAATATTAAAAGGTTAGTAAAAATCAGAAAAGATGGCCAATCAGATAAACAAAACAGTGATCAATTGACACCGCTTGTTCATAATAAGTCAAACTTTAGCATATACACCCCTTGAATTTTTGTTGTTGTTTTCAAGTCATTGAGATCTTTTTTGGCAATCAAGTACTCAAGTTTTAAAAACAATAATAATTAAATCTTTGTAGATATTTTTTTAGGCAACGACTACAACACATCACATTTTTTTGCAATACTGGTGCATCATTTTTCTATTTCGACATCTGAATAGTTATAATCCCAAAAAAATTTATATGACGGAGTACATTGTAAGTATTTAGAATATCCTGCAAATTTTCAAGAAATTTTGAATAGTTTACGAAACTGAAAACAGAGTGCAAATTGTCAAATTTTACACGCATACACAAAAAAACAGGCACGCGTGCAACAAACAATTTAGACTCTGTTTCGATACCATAATTTATTCAGAATTTCTTGAAAATTTGTAAGATGTTCTATATAGCTATAGTGTACACCATCTTATAAATTTTTTTGGGATTATAATTATTCAGGTGTTGAAATAGAAAAAAGATGCATCGGTATTGCAAAAAAAAAGATGCATTGTAGTCGCTCCCTATTTTTTTAATACAAAATTATAAGTTTTTTTTATAGATAATTAATTTTCATATTTTTTAAAATATTATACACCTTAAAATTTATACATCATATTATAATATATAGAAAATTAAAAAAAAAAGATTTAATAACTATTATTTATAAAATTGAACTTGATTAATTGCCAAATGTATTTTTTAAGAGCTAAATTATCAAACAAGATAAAACTTGTAGGGTATGTATGTTGAAACCCTTAAAAAGACACTTATGGGTGTTTGTTATAATGTGTAGGTAACTTGTGAATGGGAATCTAAAATCCACTCTATGTTTGGTTGAGTTTTTGTTGGGCTGTAGAGCCTTTTGTGGGCTTCACATGCTACTTTCTAATATAAACATCTTTTATCTTTTGGAGTTTTATATTACCCTAATGTTGAGAGAATTGCTAACGGGTCAACACCACAAGAATGTGACATAATGTTATTGGTGCAATTCAATATTTGAATTTAATAAATATTATGGGATATTGCTAATCAATCATGAGGTGTGTCACCTCATATGCTGTTGAACAATTTAAAATGTCAAATAACAACACTCTAATGTAGAACTCATGCACACATCACAAAGTCATTCCCACCATCTCAAAATCATATACCAAACACCTCCCTAACGTTTAGTTAATTGTGTTATGTTATGCAGGCACAAAGAGCGCGTGGAAGGTTGATTAGGGAAGTAGAAGAAAGTTTAAAAGGTGTGGATGGTTTCATTGGGAATGCAACTGACTGGGAGAAAGTATGTATGGGAAATCTAGTAGGGATGCCTGTGATCGTGGTTCCAACAGGCCTCAAGCCCATCTCCCATCCACCTCCCAACACTCGGCGGAGGACCACCATCACCACCGGCATTTATGCTCCTCCTCAAAAGGATCACATTGTAATTATACATCATTGTCACTATTGCTCATTAGTTTTTATGTTAATAAGTAAGTAAATCCATGATGAATTTGACTTTTGCAGGCTCTAGCACTGGCAATGGCTTACCAATCAGTCACTAATCATCACAAGCAGCGCCCACCCATTGATGATCTCGGCCCGCGTGACGTGATTCGCATTCCAAACCCACCCCCTCCTCCTCATCATCATCCTTAATTTTTAATCATTGTGCTAACAAAACTATCTTTCCCACTCTTAATTTGTTGGTATATTATTAAAGTGGTGCTCCATACGTGTATTCCATATAGCTATTTATTGTGATGTTATAAAATCATTATTAAAATTTACAGGCTTAAGCCTCATAATCACCAACCAATACCACGCGACTCCTGTTACTCACCAGTACTACTCTTTTGTTGGTGCAATGCTATTTGTTTGACTTCAATCATATATCATCATATATATATTATATGACGTAGTAATTGGAAACAAACTGTACATATTGCTGTGTATGTATGAGTAAAAAATGTTTATTTCGCTTATATCTAATAAAAATTTTGACTTTTTTTGTTTTGTTTTTTTTAATGTTTTAATAATTATAATATAAATATTTTTATAAATAAAATTTCTTTAAAAAATTATTTGGATAATCAATTAAAAAAAGTTGAGAAAATTATTCTCATTTTAAAAATACAGTTATATTTACATCCCACACATAAAAAGACTTCAAACTAAATATACCTAGCTATTTAATAAATTTAAAATATATATTTATTGTCTCGTATTTTGGACGAAGACCCAAAAATAATATTAGCAAGTTTTGTGAGAATGGATTCAAGTGTTTAAGGTGTAATTAATACTAAAAATAACGATAAAGGAATAGAAGATTTGTAGTGGTTCAACTTAAGAATTGAACTATATTCACTTAGTCTTTTTTTTTTTCTTTTCAATCTTAGACTTTACTATTTATATTGAAAAATGACTAAGATTACAATTTAATTTTATTGTCTTGCCAAAGAACAGGCAAATATGCTTGAAAAATTAGACTATAAAAATTAAAAATAAAACATTAAAATTTCATTTTCATCTCCCCAAATGAACACCTACAAAATAAATAAATAAATAATAATGAATTAGTATTAAATATTAAATAATGATTACAGTAATATGATTTAAAATTTTGATATTGGAATAAAATATTTTCTTAAATAATTTTTAAATGAAGAAACTAAGAAAATGCGAAGTCCCCAAAATTGGCATTGTCACTTCTAAATCTAATTTATTCATCTCTTTCAAAAACAAAAAAAAAAATCTAATTTATTCATTAAGTCAATAGGATACCTACCTCACAATTCAACAAACATGAGTTATCTCTTACCCAATAAAAATATGTAAACTTATAGAAAAAGATAAAAAAAAATAGAAGTGTTTTTGGAGTTTGGGTATCCATCCACCCAATAGTTTTGTTTAAGGATATTAGCAAAAATAATAGGACAAAATATTTTTTTCTCCGAACTATAGTATTTGTAAAATTTTGTCTCCCAAATTTTTTTGTCTAGCAAAAATACTCGAATTATAGAACTTGTAGATTTTTGCTCATTCCATCAAAATAATATCGGTTTGATGACGTAGTAGTTTAAAAACTTATTTTTGATTAATTAATTGATTTTAAATTAGAAAAAATAAATAAAAATTATTTTAAAAAATAAAAAATTATTAACAACTTACTTTTAAATTTATTAAATTATATAAAATCCAATAAATAAGAAATCAACGAACATAAATAATTTTTAATCCAAATATAATTTTAAAAAAACTAAACTCAATAATTCTAAACTAAATTATATTTTGAACTAAACTAAATTAGTTCTAAAAGGAAGTAAATATTATTCTAAAAATATTTATCTTGAATATCTCTCATTTTGATGGTGTCACTATTAGCCTGAGTAGACACACAAAAAATCTAAAAATGTACAACTAGCCTGAGAATGCACAAACTTAGCCTAAACAAGCATAAAACAAAACGAAACAGCACAAAACAAGCCTAAATAGGCACAAAACAAACTCAACCAGGCATAAGATAAGTCTAAACATGCACAAAACAAACCAGAGGCTGCATAAGACTTGTCAAAAATCTATTTAAGTTTTTTAGTAGTGTAGAAAAAATATTCAAACAATTTTGTCATTAAAATTAGTTATTCACTTAGTCATTGTTATTGATGTGTGAGATTGCAAGCTTTTGTTATATTTTATTACATAAGAGCTCTATAAAGCATGGAGATTTTAGAGGAAATTACATTTTATATGAGATTTTTAATAGAGTTTGCAAAAATATGGCAATTTAAAAAAAAAAAAAAGATAATCTATGACTCTTTTTAAGAATTTTTACCTTTATGGGTTTATTTTATCATATTTTTGTATAAAAGTTGTTTATGTCATAGTTTTACTCTTAATCAAGTTTTATAAATTTGGAAGGGTATGTTTGTAATTTAATTATTTTTTTTGTTTATTTGAATTTTATATTAAATTTTTTTTGGTTGTTTTGCAATTTTTTTTTGTAATATGAATTTTTTTTATTTATTATAAACATTTTCTTAGATTGTACGTTTTTTTTTTCAAAACCTGGTAAAGTAATCAGTTACTTGATTGATTTTTTACAGTTATGTAAAATAAATTCCTAGAGCTAATAAAATGTGTAACGCCCCAACTCCAGGGACCGCTACAGTGCACATTGAAAACAGTGCTAAACTCGCTAATCGAGTCATTTGGCCATAAACGTGTAACTAAGTATGATTAGAAGTTTACAGGTTAAAAACTTTGGTTAAGATATAACGTTTCACTAGAACGTTTAACATATACATTGGGATCCCAAAAACATAATTTCAGAGTCTATTACAAAAGAATATTTACAACAGGCCGTTCTAAGCGGCAAAACAGGGCTCAGCCCTAGTTCCACTTTCAAACCTCGCCCAAGTATTGGTCGAGCAGCTGCATATGTACACGTCATCACCTAAGCTCTTCAACTCAAGGATGGTCCAGCTTCCTTTTTCCTTTACCTGCACCACAAAGCACCCGTGAGCCGAAGCCCAGCAAGAAAACTCATATGATCATAAACAGTCATATCATGATATCAAATCATATCTGGCATGCCTAGCACTCATAGCTCTATTCAGCATGCAAATGAATTCAGACAGATGCTGGGGTATCTAGGATAAGAAGTCCTAGCCTTCTGATTTGAGGACTATCAAGTCAATCCTAATCAGATGAGTGTCGCAACACTTGAGGTTCTGGTAAACCATACTGAGTGACCGACAAGCGAGTCACTAATTCAAATGGAAGGGCGGCTGTTGGGTAAGCCTCTAGCCTTCAATAGGTTCTGGTAAACCATACTGAGTGATTGACAAGCAAGTCACTAATTCAAATGGAAGGGTGGCTGTTGGGTAAGCCTCAATCCTTCAACAGGTTCTGGAAAACCATGCTGAGTGATCAACAAGCAAGTCACTGGAGCCTCAGTGCCCAAAGCCATGCATATGATGACCAAAATGACCATACAGAGCTCATAGCTATGATCAGATGAGTGAATATCACTTTGAGGTCCTGGTAAACCATACTGAGTGACTGACAACCAAGTCACTAGGGGCCCAGTGCCCAAAGCCGTGTAACGACACCGTTACCCAGGCTTTCCTGCAATGGCTCTAAATGACTAGTTTTGGCTAGATAAATGCTTGTTTATGTTCATCGAACTTGAGGTCGGTCCTGCATTAATGCTCTTTGAGTCATTCAATGCAGAAGGTCGATTAGGTCCAATCGACATAGCTTGCACTAAACACACTAGGGTTGTCATGACTAGTGAGTTAGCACAATGTGACCAGTGCCTAGTACCACTGCCGAACCTGACCAGTGAGTCACGGCTTCACAGTTGATACTAACACATTTGCCAAATCTGACTAATGAGTCAGCCCTGTGTGACCAGTGCCCAGTACCACTGCCGAACCTGACTAATAAGTCACAGCTTCACAGTTGATACTAGCACCTTTGCCAGACCTGACTAATTAGTCAGTACCATGCACAAGTAAGCAATGCTATCAATGTGTATCATATGCCAATCATCCAAGAACAGGGCATTCAACATGCTTACTAAACAGTTGCTAGCATAATTATGATCATGCACAAACACAGAAACTCAAGCTCTGACCAATCTCATATTCATCATTCATGGCATGCCCTAATCACATGTTTCTCGTGCATCACATGCATCGCACTTAATCATCCAGCATGCTTCAACAATAATCATATGCAAATGGGCAAGATTGCCAAGCATTCATTATGCTATCCATGTTTACATTTAAACATCCAACATGCATCAATCATAGCCATGCATGTCACATATGGGGTGCAGCTTTCTTACCTTGGGTCCAAGCACAGGTTACCAACAAATGAGCCACAAGCACGATCCTGATCCAAGCCTCTAGTGTTAACCTAGTCACAACCACAAATGGTGATCCAATGAGTTCAAGTTCTAAAATCAACCCTTGAACTAAAACTTAGCCTCCAAGACATCAATCCTCACTAATCCGGATAGTAGGAATGATCCTGAGGCCTAAAACCACGTTCCCGGGGTCAAAACGAGAAAACAGGGTGAAAACAGGGCAAGGGTTGCGGCCCTAGCACCTTGGGCCGCGACCCCCAGGGTTCTCTGAGGCAAGGGCCGCGGCGCCCAGCAAGGCCAATATCCTGACACCTGCTTCTTCGAACTAGGGCCGCGGCGCTCAAGAACAGGGCCACGGCCCCCAACCCTGGGCCATTCCCAAATGTGTCTTAAGCACTCCAAATCCTCCAAAAACATACCCAAACATTCCCCAATCATCAAATCAAAGTTCCCAAGCTTCCCAATACTCCAAAACCCTCAAAGCCCAAGGTTCAAACCAACCAAAAACTCAACAATTAACAAAGTCCAATTCTAAGCTTAGAAACTTTAAAAACTTAAAACTTAGATTACCTTTGATTGGGTTGTTTTCCGTCAAATCCTTCGGTTAAGAAGCTTCTAATCTTTCCTAGGATCGCTATGCCTCGACCTTCACTTGATTCCGACTCCTAGAACTCAAGATTTCCTCAAAAATGCTCAAACGGTATAACGGACCGTCGAGAGAGAGAACGAGAGGTTTTCTAACGTACGTTCTTATCTGGGAAGCTACTTCAAGCTTAAGTAACCTCAAATAAAACCTAGTGCTCGGGGTCCCAAAAACACCCCCGGGAACACTATAGTCAAAACTTCCAGAATTTCACCCTGATCTTAAATATTCCCAATTTATCACCAAATATTAATTCTCATTACCAAATAACTCGGCAATGCTCTAAATACCCCTTGACTTACTCCAAGTCAAGCTTAAATCCTGTTGTGACTTTCCCACTAGCTTACCTCCTAGGATCGTCTTGTGTTGGGTAACCCTGGCATAACCAAATAATAATAAAGCACCACGCCTATTTCACATATATGCCAAAAATGCCCGAAATTGCCAAAATATGAAAATCACCCAATTAATCACAAATGGGTTCACATGCATATTTAATACACCTAAACATGCATATTATCATTAAATAGCATAATAAAGCAATTATGGCCCTCCCGGCCTCCTAATCAAGGTCCTAAACCTTATTAGGAAATTTGGGGCATTACAAAATGTATCAGGAAGGGTAACTAGTTACCTTGAGAGAAGTAATATTCTGCCATAAGAGGGGTAACAAATTACCATACGAGGGGTGACGAGTTAGTTATATTAAACATGAAAAGAAACATTAAATTTTAAATAAAAAAAAAGACATGATCTTATCTTATGACCCATAAATATACACACATATCATAACGTGGAGGTAACCGACTACCATAAAGAACCCAGAAATATACACCCATATTAGAACGTGAAAGTAACCAATTACCATAAAGAACTCAGAAATATACACATATCAGAACATTAAGGTAAACAACTACCTATTGCAGATCTGAAGATAGAAAAAAAAAACCTAGAAATATACACTCATACGAGAACGTAAAGGTAATCGGTTACCATAAAGAACCCAGAAATATAAACACATATCAGACACATGAAGGTAACCAGTTACCTATTGCAGACTTGAAGATAGAAAAAAAAAACAGATCCAAAGAAAACAAACAAACTTTGATCTATAACTCAAGAAGAAAAAAGTATATATGTAATAATATGAGCAATTGTTTGTCTAAACTTAAAAAAACTTACAAGTTAGTTCCAGATCTAAAAAAAAAGTTTAGACCTAAAAAAAATATATGATCTAAAAATTGAAAAGAACAGTAAGAATAGTTGGCTAGAGATGGAGGTCGCTAGAGATGGCAAATTTTACAGCAGAACATGGCTGGAATTGTTCTTGATCGGATCTTGAAGAACTCACTAGAGTTTTGAAGTTGTTGCCGGAGGTGGAAGGTGTTGCTAGAGTTTGGGTGCCTTGGCTGTAAACATGATTTTGTGTGGAGATGCTTTTGATGGACTCAAGTTTTAACATATGAGTTTTTTCTATGTTAAATACTATAGTACCCTCATTTTGCTGATGTGTTTTTGTTTAATTTTAAGTTCTAATATATGATTAGTTTTCTCATAAATTGAGATTTTGTTAATTAAATTTTTCCATACAAATTAGGGAAAATTTAATTCTAATATTTTTGCACAGTAATGGTTAAAAAACCATATTTATGAAAAAATCTCGAGTTTTTAAGTGTTTGATACTAAAAGATGCCTCTCTCTATTTGGATCATTTCTCTTATTTATAGTGAGGAGTTCGGGTTACATTTAAGTTGTGGGTCTAAACTATTGTTCTTGACTTGAAAATAATTCATACAATTTAAAAAATTTATAAATAGAATTAAAGATTTAAAATTATATATTTTAGTTTTATTTTTGGCATATAGTCATGAATATGTTTATGGGGTAATTCTGTGGTGCATACTTTTTGTAACTTTTTTTGTTTCTCGGTTCGCGAACAGTTTTCGGCACGATTTTTTTTATGACTGTATTTATTGTAGTTATTTAGAGCATCCTGCAAATTTTCAGAAAATTTCGAATAATTTACATGTTAGGAAAAATTTCAATCTGTATATAGCCCTAATTAATTCAAGAGAATCAAACAATAGAATATAGATTAGCGGAAGCGTACCGGAGTCCATTGAATCGTTTGTAAAAATGTATGATCTTCCAATTTGCATCAAAAACCTTTGAAGCCCTTATTTTCCTGATGATGGGGATTCAGGAAGTCTGAATAATAATACGATACGATGCAAATGGGGACCATTACCTGTTATATTACCAACTGTTAAAACAGTTAGTAATATTTATTAATTATTTCTAATTTGGCCCCTCATCAAATCAGAAACTATCTAATTGGTATCCACATATAAAATCATGACAATTATGCCCTTAAGTCATAAACTTTATTCCAAAATAGACCACATAAATTTGACTTAATTATTTGATGACCCCAACACACATTTTATATATACAATTGAGACCCCAATAAATTTCTAACAATCTCCCACTGGGCCACAAATGTATATATATAAATGTGTTAACCTTATTGAGCTCATAATTTTGTCATCATAACCATATGCATATGCAATCTCGTCCATTAACTATATCAACATAGGATCAAAGCGATTTTCGTTGTATCAATCACAACTAAACCCATCAATGGTCACATACATCAACATAGCCAAATGACATAGATCAATCATGATAATGTGGTATGAAAATTACATGCATGGTGATCTATTCATGTCAATTTTCAATTGGTCCTACTTTACTTTATAGAGATCAAAACTTTAGCTTAATGTACAAAGTGAAATAAACTGAATAACATAATTTCTGATCAGAAAAATATCCAATTATACAAATTTCATGAAACACATAAAAAACACAAAGGATAATAAAGACAAACTCCCACTGAATCTAGATATCCTCATACTCCAAAACACCCATACGAGCAGTGTGCTCATGAAAGACCTTGGGTGGCAAACCCTTAGTAAGGGGGTCTGCAATCATGGAGTTTGTACCTAAGTGTTCTATACAAATCTGTCCACTCTGTACCCTTTCTTTTACAACAAGGAACTTGATGTCAATATGTTTTGACTTTGTCGAGCTCCTGTTGTTGTTGGAATACAATACAGCTGACTTATTGTCACAATACAACTTAAGTGGTCTTTCAATTCCATCCACAATGCGCAGCCCAGTGACAAAGTTTCTCAGCCATATACCTTGGTTGGATGCCTCATAACATGCAACAAACTCTGCTGCCATAGTGGATGAAGCTATGAGTGTTTGTTTTGCACTCCTCCATGATATAGCTCCACCACCTAACAGATATATGTAGCCCGAAGTGGATCTCCTACTATCTTGGCATCCCGCAAAGTCGGAGTCAGAATATCCAATGATCTCAAAGTGATCTGACCTCCTATATGTGAGCATGTAATCTCTTGTTCTCTTCAAATATCTCATAACCTTTTTGGCTGCTTTCCAGTGATCATTTCCTGGATTGCTTAAGTATCTACCTAATACTCCAACAATGTATGCTATATCCGGACGCGTACAAACTTGAGCATACATTAGACTCCCAACAGCTGAAGCGTAGGGAATCTTTTGCATTTCTTGAATTTCAAGGCTTCCTTTAGGGCATTGCTTAAGACAAAATTTGTCTCCTTTAACGACAGGGGTATCACCTGGTCTACAATCTTGCATGCCAAACCTTTTGAGTACTTTATCGATATAGCTCTTTTGTGATAATCCAAGAATACCCCGAGAACGGTCTCGATGTATTTGAATTCCTAAAACAAAAGAGGCGTCACCAAGATCTTTCATCTCAAAATGCTTAGATAGAAATCTCTTGGTTTCGTGCAATAAGCCTATATCATTAGTGGCAAGCAATATGTCATCGACATATAGAACCAGAAATATGCACTTACTCCCACTAAACTTGTGATACACACAATCATCAACAACATTTATCTCAAAACCAAATGAGAGAATCACTTGATGAAATTTGTGGTACCATTGACGGGAAGCTTGCTTGAGTCCATAGATGGATTTTTTTAATTTGCAAACCATATTCTTTGGGTCACCACACACAAAGTTTTCTGGTTGCTCCATGTAAATTGTCTCATCAATGTCGCCATTGAGAAACGCTGTTTTAACATCCATCTGATGTAACTCAAGATCAAAGTGAGCAACAAGTGCCATTATTATCCTAAAAGAGTCTTTCGATGAAACCGGAGAGAAAGTCTCTTTATAATCAATGCCTTGTTTTTGAGTATAGCCTTTTGCTACAAGACGTGCCTTAAACCTCACCACATTACCGTTTTCATCCCTCTTGGTTTTAAATATCCATTTACAACCAATTGGTTTTACACCTTCTGGTAATGGGACAACTTCCCAAACTTTATTGTCTTGCATAGACTTATTCTCTTCATTCATGGCATCATTCCACTTTTGAGAGTTAGAACTTTTCATGGCCTGATGAAAGTTGATTGGATCATCTTCCATCATTCCAATGTCATCCTCATGTTCTTGAAGATACACTATGTATTCATCTGGATTAATAGCATTTCTTCTTTCTCTAGTGGATCGTCGCAAAGGCACTTGTTCTTGAGGTTGTTGAGTTTGTACCTCTGGGGTTTGATTGACTATGTTTGGTTGCTCTTGATCTAAAACTTGATCAATATCAGGATTAGAATCCTGAACATTGTCAAAAGCAACTAATGGAATAGAAATCGTCTCATCTTCAAGAAGAGTGGTTGATTCTAAATCCTCCTCAAAAACAAAGTCCTTAACCGTATTTCTCCCCCCAAACTCAATATCCTCAAAAAACTTTGCAGTTCCCGTTTCAAATATATTCTTTAATTTGGGATCATAAAACTTGAAACCCCTAGATCGTTCAGAATATCCAATAAAGTAGCTGCTCACAGTTTTGGGTTCCAACTTCTTTTCATTTGGCCTATAAGGCCTAGCTTCAGCTGGACATCCCCAAACGTGAAAGTGATTAAGACTAGGCTTTCGCCCCGTCCAAAGCTCATAAGGTGTTTTTGCAGCTGCTTTAGTTGGTACCCTATTCAAAATGTAGGCTGCTGTCTTAAGTGCCTCTCCCCAGAGTGATTCTGGTAAGGTTGAATGACAGATCATACTCCTTACCATATCTTTAAGAGTACGGTTTCGTCTTTCAGAAACACCATTCATGCTAGGAGATCCCGGCATAGTGTACTGTGGGACAATTCCACACTCCTCTAGATATCTGGCAAAAGGTCCTGGACGTTGTTCACCTGATCCGTCATATCTACCATAGTACTCACCACCACGGTCAGACCTGACTTGCTTTATTCTTTTGCTAAGTTGATTCTCAACTTCAGCCTTAAAAGATTTGAACACGTCCAAGACTTGAGACTTTTCATGAAGTAGAAATAGATACGCATATCTCGAGTAATCATCTATGAATGATACAAAATATTGTTGACCATTCCAAGAAGGTGTAGGAAATGGCCCACAAATGTCCGTATGTATCAACTCTAAGACGTCCATAGCTCTTTTCGCACCTAATTTCTTTGTTTTGGTCTGTTTGCCTTTGATGCATTCAATGCAAACATCAAAGTCTGAAAAATCAATTGAATCCAAGATTCCATCAGACACAAGTCGCTCAACTCTATTTCTAGAGATGTGACCTAACCGTTTGTGCCATAAGGAACTTGATTTTTCATTATCTATTTTACGCTTAGTACCACGTGATTCCACATTTAAGGTTTCACTATAAGAAGCAACGGTGTCAAGCAAATATAAGTTGTCATAAACCATAAGAGAACCAGTTCCAACAGTATTTGAATTAATAGATAAACTAAAGCAGTTGTTTCCAAATGAACAACAATAACCTAATTTGTCCAAACAAGAAACGTAAACCAAATTTCGCCTAAATGACGGTACAACAAAAGTATCTATTAAGTCCAAATAGTAATCAGTACTTAACAACAACCTAAAATGCCCTATTGCTTCCACATTCACCGACTTGCCGTCTCCCACATAAATGCTTCTTTCAGCATCACTTGGCTTTCGGTAACTCAGGCAACCCTGCATTGAAACACTGATGTTAGTAGTAGCACCGGAATCTAACCACCAAGTGTTTCTTGGTACTGAAGCTAAATTTACCTCAGAACAGACCAAAGTAAGAAATGTACCTTTCCTTGCTCGCCATGCAATGTACTTAGCACATTCCTTCTTCACGTGTCCTTTCATGTTGCAAAAGAAACAACCACCATCGTTGTTGGCTTGAGTTTGTTTCTTATGTGCTGGACCCTTATCATTAGCAGCCTCATTCTTCCTTTTCTTGCCCTTATCCTTAGAGGTGTTTGCCAAATGAGCACTTTCAGTCTTTTCTTGCTTCAATCTTTCTTCCTCTTGAACACAAAATGAAATGAGCTCATTAAGAGTCCACTTCTCCCTTTGACAGTTGTAACTGACCTTGAATTGACTGAATTGTGGAGGAAGAGAGATAAGCACTAAATGCACAAGCAAGTCATCCGAAAGCTCAAGCTTTAGTGCCTTCAACTTTGAAGCAAGGTGAGACATTTCCATAATGTACTCCCTTATGTTTTCCTTGCCCTTAAACCTCATGGAAATAAGTTTCTTTAAAAGAGTACTTGTTTCCGCCTTATCGCTTTTTGCAAAGCGTTTCTCAATTTCAGCAAGGAAAGTTGTGGCATCGGTGACCTCCTCGGACACCGCACCCCTAAAAGCCTCAGGTATGCCGCGCTTGATGATCATAAGACTCATGCGGTTTGAACGATCCCACTTCTCATAAATCCTCCTTTGCTCGGAGGTACTAGCATCTGTAAGAGAAGCAGGTCGATCCATCCTTAATGCAAGGTCAAGATCCATGCAGCCAAGAACAATAAAAATGTTCTCCTTCCAGTCCTTAAAGTTACTACCATTAAGGACCGGCACTGAATTAAGGTTAGCAGATACAGTAGCAACAGCTGAAAACAGAACAGTACAATTACATAAATAACATGCGCATATAAGAATCCAAATAAAACAATAAATTCAAATTATGGTTAATCCCATCTCAAGATACCAAACACATCATTAATATCAAGTCTTTGGACAATAATATTAATTGTAAGCGGTACTTTTGTTATAACGATCAAACATTGACAATAAATTATGTCAAATAATATGTAATCTTTGGACTAACATATTATTCACACAAATAAACCTTATAATTGTCACATATTTATCACCATATGTATGTATAAAACTCTGTCAAATATTAATTTACCTTTGGGTCAATTAATAAATACATGAATTACATACACACAATTATCTTAATATTGTTATTAAATTAATCTACACAAAAGAGATCACTTTAGTGATATTTTGTTTCAATTAATTTAACTAAATATTAGATATCCTTAATAAATTCTAAAACCAAAATTTGAAGTAAATTGTTACTCTATTATTCCAAAATTAATAAACTTATCCACACCACCCGAATTCTTTTATATATATATTTATTCATATAAAAACAAAAACAAAAAACAAAAACTGTAATTCGTTTTTGATTTTGTTTTATTCTATAAATATATATAACGATTTTATACAAACCGAGAAATGGCAAACTTTTGTTTTATTATATATATATATATAAAACATGTTATGAAGAAAAAAAAACAAAACAAAACAGTAAAGGCACAAAAGTAATCGCAGAAAACTGAATTCCTTTTGCACAGCAACAAAATGATATTCCTTTGTTTTTACGGTACAAACTCAACAAAAACAAATTAAGCAACATGATTACAAACTCACCAATTCCAAAATGTGTATTAAATGCACCGACTGTAAAGGATTACGATTACTTATATACACATGTAAATGCACTCATATATGAATAAAGATACTGTAATTTCTTATATATATATATATATGCGATTGATTTATGAATACATATATGCCACAGAACGGCAAACGTAATTGCTACGTATATATATATATATATATATGAATCTATCATATATATATATATAGATAGGAACAACGGCAAAAAGAATTTCATGGAAGACCAATAATACCATAAATTCTCAAGAACTAATTTAGGGATGCTCTGATACCACATGTTAGGAAAAATTTCAATCTGTATATAGCCCTAATTAATTCAAGAGAATCAAACAATAGAATATAGATTAGCGGAAGCGTACCGGAGTCCATTGAATCGTTTGTAAAAAGGTATGATCTTCCAATTTGCATCAAAAAACCTTTGAAGCCCTTATTTTCCTGATGATGGGGATTCAGGAAGTCTGAATAATAATACGATACGATGCAAATGGGGACCATTACCTGTTATATTACCAACTGTTAAAACAGTTAGTAATATTTATTAATTATTTCTAATTTGGCCCCTCATCAAATCAGAAACTATCTAATTGGTATCCACATATAAAATCATGACAATTATGCCCTTAAGTCATAAACTTTATTCCAAAATAGACCACATAAATTTGACTTAATTATTTGATGACCCCAACACACATTTTATATATACAATTGAGACCCCAATAAATTTCTAACATTACAGTGCTGAAAACTAGGTTCAAACAGACTGTTTTCCACTCATATAAAAAAAATGCGCGTGCAACAACCTGTTTGAATCTAGTTTTCGGCATTGTAAATTATTTGGAATTTCCTAAAAATTTACAGGATGCTCTAAATAACTACAATAAACACAGTCATAAAAAAAACTCGCACCGAAAACTATTTACGAGTCAAAAAATACTAAAAGTTACGAAAGATATGCACCGATGCATACCTACCTTTTAGGTATGCACCATAGCAATGCCCTATGTTTATGTGGTGTTATAATAACTTCCTTATATTATATGCATATAACATACAAAACATCCACTAACTAAAAAAAAGCTATAATTTAATTAAAAAATAAAAGTGAATTATTTTGATGTAATTTACACTAATCGAGGCCATTTAGTATTTAATATAATATCTAAAAAGAACTCTAAACATAAAAATGTTCTCTAAAAACTAACCCTAACAATTGCTAAAGCAATAATGTTGAATGGCATGCAGTCAAATATAATTAGTGTCCAAATTACAATTACGTTCTTATTCCATTAGAATGGTGACAAAGTGAACTTATAAAATGAAAAGAGTAATCCAATTTGTATTTATTCCGTACAAGATAAGATTGACTATAGTTGCGTCTGTCCACTTATTATGTTGGGAAGGTAGGTTGGTGGGTGCAACAGCTTGTATTTGCATTGCATGTGAAATGCATGCAAAAGTACACAGTGTCCGGGTGTTTTAAATGGGGTCCACACTTACTAAATACTAATTTTTTTTCATTTATTATTTAGTAGGGTTATGCACGACAAAATTAATTAAATAATTATAAATCTTACAGTTAAAAAATTATATAAAAAATTTGATGTCAAAACTAGATAAATAGTAGATTTTCTTCCACTTAACTCTTTGTCGTTAAACTAACCATATGAAACACGTGCCAACCTCCAATTCGGTCCAACTTTTTTTAATTTTTAAATATTTTCAAAATTAATTAAAAATTTAGGAAAAAAATAAAAATAAAAAACGGTTAATTCCTAAAAAAAATAAATAACATATTTTAAATTTATAAAAAATAAAACAAGTATTTTAAAAACTAAAAAAATAACATTACTTAAATGAAAAATCTAAATAAAAATCATAAAAATATTATTTTTAATCAACATAAAATTAGATTGTATTTAGATTTTAATCAAAATCAAAATGAAATTTTTATGATTTTATTTAAAATTTTCATTAAATTAATATTTTTTAGTTTTTAAAATACCAGTGTTTAAAATAATTTATTTTATTTTTTCTGAACTTTTAAATATTTAAAAATTAAACTGTTAGGAATTAAATCATTTTTTATTTTGTCATGAATTTTTAATTAATTTTTATTTTAAATATAAGTTAACTTAAAAACAGGGAGTTAAGTGCAAGAAAATACATTACTTAAATAGTTTTGCCATCAAAATTTTTACATAAGTATTTAACTGGAAGATTTGTAACTACTTGAGTAGTTTTGTCGTGATTATCCCTACTTAGTATTTATTTACTTTCTCTTCTTCCTTCAACACTTTCTTTCTTACTCAGTCTTACTGTAACGCTCTGGTTACCCCAGAACAATTACAGTGAACCGAAAATTTAACTCGCTACCCGAGTTCTTTGGTTAAAAACGTGCTTCTAGGTATTATTAACAGGCTAAGGTGAAAAACCAATCAAAAGGAAATGATATATTTTATTTAATACATAAAACTGTTCATGGGCCCATAAAAAACATTTACAAGTTATTTACAACTCAAAATAGTCATTACTGTTTAAATTTACAACCCGCCGACCTAAGCGGCAAAAATAGGGTAAACCCTCTAGTTCCTCTGAGAACTCCTTGGCCGTGGTGGTCAAGCGGCCACATATGTACACAGCACCACCTAAGCTCTCCACTCAAGGCTGGGTGAGCTTTTCTTTCCCTTCATCTGCACCACATAGCACCCATGAGCCAAAGCCCAGCAAGAAAACACAATATATCATGAATATAGTATCAACAATGATCATAATCATCATTCAGGACTTTCAGTCCAAAACAGATGAGTGACAGTCGCAAAAGTCACTAAGGTGGGTTCCGTTCCTTCCAGCCATGTGACGATAAGATCACCAGGGCTTTACAAATAAGTTATCCTTTCACTAGCTTAAACATAATAGGTGCTTGATGACTAGTCACCAACCTAACCTACCTTGTGACCATAGAGTCACAACCATGGGATTCTGCTCCCTAGCCATGTGACAAGCTGTCACCTAGGCCTTTGGCCCTGACTCTGAGTAACTAGTCTTAGACTAGTCAAGCGCTTATAAGTTTCATCGACCTTAGGGTCGATCCAACATTAATGCTCCTAGACTCATTCAACGCTGATATCAATTAGATCTAATCTTTGATCGGCCCTGCGTTCAGGACACTTATGTCGTTTCTGACTCTCAGGTCAGTAATATGCGACCAGTGCCGTCCCTGACTAATCAGTGCCATACACAAGTAAGCAAGCTCTGCTAAGCATTTAATATGCAATCAATGTCCACATTTATCAACCAACATGCTTCAACAACAATCATGCATGTCATATACACAGGGTGCAATTTTCTTACCTCTGATTCGAGCGAGAATGAATAAAAGAACGACCCTTGAGAACGATCAACGTTTTAGTCCTTTAGCGGTCACCTAGTCATAACCAAATATGGGACACCATCAATAAAATGAATAACAAAGGTTCCCAAACCAAGATCTAGCCTGTAACGCCCTGGTTACCCCAGAACAGTTACGGTGATCGGTGAACCGGAAATTTGACCCGCTACCCGAGTCCTTTGGTTAAAAACGTGTTCTAAGTGTTATTAACAGGTTAAGGTGAAAAATAATAAAGAGGAAAAGATATATTTTACTAAGTATATAAACTGCTCATGAGTTATTCAAACATTTACAAGTTATTTACAACTCAAAATGGCCACTATTGTTTCAAAATATACAACCCCGCCGGCCTAAGCGGCAAAAATAGGGTAAACCTCTTAGTCCCTCTGAGAACTTCTTGGCCGTGGTGGTCAAGCAACCGCATATGTACACATCACCACCTAAACTCTCCACTCAAGGCTGGGTGAGCTTCTCTTTCCCTTTACCTGCACCACATAGCACCCATGAGCCAAGGCCCAGCAAGAAAATACAATATAGCATGATATAATATCAACAATGATCATAATAATCATTCAAGACTATCAGTCCAAAACAGATAGGTGACAGTCGCAAAAGTCACTAAATTGGGAATAACTCCATTCAGCCATGTGACGATAGGGTCACCAGGGCTCAACAGGTAAGTAAACCTTTCATTATCTTAAACAGGACAGGTGCATGGTGACTGGTCACCAACATAACCTTTCTTATGACCATAGAGTCATAACCCTGGAACATCGTTCCCTAACCATGTGACAAACAGTCACCTGGGCCTTAAGCCCTGGCTCTCAGTAACTAGTCTTAGACTAGCCAAGCGCTTATAAGTTCATCGACCTTAGGGTCGGTCCAGCATTAATGCCTTAGAGCCATTCAATGCTGATATCGATTAGATCTAACCTTCACTCGGCCTTGCGTTCAAGACACTTATGCCGTTTCTGACTCTTAGGTCAGTGTCCCTGACTAGTCAGTGCCATATACAAGTAATCAATATTCACTAGCATTTAATATGCAATCCATGTCCACATATATCAACCAACATGCATCAATAACATTCACGCATGTCATATATACACAGGGTGCAGTTTTTTTACCTCAAGTTCGAGCGAGAAATAATATAAGGATGACCCCTAAGATCGATCGATCTTTTGGTTCCTTAGCGGTTACCTAATCACAACCAATTATAACCTCCATTAATAAGAATCAACATAAACAGGGTCTTAACCTAAGCACCACTCTCGGGACCTCGAAACATGCCCACACGGTGAGTAGATTCGATCCCGGGCCTTAAGGATTGAAACCCCAAGTCAAAAACCCTTAAAAACACCCAAAACGGGACTTTGAAGGAACAGGGTAGTGCTACAGCGCTGAACCCCTAGCGCCCCAACGCTATTCTCAGAACCCCCAACATGCCCAAAAGCCTCATGAGGAGCGCTATAGCGCCCTAGGGTGGGCGCTATAGCACTACCTCCAAACCAAAACTCCCATGAACCGACCTTCAGCTCCTTCGATTCCAACCTGATTCCCAAGCTTCCAAATCCCATTCTTGATGCCAAATGAACCCAAAAACCATCCTAACACACCCCAAACATCACAAGCATAGGAACCCAAGCCAAAAACTCCCAACAAAACCAAGATTTCAACCTAGAAATCACAGCTGCAAAACAGAACCAAAACAAGGCAAACCAGAGGATTCTATGGTTAGAAACTTACCCAAAGCACAGCTTATGATGCTCTTCAATAGAGAAACACACTCCCAAGCTCACAAGGCTTGCTTCCCAAGCTTGAATCCTCAAGAATGGTTCAAAAATCTCAAAGAAAGGTGAAGAAAAGAAGGTATGGGAGAAACTTAGAAACTTGCTCTGTTTTGCTCTCTTCTTTCAGCCAACAATGGTAATATCTATCCTAGGGGTGAAATGACCATTTTACCCCTAGGTTAATTTAAAGTTTCTAAAGGCTCCCAAGGGCAAAATTGGTATTTTCCACCTATCTCGTTAATCATAATTAACGCTCTCCAATTCCCGCTATTCTCAATAATCCCGAACACCAATAATTTACATCCCGTTACCCTTTAACTCTCGGTAACGCTCTAATCATTTAAATCACCCCGAGACTCAACCCGAGCCCCAAACTTAAACCTGTTGTGACTAAACCGCTAATCAATAATCCAAGATCGTCTCATGCCGAATAGCTCGAACAAACCCACATTATAATGTGATCTCAACATATCATCGACATGCATACAATTATACCCTCAACGGGCCAAATTACCATCACACCCCTGTAATTAAGAACGTGGACTCACATGCATGCATTTAACATCATATTATAATTTAATTCACATATACATGCATAATATCATTTAATGGCATAATTAAGCAAGTATGGCCCTCCCGGCCTACTAATTTCGCCATTAAACCACATCGGAGAATTCGGGGCATTACATAGCCATTGGGACATCAATCCCCACTAATCTGGGTAATAGGAAAGGAACAATCTCGAGGCCTAAAACCAAGTTCCCGAGGTCAAAACACTCAAATGGCCTCAAAACCACCCAAGAGTCGCGGCTCCCAGCCACATCAGGAGCAAGGGCCGCATCGCCCACTACCCAGTGCCACGACGCCCAGCACAGGTCAAAAGCCTCCAGCTGCTTCTTTGAGCTTGGGCCGCGGCCCCTACCCAGAACTAGCCAAGAACTCGATTTCCTTCATCCCAAACCTTCCAAAAACACACCTAAACACTTCCAAATCCAAAAATCAAAGTTCCCAAAGATCCAAACCCATCAAATCCCGAGGCTCAAACGAACCAAAAACTCAACGATTCACAAAATCCAATTCAACGCTTAGAAACTCTACAAACTCAAAACTTAAAGCTTAGATCACCTTTGATTGGGTTATTTCTCGTCAAATCCTTTGGTCAAGAAGCTTCTAATCTTTCCTAGGATCGCTATGCCTCGATCCTCGCTTGATTCCGACTCTTAGAACTCAAGATTTCTTTGAATTTGCCTCAAACGGTAAAAGGAGCTAATGGGAAGAGAGAAAAAGTGTTTTTCTAACGTACGGTTCTATCTGACAAGCTACTTCAAGCTTAAGTAACCTCAAATAAAACCTAATGCTCGGGGTCCCGAAAACACCCCCGGGGACATTATAGCTAAAACTTCCAGAATTTCCTCCTGGTCTCAATAATTCCCAATTTATCATCAAATAACATTCTCATTACTCAATATCTCAATAAATGACCCCGTTATGACAAAACCGCTAATTTATAATCTAAGACCGTCTCATGCCGAATAGCTCGAATATATCTCCATAATAATGAGATCTCATCCATAACTCACAATATGCACCACAATACACAAATATGCCCTCAACGGGCCAAATTACCAAAACACCCTAATAATCAAATGTGGACCCACATGTATGCATATAACATCATATTATAATATAATTCACATAAACATGCATATTATGAGTTAATGGCATAATTAAACAGTTATGGTTCTTCCGGCCTACTAATCCAGCCATTAAATTACATTAGGGATTTCGGGGCATTACACTTACTACGTATAAATATAATACAATCCACCTATCTCAAATTACTATGGTAACTCTTTCTTTTTCTCACCATTGATTTTCATCAGTTGTAGTTTGAGGATGCTTTTTTTTTGCTTTACTTCTATATATGGTGGACAATTTTGTTTAAGTTTCTTTGTATTTGTTGGTATTAGGGAGTTGAGATCTTTGTAACACCACATCTTGTTTTTTTTTTCCTATAAAAAAAAGAGAACAGCAAAAGATGATGACAAAAATGATGAGAACTGCTTTTGTTGTTTCTGTATGCTGGTGAGAAAATTAAACAATATTATTTTTAGGCTTATTAAGATTTTTTTTTCTCGAATTTTTACCAATCTAAATCATGCCCCCTGAATTTTTCAACTTGTTAAAAATTTCCCTTAAATTATTCATGTTATTGAAATGTGGGATTTTTGTCCAATTTTGCTAAAGGAATGGTGATATGGCAGTTTGGTGGCTGATGTGGTATTGCCATGTGTTGACGCCGTTTTTCGTCAACAGTGAAAGAAGAGCATGTAAACAGTAATCAGTAATGGCCAACAAACATATGATAATGCACACGATTTTTTACGTGGTTCAGCAGTTAAATCTGCCTAGTCCACTAGTCTTTGTTATTAAACTCAAGATGATCTCTGAAAATTCTTCAAGGATGAATTCTTTAGAGTTTTCTCTCAAGAACACAAAAATTCGGTTCTATACAATGGTACAAGACCTCTCTATTTATAGAGAAGATTTCAGAGTACTATCCCACATATTTTGGGTAGTTACTCTTTATATGCAAATAAATTAAATGGCATTAAATGCCTGTAATCCGTTATAAAAGGAAACGTCCCCCGAAGACCAGGGGGCGTATAACTGATCAAATAATGTCCCTTAATTGTAGGGGATTTACAGTAATAAATGTAGACTGCGTCTTGTTCTTGGTGATTCATTAGGATATCCAAAGTTATTATCCTATATCACCAAGGTCCTATTCTCTACAGGTTTCCTATTGACTTTCGAGCCATAACATCTCCCGAGGCCACATGACTTCGAGCTCGTACGCGCATCTGGCTCGAGCCCCTGATCCGAGGTCATCCCTGAGAACAGATGCACCTCGGGGCCTACCTCTCGAGCTCATGAGGATTTCGAGGCTACCATCTTCGAAGTCGTCTTTGCTTTGCAGGCTCGATGTGTAGATTTCGAACATATTCCAGACTTTACAAGTTCATTCTCTATGAATCCAGCTTTCGGGGTCACAACTCTCATGGCTCGAAATCTAGGTATAACATCTTGCCCCCTCAAAAGTATTTGTTCGAATCCAATGAGAAGGAGACTTTTGAACTACTTTCTTCGGGAACCGTACCGTCACATTCTTGAGAATGGACACGTGTCAGTCGGGTATTGCCCATTTAGGGTACTCGAGTACCTTAGAAATCTGCCCACGATCATTCGTCTGCCACCTTTCCGGTACCATCATATCAGTAATCCCTATCCGTTGGATCTTGCAAGGATTTTATTCAATGCCCCAGATTAATCCCCTTTTTCCATCTATATATATGGACCCATTCATCATCTTCTTTTTATTTTCGTTCATCAGAAGGAAGAAAAGAGCAAAAACAAAACCAGAGAACTCTCCCTGGGAACTTCTTGCTTGTGCATGTTTTCTCAACCGAAGAAACAGAGGACCGCCAGTTTGTTCGAGACCGTGAGCTCATATCTGCAGCCTCTCCGTCAGTCAACGATTTCTCTGCAATCGCCATTATTGTGTAAGTGTCCAATTTTTATTTTCCCTTATGCCAGTTTCTGTTCATATTGTTCTTGTTATTTCTGGGAGTGCGCTGATATATTCCCTTAGTATCGTATGCTAGGAAATTTTTGATCGATAGGCTTCGACATTTACTTTCCTATACTAGGTTTAAATCTCTGTGTATATATAGAACAAACCCAAACATGGTCTCTTTTTTCTGGGTTTTCAAAATTTAAAAGACGTATCTTGCGCACCAAGATTTTTGGGTACAAAATCTTGGTTTTAAAGAATGCATGATACCCAATGTTACCTTTTCTGAATAACCGCCACCGTTTTTCCCTGATATTTCGGGATTTTCAAAAAGTTATGTCCACTCTCCTCCTTTTTCCCGTAGGATACACGTTCTGACTCTTTAATAGGGTCTTAGTATCGAGCTCGTTTTGATCTTAAACTCCGAGCTTATCCTGTCAAGCTCGCAATTCTTGGACTCTTGCATGCATGGCCCTCACATTTTTTCTTTCTCGCAAGATGTCACAGAATCTGGAAAAACGGTGGGGGTCGTTGCTGGCAATCCCTTATTCGCCCAAAACCCCGAGCCCAGAGTCGTTGTTTGCTCGGAATCAACGCCGAATTCGCGATTACGATCTCGCGCGCGAACAAGAGGATATTCGAGCTCATTATCGCCGCCAAATTGACGAGGTCATAGAGAAGAAAAGGAGGACCCTTCGAGAGGCTATTTACCCAGAATCCAATTCAGGGCCCAGGCCGATCCCACTCGACCCTAAATTGACAGTGACCGTTACGTATAGCCCGGGAGAGCTCCAATTTTCACTTATGGGGGAGCCTTCCACCTCGCAACCGAGGAGAGAAATCTTCGAGGCCGAGCACTATTGGAGCTCGGTTACCTCGACAAATCAGATAACTGATATTCTGGCATTCCATGGCCTCAGGTTGTCAAGCTCCTTGAGGTGTCGAGCTCCGACCGCTAGCGAACGAAGCTGCCATGCCCCTGGGAACCCTGACAACAGGCTGAGGTACGCGACATGGAGTCAGGAACACATGAAGGCAGGAGCGCTATTGCCTTTGAAGTCTTTTTTCAAGGACTTCACGGATTTTGTTGGGTTGGCTCCGTTCCAGCTCAACACCAATTCTTACAGGGTTTTGTCTGCCCTGAGATCGCTATACCACGAGCTGAAGTGGGAAGGACCTTCGCCGCAAGAGAAAAAGGTGTTTGAGGATCTCCCTAATCATCCACCTGATTTCAAAAAAGCCTTCTTCTGGACAGATGGCTGTTAGGAGTGTGTCCTAAAAGCATGTAAAGACATTTGTTTTTTCTGTGAATAAATAAATACAATAGTTTATTATTATTGTCATATTTAGATTGTTAAATTATTGTTTGAATAATTTTGTAAATATCATAAAAATTCCATATTCATTATTGAGGGTGTGATCTTGTATTAGTACGAGAGAATTAAGATCACATGAATGAATAAAAATAGTCAACAACAACAAATTAAAGTTATGGAATTCTTTAATTGGAGTTGTAAGTACGGTTTACTGAGTATCATAATGATACAAATAATCTAGATTCAGATTATTGATGTGGAAAGACATCTCGGTAAAGGTGCTTTATATAATATGATTATATATGACATGGACCGATGTGAATTAAAGTCTTTATCCAAAAACCATTTAACAATAAAGACTTGTAATTCATATCAAAACTGATGATCATTTATAGATCAACCTAAATCTTGAGTGTTCATGAACTCCTGTTCATGTTTATTAAATCTTTTGATTCATTCGTTAAGGTCTCTTCAAAGAATGAGGCTAATGACTTTTGTTTTGGAGATTTAATATCATGGATGGCTGGGAACATGTATCAACAATAAGGAATCTAATCTTTCCTAACGGATCGTATATTAGTTCCCTTAAGGGTTAATTCTGGAACTGAATGATTTTGAGCTCAAATCTATAATTAGATTATAGATTAATTATTCACTAGTGAATTAATGGTACTTAAGGAATAAGAAGTAAATTAGAAAGGTTAAATGGTAATTCCTCCATTCTAATTTATGAACTAATTAATTAGAGGGTTGAACTATTGTAAGATGGTTATATCAATGGACGACTTAAGAAAAAGATTTCTATAAAAGTATATCTATAACATAAAGAGTGCAATTCTGAATTTATAGTGGAGTAATATCAGAATTAATAAATTAACTATTATAATCAAAGAGTTTAATTATTTAGTTTCAATTTATTGGAGCTTAATGTTATAGGTCCATGGTCCCCAGAATGGTTCAAACAATCACTGTCAAAGGCAAATACAAAAATGGGCAAAAATGACTTATGTGATAAGTAAAATATTTTTCTAGGTATCAAACATAATTATTGTTTAATTATGTGTAATTAATTAATTATTTGATTTAACAAAAATATAATTAATTTTGAATTAATTTATTTTTGGGATTTTTGGTATTTAAATAATAATAAAATTGGGAAAAATCACATGCCTGCACATGCATGTGGTACACGTGTGGCACAGTGCACAGGCACTGTGCTACACGCATAAGAGATAGACTTGGTCTCTTGATTCCACAGTTTTAGTTATTTAAATATTAAATTAATAATGAGATATTTTGATTTGATTTAAATATTATTATTTAAACAAAAATCTGATAACTGATCAGTTATTTTGAATTTGTTTAAAATAACAAATATTTTAATATATTGGATATTATTAAATATTGGATATCAGTTTTCACAGAACGTATTTTTTCAGGGATAGAAAAATATCTAGGATTCTCTCAGAGAAAAAGATCAGTGACAAAAACAAAGGTCATTGTTCTTCACAAAACCTAGGTCCAAACTTTATCAGATCTCATGTGTTGAGAATATCTGATAAATAGTTATTGCCTATTATTTGTATAGCGAGCCCACACTCGTTCTTTGGGTGACTGAGAACATTTTGGAAGATCTTGGTGTGAGATCTCAAGGATTCAGCCATACGAAAAGATAGCAGCAAGGAAGGACCTGAGGTAATGTTTCTATTCTTGTCCTTGGTTCAATATATATATGAGTGTGAAGAAGTAGATCTAGAAATCTTATGGGATTAATCTGACAATTTGATTGTTGTTCCGCTGCGCATAATCTCTGATTTGATCAATAAAAACCAATAATGCCCTGTCTCCTTCTCGATGCTACTCATTCAGGCGGATTCGTAAGTATTCCAACCTTCTTTATCTCTGTGCTCGGGTTCTTATTTGTAGGTTCGTACTTAGTTGCAATGTGTCTTATTTTCCAGCCAATTATCACCGTCCTACTCCCGATGAGGCAATGAAGGGGCATAGAGAGGCCCTGCTCCAACTCCCTTACGGCAGGAGGTCTCTCTCGTACCTTTTGCATGAGGATAAGCTCTGAGATTGCGGGCTTTTGGGAGATGGCCAGTCCACCTCGGACTGGTCCAATAAAAAGTATGATCATTGGGAGCAGGAGCCTTTGCCCACAGGCATCCTCCCTCTGAGGAGAGAGGTGAGGCCTCCACCTCCAGCTCGCCAAAGGAGTCCGGCATTAGGGAATGAGGCTAATGATGAAGCCTCGAGCTCAGACTCGGATGAAGAAGGTAAAGTCATCCTTAGCTCGAGAATGTGGTCCCCCACCTTATTAAAACATAAACCCAATAGGTTAGTGTAGTGCAAAGTATAAACAGAACACAGTTATAAGAACTAGAAAAACAAATCTCAATAGTTTTACAAGTAAAAGAAAAACAGAACAAACCAGAAGATAAACACCAACAACAGAAGTGGTTCTTGAATAGTCACTTTATTGATCTTGTATCGATCTTAGTTACAGAAACTCACAGTGCTCTCTCTGAGTACAGAGTTACAGCTCACGTGAAAACTAAAGAAAAATACAATAATGATGATTGGCTTGAGACCGAGAAGTCTTTATATATAGCTAGCTATCTTAACTGTTTTACTAAACAGTAGTAACAGAAAATAACTAACTTTAAAGAATAGGAAGCCTAGAAGTTATGTGAACCAACATATAACAAATCTCCACCTTGGTTACATAACAGAAAAGAGATCAAATGTGACTACTATTTATGAGATTCAGACTAGCTGAATCACTTCAATTGAATAAGGTCCAAGCAGTAGTAGAACTTGTTGCTTGGAAGAACTTTTGTAATCATGTCTGAGGGGTTATGCTCTGTGGAAACTTTCTTCACAAGTACAGCTCCATCAGCAATGATCTCCCTCACAAAGTGTAGTTTTACATCTACATGCTTTGTTCTCTCGTGGTAGACTTGGTTCTTGGACAAGTGAATTGCACTCTGGTTGTCACAGAAAACAGTGATTACCTGGTCTTGAAGCTTCAGTTCTCGAGCAATTCCTCTCAGCCAAAGAGCTTCCTTAACTGCTTCTGTCAAAGCAATATATTCTGCCTCCGTTGTGGACAATGCTACCACCTTCTGAAGACTAGCCTTCCAACTTATAGCAGTCCCAAATGCAGTAAAAACATAGCCTGTGAGTGATTTTCTGGTATCCAAACACCCTGCAAAATCAGAGTCAACAAATCCTTGTATTGCAGCAGACTTTTCATCGAATCCTGAAGCTCCTCCATAGATTAGACCCTTTCCAAGTGACCCTTTGATATATCTAAGGATCCATTTAAGAGCCTGCCAGTGTACCTTCCCAGGATTAGACATAAATCGACTAACAAGGCTCACTGAGTATGCTATGTCAGGTCGAGTGCAGACCATGGCATACATAAGTGACCCCACTGCATTTGCATAAGGAATTTTAGCCATGAATTCCTTGTCATCTTCACTATCAGGTGCTTGATCCATACTGAGCTTGAATTGTTGTGAAATAGGTGTTGAAACAAGCTTTGCTTCTAACATGCCAAACCTGTCAAGAACTTTCCTTAGATACATCTCTTGAGATAAAATCAGCAGCCCTTTACTTCTATCTCTTTTGATCTCTATCCCCAAAATTCTCTTTGCTCCACCCATGTCCTTCATTTCGAATTCCCTGCTCAACTCAGCTTTGACTATAACTGTTTCACTCTTGTTGTTGCTTGCAATTAAGATGTCATCAACATAAAGTAGTAAGAATACAAAAGAGTGATCAGTAATGAACTTGTAATATACACAGTTATCAAATCTACTCCTTTTAAATTTGATCCGAGTCATAAACTCATCAAATCTTCGATTCCACTGCCTTGGGGACTGTTTTAAACCATACAAAGACTTGTTTAACTTGCACACATAGTCTTCTTTGCCTTTCATAGTAAACCCTTCAGGTTGCCTCATAAAAATGGTTTCCTCAAGCTCTCCATATAAGAAGGCAGTCTTTATGTCCATCTGCTCCAATTCAAGATTGTACCTGGCTACCATTGACAGCAAGATTCGAATAGACCTATGCTTCACAATAGGAGAAAATACATCATTAAAATCGATCCCTTCTCTCTGAGTAAAGCCTCGGGCAACTAGCCTAGCTTTGAACCTTCCTTTTTCAATACCAGGAATACCTTCTTTCCTCTTGAAAATTCATTTACAGCTGACTAATCTTGACCCTACAGGTCTTTTTACCAAATCCCAGGTATGATTATCGTGTAAGGACTTCATCTCTTCATTCATGGCATTAAGCCATTCCCTTTTTTCTTTACAATCAATTGCAGCTTTGTAACAGTTTGGTTCATCTTTCAGAACTTCACTAGCTGCAATAAGAGAAAATGCCATTAGGTCTGGATATCCATACCTTTCAGGGGCTTTAATTTCCCTTCTGGTTCTGTCTCTAGCCAACAAGTAGTCTTCATCTTCTACTTCATCAGCTTCAGTTTGAATCTGAGTTTCAGTTTGCCTTTCTCTGATCCAAGTTTCAGCTTTATCTTTTCCATTCTTTACACTTAGCTCCACCTCAACATTACTTTTGTCTGAACTAGCATGCGACACACCATTTCCCATGTTTGTCTTAGTCTTATAAGCCATTTTTGACTCATTAAAGACAACATCTCGACTCACAATACACCTTTTGTAGCCAGGTTCTAAGCACCACAATCTGAATCCCTTAACACCTTCAGGGTGCCCCAAAAACAAGCACTTAATTGCCCTTGGTTCCAGCTTGTCTTGCCTAATGTGTGCATAAGCTACACACCCGAACACCTTCAGTTTGTCATAACTTGGAGCATGGCCTGACCAGATCTCCTCGGGTGTCTTCATGTTTAGAGCTGTGGATGGACACCTATTTATCAAGTAGCAGGCAGTCATGACTGCTTCTGCCCAAAAGATCTTTGGAAGTCCTGCACTCAGAAGCATACACCTTACCCTTTCAAGAATTGTCCTGTTGAACCTTTCGGCCAAGCCATTTTGTTGAGGTGTCCTAGGTACTGTCTTGTGCCTTGCAATGCCAGCCTTCTTACAATATTCATCAAAGAAATCTGAACAAAACTCAAGCCCATTATCAGTCCTAAACCTCTTCAATTTCTTACCAGTTTGGTTCTCAATTAAGACTCTCCAATTCTTGAAACATTCATATACCTCATCTTTTGTTTTCAGTACAAAAATCCAAAGCTTCCTTGAATAATCATCAACTAGGGATAGAAAATACCTGGCACTAGAATGAGAGGGAGTTCTTGAGGGACCCCACAGATCAGCATGAATATAATCCAAAGTGCTTTTTGTCCTTTGCTGTCCTGTTATGAATCTCACTTTGCAAGCCTTGCCATAAACACAATGTTCACAGAAATCAAGCTTCTCCACCTTGTCACCACAAAGTAGATTCTGTTTCTCCAACTCGATTAGGCCCCGTTCACTCACATGTCCCAATCTCCTATGCCATAGTTCAGTTTTAGATAGCCCTTTAACAGCAGCTGTAGCGACTGAACCAATTATCACATCCCCAACTAATGAATACAGACCATTTTTCTGAATTCCTTTCATGACTAACATAGAGCCTTTGAGCACTTTCAAGATCCCATTCTCACCTTTTAACACATACCCTTGCTTGTCAAATTCACTGAGAGAAATCAGATTTCTCCTTAGATCGGGTACAAATCTGACATTCTTGATGACTCTCTCAGTTCCATCATGCACTCTGAACCTCACAGATCCTATACCAGTGATCTTGCATGGTTTGTTATTCCCAAGGAGCACAGAACCACCATCTTGATCTTCAAGTTTCTCAAAACAAGACTTGTTTGGGGTCATATGGAATGAACACCCGGAGTCCAAGATCCACTCTGTCTTTGACATTGCATAAGACACCATCAAAGCTTCAGCTGACTCGTATCCATCTTCAACTACTGCAGCATTCCCAGAATCTTTAAATCGATCTTGATTGGTTCCCTTCAGTCTATCAGGGCAAAACCTCCGAGTATGGCCTTCCTTCCTACAGTGATAGCATCTGATATTGGTTGCATTGCTGCCACTCTTTGTTTGTGACTTCGAACGTTTTCTTTCTGACTTATCTTCCTTCTTGGTATGCCTTCCATGAGCCATAAGACCCTCACCATGATCAGTTGTCTTTGGTTCATTTCTTTCATTCAGTTCTTTTGAATTCAGGGCAGATTGCACTTCATCTAGAGATAGAGACTCTCTTCCATAAAGAAGTGTATCTTTGAAATGAGAGAAAGACTTTGGCAGGGCACACAACAGTAGTAAAGCTTGATCCTCATCATCAATGGTAACATCAATATTCTCAAGATCAAGAATCAATTTGTTAAAAACATCCAATTGTTCTTGTACAAATTTATGCTCTTGCATTTTGAAAGAATATAAAGCTTGTTTAAGGTATTGGCGATTTACCAGAGATTTGGTCATGTACAGTCCTTCAAGCTTCAACCAAACTCCAGCAACAGTCTTCTCCTTCGTGACTTGTCTGAGCACTTTGTCTCCAAGACTCAAGATAATGGCACTGTGAGCCTTATCGAGCAGAGTCTTCTTCTCCTTTTCATCCATCTTCTTGTCAAGACTGGATTCTTCATTAAGTGCATCATCGAGTCCTTAATGAACAAGGAGAGCCCTCATCTTCAATTGCCAAAGACCGAAATCGTTCAATCTTGTGAACTTCTCCACCTCATACTTTGCAGACGCCATGGATGCCGATCCACGCTCACCGCACCAGTTTGTAGTGCAAAGTATAAACAGAACACAGTTGCAAGAACTAGAAAAACAAATCTCAATAGTTTTACAAGTAAAAGAAAAACAGAACAAACCAGAAGATAAACACCAACAACAGAAGTGGTTCTTGAATAGTCACTTTATTGATCTTGTATCAATCTTAGTTACAGAAACTCACAGTGCTCTCTCTAAGTACAGAGTTACAGCTCACGTGAAAACTAAAGAAAAATACAATAATGATGATTGGATTGAGACCGAGAGGTCTTTATATATAGCTAGCTATCGTAACTGTTTTACTAAACAGTAGTAACAGAAAATAACTAACTTTAAAGAATAGGAAGCCTAGAAGTTATGTGAACCAACATATAACAGTTAGTTTTAGGCCCGGATGATAGATACCACTTCTACATATGGACTCGGGTAGACGACTGAGTTCATAGGTTTGATAGTTGGCTCGGGAAGTATGACACCATGCATAGTCTAAACGAGGTGTGGAACGGGATAGCCGTCCAATATGGGACCAATGAGTATAGGGACCTTTCGAGGTTGACGCCCACCTATAGGGAAGGTACTCCCCTCGCCTCTTCTGAAGATGGGGGAATTTCGTGGTCCCCGAGCTCTAGTTCGGGGGAGAGTTTCAATTAGGTCTTCCTTTACTTGGTTTTTTTTTTTCAAGTTTATTAGCATGATGTCTAACCTCGATTGGAACTGTGCAGGTGCCATGGATCCCGACCTTGACGCAATGCTCTTTAGTGATGAGGGAGCTGGAGCTAAGAAGAGTAAGCGCCCGAGAGCCTCGCGGAGGTCCGACCGACCATCCAAGGTCCCTAGACACTCCGAGAAGACCCCAACGGCTCAGGCTACTGCGAGCACAACCGAGGAGCCGATCATCCAGGTTGATGCATCTGGTTCAACCACGCCCATCTTGCTTCCTCCAACCGATACTCAAATAACAGTCGGTCGGCCTCCGAAGAAGCCTTCCGTATCCAAGGTCCTACTGCTGACGGCCCGACCTAATGTTGAGGAGTTCGTGCTTGACGGTGCCGCTGGGACCCAAGGGGCTGTACTTAGCTCGGACGTCCTCTCTCAAGTAGGTCAGAGTTTTTCAGGCTTCGGCGCCGACCATTGGGACCTTGTGCACAAGGCCTCAGACTGTAATACTCTTTATGATAAGAGTATTGAACTTACTACCACGGTAACCTTCGTAACTCTCCTTTAATTGTTTGTGTCCCAGCTCGTGATCTAATTCATTCTTTGTATTTCAGGCCCTTGTCGTTTCAGCACAACTTAATTATAAGCTGACCAACGAGGTGCACACGAGTATGTCTCTGGCCCAAGAGTCAAGGGATCTCCAGCTTAAGATGGCTGATGAACTGAAGGACTCGAAGACCGAACTCGAGAATGTGAAGACCCGTCTCGCGGAGCTGGAGAAGACGAAAGCCGAGCTTGAACAGGCGAAGACTCGTCTTACAGAGTTGGAGAAGGCTAATGCTAAGCTCGAAGAGGAGAAAGCTGCTACTTTCGACATCATGGAAAGCGAGAAGGCCCGCCTCCAGAACGAGTTCAAAGAGCAGAAGGAGAAGGCGATTGACCAAGCCATGTACAAAATTTGGGTTGACAATGCCGACCTCGATACCAACTTCCTGGGTCCTCTCGAGGCCAAGTATGTAGAGCGATCGAGTGCCGGTCTTGAAGCAAGTGAAGCCGGCCGAGAGGCTACTCAAAAGGATAGTCATGCTATTCGTCCTGGGGTGTCTAGTGCCGTTGACGCTGGAAAAGCCAAGGGAACTGCTCCTTCCTGATCCTCACCTCGGGGCTGCGTCCCTTTATTCTTTGTAACTAATTTAATTTATGCTTGTAGGGCTGATACAATTTCTTTTTATATTAATTTATATATGCTTTACATTTCCTGGCTCGAAATATTTTGCATATTTTATATTAATGAGTTGTTTATGTTTATTTCTTCATACAAACATAGTTTGGATTTAGGCTCGAAACTCGATGCATTCACGCATAGTTTGTTCGAATTATCCGCTTCCGATCTCGTTATTCATCAAAGTCAGATATTACTTTAACCACGAACTCAAAAGTACTTGTATGGTGTGTAATATAAATGGTCTAGTTATATCCTATTGCTTAGTTACTTTCCCTCGTCCTCGGTTATTTCTCCGAAGTTATGAGTTCGAAACTATTTTCCCATAAGATATTCCAGCCTCGATCTCGACTTATCTCAAAGTAGGTTTAAATTCCAACTCGTCGATTAGTTTTAGCTGGTTTGTTCCAAACCTATTAAGGTCGTGTTTGGTTTGTAATCCATACACTTGTATTTTTAATCTGGTTCGCACATTTGGTTATATCCAAACGTTTTTATCTGTTGACAATTTGGTTGCGTCCAAACTATCTAAGCTCGGGCATCTGGTTGTATCCAGACACTTGTATGTTATTTTATTTTTTAAGCTGATGGTATATGTACTAATGATGCCCCCTTAATATCCTATGAGTGTGACCATAGGTTATTAAATTAAGAGAGATTGCAAAAATAAAAAGAGATAACATATTGAACGAAATAGATCCTTATTTAATGGAATTCGAAAATAGACAAATTAGTACAGATAATAAATCATGGTTACAAGCAACACACTTCCTATACTACTGATAGTAAGGTCTAAGGTGTTCGCCATTCCATGCTCGCGGTACCAGGCTTTCGTCCAATCTCGCAAGTTTGTACACACCGGACCGGATGACTGACTCTATCTGGTATGGTCCTTCCCAATTCGACCCGAGCACACCAGCTGCTGGATCTCGTGTTGCCAAGAATACGCATCTTAACACCAGATCTCCCACACCGAACTTTCGATCTCGCACCCTCTTGTTGAAATACCTGGTAGCTCGTTGCTGGTAGGCAGCGTTCCTCAGCTGAACCTCGTTTCTCTTTTCTTCGATCAAGTCTAAGGTTTCTTCGAGCTGATAATGGTTTTAGTTTTGGTCATAAATTTGAGTTCGGACTGTTGGAATTTCGACCTCAATAGGCAACATAGCCTCACATCCGTATGCTAGAGAGAACGGGGTATGTCCCGTTGAAGTTCGAGCAGTGGTCCTATAACCCCATAGGACTTGGGGCAATTCTTCGGGCCAACGTCCCTTCGCTTCCTCCAACTTTTTCTTTAATGAACTCTTGAGAGTTTTGTTTACAGCCTTGACCTGGCCATTTGCCTGAGGATGAGCCACTAACGAAAAACTCTTTATTATTCCATTCTTTTCACAAAAGTTGGTGAACAAGTCGCAATCGAACTGGGTCCCGTTATCGGATACAATCTTCCTCGATACCTTATATCGGCATACGATGTTTTTTACCACGAAATCAAGGATCTTTTTTGAAGTTATTGTTGCCAATGGTTCAGCCTCCGTCCACTTCGTGAACTAATCCACGGCGACTACAACATATTTTACTCCGCCTTTGCCAGTGGGGAGGGAGCCTGTGAGGTCGATTCCCCATACCGCGAAAGGCCATGGGGAAGTCAACATGGTCAGCTCGGACGGTGGTGCTCGGGGAATCGTGGCGAATCTCTGGCATTTGTCGCATTTCTTCACGTATTCGAAGGAATCCATTTTAATAGTAGCAATATCCTTGGCGTATGATCTTCTTGGATAGGCTATGCCCCCCGGTGTGATCTCCGCAAAACACTTCATGAATTTCTTCAATGATCTTCTTAGCTTCGGGTGGAGTTACGCACCGAAGTAATGGCATGGAATATCCCCTTCTGTATAGTTTTCAGTCCAAAATGGTGTAACGGGGAAGTTGATACATTAACTTTCGAGCCTGGTTCCGATCCTTTGGAAGGACCCCGTTCTCGAGATATTCAACTATTGTGGTCATCCAAGTAGGCTCTGTTTCGATCATACACACATCTTCCTCCTCTGGCTCGTTAATGCTAGGTATCGATAGGTGTTCTATGGGCACAACGTTCAGCTCTTCATTTTCGGCGGACGTGGCGAGCCGAGCTAAGGCGTCTGCGTTTGAGTTCCGCTCTCGGGGAACCTGTTCGATTGTATAAAATTCGAAACACTCCAATGCAGATTTTGCCTTTTCCAAATAAGCTGCCATTCTCATGCCACGAGCCTGATATTCTCCTAGGATTTGGTTAACCACAAGCTGGGAATCGCTGTGGCAATGTATTGCTTTAGCTTTGAGCTCCTTGGCTATACGAAGTCCCGCTAGCAAAGCCTCATATTCGACGCCTTGAAGTTGAATCTCAAGGCAGAATGAAGTATGCTTCCTGCGGGGGTAATCAAAATGATTCCTGCCCCGATCCATTTTCATTGGATGAGCCATCGACGTATAGTTTCCACAGCTCGTGGGCCGGGGTTATGACTTTGTCGTTGGTCATACCAGTACATTCCACTATAAAGTCCGCCAACGCCTATGCCCTAATGGTGGTCCTCGGGTGGTAGGTGATCTCGAACTGTCCGAGCTCAACATCCCATTTAAGAAGTCGACCTGAAGCTTCTGGCTTAGACAAGACTTGCCTAAGCGGTTGATCAGTCAACACATGGATGGGATGTGCTTGGAAGTAGGGGCAGAGTTTACGAGATCACTGAATTAGACTAAGCGCCAGCTTCTCCATCAGAGCGTATCTTGACTCTGCCCCCAGTAATCTTTTACTGATGTAGTAAACGAGTCTTTGTACCTTATCTTCCTCTCAAACGAGTACTGCGCTTATTGCGTGTTCGGTGGTTGAAAGGTATAGGTACAATATTTCTCCCGTTTCAGGTTTTGATAAGATAAGGGGTTCTGCGAGGTGCTTTTTAAGTTCCTGGAATGCCAGCTCGCACTCCTCTGTCCATTCAAATTTCTTTCCTCCTCTCAAAAGGTTGAAAAACAAGAGACAACGGTCCGTAGATTTCGAAATAAACCTACTTAGGGCTGCCATCCTGCTGGTCGAACTTTGGACATCCTTGTGCCTTCAAGGTGAGGGCATGTCAATCAGGGCCTTGATCTTATCGGGGTTAGCTTCTATTCCACGAGTGTTCACGATAAAGCCCAAGAATTTTCCTGATGATACCCCGAAAGTGCACTTCTGAGGATTCAGTTTCATGTTATACTTTCGGAGCACGCCAAAGCACTCTTCGAGATCATCAACATGGTTATTGTTAAGTTGAGACTTGAAAAGCATGTCGTCAACATAAACCTCCATGTTGTTGCCTATCTGTTCTGAAAACATCATGTTCACGAGCCGCTGGTATGTGGCCCCAGCATTTTTGAGCCCGAATAGCATGACATTGTAACAGTATAGACCCTTATCCGTTATGAAGCTCGTATGTTCTTGGTTGGGGGCATGCATGGGAATCTGGTTATATCCAGAATAGGCATCCATGAAGGACATCAGGCCATGCCCCGCCGTGGCATCCACGAACTGGTCAATCCTTGGTAACGGAAAACAATCCTTTGGGCAAGCTTTGTTGAGGTCCGAGTAGTCAATGCAGGTTCGCCACGTCCCATTAGGTTTTGGGACCAACACCGGATTTGCTACCCAGTCAGGGTAAAAAGCGTCCCTAATAAATCGGTTTGCTTTCAACCTATCGACCTCCTCTTTCAGTGCCTTTTTTCTGTCATCATCCAGCTGTCTTCGCTTTTGTTGCTTCGGAGGGAAGCTTTTGTCTATATTCAGTGCGTGGCTCGCTATATTCGGACTTATTCCCACCATGTCCGAGTGCGACCACGCGAAGACATCCTGGTTCTTCTTCAGAAAGCAAATTAGTTGCTATTTTGTCTCATCTTGGAGGTGTTTTCCAACCTTCACCTTTTTCGGGGGATCAGCCTCCTCGAGCTGAATTTCTTCGAGCTCCTCTAAGGGTTTGAGGTCAGCTTTCTCCTCAACCCTTGGATCGATCTCTTCATCAATTTCTAAGATTGTCCCGTCTTTATTTTGGATAATGACGAGTGTTTGTGCACTCGTCTGTTTCTTTCCTCTTAGGGAAATGTTGTAGCATTCCCTCCCAGCCAATTGATCTCCCTTTAATGTTCCGACGCCACTAGGGGTCGGGAACTTAAGGGCCAGATGCCTTACTGATGAGACTGCCCCCAGCCCTACCAGGGCGGGTCTGCCGAGCAGCACATTGTAGGCCGAAGGTAGATCTACTACCACGAACTCCATCATCTTGGAAGCCGAGACTGGATAATCTCCCAAGGTTACGGGTAGCTCGATGGAGCCCATGCAGGCGATTCCCTCTCCCGAAAAGCCGTATAGAGTAGTTGCACACGCTTTCATGTCACGAAGGGAGAGTCCCATCTTCTCGAGGGTTGCTTTATAGAGGATGTTAACTGAGCTCCCATTGTCTATGAGAACTCGGTGGACCCTCTTATTTGCCAGCTGGAGCGTGATGACCAGCGGATCATGGTGAGGAAACTGAACATGGGACGCGTCTTCCTCAGTAAAAGTAATTGGTTGGGATTCGATCCTCTGACTTTTTGGAGCTCTAGGTTCGGGTTCGTAGGGAGACCCGTCCCCGGTCTTCAGCTTGTTAACATATCTCTTTTGGGCATTTCTGCCCGTTCCTGCGGGGTAAGGCCCTCCCGAGATGGTTATCACTTCCTCTCCATCAATCGGCGGGGGCCTATCCTGTAATACCCCAAATTTCCTAATAAGGTTTAGGACCTTGATTAGGAGGCCGGGAGGGCCATAATTGATTTATTATGGTATTTAATGATTATATGCATGTTTACGTGAATTATATTATTATATGATGGTGAATGCATGCATATGGGAGTATTTGTTATTATAAGGGTATTTTGGTAATTTGGCCGCTGTGGGTGTAATTGTGTATTTTGGGTGCATGGTTGTGATTAATTAATATAGCCACATTATAAGGTGGATTGGTTTGAGCTAATCGGCATGAGACGATCATGAGATGTAAGTGTTCGGTCTAGTCGTAATGGTTTAAGTTCGGGGCTCGGGGTGAGTCTTGGGGTCATTTTGATGACTAGAGCATTATCGGGAATTAAAGGGTAATGGGATATGATTTATTGGTATTTGGGAATATTGAGAATAGCGGGAATTGGAGAGCGTTAATTATAATTAACGAGATAGGGGGAAAGGACGGTTTTACCCTCGGAAGCCTTTAGAGGGATTTATTTGGCTTAAGGGCATTATGGTCTTTTGACCTTAAGAATTTATATCAGCTTTTTGGATTTAGAAGGCTGTGGAAATAGAACAGAAACAGAGCCATCCTCATCCCTTCTCCTTCTCTTCCGTACAAGGTTTCTCCCTCATCTTCCTTTCAAATTTTTGAGAGCAAATTGAAGAGCAAGCTAGGGGAATCAAAGCTTAGGGATTTTAGACTTAGCTCAGCTATTGGGAAGGATTCAAACCAGCTTAAGGTAAGGAATTGAACCTGAGTTTTGAGCTATACCCTGTTTTTCAATTAAGTTTTCAGTTAAGGATTTTGATGTGTTAGTTGAGAATTAATGGAAGTTTAGTTGAGGTTTAACTTGGGTTATGATGAGGGTGAGTTGTGGGTGATGTTTGGTGGTTGAATTGGGTGTTAGGTTGGAGTTTGGGACAGGTTTGAAGGGCTGGTTTCAAGGGAAAACGCAGGGGAAAATCTGGTGTTGCGTGCTGAGTTTTTGGCTAGTCTGGGCTGGGCTGGGCGCCGCGGCTGTGGTGCGCCGCGGCCCTTGGCATCTGGCAGGGAGGTCTGCCTCTGTCTGAAGGGTGCGTCGCGGCCCTTAGTGACCTTTTTGACCAGAATGGTGTTTTTAGCTTGGGGATTCAAGCCTTAGGCCTCGGGGTTGAACCTAGTACCCGGTTAAGTGGGGATTGATATCCCGGAGGCTAGATATTGGTTTGGGAACTTATGTTGATCATTTTTATTGATGGTATCTTATATTTGGTTATGACTAGGTGACCGTTGAAGGACTAAAAGTTGATCGTTCTCAAGGGTCGTTCTTTAAATCATTCTAACTCGAATCTGAGGTAAGAAAACTGCACCCTGTGTATATGTGACATGCATGGTTGCTATTGATGCATGTTGGTTGATTATTAAGTATGACATGCATGGCTATCTTTGATGCATGTTGGTTGATTATTAAACGTGACACGCATGGCTAATATTAGTGCATGTTGGATTGTTGGATATAATGCATGTGATGCATGAGAAACATGTGATTAGGACATGCTTTGAGTACTGATTATGATATTGTTCAGAGCTTGTGCCTCTGGGTTTGTGCATGGTCCTAATTGTATTAATACTTGTTGAGTAAGCATGCTGAATGCCTTGTTTATGGATATTGGACATGTGATATATGTTTGGTGGCATGGCTTACCTATGTATGGCACTGGCTTATTAGTCAGAATCAGCAATGGTGTTAGACCCGTCTGTGAAGCTGTGACTTATTAGTTAAGTTCACCACGGGCTGAGCACTGGTTGTGTTTCACCGACCCAAGAATCAGAAGTGGCAGTGCGTTGTGAACGCCGGGCCAAATAAATATTAGATCTAATCGAGGTTGGCATTGAATGACCCATAAAGGGTATTAATGCTGGACCGACCGGAAGGTCAATGAGAACTATAAGCGCTTACCTGGTCTAAGACCAGATGTTTTCAGCCAAGGTATATGACCCCGGTGACTGTTTGTCACATGGTTGGGGGACGCTGTCCTTAGTTACGACTCTAGAGTCGGGAGGATGGTTATGTTGGTGACCAATCACCAGGCACCTATCCTGATCAAACTTATGAAAGAACCACTTATCAATTAAGCCCTGGTGACCCTATCGTCACATGGCTAGAGGGAGCTGTACCCATTTCTGTGACTTTTGGCTATTGTCACCTATCTGTTTTGGACCGTTGGTCCTGAATGGCTATTATGATTATTGTTGATATTATATCATGCTTTATTGTGTTTCTTGCTGGGCTTCGGCTCATGGGTGCTATGTGGTGCAGGTAAAGGCAAGAGGAAGCTGGACCATCCTTGAGTTGGAGAGCTTAGGTGATGACGTGTACATATGCAGCTGCTCATCCATCACGACCGAGGTTTAAAGTGGAACTAGGGTTAAACCCTGTTTTGCCGCTTAGAACGGCCTGTTGTAAATATTTTCTGTAATAGACTCTTAAACTATATTTTCGGGATCCTAGTATATATATATTAAACGTTCTAGTGAAACGTTACATCTTAACCAAAATGTTTAATCCTTAAACCGCTAATCATACTTAGTTACACGTTTTTGGCCAAATGACTCGATTAGCGAGTTTAGCACTGTTTACAAGGCACACCGTAACGGTCCCTGGAGTTGGGGCATTACATATCCTCTTCCCGAGTTCGGGAATTATTGTTTGGTGCGGGCTGCGATGCGGCAACTCTCTAGTTCGCGATCGCCTGATTAGTACTCTGGTTCTTGACATATTGTCTAAAGTAACCTCTCGAGATCAATCCTTCGATCTCGTCTTTCAGCTGTCGACATTCATCGGTAGTAAGCCCGGTGTCTCTATGAAATTGGCAATAATTGCTTGAATCCCTCTTGGACTTTTGATTTCTCATCGGGTCCGGACACCTAAAGGGGACCTGGTTTTCATTAGCCAGGTATATGTTCTCCCGAGACTCGTTGAGCTCGGTGTACACTCTATACACGGAGAAATATCTCTCCCCCTTCTTTTTCTTTCCTCCTTCGGCCTCGGGGTTACTTCCTTCGTTCTTTTTTCTCTTGGAAGGGTTTTCCACAGCAGGCTTTGAAGCTACTAGGTCCGCCGAGGTTGAGGCAGAGTTTACGTTTATCGTTGTAGTTTCGGGCTGGGAAGTCACATTAAGTGTCGGCCTCGCTTCCTCTACATTGACAAACCTCTACGCTCGTCTATTAATCTCGGTTAGGGACCTCACCGGTTTTCTTTGCATATCGTCCCAGAAGGCACTTCCTGGCATTACTCCAGCCTGGACAACCATTAAGTGTCCACTGTCATCCACATTCTGAGCTCGGGCGACTTCCAAGTTAAACCTTGTAAGGTAACTTTTTAATGTTTTGCCTGGTTGTTGCCGAACATTAGTTAGGGTTGACGCCTCAGGTCGAACCCCCATCATGGCTTTGAACTACTTTTTGAAGTCTTTAGACAGCTGCTCCCAAGAGGCTATTGAATGTCTCTTATATTTTTCGAACCAGCTTTTAGCTGGTCCTTTCAATAATGCTGGAAATAACATGCATCTGAGCTCGTAACCCACGTTGTTGGCTCTCATTATGGTGTTGAACATACTCAGATGACTATATGGATTGGTCTTTCCCTCAAACGTCAGGACATGAGGGATCCGAAACCCTTGTGGAAATGGAGTGTTGGAAATATGGGGAGCAAACGGTTCAAGCTCCTCATCAGAATCTTCATATCGATCATGTTCTTGCTCGTTTTTCAAAAGCCTGAATGCCTTTTCCAGCTGATCGATTCTCTCTTGGACTGGGTCCGCAAGAGGTACTGTCTAGAATCGGTTGTCATCGATCACAATTCCAAGCTCGCGTCTCCGTAAGGGATCTTTACGCCTATTCAAGCGATCCCTCAGGTCCGGATTTATCGGATCGACATTACCCCGACTCTGATTCAGGTGTTCTCGCAGGTCGGGGCGATTTATGCGACTTCCAGTATTCTTACGACCTCGGTCATGCTTGCTGACCGACCTGGTATCTCCAGAGTCGTCTCTGGTAAAACTCGTTGCATAGTTATTTCGAGAAGGATTCTTTCCATGCCGCCTCGTCTCCGCCGTGCGAGACCGAGATGTTTGACTTCTTTCTGATGGGGCGCCTCTCCGCTCCTAAAAAGTTTCCTCGTTTCCTTGTCTCCCTCCCGCACGCCTTTCGCCCTGATCTCGAACTGGTTGAGCATTCCTGCGAGGGGGCGAAGGATATCTTATTGGTGATGGAGGGAACCGTATGGGTGATGGTGGCTGCCACCCATTTCGCGGCCTAGACGGTCCGGGGTTTACCCGAGATGGGTTGGTGGCATTTGGTGCGCTCCCAAGGATTTGAGTCCGAGCCTCTGCAGGGGCTCGGTTGTTCTCAGTTCCCACAGGTACTTCCATAGGTGGATTAACCGGGGCCCTAGTCCGAGTACTTCTCTGGGGCCTAGGGGGAGCGGATGGCTCTGCTGGCGCCGGAGGTTTAGCCGGCCTTCTCGTGGCAGCATCTTTCCGTGGGCGCCCACGGGGTCTACGGGGAGGAACGTGTACGTCCCTTGGAGGAGGGGCTTGGCTTGGTTTTCACGCGGAGGTGGGGGCTGAGCCACCTGCGCCTATCCTTGCCAACTCCTCATTCCGTTTGTTGGCCTCTGCCAACTGCTGTTTCAGTTGCTGGTTCTCAAGTTCCACAATAGGAACATACCGCTCAGGATTATAATACATATCCTCATCTCTTGGTGGAGGAGGTGGTCCCCTAGAATCAGAGGATCCACTCCTTTCTTCGACATCTGGGTTTTCCATCGGCTGTTTCCCAGGACGTCTCGGGTAATTCTCTTCAGGAGCGTTCTGATTATTAGTGGCCATGACTTACTCAGGGACTGAATGCTTAAGCCTCTCAATGAAAGCACCAAACTGTTGGCGCCGTTTTTCATCAACAGTGACAGAAGAGCACGTAAACAGTAATCAGTAATGGCCAATAAACATATGATAATGCACACGATTTTTTACGTGGTTCAGCAGTTAAATCTGCCTAGTCCACGAGTCTTTGTTATTAAACTCAAGATGATCTCTGAAAATTCTTCAAGGATGAATTCTTCAGAGTTTTCTCTCAATAACACAAAAATTCGGTTTTATACAATGGTGCAAGACCTCTCTATTTATAGAGAAGATTTCAGAGTTCTATCCCACATATTTTGGGTAGTTACTCTTTATATGCAAATAAATTAAATGACATTAAATGCCTGTATTCCGTTATAAAAGGAAACGTCCCCCGAAGACCAGGGGGCGTATAACTGATCAAATAATATCCCTTAATTGTAGGAGATTTACAGTAATAAATGTAGACTGTGTCTTGTTCTTGGTGATTCATTAGGATATCCAAAGTTATTATCCTATATCACCAAGGTCCTATTCTCTCCAGGTTTCCTATTGACTTTCAAGCCATAACATCTCCCGATGCCACATGACTTCGAGCTCGTACGCGCATCTGGCTCGAGCCCCTGATCCGAGGTCATCCCTGAGAACAGATGCACCTCGGGGCCTACCTCTGGAGCTCATGAGGATTTCGAGGCTACCATCTTCGAAGTCGTCTCTGCTTTGCAGGCTCGATGTGTAGATTTCGAACATATTCCAGACTTTACAAGTTCATTCTCTATGAATCCAGCTTTCGGGGTCACAACTCTCATGGCTCGTAATCTGGGTATAACACCATGTTAATGCCTTGTTTATAATATAAAGAATAAATAGGATTTTTGCCCCCCGAATTATTAACATTACCAAATTGTGCCCCCTGAATTTTAAAAATTTAAAATAAAACAATCATTTGAATATTTAAAAAACCATTAAAATTAAAAAAAAAAATTAATGGTGACAAAAAATTGGCTTGGGTATTAGGCATGCATCATAATGAGCTCAAAGTTTGTTGGGTAGCGACATCATCGATAGACTGGGCTCATGTGGGTCCCTGGTGACATTCAGCTTTGGTATCGCCTATGTCACATTAAATTTTTATTTTGTATGATTTAATTTAATTTAAATGAATTTTTAATTTAATGCTTTTTATATTTTCTTCTTAATATTCAAAATATTATTTAAATTTTAACTTTTAGAATTCGAATGGCATAATTTAGTAACGGTAAAAGTTTGAGAGTAAAATCTTATCTATTTTTTAAAATTATACACGTGGCAATTCAGATCGACACTCTAATGTCACCATATCATCATTTTGTTAGCAAAATCGGACGAAAATCTCACATTTCAGTAACGTGAATAGTTGATGGGGAATTTTTAACCAGTCAAAAAATTCAGAGGGCATAATTTGGCAGTGGTAATAATTTGGGAAAAAAATCCTAATAAACCTTATTTTTAATAAATATAATAAAAGAACACCACATCACAAAATTACACCCACGATTACATTTTCTCTTTTAGTGGCCCCCAACTTAAACGAGTGCAATTCAACTCCAACTTTGGTTCCTAACATAATGTTAAAAAACCAGATGATAAGTTTAAGAAAATGTTGCGCCAGAAAGTTAAATCTCATTCACATACCTTTATTTTCAGGTAAAATCAATGAAAAAGGCTAATATAGTATGGTACTGCAGCAAGTCTTTCTAACTTATACTCTTCTCTTTTCTTTTTTAAACAGTGTGATAAGGACAAAAACTCTTCTCTTTTCATTTTTTAACAGTGTGATTAGGACAAAAGCGAGAACAAAGGTAGCTATGGGGGAAGTTTGATTATGAAGCTTTGCCACTCAAAAGCGCAATTGAGTTATTTGATGCCAACTTCTTCAATAGTAAAAAGGTCACAACTTCTATGAAAAAAATATTAACAAACTGGGTTTCAATGGTCATGTACTTGTACTTCTCTTCTCTATAGATGGTGGAGATTATTAAGGGTGCAAAAGAGCTCAACGTCCGAACAGTTAGAGCAAATAGAAAGCTAGTTGGTTCTGTTAATGGAGAGCTGCATAACCAATCTCCTTTGGCCTTCATCCCTGAGTGGGTAACTGAAGAAGCAAACAACACAAAAGAGATATTGCCTTTTAGGTTGGCACAGAAATACCAAACAACGAAGATGGTATTGCCTTCATGAGTGTAAGAAAGACTCTGATATTTTTCATATTTATATGTATGCTGCTATGATAAGATTCTGTCTAAGATGTATTGACATGTGTATAAATAAACCCTTTGGTGATTTTCAGATTCTTGAACTAGAGGAGCTGATTAAGACAAAGCAAATTACATCTGAGGAGCTTACTCAAATTTGTCTCAAAAAAGACTGAAAAGGTAATGAAAAGCTCCTATTATGTCCTAAATCAAGGTCCTCCTTTTTTGACTGATGTATTGTCTAGGTATAATCCTGTCCTTGAGGCTGTTATCTCTTACACTGAGACTTGGCATACAAGCAAGCAAAAGAAGCTGATGAATTGCTTTCTAGAGGATTGTACTTAAGTAGGCCTCTTTTTCCACTCATTCATTAAGTAAAGATTTACTTTTTGTTTATATCTCTGAAAAGTTCATTCTAGCTCTCAATTGCTTTAATAGGAAGTTCTTTATTACAATGCTTGAATTAGGTCCTCTCAATGGGATTCCTTATGGGCTGAAGGATATAATTTCAGAGCCCCAGTACAAAACAAGCTCAAAAAGTTTCAAAGATCAAGTCCTTGACATTGAAGCCTGGGTTTACAAAAGGTAACAAATATGTTTTGACTATGTGAATGGAGGATGTAGTTTGGTGGGGAAGTTCTTGTTGCCAAGCTTGTGTCTGGATCACTGGCATATGATGATATATATTTGGTTTGGTGGTAGGACAAGGAACCCTTGGAATATTGAAGAGGTTTCTACAGGTTCATCAGCTGGCCCATAAGCCTGCATCTCAGCTGGTATTGCTTTTGAGATTTTTCACCAATTTTTCTAATCAACATTTCAATTGTTTTGTCCAGTTTACAAGTGACTCACTAAAATTTGATGTGAAGAGACACCATAACATTCCTTCCTTGAGAACAATGTTAGACATCACACTAGTGACTTTGTATGAGTGACTGAAAATTCACAACTTGACAAAGTCGTTCCCTAAAATGGTTCTTTCATATTTTGTTTTGACAGGGTTGATTCCATTTGCTGTTGGATCAGAAACAGTTGGCTCGATGACCTTGCCTGCTTCGCGATGTGGCACGATGGCATTGCGTCTTACTTTTGGCCTTGTTGGTAGAACTGGTATTATGAGCATATCAGAAAGCTTGGTAGCACCCAATTCCTTTTTCTTTTTTTGGCAAGGAGTGTATTGTAATGCCCCGGATTCCCTATTATGGTTAATGGCTGGATTAGTAGGCCGGGAGGGCCATAACTGTTTAATTATGTCATTAAATGTGTTTATGCATGTTTATGAGAATTATATTATTATATGATGTTAAATGCATGCATGTGAGTCCACATTTGTTTACAGGGGTATTATGGTAATTTGGCCCGTTGAGGGTATAATTGTATATTTGTATGTGTGATAATGATATATTGTGAGACCACATTATAATGTGGATTGGTTCGAGAATTTCGACATGAGACGATCGTTAAATGTGATTATCGGTTTGGTCATAACAGGTTTGAGCTCGGGGCTCGGGGTGAGTCTCGGGGTGATATTAAAGGTTATAGTGTTACCGGGGATTTTAGGGTAACGGGTTATGAAACATTGGAGTTTGAGGATATTGAGATTAGCGGGAAATGGGAAGCGTTAATTATAATTAACGGGTTTAGCGGAATGTACCAATTTTGCCCTTAGGGAGGCTTTGGAAGCTTAAGATGACATAAGGGGTATTTTGGTCTTTTTAGGGGAGGATATATATGACTAAGTGACTTGAAGGCTGTAGAATAAAACAGAGTAAATCAGAGGTGATTTCTTTCCCTTCCCGTACCTTCTTTTCCTTCATCTTCCTTGTGAAATTTTGTGGGCTTGTTGAGGATTTGAGCTTGGAAGCCAAGCCTTGGTACCTTGGGAGAGTGTTTCATTGTTGAAGATCACCATAACCTGAGCTTAAGGTAAGCTTTTAGCCACTGGTTTTTACATATACTCTGTTTTCGTTTTAGTTCTTAGATCATGAGTTTTGGTTGTGGAAAGTGTGAATCAAAGAGGGTTTTGATGTTAGTTTGATTGGGGTTTGATGTGAGTGAGCTTAGGGTGTTATTGGGGGTTTAACTACATGTTTGAAGGTGGTTCTATGTGGGTTTGAGGGGCAGGTTTGAGAGGAAGGAGCTCAGGGAGAAAACTGGTTCGAGTTTGGGTGTTCTTGCTTCCTGGGCTGGGTGCCGCGGCACGGCTTTAGCGTGCCGCGGCCCATGAGCATCTGGCAGAAGGGGGGGGCTTTCTGTTTGGGGCGTGCCGCGGCACGGCTTTTGGGGGCCGCGGCCCATAGGGCCAAAATTGCTAAAAGGTGGTTTTTAGCTTAGGGATTCAAACCATAGGCCTCGGGGTTGGACCTAGTACCCGGCTGGGTAGTATTTGAGGTCTCGGGGGCTGGGATTTGGTTTGGGAAACCCCGGTTATCATTTTTATTGATGAATCCTATATTTTGGTTATGACCAGGTGACCGTCGAGGAATTTAAAGGTTGATCGTTCTCAGGGGTCGTTCATATAATTATTCTCACTCGAACCAGAGGTAAGAAAGCGGTGTTTGAATACAGTTGCACCCTGTATAGGTATATGGCATGTATGGTCTGATATTTGAGGCATGCTAGTTGATATTATGTGGACATGGATTGCATATTAAATGCTGTTGAACATTGTTTACCTGTTGAGACACTGACTAGTCAGGGACCGACTCTAAAGTCGAGAATCATGCATTGAATGACTCTATAGCATTAATGCCAGACCGACCCTAAGGTCGAGAAACTTATAAGCGCTTGCCTGGTCTACGACCAGATGATTATAGCCAAGGTATATGACCCCGGTGACTGTCTGTCACAAGGCTAAGGGACGTTGTCCATAGTTTCAACTCTAGAGTCCTGAGGAAGGTTATGTTGGTGACCAATCACCATGCACCTGTCCTGATCAAGCTTATGAAAGAAATCACCTATTAGTTAAGCCCTGGTGACCCTATCGTCACATGGCTAGAGGGAGCGATGCTCATTACTGTGACTTTTGGCTATTGTCACCTATCTGTGGGACTGATAGTCCTGAGTGGTTATTATGAATGTTGTTGATATTACAACATGTCTTATTATGTTTTCTTGCTGGGCCTCGGCTCATGGGTGCTATGTGGTGCAGGTAAAGGGAAGGAAAAGCTTGGCCAACCCTGAGTGGAGAGCTTGGGCGATGTAATATACATACAGGGCCGCTTGACCGCCACGGTCAAGGAGTTCTCAGAGGGACTAGGGGTTTACCCTATTTTTGCCGCTTAGGCCGGCGGAGATTGTATATATGGAACTGTAGCAACTCTTTTGTAACTTGAACTACTTGTAAACATTTTAAAAGGCTCATGAGCAGTTTATTTACTTAATGAAAAGTGCCCTTTCCTTTTTACTGGTTTTACACCTTAACCTGTTAATGACACTTAGATCACGTTTTTAGCCAAAGGACTCGGGTAGCGGGTCAAATTTCTGGTTCATCGTTCTCCGTAACTGTTCTGGGGTAGCCAGGGCGTTACATGTATGGACACATGTTCACATTTCGTCTGTTTAAACAGGATACGCTTGGCCCTTTCTGTAGAAGTGCAACAGATTGTGCTATTATTCTAGATTCTATCATGGGAAAAGATCTAGATGATCTCTCCTCGAGGGACATTTCTCTTGATAATCCATTTTTGGTTGACATCAAAAAACTGATTGTTGGATATCTTGATATTAGACTATAGTGTCCTACATGGAATAAGTGTAAGAATATTGAACCATTAACTATGTTGATATGGAAGTAGTGTATGCAGATCCAAACTAAGATGTTTTAGGATATGGTCAGGCTGTTCGAGTTCTTGCATCAAAAGTTGTTAACATATCATCCCAACTGAATGGGAGAGAGTTTGTATGGGAAATCTTGTTGGTATGCTTGTGATTGTTGTTCAAATAGGATTAACTTTAACGGTTTCATTTTATTTGAAAAAAAAAACATTGCAAACGTGTACGTATTTTTTTAGATTAACGTACTTAAATATTATTATTTTAGTTAAAGAGATTAACATCTATTAACTAATTACAAAAAATCATGAACTTGATATTTTAATTTGGAATTTCAAACTTTAACGATTTTATTTAAAATGTTGAAAAATTGATCCCTTTAAATGTGTCCTATTTTCTAGGCTTTGATTTTTTTTTTAATTTGAAAAAAACATCAGTTAATATAGTCACAAAAATAGCAACCAGAAAATAATATCTAATTTAATAGTATTCTTATATAAGAGTTACGAATAAGAGTTACATATGAATTATAGAACTTCTCTCCAAAACATTATATATTCTCTCCACACAAAATTGTAGATCGAGTTCAACCAGAAAAAATAATCCAGGTAAATCATTTTTTTATCCACACAAAATTAAGTGTCAAATTCTTATTTATGTACATAAATCATAGATTTACTAACCATTTTGCCATCTAATCAGGTGGTCAATCTACACAATTTCCAAGGTAAATCGACACACAAAAATAATTCAACTTCAACAAAACATAAGGTAGCATCTTATACATATTCATTTATGATTTACTATATCCATCTTATAGACACAAAATTAAGTCTCAAATTCTTTATAATCATACATCATTAATTTACTAACCATTTATTCTCAAATAATGATGTTTCAAAGTTTTTATAAACATTCAGCATAGATTTACTAACTATTTTTTTTTTTAAAATCAGGTTGTCAATCTACACAAAATTCCAAGGTAAATAGACACACAAAAGTAATTCAAGTTCAATAAAACAAAACACAAGGTAACATCTTATACAAATTCAGTTATAATTTACTCTATTAATCCTATACAAATCCAGTTATTAATTACTATATTATATTATATTATGCTATGTGAGTAAAAATATTTTAGATGTTTTATTTATAGAATTTATTAATTATTTTTATTAAATTTATATTAATGTCATATAAATTTTGAAATAGATATCCTATTTTAATTAAATAATTTATTTATTTTTGTTTAAGTAATATTTTTAGTTTTTGAATTTGGGAGTAACAACAAGAGATTATATATTATATGTTTAATGTAATATTAAATATTATATGTGGATTTTAAATTTGAGTTTCTTGCTAGTTTTTTTAAAAAAAATAATAATTTGTTGCTAATTCACAATAAATTATATTATATGTTTAATATGATATTATTCTTGTTGACGCGGTTTTTTGTCAACATTGTATTACGAAACTTAGCTGGAATGAAGTGCTTAAGGATAAACCGTAAGAATAATAATCACTCTTAAAGATAATTAAAGATGATATAGTAAGAACACTCGTTCCTTTTTGCGTGATTCGGAGATTAAAATCTACCTAGTCCACGAGTCGATATTATTATTGTATGTCTCTCTATATTTTGACAGAGTCTTTTCCTTACACAGAGAAAACTCAATCCCTTTTCTATCAAAGGCCTTGGTATTTATAGGAGAATGATCCCTGGGTAGGTGTTGGGGGTCATCCCGTGATCACTTGATCCCTCACATCATTTCTGTGACACTGATGATTAATATTTATGTAACGCCCCAACTCCAGGGACCGCTACAGTGCACATTGAAAATAGTGCCTAAACTCGCTAATCGGGTCATTTGGCTATAAACATGTAACTAAGTATGATTAGCGGTTTAGGGATTAAAAATTTTGGTTAAGATATAACATTTCATTAGAACATTTACTATATACATTGGGATCCCAAAAATATAATTTAAAGGTCTATTATAAGAAAATCTTTACAACAGGCCGATCTAAGCTGCAAAACAGGGCTTAACCCTAGTTCCTCTTTTAAACATCGGCCATGTATTGGTCGAGCAGCTGCATATGTACACGTCATCACTTAAGCTCTCCAACTCAAGGATGGTCCAGCTTTCTTTTGCCTTTACATGCACCACAAAGCACTCGTGACCTGAATCCCAGCAAGAAAACATGAATATGCTCATGAAAATAATATCAGATGATGTCATTACATCACACAGAGCTTATAGCTCTAAAAAGATGAGTGACTGATGATTAAGCCACTAGCCATCAAGTTTCAGGTGACTAATGAGTCACAGTCTGGATAGGTGACTGATGAGTCACGCTCTGGTTAGGTAACTAATGAGCCACACTCGGGATAGGTGACTAATGAGTCACACTCGGGATAGGTGACTAATGAGCCACGCTCTGATTAGATGACTAATGAATCACACTCTGGATAGGTGACTAATGAGCCACGCTCTGATTAGGTGACTAATGAGCCACACTCAGGATAGGTGACTAATGAGTCACGCTCTGGAGGTCTCATACCCTCCTAGCCATGTGACATGTGGGTCACCTTAGCCTTTCCGGCTCTGGCTCTAAATTTCTAGCCTTTGGCTAGACAAGCGCTTTTAATATTCATCGAACTTGAGGTTGGTCCGGCATTAATGCTCATTTGAGTCATTCAATGTAGATATCGATTAGATCTAATCTTTGTTGGCTTGCGTTGAACACGCTAAAGTCGTCTTGACTTATGAGTCAGCACCGTGTGACTAGTGCCCAGTACCACTGCCGAACCTGACTAATGAGTCACAGCTTCACAGTTGATACTAACACACCTTTGCCAATTCTGACTAATGAGTCAGTACCATGCACAAGTAAGCATTGCCACCAAACACATGTCATATGTCGAATATTCAAACGTAGGGCATTCAGCATGCTTACTTAATAGTTGCTAGCATAATTATGATCATGCACAAACACAGAGACTCAAGTTCTGATCAATCTCAAAATCATCATTCATGGCATGCCCTAATCACATGTTTCTCGTGCATTACATGCATCACACTTAATTATCCAGTATGCCTCAAAAATAATCATATGCAAATGAGCAAGATTGCTAAGCATTCATTATGCTATCAGTGTTTACATTTAAACATCCAACATGCATCATAAATAGCCATGCATGTCACACTTGGGCTGCAGTTTTCTTACCTTCGGTCCAAGCACAGGTTACCAATAAACGAGCCACAAGTACGACCCTGATTCCAAGTCTCTAGTGATAACCTAGTCACAACCATAATATAAAACCTCATCAAAATGAGTAAATAAATACTTCCAAACCCAACCCAAGTCTCCGAGACATCAAATCCCACTCTACTAAGTAGTAGGATCGATCTCAGGCCCTTAGAGCTAAGTTTCCATCACAAAAACACACTTTTGGGAAACTTTTCCCTTAAGGGCCGCGGCCCTCCAAGGACCATGCTGCGGCTCGCCCCCCTGGCAGAGCCTCCTCCACCTTCATCAAGCTAGGGTCGCGACCCAACTTCGCACCAGCCACTTTTCTTCGTTTTTCCACTTTTAAAACCTTCCAAAAACCTATCCAAACCCCAAAATCAAAGTTCCCAAACATCCCCATGATCCAAAACCCATAAAACCCAAGTCTCAAATCAGTTAAAAACTCATTAAAACACAAAATCCAATTCAAGCTTAAAAACTTTAAAAAAACTTAAAACTTGAATTACCTCCAATTGAGTTGTTTCCAACTAAATCTTCCAGTTAATAAGCTTCTAATCTTTCCTAGGATTGCTATGTCTCGATCCTCGCTTGAATCCGAGTCCTAAAACTCAAGATACCTTCGAAAACGCGATCGGGAGACGAAAAGGAAACCTTTAGGGAGAGAGAACGTACAGAACGTTCTTTTTATTTCTTAAAAGGTTACTTCAAGCTTAAGTAGCTTCCAATAAAACCTAGTGCTCGGGGTCCCGAAAACACCCCCGGGGATATTATAGTCAAAACTTCTAGAATTTCTCCCTGATCTTAGTAACTCCTAATTTATCACCAAATATTAACTCCCATTACCCAATAACCCGATAATGCTCTAAATACCCATTGACTCACTCCGAGTCAAGCTTAAATCTCGTTGTGACTTTTCCATTAGCTTACCTCCTAGGATCGTCTTGTGTTGAGTAACCCTGACATAACCAAATAATAACAAAGCACCACGCCCATTTCACATATATGCCAAAAATGCCCGAAATGGCCAAAATATGAAAATCACCCAATTAATCACGAATGGGTTCACATGCATATTTAATACACCTAAATATGCATATTATCATTAAATAACACAATAAAGCAATTATGGCCCTCCCGGCCTCCTAATCAAGGTTCTAAACCTTATTAGGAAATTTGGGGCATTACAATTTACATTTTATATTGAAGTGTGGTCTAACCATTAGGTAAAATGGATCATGGATCGCATGGTCTAAATCAGGCGTGTGATGTCTAATCATGCACGTTTATATTGTGTATCCAGGAATTCGGGAGTAAACAGACACATGGTGTCTGTTTATGCACGTTTATATTGCGTGGTCAACTTTATAAAGATCCTGGGGTACGTCAGACCTCTGGCGTACCACATGCTAGCGTAACGTCAGCTCGTGCCTTTTGATGCTATACTCCACAAATGGTTCCAGGCAGTATGTTGCTAATAACTCATCAGCTCGAGCTATTTGTCTAGGGAATCGTGCTAAATTCCCCCGGATGACAAGTGAACACGTGGAACATCGATCATAGCCTCTTGCTAGCCAGCTGTATCCGAGCTGCCTAAAAAGATACGTGCTGATTTTTCAGGGCGTACACTTGCCCCCCAAGTCCCTGCTCGTGTTCTATGACGTCACTTCTGCCTTTCACGGTAGGGACTTTTAAACTTCCATTGCAATTATTCAGGCCCTGCCCATCATTTAAGTACTAGACATGTGGAACGCCGTGATCAGGTTTCGAGGATTATATTAAATGGCCTGGCCACCTTTTTGCTGCTGTTTCATCTTTCAAATCATGACCCTCGTATCTCACATTAGCTTGATCAGATGGTCCTCGTTTCCTTATGTCTTTTACGTATAAATAGGGCTGGCAATTTTCAGCACTCTATCACCTTTCATTCGAAATTTTTCTTCATTTTCTCTCCTCCGTGTTTCAAAAACTCTTCTTCTTCTTTTGATTAAAATCCCAGAAATCCCCATAATCTCGCCACAAAAAACCCTCGGAAGCCCAATCATCAAGGATTTCTCCAGGACTCCTCCATCTATGCTGCTTGCAACTTTCGCGTGGAGAACGTACTGTAAGTTTCTTGTTTTTCGTGTGTTTCAATTTTCTTCTTTGTTCTTTGTCACGTGAATCTGCATTTCATAGCCACCAACAGTAGGTTGTTCCTGAATAAATTTGGTGCATAGGTTTCGATTTTAGGCGTATTGAGTAGATCCTAAAACATGTCTAGGATTGCGATGTCATAACTAGGTGATTTCTGGGTAAATTTAGGAAATACCCATTTGGGATATGGAAGACGAGAGGATTTTAGGGTATAAAACCGGGTAGCTTAGGGGTCATGTTTCTTAGGCGGTTTTTCTTTAAAACCCTTTCCCCAAGGCAAGTAATGGCCAGACTCTGCTGACACACAGAGCCCTGAATATCAGGGGTCTGTTAGAAAACCTATGCGCGTAGCACAGGCAACGCGCGGCATCACACGGGCTGATATTGCATCAGCTTGTGTGTTTGGACCCCTGGCCTTTGTTATTTCTCCTGTTCAAAAAATTTTACGTCGTCTGTAACGTCCTGGCTACCCCAGAACAGTTACGGTGAACGGTGGACCGGAAATTTGACTCGTTACCTGAGTCCTTTGGTCAAAAACGTGCTCTAAGTGTAATTAACAGGTTAAGGTATAAAACCAATAAAAAGGAAATGGAGATTTTATTACAAACTGCTCTGCAGAGCTAAACAAAACATTTACAAGTGGTTCTCAGTACAAAATGGTCACTATAGTTGTAAAGTTACAGTTCCGTCGACCTAAGCGGCAAAAATAGGGTAAACCCCCTAGTTCCTCCGAGAACTCCTTGGCCGTGGTGGTCAAGCGGCCACATGTGTACACATCACCACTTCAGCTCTCCACTCAAGGCTAGGTGGGCTTTTCTTTCCCTTTACCTGCACCACATAGCACCCATGAGCCAAAGCCCAGCAAGAAAACATAACACTTTCCATAAACATTATCAAATGATTATCATTATAATCACACTGAATCATAAAGTTTCAAACAAGCAAATGAACATCACATGATTTTAGCGGGAGAGTGGCTGTTAGGTAAGCCACTAGCCTCCAAGCTCTGTTTTCTAGCGGGAGAGTGGCTGCTAGGTAAGCCACTAACCACCAGGCTCTGTTTTTAGCGGGAGAGTGGCTGCTAGGTAAGCCACTAGCCTCCAGGCTCTGTTTTTCATTCATCGACCCTCAGGGTCGGTCAGGCATTAATGCTCCTTGAGTCATTCAATGCTAGTAGTCGATTAGATCTAATCTCTGTTGGCTTGCATGATTCACGCTAAGGCTGTTCTGACAAATAAATCAGCGCTACTTGACCTGTGTCCAGTATCACTACCGAACCTGACAAATAAGTCACAGCTTCACAGCTGATACTAACACTTTTGTCGATTCTGTATTCAATCCATGTCCATATTTATACAATCAACATGCCTCACAAATATCCATGCATGTCACACTTTGGGTGCAGTTTTCTTACATTTGTTTCGAGCTAGAATGAGCAAAAGAACAACCTTTGAGAACGGTTTAGCTTTTAGTCCTTTAGCGCTTACCTAATCACAACACATATAGGATACCATCAATAATCAAGATAATCAAGGGTTCTCAAACCATTATATAGCCTCCAAGAGATCAATCCAAACTAATCCAAGTAGTAAGGACACTCCCGAGGCCTAAAACTAGGTTCCCGGGGTCAAAACGAGCAAATGGGGCGAAAACAGGGCAAGGGCTGCGGCCCTAGCACCTTGGGCCGCGGCCCCCAGGGTTCTCTGAGGCTAGGGCTGCGGCCTAGGCCGCGGCGCCCAACAAGGCCAATTTCCTGACACCTGCTTCTTCGAACTAGGGCCGCGGCGCTCAAGAACAGGGCCGCGGCCCCCAACCCTGGGCCATTCCCAACCATGTTTCTAGCACTCCAAAGCCTCCAAAATCATACCTAAACATTTCCCCAATCATCAAAACAAAGTTCCCAAGCTTCCCCATGCATCAAAACCCTCAAAACCCAAGGTTTAAACGAATCAAAAACTCAACAATTCACAAAATCAATTCAAAGCTTAGAAACTCGGAAAAACTCAAAACTTAAACTTCGATTACCTTCAATTGGGTTGTTTTCCGTCAAATCCTTCGGTCAAGAAGCATCTAATCTTCCCTAGGATCGCTATGCCTCGATCCTCACTCGATTCCGACTCCTAGAACTCAAGATTTTGTCAAATATGCTCCGGGTGGCGAAAACGAACTAACAAAGGGAAACAAGAGGTTTTCTATCGTATGTTCTATCTGATAAGCCACTTCAACCTTAAGTAACCTCAAATAAAACCTAATGCTCGGGGTCCCGAAAACACCCCCGAGGACATTATAGTCAAAACCTCCAAAATTTCACCCTAATCTCAGATATTCCCAATCTATCATCAAATGAACATTTCTATTACCCCAAAATTGACCCCGTTATGGTAAAACCGCTAATCCACTAAAAATAACCATCTCATGCCAATTAGCTCGAATATATCTCCATAACAATGGAATCTCATTCACAAATCATATCATGCACCCAAATACACAAATTACCCTCAACGGGCCAAATTATCATCACACCCCTGTAATTGTAAATATGGACTCTTATGCATGCATTTCACATCATATCATAATATAATCAACATATACATGCATTTAATCAATTAATAACATAATTAAGCAAGTATGGCCGTCCCGGCCTACTACTCATGCCGTTAAACACATCGGAGAATTCGGGGCATTACATCATCCACTAAAAACTTCGTCGTTCTTATTCGATAGGCGAGCTGATGGCACCCAAGAAAGGCACATCCAAGAAAAACGTAGCTGGCTCGTCGTCCCAGCAATCTCGCAAGGGAAAGGAGGTCGTCCCTGATTCCCCCTTACCTGAGTTTGGCCCCGTGGTGGAGAAGGAGGTTGCGGTCGCTCCTGACGCCTTTTTCGAGGCCGAAAATATTGTCTCCAAGATAACGACCCAAGGGAAGGTCAACAAGATCCTGCTGTCCCATAACATCGAGGCTGGGACGGGGGCTCTCATCGCCTGACCTCCCTATTGTTAAGAGTGTGTCCTAAAAGCATGTAAAGACATTTGTTTTTTCTGTGAATAAATAAATACGATGAGTTTATTATTATTGTTATATTTAGATTGTTAAATTATTGTTTGAATAATTTTGTAAATATCAGAAAAATTCCATATTCATTATTGAGGATGTGATCTTATATTAGTACGAGAGAATTAAGATCACATGAATGAATAAAAGTAGTCAACAACAACAAATTAAAGTTATGGAATTCTTTAATTGGAGTTGTAAGTACGGTTTACTGAGTATCATTATAATACAAATAATCTAGATTCGGATTATTGATGTGGTAAGACATCTCGGTAAAGGTGCTTTATATAATATGATTATATATGACAAAGACCGATGTGAATTAAAGTCTTTATCCAAAAACCATTTAACAATAAAGTCTTGTAATTCATATCATAACTGATGATCATTTATAGATCAACCTGAATCCTGAGTGTGCATGAACTCCTGTTCATGTTTATTAAATCTTTTGATTCATTCGTTAAGGTCTCTTCAAAGAATGAGGCTAATGACTTTTGTTTTGGAGATTTAATATCATGGATGGCTGGGAACATGTATCAACAATACGGAATCTAATCTTTCCTAACGGATCGTATATTAGTTCCCTTAAGGGTTAATTCTGGAACTGAGTGATTTTGAGCTCAAATCTATAATTAGATTATAGATTAATTATTCACTAGTGAATTAATGGTACTTAAGGAATAAGAAGTAAATTAGAAAGGTTAAATGGTAATTCTTTCATTCTAATTTATGAACTAATTAATTAGAGGGTTTAACTATTGTAAGATGGTTATATCAATGGACGACTTAAGAAAAAGATTTCTGTAAAAGTATATCTATAACATAAAGAGTGCAATTCTGAATTTATAGTGGAGTAATATCAGAATTAATAAATTAACTATTATAATTAAAGAGTTTAATTATTTAGTTTCAATTTATTGGAGCTTAATGTTATAGGTCCATGGTCCCCGAAATGGCTCAAATAATCACTGTCAAAGGCAAATACAAAAATGGGCAAAAAGGACTTATGTGATAAGTAAAATATTTTTCTATGTATCAAACATAATTATTGATTAATTATGTGTAATTAATTAATTAATTATTTGATTTAACAAAAATATAATTAATTTTGAATTAATTTATTTTTTGGGATTTTTTGGTATTTAAATAATAATAAAATTGGGAAAAATCACATGCTTGCACATGCATGTGGTACACGTGTCGCACAATGCACATGCACTGTGCTACACGCATAAGAGAGAGACTTGGTCTCTTGATTCCACAATTTTAGTTATTTAAATATTAAATAAATAATGAGATATTTTGATTTGATTTAAATATTATTATTTAAACAAAAATCTGATAACTGATCAGTTATTTTGAATTTGTTTAAAATAACAAATATTTTAATATATTGGATATTATTAAATATTGGATATCAGTTTTCACAGAACGTAAGTTTTCAGGGATAGAAAAATATCTAGGATTCTCTCAGAGAAAAGAGAACAGTGACAAAAACAAAGGTCATTGTTCTTCACAATACCTAGGTCCAAAATTTATCAGATCTCATGTGTTGAGAATATCTGATAAATAGTTATTGCTTATTATTTGTATAGCGAGCCCACACTCGTTCTTTGGGTGACTGAGAACATTTTGGAAGATCTTGGTGTGAGATCTCAAGGATTCAGCCATACGAAAAGAAAGCAGCAAGGAAGGACCTGAGATAATGTTTCTATTCTTGTCCTTGATTCAATATATATATGAGTGTGAAGAAGTATATCTAGAAATCTTATGGGATTAATCTGACAATTTGATTGTTGTTCCGCTGCGCATAATCTCTGATTTGATCAATAAAAACCAACAAATGGTACCAGAGCCATCTTCACATATATATGTATTGAATCTGTGTGGGTTTAATTTTATGCATTTATTTATGAATGGATGGCTTAATATGTTTGAATGCGTGGGAATGTTGAATCGTTAATTGTATGGTGTTTTTGGGTTAGGATTTGTTTATGATTAGATCATTGTGTAAGCCATTAAAGGGCATAGGATTTATGTAATTTTATTTGGTTTTCGATACCATAAAATTGTAATTCCGATCACACAAAAGTCAGAACGGAGCCCGGAATTCAGAAATCAACCACCGCACCTCCGAGGCCAACCTCCGAGCCACTGCCCGACGTCGTACGGACGTCGTACGGACGCCGTACGGACGGCTGTACAGACATGTCCGTACGATTCGTATGGTCTGGCCCCGGCGGCCCCGTTTTGACGCCGTGTGGCCCCGCTTGACAGTCCAGAAATTTTTTTTTTTTCTTCTGAAATTAATCTGTTATTTTTTTAAATTTTAAAATGTTTAAATATCCTATTTTTGAAATTTGATATTTAAACAATGAGATATTTTTGTTGTCTTAACAAATTTTTTTTGAATATCTTATTTAAAATTTATTTTTTCAAAATAACAGATTTAAATTCATCTTAGTTTTAATTAAAAGTTGTTTTAATTAAAAAAGAAAAATAAAAAGAATGATTATTTAAAAGTTTGTTTTAATTAATCAAAAATAATTTGAAAATTGTTTTCTCATTATTGTTCTGGACCAACAATGCCACAAATCCTACCGACAGTAAAGTAAAGAAGCCCGATGAAGATCAAGGCATTTATTTTATTTTAATTTTATAAAGTGGTTGTAAAATTAGAAATACCAAAAAGCACCCGGTTCAACATTTATTGTTTATTTATTTATTTAAATAATTATTTTCATGTGGTTAATGTGATTGATAACATGTTCATGCATTGTATGCCATACATAAAAAACCCACACAGTCATAATCATGCATCTCATTAGTAGAAACATGATTATTAGGATTGTCCTATATGTTTATATGAATTGTTTTGTGAAATCAATTGCATGTAAATTACTTAGTTTTATTTTGAAAACTTGGTAAAATGTCACACCAATTTTTAAGTCTTTATGACTTAATTTCTTTAAACCAACTTTATTTTAAAAAGTGTTTTTTAGTAAAGTTTAGGTGAACATGATTGGTAATTTAAAATTGGACATGGACCTAAAAACTCGCTTTCTTTCCAATTTTAATTGTGTTCATAAAGTTTAAAGAAACTATAATTAATTTGGAATTAATTAGGTTAAAAACACTTATTTCAAAATAGTGAGTGGGAGAGGGTTGATATCTCAAACATAACCCATGGTCTCCATTATTAATATGACACCGTGAGATATGAATAGCGCCTCGCGACAGCTTTGTTTTCGTCCCCCTAAGGAAGGTGTCTAGACATATCAATAGCAAGGTTATATTTCTTACATAGATAGGAACTAATGATGTATTTTAGGCTTGACCGACCCTAAGGCGGCATGTCCTAAGTTAAGTCATGAACTCCGAAATAATGGGTTACACTCACAAAGTTATGATTAAGTTTGAGAGTGGATAATCATAACTTGACCAAACTAAGCGGTACTTTAATGTTTAAAAGAGAAAATAAAGAGTTATTTTAAGTATTAAACAATAAAGATAAGAATGTCTTATAAATTCTCTAAAATTAATTTGACCGACTCTAAGGCGGCACTTTAATTGTTAGAAAATTTTATCGTAGAAATTAATCTTTATTTTATGTGTTTTAATTGTGCTCATGCATCACGTTTAATTTCCGAAACTTTGATATTTATTTTTTCTAAATATAATAATATACTTGTATTTTTTATTTTATTCAGAATATGTCTATCTCTGGAAATCCCATCACTGCTTTGATTGCACAAGAAAAATTGACTGGTGATAACTTCATAAAATGGAAATCAAATATGAATCTGTTGTTGGTTAGTGAAAACCACAAGTTTGTCCTAAATGAGGAATGTCCTGAAGAACCTGGCGCAAATGCCCGGAAACATGTTCGGGACAAATTTGATGCATGGATTCAATCCAATAACAAAGCCAAGTGCTATATGCTTGTAAGCATGAGTGATGTCTTACGAACAAAGCATGAATCCATGGAAACTGCTTTTGAGATACTAGAATCTCTTAAGGAAATGTTTGGGCGCCCATCTGAGCAAAGCCGTCATGAGGCTACTAGAACCTACATGAATGCTAAGATGAAGAAAGGTGAATCTGTGCGTGAGCATGTTTTGAACATGATCAGTGTACTTCATGAAGCTGAGACGCATGGAGCAGTCATGGATGAAAAGACACAAGTAAGCATTATACTTGAGTCTTTAACTCCTGCTTTTTCTGCATTCACAACAAATTATGTCATGAACAAATTAGATTTTAACATGACACAATTGCTGAATGAACTACAAACTTTTGAGTCTTTGAATAAGACCATCTCAAGTCAGGATGAAGCAAATGTTGCTGAAGCAAAACCATCTTCTTCAAAGAAGAAAAGAAAAGGCAATAACAATGACAGCAAACCTAAAAAGGACAATCCGAAAAAGGCAAAGAAGTCATCCAAAGCGCTCGAAAACAAAAAGAACAATGACCCCAAACAAAAGACACCCAAAGGAAAATGTTTCCATTGTAATGTCGATGGTCATTGGAAGAGAAACTGCCCAAAGTATCTCGCCGAGCTAAAAGAGAAAAAGAAAGGTAAATCAGATTTACTTGTACTCGAAGCTTGTATGGTGGAACAAGATAAATTATCATGGATAGTTGATTCTGGTTCCACTAACCACGTTTGTTCTAGTTTGCAGATGCTTGAGTCCGCAAGACAGTTGGAGCAAGGAGAGATGACTATAAGAGTGGGAAGTGGAGCGCTTGTTTCAGCCAAAGCATGCGGAACAGTCCGTTTGAATTTTAAGAACAATTTTTTAGTTTTGAATAATGTGCTATTTATTCCTGAAATTACTAGAAACATTATTTCTTTATCTTTGTTACATGAACAAAATTTTAACATTTCTTTTAATAATAATATGATTTTTATTTCAAGGAATGGGAACAATATTTGTCATGCAAAACAAAGGGACGGACTGTACATGCTTGATCCAATTGAAAAATCGCTCAATAATTCTGAATTATTTAAAGTAGCTGTTTCGCAAAGTAACAAAAGACAAAAGGTTTCTAAAGAAAATGACACGTATCTATGGCACTTAAGATTAGGTCATATCAGTCTAGATAGGATAAACCGGTTATCTAAAGAAGGACCTCTAAGGGAACTAACAGTTGGAACCCTACCGGTTTGTGAATCCTGTTTAGAAGGTAAATTGACTAAACGACCTTTCACTTTGAAGGGAAATAGAGCCAAAGAACCACTAGAGCTAATACATAGTGATGTATGTGGTCCAATTAACATTCTAGCTCGAGGTGGTTATGAATATTTTGTCACATTTACTGACGACTATTCTAGATACGGTCATGTATACCTAATGCTTAAGAAGTCAGAAACTTTTGAAAGGTTTAAAGACTTCAAAGCTTTAGCTGAGAAGCAATTAGGTAAATCTTTAAAAACACTTCGATCTGATCGTGGTGGTGAATATTTGGATTCTGAATTCAAAGATTTCTTGCTGGAGCATGGAATTCTATCCCAACTCACAGCACCTGGAACGCAACAACAAAACGGAGTTTCAGAGAGAAGAAATCGGACTCTGTTAGACATGGTCAGGTCTATGTTAAGCTACTCTTCACTTCCCTTATCGTTTTGGGGATATGCACTACAAACGGCTAACTACATTTTGAATGTAGTCCCGTCCAAAGCTGTGACAAAGACACCTCTGGAACTATGGAATGGAAGTAAACCTAGCTTACGACATTTCCGTATTTGGGGTTGTCCTGCTCATGTGCTAAGACCTAAATCTGGAAAACTGGATTCTAGGTCTGAAGTGTGTATATTCGTGGGCTATGCTCCAGAAACAAGAGGTGGATATTTCTATAGCCCAAGTGATCAAAAGGTATTTGTTTCGACAAATGCAACCTTTTTTAGAACAGGACTATATGAATGATTTTAAACCTCGGAGCAAAGTAGTTTTACAGGAACTAATGACAGATAATATTTCATATCCATCCTCTTCATCAGTTAATGATAAAACAACCAAAGAAACCACAATTCCTGAAAAGGAAAAACCAGTGCAACGTCGTAGTGGGAGGATTGTGAGACAACCTATTCGCTACGAACATGAGGCACACTTTCTTGTATCAGATACTGAAAAGGACGATCCATTGACTTTTAAAGAAGCAATGGAAGACCTTGATGTTGATAAGTGGCAAGAAGCCATGAATCAAGAAATGGAATCAATGTATTCCAATTCAGTCTGGGAACTTGTAGATCTGCCTGACAATGTTAATGCCATTGGATGCAAATGGATCTACAAGAAGAAAAGGGGTGCAGATGGAAAGGTAGAAACCTATAAAGCAAGGCTTGTGGCCAAAGGCTACACACAAAGAGAGGGTGTGGACTATGAAGAAACATTTTCTCCTGTGGCCATGCTTAAGTCCATTCGCATACTCTTATCCATAGCTGCCATTTATAATTATGAGATATGGCAAATGGACGTCAAGACAGCTTTTCCGAATGGCCACCTTGATGAAACCATTTATATGGAACAACCAGAAGGGTTCATAAAGAAGGATCAAGATAAAAAGGTATGCAAATTGTTGAAATCCATATATGGATTGAAACAAGCATCAAGATCTTGGAACTTAACATTTGATGAAACTATTAAAACATATGGTTTCGAACAAAATGTTGACGAAACATGTGTTTATAAATACATCAAAGGAAAAATTGTGGTTTTCTTAGTTCTTTACATTGATGATATCCTACTCATTGGGAATGATGTAGAGACATTATCAAATGTAAAGAAATGGTTGGCTGACAAATTCCAAATGAAAGATTTGGGAGAAGCGAGCTATGTTCTAGGCATTAAAATTCTAAGAGATAGAAAGAACAAGCTCCTAGCACTTTCACAAGCAAATTATATAGATAAAGTGCTTGAAAGATTCTCTATGGAGAATTCCAAAAAGGGTCAATTACCAACCAGACATGGAATTTCTCTTTGCAAAGATCAGTGTCCAAAGACACTACAAGAGCAAGAGGATATGAGAAAGTATCCCTATGCATCAGCTGTAGGGAGCCTAATGTATGCGATGTTATGTACTAGACCTGACATATGTTATGCAGTAGGAATTGTCAGTCGTTATCAATCAAATCCAGGTTTGGAACACTGGATTGCGGTGAAACATATTCTCAAGTATCTCAGGAGAACGAGAGACTATATGCTAGTATATTCAGGTAGTGACCTCGAACCTACTGGATACACTGACTCAGATTTTCAATCTAACAAGGATAGTAGAAATCTACTTCTGGGTCAGTATTCACTCTTGGTGGTGGATCAGTTGTCTGGAGAAGCATTAAGCAATCCAGTCTAGCTGATTCAACCATGGAAGCTGAATACATAGCAGCTTGTGAAGCAGCTAAGGAAGCAGTTTGGCTGAAAAAGTTCTACACAGATTTGGAAGTAGTTCCAGAAGTGGAGAAACCACTTGTTCTATACTGTGACAACAGTGGAGCAGTGGCCAATTCTAAAGAACCAAGAAGCCACAAGAGGGGAAAGCATATAGAGCGCATATATCAGTTAGTTAAAGAAATCGTACATAGAGGAGATGTGTCCATTCTGAAGTCGTATCAGAACACAACCTCGCAGACCCGTTCACGAAGACGCTTCCAGCAAAGCAATTCGAGGGTCATGTACGTAATATGGGATTGAGAGAAATGCCTCACTTGCTTTAAGTACAAGTGGGAGATTGTTAGGATTGTGTCCTAAAAGCATGTAAAGACATTTGTTTTTTCTGTGAATAAATAAATACGATGGGTTTATTATTATTGTTATATTTAGATTGTTAAATTATTGTTTGAATAATTTTGTAAATATCAGAAAAATTCCATATTCATTATTGAGGATGTGATCTTGTATTAGTACGAGAGAATTAAGATCACATGAATGAATAAAAGTAGTCAACAACAACAAATTAAAGTTATGGAATTCTTTAATTGGAGTTGTAAGTACGGTTTACTGAGTATCATTATGATACAAATAATCTAGATTCGGATTATTGATGTGGTAAGATATCTCGGTAAATGTGCTTTATATAATATGATTATATATGACAAGGACCGATGTGAATTAAAGTCTTTATCCAAAAACCATTTAACAATAAAGACTTGTAATTCATATCATAACTGATGATCATTTATAGATCAACCTGAATCCTGAGTGTGCATGAACTCCTGTTCATGTTTATTAAATCTTTTGATTCATTCGTTAAGGTCTCTTCAAAGAATGAGGCTAATGACTTTTGTTTTGGAGATTTAATATCATGGATGGCTGGGAACATGTATCAACAATACGGAATCTAATCTTTCCTAACGGATCGTATATTAGTTCCCTTAAGGGTTAATTCTGGAACTGAGTGATTTTGAGCTCAAATCTATAATTAGATTATAGATTAATTATTCACTAGTGAATTAATGGTACTTAAGGAATAAGAAGTAAATTAGAAAGGTTAAATGGTAATTCTTCCATTCTAATTTATGAACTAATTAATTAGAGGGTTGAACTATTGTAAGATGGTTATATCAATGGACGACTTAAGAAAAAGATTTCTGTAAAAGTATATCTATAACATAAAGAGTGCAATTCTGAATTTATAGTGGAGTAATATCAGAATTAATAAATTAACTATTATAATTAAAGAGTTTAATTATTTAGTTTCAATTTATTGGAGCTTAATGTTATATGTCCATGGTCCCCGAAATGGCTCAAATAATCACTGTCAAAGGCAAATACAAAAATGGGCAAAAAGGACTTATGTGATAAGTAAAATATTTTTCTATGTATCAAACATAATTATTGATTAATTATGTGTAATTAATTAATTAATTATTTGATTTAACAAAAATATAATTAATTTTGAATTAATTTATTTTTTGGGATTTTTTGGTATTTAAATAATAATAAAATTGGGAAAAATCACATGCCTGCACATGCATGTGGTACACGTGTCGCACAGTGCACATGCACTGTGCTACACGCATAAGAGAGAGACTTGGTCTCTTGATTCCACAATTTTAGTTATTTAAATATTAAATAAATAATGAGATATTTTGATTTGATTTAAATATTATTATTTAAACAAAAATCTGATAACTGATCAGTTATTTTGAATTTGTTTAAAATAACAAATATTTTAATATATTGGATATTATTAAATATTGGATATCAGTTTTCACAGAACGTAAGTTTTCAGGGATAGAAAAATATCTAGGATTCTCTCAGAGAAAAGAGAACAGTGACAAAAACAAAGGTCATTGTTCTTCACAATACCTAGGTCCAAAGTTTATCAGATCTCATGTGTTGAGAATATCTGATAAATAGTTATTGCTTATTATTTGTATAGCGAGCCCACACTCGTTCTTTGGGTGACTGAGAACATTTTGGAAGATCTTGGTGTGAGATCTCAAGGATTCAGCCATACGAAAAGAAAGCAGCAAGGAATGACCTGAGATAATGTTTCTATTTTTGTCCTTGATTCAATATATATATGAGTGTGAAGAAGTAGATCTAGAAATCTTATGGGATTAATCTGACAATTTGATTGTTGTTCCGCTGCGCATAATCTCTGATTTGATCAATAAAAACCAACACCTATGAGGGGGAGCGGAGCTGTGCACCACTCTAGGATGATTTCGCGACCTGGAGTGACGAACACTTAAAGGTCGGGGCCTTTCTCCCCCTCGACCAGTACTTCACGGACTTCCACAATTATGTGAGGCTGGCACCATTTCAACTTCCTTCGAACTCCTATCGTCTACTGGCCGGGTTGAGGTATCTCCTCCAGAAGCAGATGTGGGAGGTCCCCACCCTTGCAGATATCATTTATTTTTTCTGCCTCAAGGCCAGCCCGGATCAACGGGGATGAGGCGACAGGTTTTACTATCTGACCCGCTTCCCGAATTCACCCGCAGTCATCGAATTGCCCAGCCATCCCAACGACTTCAAAGATCAGTTCTTTATGTCGAATGGGTTTCGCAATTGCGAATATCATTACTTCAACCGTCCTCGTAAGTTTTCTTTCTCTTCTCAGCTCGCAAAATTATTATTATTTTTTATTCTTAGATTTTTCGCATGTATACTGATTGGAGCATCGCCGTACAACCATTTTTGCGAGGACAGCCAAATCAAAGACCCTCGGGGGTCAATATGATACCCTGGTGGGGCTTCCGCCCAGCAAGAAAGACTACCGCCAGCTCGTCTTTGACGAGATGATGTTGGCGTGTAAATTAATTTCCGAATGCCAAACTTTGGCCCTGAGGAGGACGCGGGCTACTTACACAGTAGCTCGCGAGCTGGCGCCCATCCCCAAGGGAGGGATGGATTATATGTTTAATATAATATTAAATATTATATGTGGATTTTAAATTTAAGTTTCTTGCTTGTTTTAAAAAAAATTTGCTAATTCATAGTAAATTATATTATATGTTTAATATGATATTATTCTAATAAGTGAGTTTAAGTTTAATTAAATTTTATTTAAGTTATAAAACGTATGATTTTATTATTTTTAAATAATTATTATTGTAAAATATCTCAAAAATATCATATTTTAATGTGTTTAATTATTTATTATTTTAAAATAATTATCATGGTAAAATATCTTAAAAATATCATATTTTAATTTATTTAATTATTTATTATTTTAAAATAATTATCATTATAAAATATCTAAAAAATATCCTATTTTAATTTTTTTAATTATTTATTTTATTTTATTTAAGTTTGAGTGTTTACAAACTACCGTTAAATATAAGAATATTATATTAAATATACAAATATTCTGTTAAAGTTAACATTAAAAAAATAAAAAATCGTTAAAACCAAGAATTTTTGTTATCTACACGCTTATTATATAGAAGAGATATAAAAATTTGAGGGACAAAAATATAAAATTAAATGTGTAAATTTGAAAGAGAAACATATGTATAAAAATAGTGATTTTAAGAAAAATATTAAAAAAAAATTAATATGTCTATGAGACACATGTCACTTAATAATAAAAACTTATAAACTTATATATATATATATATGTGTGTGGGGAATTAGCATAAAAAGATCCCAATGTTTATCAAAACTTGCGATTTAGTACCTAATTTTTTTTTTCGCAAGAAAAATACCCAATGTCATGTTTTGTGTGTATTCATCAGTTGTAACAGAGTCGTTAAGTATTGATTGTTGGGTTTACACGTGTTGTATACTTCATAATTTTTTTTTATAATTTTATTTTAAAATTGAAAAATAATTGAAAAATTATATTAATTTAATAATAATCAAATAATTAAAGCTAAATAATAAAAAAGATCAAGCTTCTCTCTAAGGCCATCTCCAACCCATAACACCATATATGTTGTTGCACTAATATCAAAACTAAAGAATCTTAGCACTATATTTTTTTCCATTCCAACCACAACACCAAAAAATATATTCCTTATTATTTTATCTTACATATAAAATAATATACATATATATTTATTATTAAATACTAATATAAAAAGCAAAATAATATCGGTTTTTGTTTATACTGTTGTTACTGTATCCCACTATAGTTTGACAACATAATAGTTGAATAAATAGAGTTGAGTTGGATTTGATTTTGTGTTTTTTCAGCACTATATTTGCTGTTTTGCAGTGCGGTTTGATCTACCCTAAAACCTTCCTCTTCTGATTTAAAAAAAATCAAATCCCCTAATCCCTCTCCTTCTTTTTCTATTTTTTTCCCTGTGTTATATTGGATGTTATCTTGTAATTTTATAGTTTTGTTTGATAAACAAGGAAGAACAACCAGATATTGTTTTGCTGCAAAAAAATACTTATATCTTTTATTTTGATGAACAAGAAAGAATATACCCACAATATAAACAGTACACAAACTTTTTCAATATAACTAATAACATTAATTATATCTTTAGTTTAATTTTGTTTTTCATTTAATTATATTGAAAAATCAGCTTATATTAGTTTAAATCAATTTTTTAACCCGATTAGTTTAAGTTTGTTTTTTTAACTTATTTAATTACTTTTTCATTTTATAATTAATTCATCAAGAAAAATAATAATTAATTAAAAGTTATTTTTATAATATTTTGATTTTTTAATTGTTTTAAATATCTTTGAAATGTATTGTAAATGAATTTTTTCTAATTATAATTAAAATTTAAAATTATTATGAGTTGATCAATCAAGGTGTGACACATATATAGCCAGTCTACAACTAATTGGATACCGACGGATACACACGAAACATATTGGGTATTTTTTTTTTTAAAAATGAGTACTAAATGGCAAATTTTATTAAACATTGAGTATTTTTGCTGCCAATTCCCATATATATTAAAAAGATGAGAATTTATAACAAATGACCCAAATTAATTGCATTTGAAGCTCAATGTCCCAATTTTAAAAATGGTAGAAAAATAGCCTTTTAGATGATTAATTTACTAAATTACTCCTACTATATCATTTATATTATGTTTCTCAGCAACACCACGTGAATGATGAGAGTGATACAACCAAAAAAAATTCTCAGCAAAAAACAAAAAGAGACAACGAGAAGGAGAGGGAGAAGTCGATTTACAACATTTATTCCTCCATTTATATCTATTATTTATACCATGTTTTATTTATTATTTGTTTTATGTTATACCATATCATAAAAAATAAAAAGTAAAAGCTTTTGGCATATATGTTTAATAGTATAGCATATCTATAATTTATATGACATTATATCATAATTATCAATAGTTTGTCTTTGCATATATTATAGTATATAAGTTTACAACTTTGGTATATCTTTGGTTTGTCTAATGGTATATAAGTTTACAACTTTAGTATATCTGTGGTTTGTCTATATATGTTGTGTTATACGAGTTTATTAAAAATAGTATATCTATAGTTAACACCAGTATATTAGTATAATTGAATAACATCTTTTAACTAAGATATCTTTTAATTACATATGGATATCCAACTTTTTGTACAGAAATATTAAAAAAAAAAGTTGTTCGTATGTGGTAAGTTTACAAAACCATTTCTGTATCGTTATCAATATTTCTCCTTTGTTTTTCCTTTCCCCAAGCATAAAGCTCCACAGCTAACTTTTCACGAAAGAATCGCATTTTTTGGTTTGTGATTTCTTTTAAACTATTGTTTGACATCAGAACTTCAGCTCTCTTGATGACAAACATTCCACAATCAAATATGCATTAGACAATAGACACAAAAAAAGTCTTATTTTTTTATAAAAAAACAGGATATACCAGATGACAAAGCATATATACAACAAACAAAAGTGATATACCAGATCTTTTGTACTAGAGACAAACATCCCCATCATTTTAACAAAGCTAAAATGTAAATATATATACTAAAAAGTTTGGCATACATCCAATAAGATTCATTTTTATTCAAAGTTTGCAAAAAAATATTTAAACTTACCCATTTTGTTGAACTTCGAAGTCTTCCACAAATTCCATATCAAAATCTCCTTCTTCAATATTTTTCCTTTCCTTGTAAAAATTTATAGATTGTAGAAGCATGGGTATCGTCATTGAGTATGCAGTTACAGTTGTCATGACATTCTTCTTGTGCCCTTTCCCAGCCATGCTATCATATATTTTAATCTTTTTGCTCTTCAAGATGATTTCAACAAGCACCCAATGGTACATATCGCATATGTAAACAGGGCTGTAGATAAAGTCCACATTAATCCATGGTGTAGGAATTCTCATTTTCTTCCCATTTGCACAATTCAGTAGGTAAGTATAAGACTTTTTTTCCCAAGAGAACTGTTCGCTTGGATTGTTGATTTTTATCTCCCAAGCTTTGTTGATGTAGCGATCACATATGACATCCATTGTTGTGCACCTTGTGTTATTATGTCTAAATTTTTTACGCAAATAATAGAACACAACATCCATATGCTGAAAGAACAATAAGTTAATATTATTAAATGCATCTATTAAGATAGAAGCATGGAAGAAAACATGACAAATATACCATTCTTCTAAAAACATATACAAGAAAATAAAAAGGAGCAAGACAAATATATTATTCATCAAAAGACATAAAAAAAAAAAAAGAACACAAGTAAAATATACTATCGTTCAAAATGCATATACCAGAAAATAAAAAGACCACAAGACAAATATACCATCCTTCAAAATACGTATATTAGAAAATACATATACCATTATTCAAAATATATATGTCATTATTCAAAATACATATACCAGAAAATAAAAAGAGCACAAGAAAAATATACCATCCTTCAAAATTCATATACTAGAAAATACATATACCATTATTCAAAATATATATACCATTATTCAAAATGCATATACCAGAAAATAAAAAGAGCACAAGAAAAATATATCATCATTCAAAATTCATATACTAGAAAATACATATACCATTATTCAAAATATATATACCATTATTCAAAATGCATATACCAGAAAATAAAAAGAGCACAAGAAAAATATATCATCATTCAAAATTCATATACTAGAAAATACATATACCATTATTCAAAATATATATACCATTATTCAAAATTCATATACCAGAAAATAAAAAGTGCACAAGAAAAATAAACCAGCCTTCAAAATTCATACACCAGAAAATAACAATCTTACTATGTTATCTTACTATTAAAAACTTGGTTCAATAATTACGTCTCTTTAAAATGATATGCATTATTCTATATTATTGAGGTAACTAGTTAATTTTTATTGCTTGAATTTTATAAGAGCAAAGTTGTTACTTGTAACAGATATATATATAAATTAGTTCATTATTTTCAAGGTTGAATTGACAATGAAACTAAGAGATATTGTGCAGAAAGACTGCTGAGTTGACAAAGTAGATCAAAGATATAAAATCTCAAGAGAAAAAAGAAAGTTAAAAATTATACCATGAACTAATTAAGCATTTCTAGAGCTAAGCAATCAGATCAAATATATAAAAAAAATTCAAATATCTCAACTAATAACTCCTAAAAATGCAGGAACCTAGATGGAAATCTGAAGTAAATGATTAAATAAGAGCCAAAGAGACAGAAAGATAGAACTTACAAAGGGCTTAGAGGATTCAACAACAGTCAATTTGAGGTGTTAGTTTCGGTCTTAGACAATGGTAGTGAGTGACTTAGCTTCGGTCTTCGACAATGGCGGTGTGATTGGCTTAGCTTCGGTCTTCAACGATGATGGTTGTCGGAGATGTCAATGATGTTCATGGTGATGTTAGGATTGAGAGCTGAAAGTTGAAAGATGTGAATAATGAAAAGGGAAAGGTCGTGAATATTAAAAATTAGGGATTTTGAATAGAAAGGTTATTTTTGTAATTTTGGTACTCTAATTAATTATATTGGGCCATTTTGTTAAAATTTTCAAAACAGAAACATTTATCTAATTAGTATCTAAGTTTGTATCTAAGTTTGGGGCTAATCATTCTCCAAGCCCCTAAAAAGATTTTACTTACATATAAGATTTTATATACTAAAGAGTAAGGACCATGTAGGTGGGTCCTTGCAAGCAAGAGCTTCTTCACCAAACTCCAATACGTGCCAGGACAGATGTTGAATGCTACTTGGCATTAGCCTAATATAATCCAAAATTCAATTTGAAAGTTAATGCCAAGGTTGGCCATAATTTTGGCTCGACTTCTTAGCTCTTAACCTTTTCGCACATATTTGCAAATGTCATTTTTTTTTTAAGTTTTAGAAATTAAAAAATACGCCTTTTCACGAATAAAGTATAAAAAGATGGCTGTAGTGACAAAAAGATCAATGAAAAATGTAATTAAAAGAGATTTTAACCTCTTCCAAAAAATTCTAATGTTTGTCATTAAGAAGAAAAAAAGAAAGGTAACTTCTATTTTTTTTTTAATAATAATAACGAAATTGTGTATTAAGTTCTAATACTGAACAACATTATACATCAATTACATTTACAATTTTGTGTATGTTTACTACACTAAATAGGCTTAGCCTATATATTTTTACATTTATTTTTGAGAAATTTAAATTAATTAACTTTTTAATTAAAAAAATATTTTATAAAAGATAAAATAAAATATTAAAATAAACTCGCAAAAATCTATAAAAATATTGGAACAAAATCTCCGAAGAATTATACATAATATAATCGAAAGTAGAGCTCATAATTAAAAACAATTCTTTTTCCATATTATCATTATTTTCTAAATAATGCCAAGACAAAAAAACATCTTCAAAATTTGCTCCTTGAAGATTTTTGTGGATATATATTTTTTTTTTACAAAAGAGATTTTTGTGGATTTTAAAACTAGATGTTAAATTTATATTTAAAAATTCAATCATAAAGTCTTTATCCCAATTTTTTCTCTTTTTTAAAAAAGTCTTTAGCCCTTCTGTTCTATTTTATATTTACTAAATAGGTACAAATACATTTGTTTAGTTTTATTTAAAAAAATTATTAATTATTTTTATGATTATCATATAAATTTTAAATAAATAATTAATATTATATATAAAAAATGATATAAACATATAAAAAGAAAAAATAAACCAAAACATTGTATATGATTTAAAACAAGCAAATATGATAACATTTTAGATCATAAATTACAATATTTAATGTATAAATCATTCATAATATTATTCAAATCACACCTCAATAATTGGATAATAAACTTGTTTGTTCTTGATAGAAGATAAATTTGTTATTCTAATTTGGGTTCCTTGGCAAAATAGTCTATTATTTGAAGTTATTTTGCACTCTGACCTAATTTTGATATTTTTTGCAAAATGACATCCGACACTCCAAACAGCTAGTCGAAATTTTTCAGACAGCTGGTCAAAAAATTTAGATAGCTAGTCGAAATTTTAGATAGTGGCTATTTTGCAAAAAATTATCAAAACTAGGCCAAAGTGCAAAATGACTTCAAAAAATATGTTATTTTCACTAATTTTTCTTACGTAATTACACATTCTTTGTAACGTTCCACGTCACTATGGTTGCTTCCTGAAATGACAACTGACCCCACAAACCAACACAAGTCTTTCTAGCATGCTTTGTCCTCACTCGCACGCTTTCTAGGAAAACTTCCTTAGAGGTCACCCATAATGAGACTAGTCCTGGTCAACCATGCTTAACTTTGGAGTTCTCAAGTGATGAGCTACCAAAAGAAGATGCATCTTGTTAACATAGGTAGTACCCATCAATCCATTTAAACATTCTTCAACTGTGTAGTCTCATACCTGCACGGTCTTAGAATCATCACACTTGACATTTCCCAGATGATGTGAGATTGCACGGCTTTTACCTGGTCTTTACCCGTGTGGATCACGGGATTCTGACTATCACATTCATACTATTTATACATACACAACTCATCACACTTATATATAATATATTTATAATATTTGTTGTTATTTAATATGAATAATTGGATTAAGTAATAAAGAATAACATGTTTTCTTTTTCATATAAATGATAATTTTTTTAATAAAATTATGATTATATATTATTATAATAATTATATTTTATAACATTTGAATTTATATTAATATAATTATTAAATATATAGTCTTATATTGCATATTAAATAAAATTAATAAATATTTATTCTATTTATAAAAATTATAATTATGTATCATATAGTATTATAATAATAATAATTTATAATATTTGAATTTATGTAAATATAGTTATTAAAGGGCTTTTTTTTTATTAGGGTACAAGTTTTTAATATGATATTCATAAATAATACTACCTATACTTATTATAATAATAATACAAAACATATACCAGAAACATAAAATAATTAGAATTGTATTGATGACAACCATATACAAGTTTCCTTTTATATTTGACAGCTCTAAAAAAAAAAAGCATTAAGAAGTATATATTGTGGAAAAATAAACACTCAAAAATAAAATAATTACCAACATCTACTATGAGACATATTAGTCCGCCCAAAATTCGAATTTGGAATATTTTTGCAGCAAAATATTACTAGAAAAATGAAGAACACAATGGCTGCCGAAGTTTGAAGTTAAAGTTTTTCGATAAGGTGTTAATAAACAAAAATGTATATTTTGATTTTAATATCTTTTCAATGTATTGAAATCCAAAAAAATAGTATAAAGGAAAGTTAGTATTGATGAATAAACTATTTTTCACGATAATGGATGATCCCATATTACTAATGTATATTTTCTTTTACCAATTTTGTCGTTTGTCTAATACTTATGTTCTTCATGAGAATTAGATTTGTGAAACTAGGGGGAAACTGTGTTTATATTTTTAGAGACTTGAATCATGTGAAAATATTCTGAAATGGATATCTAGATTCTAACGATCACAAAATAAATATATTGAAAGTAATTTTTGAAACAAAATAAACATAAATGTTCATATTTCGGGTGCATCATGATTAAATTACACATTTTATTTAAATGACGACACAATTTAAATTAAAAAAATATGTTTATTTATTATTTTAAATGAACGAATAATAAAAGAATGAAATGATAATAATAAAAAATATTATATTATAATTTGTTTAATTATTTATTATTTTAAAATAATTATCATTGTAAAATATATTTAAAATATCATATTTTAATTTGTTTAATTATTTATTATTTTTAAATAATTATCATTGTAAAATATTTCAAAAATATCTTATTTTAATTTTTTTAATTATTTATTTTATTTATGTTTAAGTGTTTACAAACTACATTTAAATATAGAAATATTATGTTAAAGTTAACATTAAAAAAATGAAAAACGGTTAAAAACAAAATTTTTGTTATCTACACACTTATTATTATACTAGGTAAAAGCAACGTGCAATGCACGTTTGTTTAGTTTTAAAGTTGTAAACATTGTATATAATTTTAATAAAAACTGGTTCACTATCTTTTTAAAAATATATATATTTTTATAATCGAATGAATTATAATTCTATATTATATATATAAATATCTATATTAATAATCTTTACATATATGACATCTAAATATAACGTTGACATGGATATATATTTACATGATCACATAACATATATATAAAATAGAATAATATTTAAAAAGAAATTGATAATAGAAATAAAATAAGAATAGAAAAAGTCGTGTAGACAGTAGTATATATGCATAAACTATTTTTAGATTCTAATATATCTCGCAATGTCCTTTAGTGAATTTGATGAAAAAAAAACTCAAATCACTTGATAAAAACAAACTATCACACAAATTTATAAGATAAAAAAATAATATGCATGTCTTTATTATTTTTAAATAAATATGATTTAATTATTTAAATTATCATAAAATATCTTATTTTAATTAATTAATTAATTTATTTTTATTTAAGTTTATGTTTGTTATAGTTTTTTAATTTGATAGTGACAACAAATGATTATATATTATATGTTTAATATAATATTAAGTTTGATTAAATTTTATTTAAGTTATAAAATATATGGTTTTATTATTTTTAAATAATTATTATTGTAAAATATCTCAAAAATATCTTATTTTAATTTTTTTAATTATTTATTTATTTAAGTTTAAGCCATGTTTACAATCTACGGTTAAATATAAGAATATTATGTTAAATATAAGAATATTCCGTTAAAGTTAACTGAAAAAAATTAAAAAACCGTTAAAACCAAGAATTTCCGTTATCTACACACTTTTTATATAGAATAGATTTAAATTTGTACTAGTATAATTACTAAATATTTATTATTTATAAATAATGTATTAATTATTATTATTATAATAATGATATTTTATAATATTAATTACTTTTAAAAAAAAAACTATTAAAACCAAAATAAACTCTTAATTACACCTTTTTATACTAAATTTTACCTAATAAATTTCATATTAAATTTTAGATAGCGAATAAGGTGGTGTAGATTTGTTAAAACCAAATTAGTATGGCGTTAGTATTTAATATTTTGACAATTTAACACATAGGAGATTGATAAGATAATTATGATATCGTTTTTAATTAAATGCTGCTTAAATTTAATCTTGATAATTACGTGCATTTTACCATTAAAAATTATATGACTATATCAACTACACATACAAGAAAGTATTCAAACACGGTTTACATTTAAATAATAACTCACCTAAAAGTAACATCTCAACAAAAAGCTTACCAAAACTTAACTATAAATATTGAAATTTGATTTTGAAACAAAAACAGTATAAATATATGGAAGAAAGTATGCATATTTTCAGAGATTAAATATTTTTTTTAAGTTGTTCTTTTAATTTTAAAAATATTATCTCTCTGAATACATATCAAACAGTTAAAGTGAAAAAAAAATTGTAAATTTTATGTTTTTAATTTGGTTTTATTTAGGCTATTTGAAGGAGTCAGTGGAGCAGCTACTAAAAATTACTAATATAAAAGAGGCCGTTCAAGCTGTCCTAATCGATGTCTGACTTATCATCTATCTTGAGAGATTTTGTTTCTTAGATTTTTTTTTTTAGATTTAGATAATTTATTTATTTGAAAAGTCCTACTTTTTTTTCCGCTTCCAAAAATATTAAATCTACCACATTAATATTCAAAAGTGGCCACCGCAAATGGTGGACCTCCTCGTATCTTTAAAAACCAACAAATTTAAAAAAAAAATGGAAAATTCATAAAAATATCTAAAATTAAAAAAATATATATTAAAAATACAGAATTGGTAAATAATTATAAAAGCTAAAGTGATATAATCATAAATATGAAATTTTTTTAATTTGTAAACAAAATTTACAGATTTATAACAATATAATTTTTTTTAATTAAAATTTACAAATTTATAATTAAAATTTATAAGTTTGTAGTCATATATTATAATTTTATATATAATATTTACAAATTAAATAAAAAATTGTAATAACAGATTCATAATAAATTGTTATTGTATTTTTATAATTTTTTAAAATTTCATATTTTTCAATTTTTTTTTAAATTTGCAATGCTAGGTTTAATTTGTCCAAAATACCCAATGTTCCCTTTATATTTTCAATTTAAATTTGAGATTAAATTGTTTAAAAAAAAAGTGTTGAGTTGATAAGGATTAAAAGTGTTTGAAACAAAAGTATCATCGATGGTACGTTCGGTAATTTACCGTAAGAAGAAGGGTACCGCTGTTACCTCGTTTTCCTCGCTCGTCTATATATAAATCTCATTTCATCTCCCAAAGATTAATTTCCTTTCTCTCTCCACTTCTCCTGCTCTCTTTCTCTCTCTAGCTGTCTCCGATCTGCCGCCTCACGGCTGATCCTAGACGACCAACGCTGGTGCTCAACGATCTCCGGCTGAACCAGATCTGTCTTTCGTCTTCAATTTTCATTCTCGTAGCTTTTCCGGTGCCGGCGCTCGTCTCTGGTAATGCAAACTCTTTCGCTTGTGTGTGATTTTTCTTTTCTTTTATGATATGCATGTAGATCGCATTCTGAGCCCCTTCAATTGGAGTTTTTTTCTTTGCAAAATTTGCATGAATACTCTCTTTTAGTCTTTCGGTTTTGTATTCGGATCTCAGTCGATTATATGTTTAACGAATTGTAATGTATTTCAAACTCTTATTCGTGTAATCGAGTTGTAGATCCAGATCAAAAGTATTGTGTTTTAGCTATTAGGCGTGTTGCATGCTGTTTTGGCAGAGTCCTTCTTACGGATCTGGTTCTGAATATATGGAACCGAGTATATAATGTATTTGTTTAGAACATTGCATGCTATTATGATTGGTGGGCATTTATTAGATTATTGATTCTAAACGGGTTTCATTTAATTTTTCTGTTGTGGGTGTAGATCTCCATACAAGGAGCGTGTTGTGATGGCGTCCTCCGTTACTGGGGCCACAGGATGGTACAAAGGAAAGGTCAAAGCTGTCCCTTCAGGGGATTCCGTGGTGATTGTGGCCATGACCAACAAGGCCGGACCACCACCGGAAAAGACCATTACTTTATCTTCACTTATAGCTCCCAGACTGGTAAACAAGCCCGACAATTAATGATCGTTTCCCAGATAGTATACAAAACACACACACACGTGTATATATATATATATATATTTATGCATCTTCCTTTTAATCATTATCCTGAAAAGAATCTTGCTTGTTTCTTAAACAAAATTTAGCCACATTTTGATCTGGGATAAATGTCTTGCTCATTTGTTTTTCTTTTCTACTAGGCTCGGAGAGGTGGTGTTGATGAGCCATTTGCATGGGACAGCAGAGAGTTTCTTAGGAAGCTCTGTATAGGAAAGGTGCATAATTTTTTTTATTTATGTCAGTTCCTATTGGTTATAGGTTATACTATTCAGTCATTCCGTAACAAGTCCGTCACAATACATTTTCAGGAAGTGTCTTTTCACGTCGACTACACAGTACCGGCGATTGGGCGGGAATTTGGGTCTGTTTTTATAGGCAAAGATGATGTCTCAGAGATGGTTGTTTCTGCAGGCTGGGCAAAGGTACAATCATTATTCATCTATAAATTGGACATATGTTCTCTCTCCCCCATATTTCCCGTATAATCAATTGATTCTTGTTTACATCAGGTCAGGGAGCAGGGTCAACAGAAAGGAGAAGCTAGTCCTATCATTGCAAAGCTCTTACAACTAGAAGAGCAAGCTAAGCAAGAAGGACTTGGTCGCTGGAGCAAGGTTCGCAACTAAATTCTTTCCCCAGCTTTATGAATAAATTGATAATCTAAGTTGCAGAAAGTAGAGGTGTATGCTTCTCTCTCTTGGAAGTTTCCCTCTTCTTTTACTGTCTGCTGACCCATAAACATTATTGTATTCCTGTTTTGCAGGTTCCTGGTGCTGCTGAGGCATCCGTTAGGGATCTACCTCCCTCTGCTATTGGTGATCCTAGCAACCTGGATGCTATGAGTCTGTTGGCAGCAAATAAGGGCAGGCCCATGCAAGGTATTGTTGAGCAGGTTCGTGATGGTAGTACCGTTCGCGTATATTTGCTTCCAGAGTTTCAGTTCGTTCAGGTTTTCGTTGCTGGAATCCAGGTGTGCGCTCTTCCCTGTTCTCTGTGAAAGTTCGTTCAGTTATCTATAATCATGCCACTCTTCTTTGTGTGCGTGTGTTTATATAAAATCTTATTTTTACAATTTTTCTTTATTATATTAGTCTCCATCAATGGGAAGACGAGCTGCACCTGAGCCTGTTCTTGAAGCAGAAGTAACAGCAGAAACAAATGGAAATGCTTCTGCTGAACCTCGAGGCCCACTAACATCTGCACAAAGAGTTGCAGCTTCAACACCTTCATCAAACGAAGGTGCTGATCCATTTGCTGCAGAAGCCAAATATTTTACAGAGATCCGTACGTTGAATCGAGAGGTAAACAGTGGATATATAGGTGTTCTTGCTGCACTTATTTTATTTCGCATCTAATTGGTGTGTTTTATAGGTCCGTATTGTCTTGGAAGGTGTTGACAAATTCAGCAATTTGATTGGGTCAGTGTATTATCCTGATGGGGAATCAGCAAAAGACCTGGCTCTGGAGCTTGTCGAAAATGTAATACAGTGTAATCTTTGTTGCCAGCTGAACTTACATTGAGATATGTCTGTTTGTTGTGTTGATATGTTATTATTTACATGGTTCACTTTACTATCAATATTTTCTCTCTTTTTAAGCAAGTTATTTGGAAGGCTCCACACTTAATTTTTCTAACCTTTTCCATAGGGTCTTGGTAAGTATGTTGAATGGAGCGCGAATATGATGGAAGAAGATGCGAAGAGAAAGCTAAAGACTGCGGAACTTCAGGCCAAAAAAACGCGATTGAGGATTTGGACAAATTACATACCTCCTGCTACAAACTCAAAAGCAATTCACAACCAGAATTTCACAGGAAAGGTAGGTTGACAGGTTTTGCATTTTGGATTTTTCCTACACAGTTGTTTAATTTATACGCCATTTCATTGTGCCCTGTGTTTGCATGTATTTAAATTTTTGATGGTTTGCTCATCAGGTGGTTGAGATTGTTAGTGGGGATTGCGTTGTTGTTGCGGATGATGCTGTCCCATTTGGAAGTCCTTTAGCTGAACGACGAGTCAATTTGTCCAGTATTAGGTGTCCTAAAATAGGCAATCCTCGTAGAGATGAAAAACCTGCCCCCTATGCTCGTGAAGCAAAAGAATTCTTGAGGACCCGGATTCTTGGAAGACAGGTATGTCACTAGTTGCTGCACAGTACTCGGTTATTATTTAAAACTCTCCTTACAAGCCTTCTTTTCCTTTCATATATTATTATTTATATAATAATTATAAGTAATAAGTGACATTTTTTCTTTTATATTTTTTATTTCTATTTTTATTCTTGTAATTTCGAGCATCAATTAAATGTTGGTCGTGTGTGAAGGTAAATGTCCAAATGGAGTACTCTAGAAAGGTTGGCATGACTGATGTGCCTACAGCTGCAGCTGGATCTACAGATTCCAGAGTAATGGATTTTGGATCAGTCTTCCTAGTTTCTCCTATTAAGGCTGATGGAGATGATATTCCAGTACAAGCTCCAACTACTACTGGCAGCCAGCCGGCTGGGACTAATGTTGCTGAGCTTGTGGTTGGGCGTGGCTTTGGCACTGTTATTAGGCATCGAGATTTTGAGGAGAGATCAAATCATTATGATGCCCTTCTAGCTGCAGAAACACGAGCAACTGCTGGGAAGAAAGGAATCCACTCTGCCAAGGATCCTCCCGTCATGCACATAACAGATCTTATTGCGGTGAGAGAAATAAACTAACGTAGTAGGGATCATGTTTTTGTAGATATTCTCACAATAATTTTTTTATCTTTCTTTTTCTTTCTTCCAGGCACCATCAAAGAAATCGAAGGACTTTCTACCATTCCTACAGAGAGCTAGGAAGATTCCTGCTGTTGTGGAGTATGTATTTAGTGGTCATCGTTTTAAAGTATTACTCCCAAAGGAAACATGCAGCATTGCCTTGTCGCTTTCTGGTGTTCGATGCCCTGGTCGTAACGAACCCTATTCAGATGAAGCAATTGCTTTAATGAGGCGGAAAATCATGCAAAGAGACGTGGAGGTATTCCTAATTTCCCTTAATACTGTTGATGTTGCTTTATCTGCAGTACTAAGCTGTCTCTCTTGCGTAGATTCTCGTGGAAAACGTGGATAAGACTGGAACTTTCATTGGATCTTTGTGGGAGTCTAGAAACAATGTGGCAATTGCACTCCTTGAAGCTGGTCTTGCCAAACTTCAAATTTCCTTTGGTAATGACAGGATTCCTGATATCCACCTTCTTGAAAAAGCTGAGCAAGCTGCCAAAAAACAGAAACTGAAAGTAAGAAACATTACACAAGTGCGTATAGGTGTCCTCTGTCAATTTTCTAATCAATTTTTTGTTGCAGATCTGGGAAAACTATGTTGAAGGGGAGGAAGTCTCCATCGGTGCAGCAGCTGCTGACAGTAAACAAAAGGAAGTGCTAAAGGTTCGTTGTAGTGCAATAGCTTTAGCAAATTTCTGAGCATGGTGAATTGGTAATAAACTTTGTCTAATTGATTGTCTTTTCAGGTGGTGGTTACTGAAGTTTTGGGTGGAGGCATGTTATATGTTCAGACAGTTGGGGATCAGAAGCTTGCACCCATTCAACAACAGTTGGCGGCCTTGAATCTTCAAGAAGCTCCTGTGATTGGGGCTTTTAATCCTAAAAAGGGTGAAATTGTACTTGCCCAGTTCAGTGCAGATGGTTCTTGGAACCGAGCTATGGTGAGTTGTGCTCTGTTTTGATATCTTGGCTCATCCTTTTCTTGTAATTATTTTAAAATTTTATATTTGCTATTTGTGTTTAAGTTAAACCATTCATCCCCTTCCTTTTTCTTCCGTTCTGTATGAATAATAATTTTCTGATTCAGATTTTACTGCACTGTTCTGCTTCAGATTCTATATTAGTTTTATTTCAATTTTTAGGCTAGATCAAGTGGTAGAGGTTATTTTTTTGGTGGTTGTGGGGGGTGGGTCTATAATGGTTTGGGTTTAAATCTTCGTAATTCTATTTCATGGAGAAATTCAAATATATCGAATGTAAGTTACAGGTTACAGGTTACAGGTTAGTTTTGTTTTTTTTCTTTTTCAAGTTAATTTTTTATGTCTCGCTGAATGATTTATCCACTCATATATCCTTGTGCTTGTGCTGATTTTTTTTACGTTGATATGAAGATTGTCAATGGACCTCGTGGAGCCGTTGAATCTCCTACGGACATGTTCGAAGTGTTCTACATTGACTATGGTAATCAAGAGGTTGTTACCTATAGTCAGTTACGGCCTGCTGATGCTTCAGTGTCTGCTGCACCTGGTCTTGCTCAGCTCTGTAACCTTGCCTACATCAAAGTTCCAGGCTTGGAGGATGATTTTGGTCAAGAAGCAGCTGAGTATTTAAGTGAGCAGACTCTAAGTAGCTCTAAAGAGTTTAGAGCCAAGGTTGAGGAAAGGGATGCTTCAGGGGGGAAAGTGAAAGGTCAGGGAACCGGACCAATCATTAGCGTTACCCTTGTCGCTGTTGATGCCGAGATCAGCGTAAACGCTGCCATGCTTCAAGTAAATAATCTTTCCTTTTCACTTTATGTTTTCTATTGTAGTTTGTGTTCCTTTTTTTAGGGGAGTACTGTGTATGTTATAATCATATCATAACATATTATTTCTGAAATGTGAATTTTAATATCTGCGACCATGGAACTTTCAGGAGGGACTCGCTAGACTAGAGAAAAAGAAGAGATGGGGCTCAAAGGACAAACAGTTGGCCTTTGAGAACCTGGAGAAATTCCAGCAAGAAGCTCGGACTGGTAGGCTCAGAATGTGGCGCTATGGGGACATCGAGTCCGATGACGAGGACACAGCTCCTCCTCTTAGAAAAGCTGCTGGCCGGCGATAAATGTAATTTTAAGACCTGAGGAGGCCAACTTAGAAAAAGAGGGTTGTGTGGCCTAAGATAAGTTATAGTCATAATTATTCACATCTGAAGTCAGCTAAACGCACATGGAAAGAGAACAATAAAACGAATAGAAAAGGTGGTTGAAGCATGGACTTGCTTTAAGTTTTGTTTTTGTTTTGCGAATTTGTTTTTGTTAGATGAGAACAATTTTTTTTGCACTCGTGTCTTAATAAAGGTGACCTTTTTTTTTGGTCTTAAATAATTGTGCATTTTGGTTTCTCTAAATATTTTGGAAAGCTTCTGCTTCTGTTTTAAAGATTAAAAAAGATGTTGCTTTGTACAGAATACATTCGTTTACTTACAAGATATGCATGATTGAGCAATTTTCTTCTCAATAGGTGAAAAAAAAAACTTAATTTATCGCCGTGAAATTGAATAGTAGACATTAATAGTATTTTCTTCCACTAAAAACGACATTTTTAACTCTATATGTGCCTAAAAATGTTGCGGAATGTAAGTACTCGAGACCGAATTATTCGTAACAAATGAACCCACATGACCTATATTGAAGAGAATCAACTCGCAATTGCCATTTTTTTTAGGAACATATTTCAGGGTATCCAGAGTATCCATAAACCTTGTATTAGATTTTAGTAATGAAGTATTCCAAACCGAAACCAAAATTGTCTTTTTTTATTACAGCCTAACGTTGGTTTTTTTTTCGCACGTTTCAAAACTTGAGAAAAATCACTAAAATCTGCATGCAGATTGAAATTTTAATCTGAGATGAAGCAAAAATTTAAGATTCTTGGTGTAAAAGAGCACGTGTGACTCTGGGGGTACCTGTATTCATCAAGTATATTTGAGCTTGTAAAGTTATCTGGAATGATTTCACAATGTCCTCTGAATCAGATCTTTATCCAGAAGGTTTTGTTGTCAAAAACAAAAGAAACCACCCGACAAAATAGAAAAAAGAACAAGAGAAGCCAAATTTTCTTTTACAACCATACACCCCAATTAAAGTTAGTAAAAGAGAGTAGTGAGTAGTGACTACTAAGAATTAACATAAAAGTAGACACAATACAATTGCAAGGGTGTACTGAAAAGGCAACTACTAAGAGGTTAGTGAGAATAGTTTCAGATATATGTTCCACATGGGCTGGTGTACATGAAATCTCAAATAGACTACTTAGAATTTAGAATACCTACTTGATAATAAGCAATGGCAGAAATTACAAAAGATGGGAAACTAACCCATCACCCCCCAGCAGAAGCAACTAAGAACACATACGAAGTTATCAAAAATTGAAACTTAGTGGAAGAAAAGTAGAGAAAACGACTTTAGCTTGTACAACAAAATACAGGACAGATTGCCATCTAAGCATATCTACTTGCAAATTATAATAAAAATCGTTTCTTGTCGTTCTGAAATTTAATCATTTGGTCGTTTATTATTTCATGCTCCTCATGATCTATACACAACATGGGTTCGCAGTCACCCACCGCCATCATCGTATTCTAAACTCATAACAGCAAATGGATTTTGGGAGATTTCAACAAACTATTCCTCAAACCCAATAACCAAGACAGAAGCAAATATCTACATACTTAGAAAAAAAGAAGCCAGATTTAGAACAAATCCCAAGACCCAAGAGGCATTAACTAGTGTTTGGGGGCAGTAAGAGGATCAAACTCCAACAGATTTGAGAGTCTCAGCACGTGGAGTGTGAGCATAAGCATCTCCCCTAGTGCCATCTTTAATGATGTAATTCATTTGGGGGTCTTGAACATGCGCCACCTTCCTAAAAAACGACTTGTGCATGAACTTGTCCGCGCAGTCCAGCACGTACTCGGGCTCAGCCACCTCTGGCAGCGTCTCTCGACGCTTCTTCTTCACGAACACGTTCGGACTATGCATCAGTTGCTGCTTGGCCGTGTGCAGCCCGAACATCAGGGACAGCCCGATCATCCCCACCGCCACGTAAACCGGCACAAAGTCCCCTTTGGGCCTTGCTGGTACTGGCTTCGATGCTTGCCCGTGGCCAGCGCTGAGCTCGGCCGGGGAGGCATAGGCCTTCATCTTTGGTGGGGTTGAGGTTGCTAGTCCTCTCAGTCCCTTAGCCATGGATTTCCAATGACGCTGAGCATGTAGTAAAGTTCATAGTTTAGTAAAATTATCAAGACAAAAGACACTTGTTGTACTAGCAAAATAACAATAATATCTCTATGAATTCATAATAATGTGGTTCAACTAGAATAACATTCACACAGTACTCGTTCAAAACAAATACGTACCATTGCTCTAAGCGCCATGATCGATTGACCAAACAAAACAGAGTCGAGTATAAGTCTGAACTAGACAAAAGGTGTCACAATGTGTCTGTTATTGCAAAGTAAATATTTGAAGAAAGCGATTCCTAACTTTAATGCGCTTTAGCACGATGTTTCTTTCTTTAGATTTCTTCAATATCTATACCTGTTATGGTTATATGGAGTTGAAAGAAGAGTAAAAACTTGTCAATAAAGTAATGGAAAGAGGGAGAGGGTTCTGGAGCCACGTAGTCCAATATAGAAGCAACAAGACACGTGTCTCATCATAAAGGTGTACAGCATCATCGGGAAGACTCAAGAAGCCGCACGTCGCATCTTGTTAACTATTGCCCCCACTCTTACTATTTTCTTCCTTATCCACTTCTTCACTGCTACTATTGGGAGTTTCATTTTTACGATATTTGTAATACCTTCTTCTAATAATTATTATTATAATATTATTAAATAACCTTGAATTCTATACATTGAAGAAGATGATCCAGGATATTTTTCTAGTTAAATATATTGATGAAAAAATAATGAGACATATTTAGGTAGAATGTTTGAAATTGGTATCTTTACATGCAATATTCAAAATTGAATATATCTCATCAGTTTGGGGATGCAGTGTGTCCCCAGCAACAAACTCATGAGTCACTCCTTCCAATCGAATCAAGCTACAACCTGCACTCTTCTTCACCTTCTTCGACTCCCTCCACCTCCTCATCTTCACCACATCCTCCCACTGCTCCGCATTCGCATACACGCTCGCCATGATCGAATACACACCGCCGTCGTCCGGTTTCAGCTGCATCACACGCTCTGCTGCTTTCTTAGCAACACCAACATTCCCATGAAGCCTGCAACCTGATAGCAGCCCACCCCACACGAACACATCACCCCCCATTGGCATCTGCCTGATCATCTCCATTGCTTCTTCTATCAGACCAGCCCTCCCCAGCAAATCAGCCATGCACCCATAATGTTTTTGCTCTCTACAAACCATGTACATAGATTCCATCTCATTGAAGAGCTTTCTGGCTTCATCTACTAAACCCGCATGGCTGCAACCCACCAACACTCCCAGAAAGCTAACCCCATCTGGCTTAATTCCAGCTTCTATCATTCTAAAGAAATAGTTTACTGATTGCTGGCCAAGACCGTGCATGGAAAATCCAACGAGCATGGCATTCCATGTACACAAGTTCTTGTCTAAACTCGAGTCAAATATCTTTTTAGCAATCTCAATGCAGCCACACTTGGCATACAAGTCGACCAATCCTGTAGTCAAGAAGGAGTCTAGACGAATTCCATTTGTGCTAATGTAATCGTGTATAGTATAGCCTCGTTCTAAATCCCCCAGCTGGGCACACGCAGAGAGAACCGAAACCAAGGCAATATTATCCGGACGAATTTGCAATTCAAGCATCTGATAAAAGAGTCGAATTGTCTCCTCACACTGATTACTCTGCGCATAACCGGCTAATATGGTACCCCAGGAGACAGAGTCTCTCAGGTGCATTTCGTCGAACAATTTACGGGCACCCGAAATTTCACCTGCTTTGACAAACGCATCAATTAGAGTGTTGTATGAGACCACATCCCTGTGTTGAGGGTCCTCAGCGAATACCCGGCACGCGTCGGAGAGGCAGCGGCAGACGGAGTAGACGCGGATGAGGGCGTTGGAGACAAAAGAATCCGTGTTGAAGCCAAACTTGAAGGATTGGGAGTGAAGAGCTTGGGCGATGGAAATGGCGTCGTTATTTCCGGGACCCAACTGAGCGCAGGCCTTGAGGACGAAGGGGAAGGTATGAAAGTCGGGAGAGAGGGAGAGACGGCGCATGCGGGAGAAGAGGAGGAGAGACTGTAGCGGTGAGGAGAAAAGAGAGTGGGCTCTGATGATGTTGTTGAAGGAAAATGTAGATGGGTTTTGAATGAGGTTGAAGAGAGAGAAGGCGTATCTCAATCCAGTCAATCCGCCATTGTTATTGTTGTGAGAAAGTGAAGTTGCAGAGAAGAGAAAAGTGGTGAGCAATAAATGGGCATGAGAGGAAGAGAGGAGGCCGGTGACGATGGAGTGAGCGTGAAGTTGGTGGAGTTGTTTGAGAGTACTGCAGTGATTTAGTATCACTCTGCTGACATTGCTGCCATTGTTGATAGAAGTAGCAGCTCTGAGTAGAATGAGAACAAAATAACCTTTTGTTTTTGGGGTTCCCAGTCCCAGTCCCACCATGGTTTTTCAGTCGAAAACTCCATGGATTTTTCTTGAACCAGTTCGTTGCATTACCCAACGGAAGTATAAAATAAAAAGAAAAGAAAAGAGAGAGAGAGCAAAAAGCGTGGACGGCAGGATTCGAACCTGCGCGGGCAAAGCCCACATGATTTCTAGTCATGCCCGATAACCACTCCGGCACGTCCACCTTTGAGTTATTGATCTCATCATATAATCCTTACACAAATGTAATAAAATTGATTTGGTTCAGAGATGTTACGAGAACATAAACAAACAGTTTGATTCATTTTATAACAGCTTATTTTTTGAAAGACTCGAGAGTATTACATCTTTCTTGCTATGTAACAAAAATTAAAAAAGATACATATTGTTGTACCATAATTTTACCATATTAACTGTTTTTACACATCAATCCACTTATATTGATTTTGGATGTATATGGTCTTTCTTCCCAAATTCTTATGCCACCAATCTAAATTGTCATTTTATATTCTCTTGTTTAAATTGTCTTTTTTATATTCACCCTGTCTAATTTAGTAGGTTAATCATAATTTTGCAAATAGACAATGTCTAATTTAGTAGGTTAATTATGATAATTTTGCAAATAGACAAAAAAGATTTGAGAGAAAATTAAAAGGGAGACTAGATTTTTATTATATCAAAAATATAAAAATAAGAGTACAATAGCAACAAAATATATAACAAAAAAAATAAGAGGCTAAAAGACTAAACTACTCTTACATAATAATAAAACTTATATTATTAACACCTCCCTCAAACTCACGATGCATTTGCGGGAAGCATCGAGAGTTTGCTAACTAAGAAACGAAAACAAGAAATAGAATGAGCCTTCGTAAATAAGTCGGCAATCTGCATAGCGGAAGTGACAAATGGTAAGGTGATGGTCCCATTCTGATAGTAGTGACGAATAAGATGACAATCTATCTCAATATGTTTCGTGCGCTCATGAAAAACAGAGTTGAGAGTAATCTAAATAGCACTAACATTGTCACAATGCATCAGAGTGGGATTTGAGAGAATAACACCCATATCGGCAAGTAACCAACGCTACCAAACAATTTCAGCGGTAGTGGAGGCCATGGCACGATATTCTGCTTCTGTAGACGATCGAGAGACAACAGTCTGTTTTTTACTCTTCCAAGAAATAAGAGAATCTCCAAAAAATATACAAAAACCAGTGGTAGATTTGCAATCAGTACAATCACCACCCCAATCTGCATCTGAGTAGGCACGTAACTCTAAAGTAGACGTAGATGGAAAAATCAAACTCTGAAATTGAGTTCCTTGAAGATATCGAAGAATACGAAGCACAGCTGCCCAATGAACGGTAGTGGGAGATGCAACAAACTGACTGACAATGTGAATTGCATAAGCAATGTCTGGCCTGGTAATAGTAAGGTACACTAAGCTACCAACCAGAGTGCGATATAAAGAGGAATCTGACAAGGCAACACCATCAGATGAAGAATACCTGGCATTAAGCTCAAGAGAGATATCAACAGTGCGAGCATCAAAGAGACGAGCCTGATCGAGAATGTCAACAATGTACGTAGATTGAGAAAGAAAATAGCCACGAGGAGAGTAGGCTACTTCTATCCCTAAAAAGTACCGTAGGGAACCCAAATCTTTCATCTCAAATTCACGAGCCAAGTGTGTTTTCAACTCCGTTATCTTATTCGCATCATCCCCAGTGATAATCATATCATCAACATATAAAGAGAGTAAAGTGCGGCTAGAAGAAGTACACCTAACAAAGAGAGCTGAATCATGTGCACTGGGATGGAAGCCGAGAGAAGTAGTCACGATGGAGAATTTTTCAAACCAGGCTTGGGGAGCTTGTTTAAGTCCATAAAGAGCTTTCTTCAATTTGCAAACTTCTCCTGAATTATGAGGAACGCCTGGTGGAGGAACCATGTAAAATTTTTCTTGAAGAGTCTCGTTCAAGAAGGTGTAATCATCATGGTATCAGAGCAAGGTTCTTTAGTACCCTCAATTTGGTTGCGCTAGGATTACAACTTTGATACCATGATAATTTTGCAAATAGACAAAGAAGATTTGAGAGAGAATCAAAAGGGAAGTTAGGTTTTCATTATATCAAAAAGATAAAAATAAGAGTACAAGAGCAACAAAATATATAGCCAAAAAAATGAGAAGCTAAAAGACTAAACTACCCTTACATAATAATAAAATTTATATTATTAACAAATCTCTTACTATCATGTCATCACCCACCGATCGTAACATTTTCAAATGTCTTATAATTCAAGATTTAATTCTATTAGAATAATAAGAATTAATTAATACTTATTTTGTTTAGCCTGATGAACACTATTTATAATTCATCCAACTAGTAATAGTGGGCCAAAAATTCATAGACTCGCACCTTAATAAATATCAAATACTAAGTATTCATTTGGATGCCAATCACTTGTGGCTTGGGTGGTTCGTGCTTTGAGATGGAATGCCAAGGCCGGGGTTGGAGTAGCCCCATGCCACTTTATATATATATATATATATATATATATATATCCCCCATTATTATGAAGAGGTTTAACATTTTTTCCCTCCAAAAGTTATACCGGAGATGTGCTATATTTGGTGGGGTGGGCTATTGTCGGGTAAGGGATCTATGTATTGTATTGGGAATGGTTATTGGCATATATGTACTATTTATATGTATATCTAGATGTAATAATGATTTTTTTTTTTTTAAATGTATTCATTTGGACGAATAAGATTATTATTTTAATGATAAATTGAATTGCACATTTTTGTTCTGTATAATATTAGATTATATAAATGCTATAAATGTGTAAATTAATTTTAAAATACACTAATTGTTTAAATAAATTGAATAGTACATCTTGGTGCAATATTGGATTATATTAGTATTATACTTTCTAGAAACTAATTTTAAAATATACTATTATTTAAATATTAATATTTTAATTAATTTAATTTAAAAGATAGATGCAAAGTTTAGTAGAATGTGTAATTAAGCAATCCGTTAGTATTAAAATTAGTAATTAAGTAGTGTCTATCACTTTTGAATATTAGACAAATGATTCTATAATTTTAGTTGGAATAAGAGCATCCATTGGCAAATTTATGATGGAAGGTTCTACATTAGTACTTTTGTAAAAATAAATATTTATCTAATAATATGTTAATAGTTTTGTCAAATTTAGCACATGTTAATAATAAATATACTTTTTTTAATTTTAAAATTGCCTTTAATCATTAATGAGACTTTATTACATTTTTTATTATAACATTACTATTAATTGTTTTTTAAATATTTAATTTATTAATCATCATTCTATAATGCTATTGTACATTGGACCACCATTACAAATTCTATTTTTATTTTTTATGAAACGGTCTAGATCAGTACCCAATATAAAATTATATAAATACAACTCTAGTTTTTTAAATGGTCTTTTTCAGTCCCATTCTTCATTTTTTCTATATTTTGCTATATTTGACCCTGTTCAAAGAAAAAGAAAGAGTTGGAGAAGAATATCAAATTTTAATGCAATTGGATTTGACCTATTATATAGAACAACAAAGCTTGTGTGGCCTTATGAGAGACTCAACAAGTCTAAATTATTAAAAAAAAAAGGTGAAGAAAAAAAGCAGCAGCTAAAAAGAGAGGTACAAAACAAAACAAAGTTAAGAAGAAAATATTTGGGGTAAAAAAAAAGAAAAATATAAAACAAAACAAACTGAAAAATGGAGCTTTTGTGGAGTAGATATTTGATTATGGCCAGAGCTTTGTGAAGCAACTTCAGCTTTTTCCTCTAGTTTGATGAGGAGAATAGGTTTGCATGGAGGATAAGGAGAAGAAATGCTGCAATGGCATGATATATCAATTCATGTAATTTAGGAAACATTGGAATGGAATGGGTTTTCTAAATGTCCAGAATGCTCTCACACAAAATTTGATAAATAAACCAGTAAATATTATAATATTTTCTATAAATGCTCATGTTTTGAAGACATTTAGGAAAGAAAAAAAAGAAGATGATTATCGTAGATGCCTTTTTCAATCTATAAAAGTAAATTATCATATTCGATTGAGAAGCGAATTCTTCAATAATATTCAAACAAAATACCTTATGATATTATATTCCCCAATACAAAAGAAAATTGAGAATAATAATATTGAAGAAATATATAAACTTATTTGGTCAATTCCTAGACAATTGAGTTCTTATCAAGTGTGAAAATTTTTGAGCTTAAGTAGGGGAAAAGAGGGTAGAGCTACCATTTTTCTTATTGAAAAGGATGTAAAAAGAACTACCAATATATGAAGATACTGCTTTTACACATGTCTCTCATGACGAGTCAGTCACACAAGGGGGTAAAACTTGGATGAAGGGGGCCGTGAGCATAAGCATCATCCCAATTTCTAACATTGAAAACAAACTTTCTTTTGTCCACTTAGGGGGTTAGAATCTATCTAAATCAACCCAATTGTCGTATAGAAAACACATAACTTTCGCCTCTTCTTTTTGGCTTTTCCCCCATGGAAAACGATGTATGCAAACAAGGATTGAAGAACAAGACAAAATATTTGCCTACGTGTTTTTGAGTTGCCAATACATGTAAAATGAAGTTTACACACATGCTCTATTCACGGAAGAGGTCAAAACCCAAATGGGTTCATGAGTCTGCAAGCATGGAGTGAGGGCCACCTTCTTTTATCTTTATTCAAAGAAAACAAGTAGAACTTCACAAAACACACATACACATAAAAAAAATAAAAAAATAAAAAAAGGAAAAAGGTAAGTACAGCACGACATGATTACATGAAAGTCAATTTGTTCCTATTGCTTAATAGTAGGTTTTTCCAATATATAAATTCTACTTTTAGCTAATAATTCTTTGTTGGATGTACAGTCTATCCACAATTAGCTTAGGCCTCCCACTAAAGTGGACAATGCGAATTAGTGGGGTTTAGAAAGATTCTCACAAGCATCTGAACCGAAGGTGGAGATTTGTTAGTTATTTGGCTCACTCAACATTCTATTATATCAGCTTTCTATCATTTGTAAATCTGTTTTGACAATTAATAATTAGTTGCTACTACTATATATATATAGCTTTTATTGTATAGTTTTATATGATTTCCAGAAACAGAGAAAAAATTTGTAATTTGAGATATTTTGTACTAGAAGAGAGAGTAGTGTTGAGACATTTTGTACTAGAAGAGAGAGTAGTGAGATTTGTACTCAAATAAAGTTGAAGGTCAAATTCTAATAAAAGTGACTGTCCCTGGATGTAGGTTAGAGTTGTCTTGGCTCTAATTTGAACCACGTAAAAGACTATGTTTTGTATTGTGTTTTTCTAGCTCTGTTTTACTGATTTGTTTGTGAGTTATTGTGACTTTTAACTTGGTTGTTTAGTTGTGATTCTTGGAGGTTGGTTTTCTGTGGTGAACTTATTTATTGATCCCTACAATCTTAGCATTATCGAACTCCGAAAATGCATCTGAAACTTCACAACTTACAAAATTTCATAAATTGAATGCCCACTGCAAATTTCACTAATTTCTACATTTTAAGAAAAAAAATTGCCCGAATAAATTCCAAACATCAGAAGTTTCATAACTACCCAAAGTCAAGATTCAAGCAAATATCATAACTAGTAATTACAAAATGAGGATTTTTGCCAAAAAAAAAACCAACACCGAGAGAAATAACAACATACTAGTAATAGAACAACTCTTTTCTCCAACTCGGACACTACAAAAGGCAAAACCCACGTAGCCAAACACTTTAAACAGTAAGTAGCCAGGTTCCACCCACAACCCATGAAGCCACTCCAACGATATAACAATGACAGAAATAACCAGAACGTTATTTCTCAATCAAACTCGGTTGAAGAGGAAGAAGCTTTTTTTTTTATTATTTTTTTTTTTATCTTGTTTGCTTAAACAAATTAAAAACAAACTAAAGGGTAAATGACAATCGGTACCCGGTTAAAAGAGGTCCCCAAAAGTATATATGTACTTTTGTATCATTCAATCAACAAATTTAAGTCCAACCATTCAACCTAAAAATTAACATATCCTATGACTCACAACACTTGTTGGACTAAGTCCTGAAAATATCAAATGAGGGACTAAAGAACTTCCCTTATATAAATGCTATAAATGTATAAATTAATTTTAAAATACACTAATTGTTTAAATAAATTGAATAGTACATCTTGGTGTAATATTGGATTATATTAGTATTATACTTTCTAGAAACTAATTTTAAAATATACTATTATTTAAATATTGATATTTTAAGTAATTTAATTTAAAAAATAGATGCAAAGTTTAGTAGAATGTGTAATGCAATCCGTTAGTATTAAAATTAGTAATTAAGTAGTGTCTATCACTTTTGAATATGAGACAAATGATTCTATAATTTTAGTTGGAATAAATTATCTTACTCAAGTGAGTTACAAGAGCATCGATGCTCTGCATTAGTATTTTTGTAAAAAAAAAAAATTTATCTAATAATATGTTAATAGTTTTGCCTAGCACATGCTAATAATAAATATACTTTTTTTATTTCAAAATTGCCTTTAATCATTAATGAGACTTTATTACATTTTTTATTATAATATTACAATTAATTGTTTTTTAAATATTTAATTTATTAATCATCATTCTATAATGCTATTGTGCACTGGACCACAAGTACAAATACTACTTTTATTTTTTATGAAACGGTCTAGATCATTACCCAATATATAATTATATAAATACAACTCTAGTTTTTTTAAATGGTCTTTTTCAGTCCCATTCTTCATTTTTTTTATATATTTTGCTAGACTTGACCCTGTTCAAAGAAAAAGAAAGAGTTGGAGAAGAATATCAAATTTTAATGCAATTGGATTTGACCTGTTATATAGAACAAAAAAGCTTGTGTGGCCTTGTGAGGGACTCAACAAGTCTAAATTATTAAAAAAAAAAAGGTGAAGAAAAAAAGCAGCAGCTAAAAAGAGAGGTACAAAACAAAACGAAGTTAAGAAGAAAATATTTGGGGTTAAAAAAAAGAAAATATAAAACAAAACAAACTGAAAAATGGAGCTTTTGTGGAGTAGATATTTGATTATGGCCAGAGCTTTGTGAAGCAACTTCAGCTTTTCCCTCAAGTTAGATGAGGAGAATAGCTTTGCATGGACGATAAGGAGAGAATAAATGCTGCAATGGCATGATTATCAATTCATGTAATTTAGGAAACATTGGAATGGAATGGGTTTTCTCAAAGTCCATAGTGCTCTCACAAAAAATTTGATAAATAAACCAGTAAATATTATAATATTTTCTATAAATGCTCATGTTTTGAAGACATTCAGGAAAGAAAAAAGAAGAAAGAAAAAAAAGGAGAAGATTATCGTAGATGCCTTTTTCAATCTATAAAAGTAAATTATCATATTCGATTGAGAAGCGAATTCTTCAATAATATTCAAACAACAAAATACCTTATGATATTATATTCCCCAATACAAAAGAAAATTGAGAATAATATTATTGAAGAATTATATAAACTTATTTGGTCAATTCCTAGACAATTGAGTTCTTATCAAGTGTGAAATTTTTTGAGCTTAAGTTGGGGAAAAGAGGGAAGAGCTACCATTTTTCTTATTGAAAAGGATGTAAAAAGAACTACCAATATATTAAGATACTGCTTTTTACACATGTCTCTCATGACGAGTCAGTCACACAAGGGGTAAGACTTGGATGAAGGGGGCTGTAAGCATATGCATCATCCCAATTTCTAACACTGAAAACAAACTTTCTTTTGTCCACTTAGGGGGTTAGAATCTATCTAAATCAACCCAATTGTCGTATAGAAAACACATAACTTTCGCCTCTTCTTTTTGGCTTTTCCCCCATGGAAAACGATGTATGCAAACAAGGATTGAAGAACAAGACAAAATATTTGCCTACGTGTTTTTGAGTTGCCAATACATGTAAAATGGAGTTTACACACATGCTCTATTCACGGAAGAGGTCAAAACCCAAATGGGTTCATGAGTCTGCAAGCATGGAGTGAGGGCCACCTTCTTTTATCTTTATTCAAAGAAAACAAGTAGAACTTCACAAAACACACATACACATAAAAAAATTAAAAAAAAAAAGGAAAAAGGTAAGTACAGCACGACATGATTACATGAAAGTCAATTTGTTCCTATCGCTTAATAGTAAGTTTTTCCAATATATAAACTCTACTTTTAGCTAATAATTCTTTGTTGGATGTACAGTCTATCCACAATTAGCTTAGGCCTCCCAGTAAAGTGGACAATGGGGATTAGTGGGGTTTAGAAAGATTCTCACAAGCATCTGTACCGAAGGGAGAAGTGGACGGTGCATATTGGAATTGGATGTGGCCTATAAAGTAAAACCCAAATCTACTTACCAAATTCTCTCCTAAGACACCTTCATTAGACTGCTTTTTTACTTGCCTTTTATTTTTTTCATTCCTTTGTTTATGATTTCATTCTCCTCTTTGGGGAAAGAGCCATCCACATGTTAACTCATCATCTCCCTACCTCATTCATTTTATTCTCTGTTTCCATGCTTTTCCACACATGGAATGACTAAGCATACACTTTCTCTCTCTCTTAATTGAGTATACTAATATCCTGATATATGACAAAGTATAAGAATATTATATTCATAGTGGTAGAGAAGCATTTACCCAATAAGGAGAATAATGCTGGTATGGAGGGACCATTTATTTATTTATTTATTTTTAAAAAAAAATATGATCCTCTTGGGCTGATCTGTTCTATTTGTCCTCTATTCATTCTTTTTCCTGCATTACAATTTTTAAATCAAACATAGTGCCACCTCACCCCTCTAAGGAGTCCATAAATACTGGGAACAATAGAAAAACTCTTATCACTACTCTTTCCATTCTTAGGTCTAAATATTCAATACTCTAAACCTTTATTGTGTGATAACCTATCAGTCATCACACAGACATGATGTGCAGGAAAAAGAAGAAGAAGACAACCTCCACATGTGCTCTTTCAAGCACAGAGAACAACACCTTCTTCCTCTTCCTTTAGTGGATGTGAGGAATGAAGTGACAAGCAAAGGCAAGTCATAAGAGGCAAAGGGAAGGCAAAGCCTTTCTTCCAGTTTGTTGTCTTTTTTTATTTTTCACCTTTTTTATTTATTTTTATTTCCTGTATGTAATACTAGCTTTAAGACTCTAAGCAATGCATTGCCAGACTATTTTACACTGCTCAGGCTTTTGTGAGTAACAAACGGTAGAGTTTCTTTCTTTCTGTTAGTTCTTTTCAAACTCCAACAGCAGCATAAGAATCTCACTCTGATTGGATCCTAAATAACACCCACTCCCCAAGTGAAAGTGATTATTCCCTTTCCTTCCTAACCATACGAACATCTTGTGCTAGTCAGTGCAACATCTAGAGCTCTGTCAGTGGCAGATCTCAAAGCGACTAATGAAAGGGAAGTTGGACTATACAGTTTTACTTGCTAGTGCTGTGTGAGTTGAGCTGCCTTCATTTTTTTTCCTCAGAGTGAAGGATTGGCAGTGGGAATGTTGTACTGGTTTGCTGCTAAGTGCAATATATAAAACTACTACCAGAAATCAATAAGCTCTGAGCTCTGCCAGAGTAGATTGTAGCTCTAAGTCTTTGTATGCATGTGTTTTTATTATTGAACAAATGCTAGTTTAGTAGATACTGAAATTTTCCTATCATTTGAAAATAATCTTTTGAATAAAATCAAGAAACAAACTCAAATCATCAAAGAAGCAGGAAAAAAATTTATACTATAATCGATACAATAGACCAAGTGAGAGTTACAGTTTGCAACCTGAATTGCTATCACCTCTAATATATTATTCATTTTAATATATATATATATATTATAGATCATGTGTCTCATTAAACATGAATGCTATTAGCAATTATCACAAAACGTTGGTGTGGTCAAGAACAAGATACTGGCCCCGTTTGGCTAAGAAAAAGTGTTTTTTAAAGGTCTTTTGAAGAAGTTAGGATTCCTAACTTTTTTTAAAAGAACTTTTCGAGAAGCTGTTTTTTAAATTAGAATAAATTTATTATTCCTACTTTACTCATAAAAGATATTTTTTAATTAATATCCAAACACTTTAAAAAGAACTTTTCATTAAAAATATATATTTATATAATAGTTATCCAAACAGAAAAATAAGCTAAAACTTCTATTAATCTTATGTTTTTAGCTATAAGCAAAAGCAGAAGCTTTGCCAAACGGAGCCACTATGTTAAATTTAATTCTAGAAAAAAGAAAATCAAACATTGCAATTAAACAATAGAAATGGTAAAAGAAAACATAACACATTCACATACAATGCCCAAAGGTGCATACCAATACCATCCAAGATGTCTTTTGCCCTAAGAAAGAAATCTACTATCATTATAATCATATAATTGCAAGCCAACTTGGACAAGTTTGTCCAATTATCTCCTCAAACTGTTCTAAGATACACTAGTCATCTCATTCTAAGGAAGTGTGCAGTGCTAATGGTCGCACATAATGCTAAGATCCCAATACAAAAGCTCTTGTCTTGTAAATAACTATTAACAGGAGGTCCACAAAATATGTATGTTTATGTTTGAAACTGATGAAGTTGTGATCAATGGTGACTAATATACATTTAGATCCAACAAATGAAGCACATGGAATAAAAATAACAAAAGCAAGTTCAGAAAAAGGGCTGTAGCCCTTACCATTTGCAATTAAGTCCTAAGACTGTAAACCCTGGCATGCCGAAATTATTACAACATTACACAGAGAATGAATTTAATGATGGTGCATGTGCATATATTTTTCCCAGTGAATACGATAAAAAGAGAAGATAGCCTATCATATGTTTCATCGTGTACAATAACAAAGAGAAGATAGTCTATCTTCCAAACAAATGCTCTGAAACTTGTGCACTTGGATAGGATCCATTGACAACAGAGCCAACAATGATGGGTGCATGTAAAGAGAAGATAGTCTTACTTTTCATCGTGTACAATACAAAAATGATATAGTCTATCTTCCAAACAAAGGCTCTGAAGCTTGTACTCTAGGATCCAATGACAGCAGAGCAAATCCCAAATGTATTTGCAAAATGAGAAAAATCTGAATTATTCAGGACATTGTATCAAATGTATAAGAAAAGATATATAACTAAACCTATTGCCTTCCCTTTTTTTAGTTTTCTCTCTCTCTCCCTCTTTTTTTTCCTTCAAAATGTGCCGAAACTGTTGTTTGTCAATATTTATGTCAGATAAGCATAGAGAAAAATGCTGACTACAAAATCATGTGCCTTTGTACCCCTGGGGGTATAATTGTCTATCATAAACAGCAATTATCATATGATTACTTATTTTATTCACCTGGTATCGTCATCATCAATAGCATTAGCATTTCAGCAGCAAGATTATCTCTGCCGCCATCAAAATTGAATAACGCTCTCTAATCAAGATCTAGACTCTTCTTCATGCTCTCATAAACCATATATGTAATGCTTGCAGCTGGCACAACTTTGAGAAGATTGGGAAAGAGTCCTTTATAAAAACCTCTGAAACCTTCATGTTGAAAGGTTCTCCAAAATACATCAGACATACCCTTATAAGCATCAGCAGTAGTAGATTGTTGTGCTTGCATTCTGAAAAGAGAGAATCAATTAATCTCAATAGAATAACATAAATGTACCAAAAACTTATAATTGAATCAAAGAACAAAACCCACCAGGATTTTTTTTTACAGAAAAGTTTCAACAAGTTGTGATAAACATAGCAAAAAGAATCACAATATTGCCTCATTTTTTTTAACAAAAACAAAAAAACCGTAATACCTTGTTCTAACAACCTGCAATGGATAAACGCAAGTTGCTCCAAGCGCTCCAGATATTGTCCCACAACCAAGTTGGATAAGAGGACCAGGTTCTGCAAAAACAGTAGTTA